>NC_135660.1:99362433-99990957 GCF_964188315.1 Podarcis muralis
AGTGCCTCTGACCTCAGTTGGACTTAGTTCTGAGTAGACATGTGTAGGATTGCTCTTTGAGTAATGTGTTCTTTTGTACAACTGTAACTAAGCATTTTGGCAGGGTTATGTATCTGACTGGGACACGGGTGGCGCTGTGGGTTAAACCAGGGAGCCTAGGGGTTGCAGATCAGAAGGTCGGCGGTTTGAATCCCCGCAACCGGATGAGCTCCCGTTGCTCAGTCCCTGCTCCTGCCAACCTAGCAGTTCGAAAGCACGAAGTGCAAGTAGATAAACAGTGTTTCCGTGCGCTGCTCTAGTTTTGCCAGAAGCGGCAAATGCTTCTGCTGGCCACATGACCCAGAAAAACTGCCTTTGTACAAACGCCGGCTCCCTCGGCCAGTAAAGCGAGATGAGCGGCGCAACCCCAGAGTTGTTTGCGACTAGACCTAAGGGTCAGGGGTCCCTTTACCTTTTTATGGATCTGACTGTTTAAAACAGGATTTTCTTCTTGTTTGCTGGTCATTGGCTTTCCAAGTTTCCATTCCAGAAAGGAAGTATAGGCAACTCCCCATTTACACGGGGGTTATGTTCTGAGCACCACACACATCAGTGAAATTGCGTGTATTTGAAACACCATTGGAAAAACCATTAGAGGGGAAAAACCCCTCTAAACCCATTGAACCCCTTGGAAACCCCTTTAAAAACCAGCAGCACTTACCAGATGCCAAACTCTGCCAAAGCACACCACAGTCGCTCCCTCCAAACCTCCTTGCTCAAACTCCAGCTCCCCACAAGCCTCAGCAGTCAGTGCAAGGGCTTGTGGGATTGCTAGGCGCTGTTTTTATGCCTTTTTGCCCTTTCTGGGCTCTTCTGTTTATTTTTTAAAATATATTTTTATTGTGTTATACAAAACAAATTTAAGTTCAAACATTAAATATCAGCATAATCATTTAGCATTCCCCTCCGCCCTTCCATGGTTACCATTATCAATCTTTTTCTTTCCAACTGCTTCCCTTATTTTCTCTCTCTTTTTTAAATCATCCATTTATACTATAGTTTTTTTGTACATTACAAGCATTATTCAAATCCTGCCAAGTTTTTAGTTGTTTACAGTGTTCTCTTAGGTACATTGTAATTTTTTCCTATTCCTTCTTAAAGTTCTTCCTGGTTTCTGATTTTCTCAGTCATTTCGCCATTTTGGCCTAGTCCATCATTTTCATCAGCCATTCGTCTCTGGTCGGGACTTTTATCTTCCTTCCAACTCTGGGCCAGTAGTATCTGCGCTGCTGTCGTCACGTACGTAAATAGTCACTTCTGCTGCTTCAGAATCTGTGCACCTAAAATACCAAGTAAAAAAGCCTCTGGTTTTTCCACAAACGTTATTTTAAACATTTTTTTCAACTCATTGCAGATCATTTCCCACAATGCTGTTGTTATCTTGCACGTCCACCGCATGTGGTAGAATGTGCCTTCTTTCTCCTTGCATTTCCAACAGACATTTGAATCAGTTCTGTACATCTTTGCTAATTTTACAGGTGTTAAGTACCACAATACATCATTTTCATATAATTTTCCTTCAGCGCACAGCACGCTGTAAATTTTAAATGCTCCCTCCATAACTTTTCCCAAGATGAAAATTGGATATTGTACCCAATATCTTGTGCCCATTGTATCATTACTGATTTAACTTCTTCGTCTTTGGTATGCCATTCTAGCAACAGTTTATTCATTTTAGAAAGTAACTTCCCATTGTTTTTCATAAATCTTTTTCAAACCTTGAAAATTCTGTACTAAATCCATTTTTAAAATCTATTTTAAACACTTCATTTAATGGATGGTATTGCAGCCAGTCTGTTACTAACTGTCTTATGTCCCCAAAACTTTTCATTTTCAATTGTTGTTCTACTTCCATGAGCAACTCTTTATAGGTTGCCCATTCACTTTTTGCATTAGTCTTTTTCAAGGATATCACTTCCACTGGGGAAAGCCACCTTGGTGTCTTCTGCTCTAACAGGTTTTTATATTTTCCCCATATACCATAAATTGCTTTTCTTACCAAATGATTCAAAAACCCTTTTCACTTAGGTTTTCTCATACCATAAATATGCATGCCAACCAAATCTATTAGCATGACCCCCAAGGTCTAAAATATCTGTATTTTTTAAGATTAGCCATTCCCGTAGCCAGCAGAGACATGACACCTCATACTATAATTTCAAATCTGGCAGAGAGAAGCCACCTTTTTCTTTGGTATCCATTAGTAGTTTATATTTAATCCTTGGTTTCTTCCCCTGCCAGATAAATTTAGAAACATATTTTTGCTATTGTTTGAAGTGTCCTGCTCTACTGACTATGGGTATTGTTTGAAGTAAAAATAACATTCTTGGCAATACATTCATTTTCATAACTGAAATTCTTCCCCAAAGTGATAAGTTCACCCTTCCCCAGACATCCATATTTTTCTTTATCTCTTTCCATGTTGTTACATAGTTATCCTTAAATATATTTATATTCTTAGCTGTTAACCATACCCCCAAGTACTGCACCTTTTTTGAATTATCAGTTGTGTTGCTGATTGTAGCTCATTTTTTTGTTCTGTCATATTTTATACCCTTGGTATACTCAGCAACGGGTTTTCTGCTGTTATTAGAAGATCATCTGCAAATGCTCTCAGTTTGTATGCTTTGCACCCAACTGTTACACCTTTTATTTCTTCATCAGATCTTATGTTCCTTGCCAGGGTCGCTAATACTAAAGAAACAATAATGGCAACAGGGGACAACCCTTTCTGGGCTCTTCTAAGGCCATTTTTGCATTTTTAAAATTCATTTCCAGGTTTGGCATGTCTAAATGGGGAGTTGTCTGTATTTTTTTACTTTTTCAAAAGAGGTGACTTTACATGTACAGGAGACTTGGTTGAATAGAGGAGCTCTAGAGCTTATGTACAGTGGTACCTCGGGTTACAGACGCTTCAGGTTACACACTCCGCTAACCGGGAAGTAGTACCTTGGGTTAAGAACTTTGCTTCAGGATGAGAACAGAAATTGCATGGCGGCAGCGGGAAGCCCCATTAGCTAAAGTGGTGCTTTAGGTTCAGAACAGTTTCTGGTTAAGAACGGACCTCCAGAACGAATTAAGTTCTTAACCAGAGGTGCAACCGGATCTTCAGCAAGTAAAATGAGAAATCGAGTCTTTTTGGCATTTTCGTTAAAAAACAAAAAAAGCTCAACAACTTTCAGGGTGCCCTGCAAGATAACCCAGTCAATAGTTGCTCCTGACATCCCATCCCCCTCTTTGCCATCCTGAGCAGTGATGAGGCGTCTGACCTGTGCCAAGGAATTCCATGATGTCATTTTCTTTGCTTTGGAACAATGTCTTTGCTTGTGTACAGGGGAGCTGTAGAGGACCTCTCCACTCTGAGGGGTGCAGAGTCAGGGATGCGTTCTACACTGTAGACTGGCTCCTTATATGAAGGTTACGGTCACCAAAATGGAATGTGTAGTTGCCTGGGCAAGACAGCTCTCTTATTTTTTGAATGATGGACTGACTGTAATTGATTCTCAGTTAAACATCTGGCTAGTTCAGATGACAACCTTGAGCCAGGTTAAGAGCTTGAAGAAGAAAAGTCACTTTATCCAGGAACAGTCCACATATCAGCGTTCAGAATTTGCCAGGTGACAGGCGCCTAGGACTTGCTGATCGTAAGGTCAGTGGTTTGAATCCCTGCGGGGGGGTGAGCTCCCGTCTTTCGGTCCCAGCTCCTGCCCACCTAGCAGTTCGAAAGCACCCCTAAGTGCAAGTAGATAAATAGGTACCGCTTTATAGCGGGAAGGTAAATGGCGTTTCTGTGTGCTGCGCTGGTGCTGGCTTGCCAGCTGCAGCTTCGTCACGCTGGCCACGTGACCCGGAGGTGTCTTCGGACGGCACTGGCTCACGGCCTCTTAAGCGAGATGAGCGTGCAACCCTAGAGTCGGACATGACTGGCCCGTACGGGCAGCGGTTGTTGTTGTTTAGTCGTTTAGTCGTGTCCGACTCTTTGTGACCCCATGGACCAGAGCACGCCAGGCACCTCTGTCCTCCACCACCTCCCGTAGTTTGGTCAAACTCATGCTGGTAACCTTGAAAACACTATCCAACCATCTCGTCCTCTGTCGCCCCCTTCTCCTTGTGCCCTCCATCTTTCCCAGCATCAGTGTCTTCTCCAGGGAGTCTTCTCTTCTCATGAGGTGGCCAAAGTACTGGAGCCTCAGCTTCACGATCTGTCCTTCCAGTGAGCACTCAGGGCTGATTTCCTTAAGAATGGATGCGTTTGATCTTCTTGCAGTCCATGGGACTCTCAAGAGTCTCCTCCAGCACCATAATTCAAAAGCATCCATTCTTCGGCGATCAGCCTTCTTTATGGTCCAGCTCTCACTTCCATACATCACTACTGGAAAACCATGGCTTTAACTATACGGACCTTTGTTGGCAAGGTGACGTCTCTACTTCTCAAGATGCTGTCTAGGCCTGTCATTGCCCTTCTCCCAAGAAGCAGGCGTCTTTTAATTTCGTGGCTGCTGTCACCATCTCCAGTGATCATGGAGCCCAAGAAAGTAAAATCTCTCACTGCCTCCATTTCTTCCCCTTCTATTTGCCAGGAGGTGATGGGACCAGTGGCCATGATCTTCGTTTTTTTGATGTTGAGATTCAGACCATATTTTGCGCTCTCCTCTTTCACCCTCATTAAAAGGTTCTTTAATTCCTCCTCACTTTCTGCCATCAAGGTTGTGTCATCTGCATATCTGAGGTTGTTGATTTTTCTTCTGGCGATCTTAATTCCGGCTTGGGATTCATCCAGCCCAGCCTTTCGCATGATGTATTCTGCATATAAATTAAATTTATATGCAGGGGTACCTTTACCTTTTTATTGGCCACTTGCGACCAAGCAGAGATGCCCAGGCACCAGGCATGCACCTGACTTCTCCACCATCTGGAGGTGCATGCCTGGAGATCCTTGGATCTTGACTGCTTTCACACACTAGCAACGCATCCTAGAGAATTCTATCTATTATATTTTATCTGCACAATCAGAACAAATTTCTGATTGGAACCAAAAAGAGATGTCAGGCCCATCCTGGCACCCAGGCATCTTCACTTGGTCGCAAGTGGTCAAAAACCAGGTGCCAAATGCGCCTGGTGCCTGGCTAATTTCATACAGGGCAGTTTCAAAGTTGTAATTAGCTCCCTCTCCCCCCACCTCAGATGACTGTATCTAGTAAACACTAAAATTAATATGTTTAATGGTTTTTAATGACTCCATATTTCACCTGCTTTAAATCTAAATAATATAAGGGAAGTCCATGCTGTTGAATTACCGTATCTTAAAATATTTACAAGTGTTGTAAATTTCTGAACCAAAACATTTGATCAGGAAAAATAAGCAATAAAGCACCCTTAGTATGGCTTAAATGCTATTTACTGGAAGTTTTCCAATAAATATAATTTTCAAGTATATAAGTTTTAAAGCATGCTAAGGGTGCTTTATTGCCTGTTTTTCCTAATGAAATCGTTTGGCTCAGACAAACATGAAAAATTAACGTACCACACTTAAGTAAAGGTAAATGGACCCCTGGCCATTAGGTCCAGTCGTGGCTGACTCTGGGGTTGCGGTGCTCATCTCGCTTTACTGGCCGAGGGAGCCAGCGTACAGCTTCCAGGTCATGTGGCCAGCATGACGAAGCCGCTTCTGGCAAACCAGAGCAGCGCACGGAAACGCTGTTTACCTTCCTGCGGGAGCGGTACCTATTTATCTACTTGCACTTTGACGTGCTTTCAAACTGCTAGGTTGGCAGGAGCAGGGACCGAGCAACGGGAGCTCACCCTGTTGCAGGGATTCGAACCACTGAACTTCTGATCGGCAAGTCCTAGGCTCTGTGGTTTAACCCACAGCGCCACCCACTTCCCATTGTGCCACACTTACAGTTTACTAAATTAAAAGTTATATATAATCAATATGATCTCAAACTGTTTAGGGGATTCTTTCAAGTTTTTCCAGAAACCCACATCATTGTCTGGAAGTGACACTGGCATAGTTCTGTGAGTGATCACTGCTTCATATTCCTAAGCTATTACAGTAGGAGCATGGCAAATTCAAAACTGTTTGCCTGCAGGGCATCTATTTCAGTTGCTGTTGAATGTTTAACTCAGGGTATGTAAACCCTGCTGCTCTTGTGTGGAAGCCAACACCCCACTTGGTCTGATGTTTGGACTCACATGTGTGAATCTTGCAGAACTCAGTACAGTATCCCCTTGCCACCACCAGCCTCAAAATTGGCAGTGCACGTGGTAAGGGATTGTCAAACATTACTAACCTTTGCGTGTTTTGCTACTTGGTCTTAGTATACAAATTTTATCAACAAATATATGGTTCCTGTCTTTCATCTGAAGATTTAAGGGCAGTTCATTATGCTGCAGGTTTATCTCTCCCTGCTGTTTGTGTGTGTGTGTGTGTGTGTGTGTGTGTGTGTGTGTGTGTAATATGTAAATTGTTCCTAAGATTGCAGCTGTAAATAGTATAGCAGGCCTCCATAAGGTCCTCTTGTAAGTCTGGTGTGCTGTTACTGCAGCAAGCAGTAGCTTCACATCAATGGCCTCCCCATTGAAGTGAGTCTCACCCCAACTTTATATTATTTTAGAAACTGGGTAAAAGCTCATCTTTTTGTCAGGCTTATGGAGGCTGATGAGTTAAACCAGTTTAATGATGCTTATGAAAACATTTTATTTGTTGAAAGGCTGCATAGAAATCTCTTAATTAATAAATAAATTGGTATGCCTGGGTGGGTATATCTTGGCTTAGCCATGAATTTACTGAATGGCTCTTTTTTTGTCTACATTTTCAAAGTGGAGATAAATGATAATGGCTTGCCATTCAGGGTTGTTGTAAGAATTATTAATTATGATGTTTGTGAAGATCTTCCACCACTTAAAATACTAATGTCTAATTGATGTGTTGTGTGATGTTTAACATGTGTAGTATATAAACGATAAAGTGTATTTCTTGGATGAAGTTGATTTAAGAAACTAAATCAACAGGTTCCACTTGAGAGCTTTCTGGGAGGCAACTTAATAAAAAAAACTTCTGATCTGGGATATCCCAGTTAAATGGAAAGCTTCAGTTCTTTATAGAACTCTTTTTTAAAAAATCTTAGAGCAGTTTTACAAATTATAAGCGGTACACTCCCATGTCCCAAACACTGTTTATCTATGTGCCTATGTTCTCTGAATGGTATGTGGAATATACTGTTGAGATTAAGATTCCTCGGGGCTTTGTATTCCCAGCATATGAGCAGCTTCTTCTAAACCTTCCTCCCATCCCGAAGGTGTCTTGGATAGCAGCTGTCTTCAGTCAGGGCACCTGAGATTTCTGAACACTGTTAACTCTGGCTACACATAGTTTCCCTGAACTGGGGACACCCAACTTTTGCACCCTTGGGGTTCAGCTCTGCTTTCCAGTAAACAAAGTTTGAAAGTAGATAACGCCAGCACCACATAGATAAGTCACTGGGTTTCTGTCCTGACATTTTAGGAATTTAGCTGCCTTCTCAGGTCTCCAGAGGAAGGAGTTACCGGTAAATCTTGGGGCAAGGAGCCTGGGTCAAGGAGCAAAGCCATTTTCTACTTGGATTTAAAGTCCCTTTGCCACCCAGACGTCCATCTGCACCCTTTGTGTCCGAGGATCTAAGCTTCAGGACACTTAGCAGTATGAAAAAAATAGCATCATGTCTGACCAAAAGCACACGTCCCTGCTTTGCGGTACTGAAAACTCTTAGTTCTTTTTTCATCCTTGGAGATGTCTTCTGAAGAATTTGTGAACATGATTGCCTTTGTTAAGGTTACAGCTTCCTCCCTTGGTCTCTAAAAGTTAGATGTCTGCAGGTGGGGTGATGAACCTGCATGTAAATACTTGCATATTGACATCCTTCTCCTTGTTTCTGTTTTGTGGGCTTTCCATGGGCATCTGGTAGGTCGTTGTGAGAAGAGGGCGCTGGACCAGATGAGTCTATGTGCAAAGTGTCTCCATGTTCATATGTGAAGGGCAGGTGCTGTCACCTGTGTCTTTTCTGCAACCTAGGATAAGATGGAGAGCACTCGCTCTCTTCCTGTTTATGACAGCTGTTTTTTGGTTTTTTTTTGCCTGGAGGAGATTCTTATTTGCCACAGGCAATTGTAGCTATTTAGAAGTCTTCAGGAAGAGCTCTACGGCTACTGGGCACCTGTTATCTGGTGGGCCTGGGGCATTATTGAACATGAAACCCCCAAAGAGCTGTGACATTAAGTATAGTATATTTTTTGCTCCATTGTGTGGTTTTAGAGAACCATTTTGTTTTTCCTTTCCAGTAAAAATGTTAGTAAGGTTTTTACCACACATTGATTGCAATTGTGTAGAATTGTTAGCTAGCGGAACAGACTTCTTCCTGCTCTAGACTATTGAAATAGGAATGTCTTGTGTATACAGCACCTGCCTGTGGGAGCATAGCATTGGTGTTTGCCCTGTTAGTAAAACCAGGGTCAAATACTGAAAGCATTACTTCGTCAGAACAGTAATGATGAACACAGAAAGTTACACTAGTTAGGAAAACTGTTTTCTAGAGGACTCCAGAGCCTCCCAGGCCATTGTACCAAATCACCAAAGACCTTTTCATGATGTGCTTTGAATATCCATACAGTATCCTTTGTGATTAGAAATTACTTCACATCTGCTTGGAAATAGAGCTGTTGAAATAAAAATGCTCTGCTTTAATGCAGTCTCTAGCTTACTGCCAGGGCTTCTGAGTTTGATCTGAAGTTCAGGCTTTTAGTCTCCTTCTCGGGAGTAGGGTTCAAACGACACCTGCCCTATGCATTCAAGGAATGATGGGGGCTGGGCTGCTGCCTAGGCTCGCACTGCCCTGCTGCTCTCGTGCCTCGTGACCAGACTCCCTCTTCTCTATGTGTTCAGCAGGAATTTTGTGTCCCTCTGCTTCCTATGTGCAGAAAGGAGCTTTGTACTTTGGCATGTACAAAATATTCATGCCTAGAGCCCTTCTCACGTAGAGAACTTTATGCATGTATATTGATGTATATGAGAACCTAGAAAACATGGTCACTGGTGTATTCACGTTGTAGGGTGCGGCTAATCTGTGTAACCTCAGACATGTTTCATTTATGCATAGGGAGGTCATCTGACACATGTTCCACCCAAGGTATCCAGCGGCAGGAGCAAAATCTTAGGATGAGGGATCAGGAGCAAAGGTACAGGCTTCTTTTGGCTTGAGAGCTTTGTTATTAGCTCTACCCCTCCCCGTGCCTCTTGTGGCAGAACCTGGCATAGTCAGTCTGTGGCAACCATAGAACAACTGCACCAGGCAGAGCGGTCATTCCTTTGCCTAAAACAGGATTTCCTGGTTATCTTTGTTTTTATTTTCATGTCTTTGCCAATGTGACAGACACTCATAAGAAACAGTGGAGAAAGTAAGTTTTTAGCATATTGATGTGATTGGGCATCACTGTGTCTTCTTCTAACAAGCAATAGAAGCAAGGACAGGAATTCACACTCTTTCCTCCTTTGGGCTGATTCTGCATGAAAAATGGCATTTATTTCATAGAATATAGAATGTAGAGTTAGAAGGGACCCCAAAGATCATCAAATTCAGTGGTTCACAATTAGCAAATTACTGAGGACCCCCTATTTTTCAAAAGCCAAGCCACAGACCCCCTCCTTTTGAAAATTTTGATCACTCTATGGTAGTTACCTGTGCAAAGCAATTTTTTGAAGAAAATGTGGGGTAGCCCTTAATAAGCATATACTATGCTTTTAGATATACTAAAAAACAGACCATAAAAATTGTGATATTACCACACATTGCCTGTCCCCAGACTTCTCTCCATTGCTCCACTACAACTGAATATTAAAAAAGCAATTGTGTCCCTAACTTGCAAGCATTCTATATGCAGAAGGCTTTTTATATGAGAGAGTATTACTTACTTGTAATCTGATATGGTACATCTTAGCAAAACTTTGCAGCATACGGTTCTTCTAACTGAGGGATCTTGCACCTTCAAGACATAGGTGAAGACTTATCAAGTCAGGGCTTGATAAAGTACTGGTGAAGACTGAGTAGAAAACAGCTGTAATATTGTAATGTTGGATTTATTTATTTATTTATTTATTTATTTATTTTAGTTAGTTAGTCCTCCTGTGCCCAAGTTTCATCCCTGGCTTAAAGAGATTACAGTGGTATCTCAGGTTAAGAACTTAATTCGTTCTGGAGGTCCGTTCTTAACCTGAAACTGTTCTTAACCTGAAGCTAATGGGGCCTCCTGCTGCTGCTGCTGCCGCGCCGCTGCTGCGCAATTTCTGTTCTCATCCTGAAGCACAGTTCTTAACCTGAGGTACTATTTCTGGGTTAGCAGAGTCTGTAACCTGAAGCGTGTGTAATCTGAAGCGTCTGTAACCCGAGGTACCACTGTAATTAGTTAAATACGGTACTTATTTGGAGTGAGGTTTTTATTCTTGTTGATTACCCAATAGGAACAATGAACTTTTTACCTTATTAGGATTCTGCCGGACATCAGTTTCCTTCTACCCCCAAATGTAGCCACAGAGCTTCCCGCAGAAAACAAGAAGACAGCATCCAGCTCAGGCTGCCTTTTGCACTAAATCGGCCTGGGTAATGTATTGATACATCGCCCAGGACTGGTATGAGGGGCAGACTGCGATGGCAGCTTCACTCGGCAGAATGTTGCTCTTGGCTCCTTCCAGCTGGCGCTGGTAGCAGCGGGACTCAGGTGCTGCAGTGGTTGATATACCGCTGAGTGAAGCCACCATCCCGCTCTGCCCTCATACTTGCAGGGGGAGAAACAATCAGTATTGGCGAGGCGCTTGGCTGAGGAGCATGTGACTGCCCTTGCCCCAGCCAAGCAGTTTTAGGAGCCCCTGACCTGCCACCTTCTCATACAAGCGTGCGGGGGGGGGCCTCAGTTGCCGCTTCCCTCAGCCAAGCAGTTAACGGAGCCCCTAGCCCTGCTGGCTCGTTGAGCTGGGGGCCAGGAGGCCTCTCCCCCCCCCCCAGTTGAACAGTTCAACAAAGGCCCAATGCTCCTTGGCTCACACGTGAGCCTGAGAGGCATTGGGACTTGCTCACTGTGTAGAGCTGGGCCATTATCTTAGCTGCTGCTTCCTCCCTAAGGCAGGAAGAAGCAGCTGAGATAAATTCCAGTCATTGTGATATACCGGGATTTAGCTGCTGATATTTCACGATGTTGAAAAGAAAGTATCACCCAGTCCAAGCACTAAACTAAATCATCAGAGGTTGAGCTGTTGTGCCAATCATAGTGGAAATTTGCTTAGCTATTTCCCCTGTTGGGCTTCCAAGAAGGGACATGGATCCCAAAGACATAAGGCAAGATTCACTGAAAACCCTCCCTGCAAGCAGTGGGCGAGTTCTCTAAACCTGAAAGCAATTAGAAGTTATTTTCAGTTAAAAAGTAGAGAGTAAGGGGAAGGAATCCCTTACATTTTTTTAATGATAAGCAGGTGAGCTGTTTGTACTCCCCCTCCCCTCCAACCACATGAACCCTAAGAAACTGTGTCAGAGGTTTGTACCCAATCCCAGCTCACTTGCCATCCAGCAACATTCTCACTAGGCATTCACTGGGCAATTAACAAGCTAAGTGAGTCCCTGGCAGGGGGGGTGCTGTGGACCCCCGGGTATGTGCTGTGGGACCCCCAGACCCCTAATTGGGGACCACTGGTCTAGTCCAACTAAAGCAGGTATGTCCAAAGTCCATCCTGGGGGCCTAATCTGGCCCCTCGGTCAATTTAATCCTGCCCCTGTGGCAGTTTATTTCCTGGGTTAAAATCCTAAAAAAAAAAACCTCAACAACTTTCGTCAGCCCTCAGGCACGTCAACTTCATCACATCTGGCCCTCTTTGAAAAAAGTTTGGACACCCCTGAACTAAAGCATCCATGACAGACGGCCACCCAACCTTTGCTTAAAAACCTCCAAGGGAGGAGAGGCCACCACCTCTCGTGGGACACTGTTTCACTGTCAAAATTCTTTCTGATGTTTAGTTGGAATCCCCTTTGCTGGATCCTGGAATTAGGAGGTGACTCAGGTATACAGCCAATCTCCCACAACTCATCAAAACATGGCCTGCAAATGCAAACCATTCTTTTAGTCTTCATATTGCAGAGCAGGTTTAGGTGATGTGCTGTGGCTGAGAGGAAAACTGGAATGTAGCCTGGTATTTATGGAATAGAATTCTACAGGATTTGTTGCTGGTGTGAAAATAGTCTAGATCCAAGGATCCCCAGGGCTGCACCTCCAGGTGGTGGAGACGTCACAAGTGGCCGATAGCCAGGTGCAAAATGCTACGGGCACCTGGCAAATTTCAAATACTGCTGAGATGGGGAGTGCTGGGAACAACACAAGCTGTAGTTCCTTAAAAAAACAAATATCTCCTTGTCTTGCCCCCTCCAGCCCCTCCTTTCCCTTAGCTGTACATGTCAAACACAAATCAGCAGGACCTCTGCTTGGGATCTTTGCTAGATTATTTGGGGTAGATTGGGGGCGGGGAGAGCTATAGCCCTGAGGAAGTTTTCATCAGTCAGTGACTTTTCTGCTTGCCTTGTCCAGCCCTGGAAGCCCTCATAAGACAGCTGCTCCAGAGGAAGAACTGTGAGGGGAGAGAGACTTTCTGTCCATCAGGCAATGGCTTTTCCACTTGCCTTATCCCACCCTCCAGACTTGGGAGCTTTTCCCAGACCATGAGCAGCAGAAGCAACTGGAAAGAGAGGAGTTCAGGGAAATAACCAGAGCATGTACCACTCTGGGGAGACGGTGTGTGGGCGTGCCAAATGGAGCTACTGGTTTAGCTATCCCAGGTTTGTTGATAGGGTTATTAAATTGATTCTATAGTTAAAAATGGTACACCTTTGATTATCATAACACATTGATATATAACAGGGAAGAACATTGCTGGCTGTCGTTGACAACAGAATACTGCCTTGAAGGCCCAATTATTTTATTTTATTTTATATATTCTTATCTTATCTTATCTTATCTTATCTTATCATCTATTGGTTGAGTTTATATACCGCCCTATACCCAGAGGTCTCAGGGTGGTTCACAGAAAAGATCACAATGTATATAATCAGAATATAGGGGATGGAAAGAACAGTAAAATCAGTTCAGCAAACTCAACCCCCACCCAAAACCCCATCCATACAAAATCCCTAATAACAATAAAATAATTTCATCAGATATAAAATTGATCTTCCCTAAATGACAACAAGACACAATCAGATAAAGGCATGGTATGAAGTTTGAGGGGTGGGGGTTTTTAGTTCGGGTTTTTGGTTTTTTTTTGAGGTATGACAATTTCTTCCTGCAGCCAATCAGAAACTGTGCTTTGGAAGTCGAACGGACTTCCGGAACAGATTCTGTTCGACTTCCGAGGAACGACTGTACTGGGAACATAGTGTAAAGCATGTAAATGCCATTTGTCTTGTGTGGGAAGCTTCTAGAAGCCACAGGTGAGAGCCGAGTGCAGGGTGGGGACCAAAGGTGGACAATTAGCCCAGAATGAGCATGACATGTCCCCCACCAGAGGTACTACCCCTCCCCTAACACCCCATACACCCCGGGAAATGGCTTCAAGTGGCTGACTCAACCAGGTGAGGGAAGCTGATGGGTCTCAAACCCTCAGGGAGTGACAGAGCTCCCCTGCATGCAAAGACAGGCTCCGGGGGATGGAGTGGAAGAGATCAGTAGGGGGTCCAACAGTCAAGAAGGTGGTTTCTACATGTGCTGTGTAGGGAAGTGAGGGGCTGGTGGGGATGGCCCACCTGGGAAGCCAGTCCATCCTAGGAGAAGAAGAACTCTCATCCTATTTCTCTGCTGCCTTGTGGGATGTCTTCAGGAGCAAACCCTACACCAATCCGGAGTGGAGTCCCTAAGGTGCTTAGATGGTGCCTTGTATGCTGCCTCCTGGTAACTGCCACAGGCAAGCTAGTGCCAAACGTCTTGCTCTGCTTTCCTTTGAACCACATCTGCAAGGCGGGGGGTGGTGGTGGTGGTGGTCCTTGTTGTCTGGGAAGCCCAGGACCTCCAGACACATTGCCCAAGCTTGTGTCCCAGGGAGGTCATGTTAAGTGCTGCTAATGCAGTGCTTTGACTTCACCCCTGGAGGTGCACTCCTTTGTCTCTTGGGACAGACTTAAGCCAACAACAATGTGTGGGAAACTTTGTATTGGGAGGGGGGCAGGAGTAGTACCTGAAGCAGAAGCTTTCCTATATTATTTTTTCTTTCTCTGATTGTATTCTTCCTGCCCTTGTGAGTGCAGATGGTAGGCTATTGAAACAAAAGGTGAACTGCCAGCTGGGAAACATAAAACCATAAATATCTGCACATAGCCTTTGCCAAACATCCAGTGTTTAAATTAATTTAATGTGGCAACATAGCAATTTAAATCAACTGGAAACTCAAGACTTATCATGGCAGCTATTACCGGCTTCCATTAATGGAACAAAACAGAGATGGCATATAACTACTATTTATTAAGAGGCCTAGAGAGAGGCCAATATATCGCATCAGTGATGCAAACATTGGAGTCTGCCAAGTAAAGTACCGGAAAGATCCTTTGAAGCAGAATCACGTGATTTAATGCTGTGCTGTAAATAGGCAGTTTCCAGGTTTGTTTGGTTCTATGCACTGGGATTGCTTAACGGTACAGAATCTGAAACCCTTGACCTGAAAATGAGTTGGCAGCACATCTTGGGACTGGTTCCATAACTTGCAAAATGGGGCTTCAAGAGCCAGAGAGAGAGTGGTGCTACTTGTGAAATGAGAGCGCTCTTTGCTGTGCTTCCTTCTGTTCAAAATTTATTTCATGGCAGTGGTGTGGGTTGTGCAATACATAATATTTCTCTACTTTGATATGGCTTTTACTGAGCACTTTGGGTGAAATACAAATCCCAAATAATAGCACGACTGACAAATGTCTGAATGACATGTGCACACCCAGCTTTTTTCTTTTATTTAAATCATTTACACCCAATCTCTCCTCAATAGAGGCAAAGGTGACTAAAGGCAATGAAGCTGAAAACAACCGTCATAAGAAATAAAAACAATGACACATTATGCACAGCAGAACAATAAAAAATGAAATAAAATTGCTATTAAAAACCAATGTCATCAGTGCAGCTTCTAGCAAATTAAAACAATTTAGCTAGCAGGACTTTAAAAATTATGGCCCAAAGGTTTCATAAAAATGACAGGCTTTCATGGCATGGCCAAAACCTGTTGGTCATGGGAAAAGATGAGTCCCGTGGCTGAGAATTCCCATCTCGGATCCCAACTAGATAAACCCAACTAGATAAACCTCTGGGGCTGCTTCATTGGAAGATTTTGGGAGAAGGATGTCCTTCAGATATCTTGAGCTCACTCTGAGTTGGGTCCGGACACTTACAAAAAAGAAAAGAGAAGCCAGCGTAGTTGTTTTATGAGGCCTCCTGACTCCCAGGACGTCGCTCCATTCACAGCCAATTGTAACTTTCAGATACTTTTTGAAAGGAGCATCACATGGAGCAAAAAGCTTTTTTGTTACTCTGCGGACTCACAATACTTCCTCAGAGTGTAGACAGAGTGTTAAGTTTTAATCCGGAAGCATTTGAAGTGGATTTGCAAATGGTAATCATAATGCAGGAGTCTACAGAAAATGAGCTAACTTATTAGTGGCCAGAATAGTGGTCCACAAGACACAAGTTTAAGAATTCTGCCTTGAGGCTTTTTGTGTTTAGAAGAAAGGTCTGTGTGTTTACTATTGGAAAGCTTTCTTTCATACTTCCTGCTGTAATAACATGAGAGTAATAATGTCCAAAGTAAATATTTGACTGTGGATCTATTCCCATGTTCATCAGTGTGATTTTTATTGCTTCTGTTTATAGCTTCTCTTCACTTTCTTCCCTTTTTTTGTTCAGTATTTTCATCAAGTGTCCCTCAAATGCTGCCGTTTGCCTGTGTGTTCATTAATTCTTGTCATGCCACCCCTAAAATATACCATAGAAAGGGAAGCTGTGATGGACCTTACAGCTGCCTTCTATCTTAAGGTTACCAGATTTTTTTCAATGAATCCGGGGACACTATAAATAAATAAATAAATAAATAAATACTACACGTTTGGGACGGTGATGCTGCAGTGGTGGCGGCCTCCGCCTTGACCCCAACTGCCACGTTTCCCCTTCCTCCGAGGCTTCTATCTCCTTCCTCCCTGAGCCTGGGCAGCCCCTGAGTTGTTGGTTCTTCGGTGGTGGTGGTGGGGAAACGGTGCACGGTGGGTCAGGCATGGAAGGCGAAGGAGGAGGGCCGAGAGCGGCGGTGGCAATGCTCAGGCAGCGCGATGCCTCCCTTCCCACTGGAGCAGCCCCAATCCCATTCCTATCTGCGTGCAAGCAGGAGGGGGCAGGGATCCCTCAGCTGGGAAGGGAGGCTTCCCATTGCCTAACTGAGAGATCCCTGCCCCCTCCTGCTTGCACGCAAGCTCAGATAGGCAGCGTGAAGCCCCCCTTCACAGCTGAGAGATCCCCACCCCACTCCTGCTTGCATGAAAGTAGGAGTTGGGATCGGGACTGTTCTGATAGGCAGCACGAAGCCTTCTTTCACAGCTTAGTTGCTGGGGTCAGGGAAGGTGGAGGCAGCCCGGAAGCTGTGTCTCAGAGCCCCTGCACCACCATCATATGGGGACTTCCGAGCAGCTCCTGAAGCCAGCCAGAGCCAACTGCTCCGGGCTGCTGAGACTGCCGCTGCTGCATTTCCCGGGGACATTAGTTGAAATCCGGGGACATTCCGGGGATGGAATTTGTCCAGGACTTATTTGCAAATCTGGGGACTGTCCCCGGGAAACGGGGACGTCTGGTAACCCTATTCTATCTCCCTACTACATGTCTTTCTCTCTCCACTTAGCCCACCATAGACATGGCTGGTTTAATCTTAGGCGTTTTCTGTTATCATTCTTTTATAAGTCAACAGAATAGTTGTAAGTGATCCCCTGAAGAAGAGTGACACTTGCAAAACTTTGGTATTATTTTTTTAGATATCTGGTTCTATCCAAATTATTATTATTATTTATTATTATATTATATTATTATATTATATTATATTATATTATATTATATTATATTATATTATATTAATTTATTTTATAATATATACCCTGTCTATCTGGCTGGGTTTCCCCAGCCACTCTGGGTGGCTTACAGCATATATAAAACATAGTAAAAAATCAAGCATTAAAAGCTTCCTGATACAGGGCTGCCTTCAGAGGTCTTCTAAAAGTCAGATAGTTGTTTATTTCCTTGACATCTGATGGGAGGTCATTCCTCAGGGTGGGCACCACTACCAAGAAGGCCCTCTGCCTGGTTCCCTGTGACCTTACTTCTCGCAGGGAGGGAACTGCCAGAAGGACGTTGGAGCTGGATCTCAATGTCTGGGCTGAACAATGGGGGTGGAGACGCTCCTTCAGGTATACTGGGCCGAGATAGTTTAGGGTCAGAACCAACACATTGAATTGTGCTCAGAAATGTACTGGAAGCCAGTGAAGATCCTTTATGACCAGTGTTATGTGGTCTTGGCGGCCGCTCCTAGTCACCAGTCTAGCTGCCACATTCTGAATTAGTTGTAGTTTCCAAGTCACCTTCAAAGGTAGCCCCACGTAGAGTGCATTGCAGTAGTCCATGCAGGAGATAACCAGAGCATGTACCACTTGGGTGAGATAGTCTGCAGGCAGGTTGGGTCTTAGCCGGCGTACCAGATGGAGCTGGTAGACAGCTGCCCTGGACACAGAATTGAATTAAGTCACACTTGAAGTATAGAATCAGAATTGTAGAGTTGGGACCACGAGGGTCATCTAGTGCAACCCCTTGCAATGCAGGAATCTCGTTCTCTACCAACTGAGCCATTTAGCTAGCTATCACTAGACCCATTGAAATCCATCCATTCCATTGCTTTCAGTAGGTCTGCTCTGACTATATCTTAGTTGGCTACAACCCATTGATTTTTGCTTTACGTTATTAAAATACATATTCAAATGTGTTTTGTTTCTGTGTGGTTTTTCACACACACCCCTATTTTACAATTGGCATTATAGCCTTCCTCTTTACCTTCCCCTCTTTTGTGGTTACTGGCTATTAGGCCTCACTGCTTTGTTGTATAAACTTAGGCTCATTGTGGACTTTATGGCCATACTGGTATTAAAAGAGCTTAACTATGGTTTGGTGTGATGTCTGAATTGATAAATCATAGTTACGACCATGGCTCCACCTCCAGAGACTGCTGCATCATGAAAATAAAAGTGATGGATGTGGGAAACTGAGAGAAGAGAAAAGAGAAGCAAACCATCAACTCTGAACCATGGCTTTTGTGTTTTGTTTTTGAAACCTCAAATCATGGGTTGTGTTCTAAACAATTATTACTGCAAACCATGGTTAAACATGATGTCTCAGTTGAGCCCTCCTTTCTCCTCCCCAGAAAGAAATCATACTTCTTTATGACCAACAAGCTCTTTTTCACAGAGGAGGACTGTTTGTGTACTATTTCTTTTTAGTCTTTTGGTTAAGTTACCAAAACGTAAAATCACATCCTTGGAAAAACATTGTAGGTGGGCCTTTACATGTTGATAGCAGCTGTTGTGCACACCTCTAGGTAGAGGTGTCTGTCCCTGACAGTTGCCTTATGCAAGCTTTTTGGCTTGAAATTTTGAGGGTGGGTGGGTGTTGGCTTCCTTTGTGTGTGTTTTGAGAAATATCATTCGGATCAGCAGGGAAATACGGGCTGCAACATTCTCTTCTAGTTGGAGTTCCTGTGCTTTTTAAGAATGTGTGAGAAGGTTTGGCTGAAGCTTTGTGATGGAGAGGAAAGTCTACCTTTCTGAGCATAGATATGGACCATCAGACCCAGGGGTATCTCCCACAAGTCCATCTGGCCCTTGGAAGTCTCTCCAGGCTTCAACCCTTATTATCCTTGCAAAAAAGCTAAGTAAAAAACCCTCCTCTCCTATAAGCAACTTTAATCTGTTTTTTGGAAAGGGGATTGCCATGATCCTTGACACTGGAAGTATTATAATGCTGCACACTACCCCAATCTCATAGTGGTGCAAGGTTCCAGGGGTTTCAGGCGCTTACCCTGAACACAGTTTCCTTGGAATGAGGAGCATTAAAGACTGTGATGTCTTCCCGATATATGGCTTATTTGCACATATTTACAACCTGAACCTGCGTTGGTGGGGTTCACAGCATTAACACACCAAGAGGGTCTTGCTTCTCCCAAAGGTACAGCTTTGAATTCCAGCAGAAACCAAGCATGGCCCTGTCTCCCAGCTGCCCAGCCTGCAGCCTTGTTTCCAGCTTCTAAGTCACACCAATCTCCACTTCCAACTCTGGCCCTTGTCTTTCTAATTACCAGGGAGCTGAGGGAGGAGAGTCCTCACTTGCTGTCTGGCACAGAGTCACTTCCTTCTTACCTTAGTCGCCCATACTTGGAGGGTCATTCCCAAGACACTTGTCTGGCTATTTCAACAATTTGAATCCTTGCTTAAATTTCAACCCTTTCTGGACCCAGGATTTAACAGGGGGCTCAGGTATACTCCTCCCAACTTACAACAATAACAATGGTGAACTTTTTCTTTCTTCTGTAGTTTTGTCAGTTGTAATTTGCCAAGGCAAGAGATTACATGAATGTTTTTTAATTAGAGTGTGGGTGGCAGATGAAATTTGAAATCTCAGTCCTCAGGTTTTTATGGCAACCACCCCAGGGAGAAAAAAAGCAATTTGTAGAAACCAGGGCACTGTGAGGACGTGGCGGTTCTTGTGGCCAAATTCTTCACTTCCTCTCTTCTTGTTGAAACTGAATTGTGTGGTGGCCTATTGTTTTAATTGCACAAACTCTGGGATAATTCACTATATTTACTAGGCTGAAGTTCTTTTGTTGTTTGTCAGGTGGAGAAAAATTATATATATATATATATATATATATATATATATATATATATATATGCTTTCGTAGATTTTCACGGGTACAGGAATGCAGGTTTTGGTGTCCTCGGGTGTCTTCCCGTGTAAAAGATGGGGTGTCTAGGCGACGTTTCGACGAGGTCTCACTCGTCATCTTCAGGCTGGTGCTTTCGGCTTCTTGTTACTGGAACAGAGCAGGATCTCAGTGTTTGAGTTCCTATAAATACTGTAGAGGAGGTTTGGTGTATAGCCTCCATTGTTCTGGGCAGAGAGGAAGTTCCCAGGCTAGTGTGCCTTTTCTTCTTTTGTTCCTTAATTACTTGAGGGATATCTTGAGTGATTTCTTGAGTGATATCCTGAGTACCACTTAGGTGGGTCATTAGGTGTGGATTAGTTGCTAAGGTCTTTGTGTCTTGACCTCTTGACCTTTGTGAAGAGTTTTTCTGAGAAGATGGCTGTACTGAAATTAGTTGTGCTCTGGCTTGGCTTCGTGTATAGGGGCGAGCTGTGGTTTTGTGGCCTGTGCCAGCCAGATCTGTGTAGGGATTGCAGGGGGGTGCAGCATCCGGAGGTGCCACCATGGTTTGGCTACTGGATGGTGTCTGTAATTTATCTGTGGAGAGGGTCTGGGTTTGGATCTGGTGTGGTTGATTGGTGATGGCGTTCTGTGTGCCTCTGGCTCTGGTGTCAGTTTTTGTGGGGAGGGCTAATTTCCAGATGTCTGGCAAGCGGGATGTGTCGTCACGCTTGTTCATGTTGTGAGGGTGTTTCTCTATCTCGATGGCTTCCATGATTATTCTCTTGTGGTGATGTTCCATGTTAAAGAGCAATTTGGAATCTGCAAAATTAATTTCGTGTCCTGTTTCTTTCATGTGTTGGAAAAGAGAGGAAGTTTTTTCTTCTTTTTTGACGGCATTCTTGTGTTCTGCAATACGTGCATTTATTCGTCTGTTTGTTTGTCCAATGTACGTGGCTGGGCAGACTTTGCAGGGTATTTCATAGACCCCTTGGTTTTCCAACTGGATTTTATCCTTGGGGTTTCTGAGGATATTGGCTATTTTTTGGTTGGTGCAAAAGGCTGTTTTGATATTGTGTTTATGGAGGATTTTGCTAATTTTATCTGTAGTGCCCTTGATATAAGGAAGGAGGGCCATGCCATTGTTTTCTTCTGTGTCTTGGTTTTTGGGGGGTGTTTCTTGTTTCATGGCATGGCCCTCCTTCCTTATATCAAGGAAAGCACCAGCCTGAAGATGACGAGTGAGACCTCGTCGAAACGTCGCCTAGACACCCCAACTTTTACACGGGAAGATACCCGAGGACACCAAAACCTGCATATATATATATATATATATATATGACTATTGAAACTTTTTTCAGTTCAATTTAATAGTCTCTCTTGAAAAAGAATTCGGGATTAAAATGGAATATGAGTAACCCAAACATGTTAAAGCATACACTGGTAATCTCTTATAACATGCTCATCTGTTTAATTAAAGACTGTTTTTCTATCTGAGAAAGAAGTGTGGTGGGAAGAGGGGTCTGTGGACTCTGAGATTTAGCATTCTTCTCAAGTAATGTGCTGTATCCTCATTTATAGCTGTGGTCTCCCTATTGGACTGAGGGGTTACCAAGTCATCTCACTATATTAAATTCAAATTTGTTTTCAAACCATTTTACTTTTAAGAAACGTGATAGTTACTATAACTATCTATTATTCACAATAGGTATTGATTGAAACAGAAACATTGTTCTAGGCAAAACATTCATTTTTATCACTGAAATTCTACCAAGCAGTGACAATTTTAGCTTCTCCCATCTTGACACATCTTGTTTAACTTCAGCCTGTGTTTTGACATAATTATTTTGAAACAATGTACAGTTCATATTTGTCATGGTATACCCAAGTACTTATTATTTTCAGTTTGAAACTATTTTCTCCATCCAAATATTCTGGTCTTCTGTTGTCATATTCTTTGTTAACATTTTCATTTTCTGATGGTTAATCTTAAAACCTGCTAATAAACCAAACTCTCTTAGTTTATCCATAAGAACTCCTACTCCTACAGGTCCACAGTTTTTGACCAGCCTTAGTAATCATCCAAAATGTGTGCTCACCACATTGAATTTGCCCACCCCACTGTCTTGGCCCCACAGGGAGAGGGATACTTACCAATGGAGAATTAATCTCTGGATCCACGCCTGCCACACAGTCTGGTGTTCCAGTGTTAGAAACTCAGATATATAAGCTAGGAGCCAAATGGCTTTTTAAACCAAGGATACAGTTGTCAAAACGGAATGTTTAGTTGCCATTTATGGGCAAGACGGCTCCAAAGTCTTATTTTTCCAATGATGGACTAATTGTGATTAAACATCTGGCACCTGGATTAAGACTGTGCTTGCAATACAGAACAAATACAACATTGCAACCTTGCATGTTTTTCAAATACTTCCAACCTGTGTTCTGTATTTCTCTGTTGTTTCCCAAGTTGAGATTTTGATACAGATGTATTTGCTTTAAATATAATTAAAGGGTAACTGCATATTCTGAACCTTCTGTTAATGTCTAAGAACTCTACATAGCCATCTCCACCTTTTTATGGCTGCAAATTATGCAGTTCTGGACCGCTTTGCTGACAGACAGTCCAAGCCTGTTTAGCCATGCATTCAGCCTCTCTAGGTCAAGGGAGAAGTCTTGCCTCATTTGCCTAGATGTGATTCCGGAGTTTCAATTATTCATTGGAGTCGCTGAAAACATGTTTGGGAATTGTACATTTGATCTGTTTCGTTCAGTGTTTCTAAATTTCAGAAAACTAAAACTTTTTTCACCCCTGAATTAAAATTGGTCACAGTTCATTTTTACACCTGAAAAGCTTTACTTTTACAGCATGGGAGGATTATGCATAGTTGAAGTAGCCTGCGCTTCTTTGTGTCTCTGTGAAGGGCCACTGATCTGGGTGCGCTCCCTTGCTGGAGCACAGAACAGCGATTCATGCAGTGGTGCAGCAGCCCCTTTTCTGAGGGCAGGTAATCCTGCTGCTTCTCTGCATCAAGGACACCTTGAGCAATTTAATGGCACTTGAGGCAGAAAGGAAGCAGAACTCCCTCCCTCAGTGGAGACTGCTTGGAAAGAGGCAAAGCCAGCCAGTAAGTCATTTAGAGCCGCAGTCGGCAGCCTACTCTAAAGTGAGCAGGGATGTAAGATAGAAAGTTTACAGTAAATTTTCTGCAGAAAAACATCATTTCTAAAAAGGCATTATTGTATAAAATTAATTAGCACCTTAAGGAACTGATACATTTCCAGTCAACTTGGGCAGTTTCAAAGTTGTACTCCCCACCCCCATCCCCGGTGTGTATCCCTAGGAGACATATAGAGTGCTTGTATAAATAAATAATCAAACAAACAAACAAACAAACACACAGGCATAGTATCAAGCACAATTATTTGGACAAGTTATCATTAGTATTTTAACAGTTTTCAGTGGTCATTTCCCCCTCCCTGAAAATGACAGCCTAAGTATGCTGTTGCAGTCATGTCTTAAAATATTCACCAATACTCTAACGAAAACAATTTTCAAACAAAGTTTTGTATTTGTTGAAGCATAACATTTAAAGCCACATTAAGAGCACACTCCTAGGCATGCCTACTCTGAAGCATGTCCCACCAGTGATGGCTAGTGAACATTGAGACTGGTCAGAAAACAGCAAGGCCGACAATGGATGGAGGCAGAGCCAAGAGCAGGTGAAAGCAACCAGTTCTGCCATGGGCCCCATCCTCTTCCCGGGGCTTGTCCACACTGCCACTCATCCCAAGCCTGGAAAGAAGGGTCTGCCCTGCCACTTTCCCTGGGAAAACTCATTCTTTGGCAACAAATCAGAGCAAATGTCAATCTGCAGAAAACCTGATTGACATGTACTCTGATTCAGTGATAAAGATCAGGTTTTCTCAGGGAAAGCAGTGAGACAAGTGGAGGTCTGTATGAGCCCCCTGTTGAGTTCTTCAGAGACAAGGAAGGAAGCTGACATCCAGGGCTACCCTCTGGACCGGTTTTAATTAAGAAGACAAGCAGGAGGAGACTGTTTCAAGGCAGTCTGAGGTTGGTCAGACAGTGGTCTATTTGCCCCTGTGAACCAGCCTCTGCTGCGTTTATGTCCCTACTGGAAGCAATAGGAGTGCACAATCATCATCATCATCACCACCAATATTTTTTCATTATATATTAATTGATACCCTGCCTTTTTCCCTGACGGGACTCAAGACGGCTTATAGATAAAACAAGACACACAAAAAACATAGAAAAAACAATAATTAAACAATGAAACAGTAATAGAATCAAATCATATCAATAATCACAATAAGAATAGCATGGCACCAGCGCTTTCATTAAAAGTCAGGTCACAAAAGCCTGTTGGAACAAGGAAGTCTTCACCTGCTGGTGGAAGGACAACCAGGAGGGAGGGGACCAGGCTGGACAGCTTCTCCAGGGAGGGAGTTCCAAAGTTGCTTGGGGGCAGCCACTGAGGTGGTGCTCTCCCGTGTCTGCACCCGGCGTGCCTGTGAGGGTGGCTGTGGGACTGAGAGACGGGCCTCCCCCAAAGATCTCAAAATCTGGGCAGCTTTGTATGAGGGCATATTTAGTTTTCAATATCTTGTCCACCCGTTTCCCTAACTCTTGCTGCTTCATGTTATCAATGTCAACATTACAAACAAGGATCCGCTGAGGACAACATTTTGTCAAGTTACTTATCAGGTGGCCTGGCTTTTGTAAATCGGAGGGAAGTCATTATCTTTAATGAAATCTTTGTGCTGGAAGAGTGTCTCTAATTGGCAATGAGATGTGGGAGCTGTACATAGAAAGAAACAGAATGGCCCATGCTTCAGGTTCTGGTCTAGAATCAAGTGGTGGCCATGGCATTGGCTTTGGTGAGAAAGGGGTCTAAGTGCCAATAGCTGGACACTCATTACGTCCATTTCTCTCTGCTGACTATGCAGCTGCCATCAGGGTGCGAATGGGTGGGTGTGTACAGTCTGTGTGATCTTGCTCCACTACATACGAAGCCTTTCCCATCTCTCGTTCTAAGTCCCTCAAGCATTTGGTGGACACCCCTAGGGTTACAGCAGTGCTCAGTTATTATATTTTGTGCCCTCTGCTAGCCGTGCTGCATGTGTGTGGACAGTTATCTCAAACTTTTTTGAATGTTCCGTTTTGTCAAGGTGTGTGTGGGGGGGGGTTGGTGCCTGGGTGTGCAAACTATTGAAATAACTAAATGGACAAAAGTTTTATTGTTATTTATTAAATTTCTATACCACCCTTCATCCAAGGATCACAGGGCAGTTTACAGTAAAAAACACACACTCAAAAATACATAATATAATAACAAACAAAAAAACCCAACACAGTTTAAAAGGCCAAAGATTGTTTAATTAACTAAAGGCCTGGGAGAAGAGGAATGCTTTTGCCTGGCACCAAAAGATATCTAGTGAAGGCTCCAGGTGAGTCTCCTTGGGGCCAGCATCCCACAAACAATATTTTCATTTTATTAGATCTATATGCCACCCTTTATACACCACTGAATGCCTATCACTTTGAGGCTTCTTTCCTACAATCAAGCAGTATCTAAAATGAATGAATGAATGAATGAATGAATGAATGTATATGCATTTGATTATAGATGCTTGCTAGTTCTATATTACTCTCAAATCAGATTTCTAGCCACAGTTTGCATAACTATTTAAAACACATGTCCCAGTCAGCTGCTATAGTGCATATCAGTTTGCACAACTTCTCTCTCTCTCTCTCTCTCTCTCTCTCTCTGTGTGTGTGTGTGTGTGTGTGTGTGAGAGAGAGAGAGAGAGAGAGAGAGAGAGAGAGAGAGGAAGGAGGGAGGGAGGGAGGGAGAGAAAGACAGACAGTGAGGGCAAGAAACAAGAATCCCGAATGTGCAGGGGTTGTTTGGGAAAGAATGAATTTCTGAAACTCTTCACAGATTATTTGTGGTAATGAAGGGAATAGTTTTTGTATAACTGTAGTTAAGACTAAAGAGCAACATCAGTGACAGTGTCACAGCCTCTGTCTGTCCGCTCCTTCTGCTTACACTTTTGTCAACTATCTGTGAGATGTCCTGAATTTTGCTTGTGTAGCATGGTTGGAAGGGTAAAGACAGAAATAAGAGCTGCATCCAACAGCTGATGTTTCCACCATTAAGTGGGAAGGTAAAAAACTCAACAATAGCCATTCTCAATACCTTAGATCGGGGTCCTCAAACTAAGGCCCACGGACAGATCTGGCCCACCAGCCTTCTGAATCCGGCCCGCTTAATGGTCCGGGAATTGGGTCCGCTTGTTCGGGCTGCGCCAGCGTGCACAACACATTCTTTCCCTCTCTCTCACATTGCGGCGGGGCCTCCTCCCCCCTCCTCCTGGCTTCTCCCCGCCTTGCCTAGAGCAGAGAGGAAGGGGGCTGGGCTTTGTTGGTGTCAGCAGCAGCGTTAGCGCTTGAGCGGCCGATATTGCAAACAGGCTCAATTTGGGCTTTTTTGGTGCCAGCCCATCTCTGGAGCCCTTTTGCATGCCACTCATCATCCCTCTGTTGACCCAGCCCCTGCCGCTCGCAAGACACAGGTAAGCAGCCACCGGGGCTCATCCAGTGCTGTGGAGAAGGGAGGGGAGAGTTGGGGGGGTGGCTTACCTGAGTAGAATGTGTCCTTTTAAAATGCATCTCTGGGTTAATTTTGTAGAATGTGTCCTTTCCCGCATTTTTTTCTTTAAGGGACGATTTTATTGCCTGGTGGAACAGTTTGGATCTCTTAAATTTTGCAGGGCAACCCTAGGCATGCCTACTCAAAAGTAAGTGCCACTGAGTTTGGCAGGACCTGCTCTCAAGAAAGTGTGTCTAGGATGGCAGTCTCAGTGACTCCCTTAACTGCCTGCCCCCCAAAACACCCACTATCCCCATTCATTATTGACCCAGGTTGCAGGAACATTACCAGAACCAACCTGTGCTCCAGAAGCAAGTTTTCAAAATTAGACCTCCTCATTAAACAAGTGAAGGAGGAAAACTTCTGCCATCTCCCCACAACTCAAAACCTGTTGGCGGAAAAACCAGCAGTTGCATTCCCAAACAAAATGTGTGTGGATTTACTAGAAATGTTGCAAAAGGAGTTTCAGATTAGATTTAAAGAGCTTCATCTCCATGAACAGGACATACAGCTTTTCCGGAACCCATTTTCTGTTGACATTGAAATTGTTGATCTGATTTACCAAATGGAATTGGCCAAACTACAGAATTGTGACTCTCTAAAAGACGCATTCAAATCAAGCAGCCTCACTAATTTCTATGCATCTCTCCCCTCTGAGACATATCTTAATCTCAGGAACCATGCACTCAAATTTGCTACCGTCTTTGGCAGCACCTATGGCTGTTAAGAGACTTTTTCCCGAATGAAACATCTGAAATCTCCAACCAGATCCAGACTTAACTGATGAATACTTCCATCACTTGCTGCTACAGTCATACCTCGGGATAAATATGCTTCAAGTTAAGTTTAAATCAAGAACTTAAACTTGTAAAATTATAAAATGCTGTTCAACAATATACGCTAATGGCTGTATCAGCTTTGTAAATAGACTCTTGCTTAGTTGCTTCTGTCAGATGATGGGTGAACAGGCTTTACAAAAAGTGTTCTTTAGGCCACACGCTACTAACACATCTTAGTGTGGGCAGGGGGGCCTGGTAAATCCTTTTTCTTACTTGAGAGACTGGAATGTATATTGTGTTAACACAAGACAGTTATTCCACACAGCCAGCAAATTCCCACAAGTCTTGCAGAAGAGAGAGATTATAACTTCCCTGAAAACTTGTGGGCATCCCGAGGGAGAAGATTCCAGAGGCTACAATTTTAGAGCTGGAAGGGACACAGAAGGTCATCTAGTCCAACTTCCTGCAGTGCAGGAATCTCAGCTAAAGCATCTGTGACAGATGACCATCCAGCCTCTGCTTAAAAACCTCCAATGACCTGGCTTTGAATATCCAGCAACATCTGAAGGGTAGCTTCCCCATAGTATTCTTATACTGGGTAATTTTAGTAAGGAACTGCTTGGAAAGGGTCGTTTTCCTTGTGCATACAGTCATGGCATTTGCCATGAAACTTCTGATTTCCACATGGCAAACTTAGGTGTCATCAAATAAATGTTGAGAATGGAGGGCGCTTGCTTATTATCTATTGGAACATCATAAAACCATGTCATACATTAAATTATTTGTGAAGGTAAAACCAAAAATGTACCGTATTGGCCCAAGTATAAGCCACACCCACAAATAAGCCACACCTTTAAAATTCAGGGGGGGGGGGAGGAAAAAGACAATACCTGAATACAAGCCACTCCCTTAAAATTCTGCAGGCACTCACACCCGTAAATGGCAAATGTAGGAGAAAATCCTACGGGTAGCATTCCCCCGCGCTCCTGGGCTGCTTCCGGGGGAGGGGGGGAGGTGAGCTGTGCCACTTTGCCGGTGGCCTTCCCCCCTTCCCCCTTCTGTCTGGCAGTTTGGGGGAGGCTTGGGAGCCACGGTTGGGACGGATGCCGTTGTCCTGCACCCCTGACAGCCCTCATGGCAGCATCCTGGGAGGGGGGGCACTCTCCATTCCAGCCTTGGAAGGACCTAGGGCAGCTGTTTCAGCAGCGATATCGTAAGGTTGTGAATATAAGCCGCACTTTAACTTTTCACGGTCGGAATTTGGGGGAGGGGAAAGTGCGGCTTATATTCCGGCCAATACAGTAACTTTATGTGTAACAAATGTATGCATATACAAGAATTGTACATAGATTAATCAGGGAGCTTATATTGGCTGTGGCTGCTATATAATATGTGAAAATGCTCTAGGTGCATATTGGGGGCCTGAAAGCATGAATTTCTGCCTGTTTGCATGATTATCTTGCTTTGGAGGCCGTAGGTCCATGCATGGTCACACTGTTTTAAAGCAAATATGTGGGTAAATTCTGATTATCATAGGCTTGAATTGATTTCCAGGAATCAACCATGATATTAGGACCTTCGTATGTGGGATTTTTAAATGTACGTACGCTAGGGGTGGGCGCCCCCCAATTCACTTCATTCAAGCTGAATGCACTGAGTACTGTACTGTACTATAATGTGAACTAAATATGATATATTTAGTATCTGGTATTTGGAACAAGTGGCTTTGATTCAAAAACCAGATGCTGAAATACCCAGAGTCGAATTACCCATTCTTGCATTTTGCTTTAGCGAAGCAGTTAAAGGATCAAAGAAAAGAAATGGTAGACACACCCTTAATTAACTGGCAGGATATTAGTAGCAATACTTATTGAAGGAGTATGGGAAGTCTACTTAGAAGCAATGCTGCGTCCTTATCTTACCCCAGGGATGCAACAGTTGTTAGTGTATCATTTGATCTGGTTTTAATTTCTATATTGCAATCTTGCATTGTTGTTACTGTTTCCATAACTCTAGCTAGATTCCACCCCACCCTTCCTCAACTAGTGTTTCCCAATAATTACAATCAGTGCGAGGGGGACGGGGACCAATCAGTTCTTGGAGATGAAACCCTCCCTGCCTGTTGTGCTACAGTGGCCTCTTTATTTACTATTGTCAACTCTTGTCACCACCAGGAAAGATCACATGACTGCTCTTTGTCTGTCAGCCCTAGGGATTGAGGAGCAGAACTGCTAATGTTTCTGGCCCATGGGCATAGCCAAGGGGGGGGGGCAGCTACCCTCCCAAATCAGTAAAAATCAATACAAAGCTGAGGTTCTGCCCCCCATAACAAAAGTCCTGGTCTCTACAGTTTTGTCCTTTAACATTAACTTTATCTGTACAAATAAGCAAACGATGATGCTCATCTCCATGCTATGAAGTTTCACCTGCTGACTTTCACAGGTCAACCTTCTGGTCAAAGGCAAAGTAGCAAACAGCCCATATTTTTTCTAGTTAGTTGACATCCCTACTGTCGAGTGCTATGGATAAGTGATTAGATACCCCATATGTATTATTATTATTATTATTATTATTATTATTATTATTATTATTACTATTACTATTATTACCAACCACCTTTTCTCCTGAAGCAACTCAAGCACATCTAACTATAAACAGAAATGCTAGTGTGCTGGATTTGGACTTGGGAGACCTCCAAATCCCGGTGAGCCGCAATGATGCTCTTGGGCCACTCTTTGCATAAGCTACACCAGAGTTGTTATGAAGCTGAAAGATGATGACTGCTTTTCCGATGATGCTACTTCCTCACTCACTCTGTAAGCTAGGTCAGACCCTGTGATGTCCTAAGACTTCACCCTAGTGCTCCGTAAGCAGTAATTTACTTATTGTTTTCAGGTTACATAGAATCATAGACTTGGAAGAGACCACAAGGGCCATCGAGTCCAACCCCCTGCCAAGCAGGAAACACCATCAGAGCACTCCTGACATATGGTTGTCAAGCCTCTGCTTAAAGACCTCCAAAGAAGGAGACTCCACCACACTCCTTGGCAGCAAATTCCACTGTCGAACAGCTCTTACTGTCAGGAAGTTCTTCCTAATGTTTAGGTGGAATCTTCTTTCTTGTAGTTTGGATCCATTGCTCCCTGTCCGCTTGTCTGGAGCAGCAGAAAACAGCCTTTCTCCCTCCTCTATATGACTTCCTTTTATATATTTGAACATGGCTATCATATCACCCCTTAACCTCCTCTTCTCCAGGCTAAACATGCCCAGCTCCCTTAGCCGTTCCTCATAAGGCATCGTTTCCAGGCCTTTGACCATTTTGGTTGCCCTCCTCTGGACACGTTCCAGTTTGTCAGTGTCCTTCTTGAACTGTGGTGCCCAGAACTGGACACAGTACTCCAGGTGAGGTCTGACCAGAGCAGAATACAGTGGCACTATTACTTCCCTTGATCTAGATGCTATACTCCTATTGATGCAGCCCAGAATTGCATTGGCTTTTTTAGCTGCCGTGTCACACTGTTGTGTAGGTGTGCAGGGTAGGGATGGGGAACCTGTGGCCCTCAAGTTGTTGTTGTTTGGACTACAGTTCCCATCCTTGATGGCCACTGACCATGCTGGGAGATAGGAGTCCAACAAGAGTGAGAGTAAATGAGAGAAGGGGATTATTTTTAGGTTCTCACCCACCCATTGTATACCACATTTTAAAATGTTCAGTTATCAGCTGATACCTGGTTTTCCCCCCAATCAAGGTAACTAATCTGGCAGACAGCGCAGGTGGCGCTGTGGTCTATACCACAGAGCCTAGGACTTGCTGATCAGAAGGTCGGCGGTTTGAATCCCCGCCACGGGGTGAGCTCCCGTTGCTTGGTCCCAGCTCCTGCCAACCTAGCAATTTGAAAGCACATCAAAGTGCAAGTAGATAAATAGGTACCGCTCCAGTGGGAAAGTAAACGGCGTTTCTGTGCGCTGCTCTGGTTCGCCAGAAGCAGCTTAGTCATGCTGGCCACATGACCCGGAAGCTGTCTGCAGACAAACACCGGCTCCTCGGCCTATAGAACGAGATGAGCGCCACAACCCCAGAGTCGGCCATGACTGGACCTAATGGTCAGGGGTACCTAAACCTTTAACTAATCTGGAAGACAAACAATATCAAAATTAAAATAAAATACTGCTATCAACAAAAAAATTAAGTAATGAGTTCAAAAAGGGGAGTGAGAGGTGGAGAAAGTAATTCTTGATTTGGTAGCAGAAGGGAAACTTGCAAAGTGGCCACAAAATTGTTAGGGGCACAAAATTTCAACATCCGGTGCTGCCTCAATACGGCTGTGTGCTTCCGTCGCTGGGCTCCATTGAAAACAGCTTCTTCTTGTGAACGAGGAAGTGACCTCTCCAGACAACAGAATGGCTCTTCTTTTCTTATCTCTGTGGCTATGATCTTCTGGGTGACTCGGATGTCATTAGGCAGTTGAATGCGCAGGCGTATTCCGTCCATTTTTCTGCCTCCCTCCCACCCCCCCTCCACATGGCCCTGTGCGCTAGCAACCTACACTATGCCACTGAGAAAGTGTACATCCCATTCTTCCACTGTATTGACTGGGCTTCTAGTTTTGTGGCAAAGGACATTCCAACCTGTTTGATCCCCGTTGTCTGAGTCTGAAGAAAGAAACATTAAAATCTGAGGCCTTTGAGCTGTGGAGAAACTGTTCACACTGTAAAGTGTGAACACTCAGAATGAACACTGTGCATTCTAAAGAGTTTACACAGTTGTATGACATTTGAGTCCAGTTTTGACCTGCTTTGCAAGGCCTTTAATTTCCAGTATTGTCAGGTGTAATTATGGAGAACTATTGGGGCAGAACCCTCCCTTTGTTTTTGCTTTTTGCAGACGTGCATGTGCAAACGAATAGCTTGAGGGCATATTGGAGAATGGGCTTCTGTAGACCAAGCTGCTGGTTCAAAGGACAGGAGCAGGTTGCGGCATGTTTTTCCTGATTGGTTGGCAACCTTTTGGGGAAGAACAATAAGGAAGTAAAGACTGCACGATATACAACATATATAACCTTGACCTGAAATGCAAGTCCAGATTGCCCCTTCCCTTTCTCCTCTTAGCTCTACTTGAAAGGAGAGTTGTGAAGATGAAATGTGATTTGCCACAGGTGCTACTGGGACACATCCTTGGGGACAGTGAATCCAAATCCTGTTAACACATCTGTGAAGCTTTACATGCTTTCTAATAGACAATATGTTTTAAATTTAAATTCTAGAATGAAAGTTGCATGTCTGGTGCCTTAACTTTTTCCTTTTTGCCCTTTAAAAAGCATGCAACAATACTAGAAAAATCTTCCTAAACTCAGGGCTTAGTGGGACATTTTAAGTCTTTTTTTTCTCTGATAGGAAAGTCCAAATCATTCTGGAGGAAAACTCTGTCCAGAGAAGTAGGTGTGTCAGTTCAGAGTGACCTCTTGAGAAACAGCTCAGGCCTAAAACTTTGGCCCGTGATTTTATCTGACCTTTTTGTAACAATACCTTGATGTAAAGAGTCTTTACTGTTTCAGTCCTGGCATGGCTTGATAAATGCAGTTTACTTGTTGCAAAAGATATTCCTTTATGAGAATATTTATGCCCTTATCAACAACCAATTTTTAACAAGCACCATGTGCAGCTAGGGCGACACAGCATTGACTCTGCTGACAAGAGCAGAGGCCAAAGAGCTGTGAACCTCGTTCACCCAGTTGTGGACAGGAAGAGGGGCTCTGTCCTCTGCTCAGGAAGGGGAGGACTGTGCCCTCCTCCCTCTTCCTCCTCTCCAGCCTGAACAGGAACTTGGAGAGTCCTTTGTCTCAGTGTGTGGCTGAGGATTAGAATAAGGCAGGGGCAGGTGGAATGGAGGACTAGATTGTGAAGACAAGATAGGAAACTGATACGGGGCTAGACTGAGGGCTAACTATGTTAAACTAGCGTGGGGGTCCCTTTGCGCTCCTGGTCTGATCACAATTCAGATCTGACGCCCCCCACTAGCAATTTACATGGGGGGGAAATCTCCATTCACTTCAGTGGGAACTCCCCCCCCCCCCACATTTCAATTCCTGGGGTGGGCACTACTACTAGTACTATTATTGTTGCTAAGAATTTATTACCTGCTGGTCACCCTAAATTCCCTGGGTGAGTTACAACATTGAAACACAATATCAAAGGTTCACAGTTGGGTCCTCATCCACAATCTTCCATAGTTGGGCTCCAGAGTAGATTGGGGGCCCATGTTGGCAATTTGTGCTTGGTGGGGGATCCCTGCAGAGCTAAGTGGTTGCATATACAGTGGTACCTCAGGTTACAAACGCTTTGGGTTACAAAAGCTTCAAGTTACAGACTCCGCTAACCCAGAAATAGTACCTCGGGTTAAGAACTTTGCTTCAGGATGAGAACAGAAATCCCATGGCGGCAGTGGGAGGCCCCATTAGCTAAAGTGGTACCTCAGGTTAAGAACAGGTTAAGAATGGACCTCCAGAACAAATTAAGTTCTTAACCCGAGGTACCACTGTATTGGGTGCGCTTTATGTAGTTGGGGTAGGGTCCTAATTGTTTGTTAGTGGAAAATATCAGGATTAGACCAGATAATAGTGGGAATAATAATAATAATTTATTGATTATTTCTACCCTGCCCGTCTGGCTGGGTTTCCCCAGCCACTCTGGGCAGCTTCCTCCTGTTGCTTTCTGGGACTGTTTCATTGGGCTCCTTTCTGGAGCAGTGTGGCCCAGTGTGCTGAGACACACTCTCAGTTTTGCCCACTTCTTACTTAACTGGTCAGGGGAAACAAACCACAGAGCGCCTCCTTAGCATTACCTATGAAGTGGTGCTTGTGGAGTCTTTTTGTCATAAACAAGCCACGAGTGGTAAGCCAAAGTTTGGTTACTGCCCTCTAATTAAGAAATTCCTTCAATGTTGTAGGTTTACCTAAATGTGGACCAAAACATCTGGAAGATTTGTTGTTGCTTACTGCTTTTGATGATTGTGGTGGAGCTGGAGGATTTTTTTCAGAGAACTGAATTTCGTGACTATTCAGTGGCTCCCCTTTTTTACTTTAACATGTCATGGAGGACTAGCTCAGTGATAGAACACGTGCTTTCCATTCAGAAGGTCCCCGGTTCAACCTGTACCATCTTCTGTTAAAAAGATCAGGTAGCAGGTGGTGAGAAGGACTTCTGCCCGAGACACCCGGAGAGTTGTCTGCCTGTCAGAGTAGAGCAGAGGTTGCCAGTATGGCACCTGTGCCCTTGATGTCACCTCCTGTCATTCAGAAAGCCTCTGACTCCCACCCTGGCGCTGCCCACATTGAGGTGAGGGTGGCTCATTTTTTCTTCCTTGAAAAGTACATAGAGCTTCTGAGGGAAGGGAAAGACCCAAGGGAGCAATGCCCACGGCACTTGCCTGAAGATCCCCATGGGCCTAAAAAGGCAATGCAGAGAGTCTAGATGGAAAAACAAATTGTCTTAACTTGGTGTAATGCTGCTTCCTCTGTTCCTAGATTTGATTTGCAGAGTGTATGCGCTTCCTGGCTTTTAACTCCCAAACCTTCAGAACCGAGTGGGATAAAACTTTAAAGAAAGACCACGTTTATTGTCAGGTGTGAGTTTTATAGTAACGTAATTAATTTAAACAGGGGTAGCTGTCATGGTGCTTGCCAAATGTTCTGGACTGCAGCTCTTATTATCCCGAGCTAGCATGGCCAATGATCAGGGCAAAAGCTTCATGGATTACTGTCAACTTCATCATATGCATGAAGTACCATATTATCCCGAGTTGTGGATACATATCTATCTATGCAGGTTTTGGTGTCCTCGGGTGTCTTCCCGTGTAAAAGATGGGGTGTCTAGGCGACGTTTCGACGAGGTCTCACTCGTCATCTTCAGGCTGGTGCTTTCGGCTTCTTGTTACTGGAACAGAGCAGGATCTCAGTGTTTGAGTTCCTATAAATACTGTAGAGGAGGTTTGGTGTATAGCCTCCAATGTTCTGGGCAGAGAGGAAGTTCCCAGGCTAGTGTGCCTTTTCTTCTTTTGTTCCTTAATTACTTGAGGGATATCTTGAGTGATTTCTTGAGTGATATCCTGAGTACCACTTAGGTGGGTCATTAGGTGTGGATTAGTTGCTAAGGTCTTTGTGTCTTGACCTCTTGACCTTTGTGAAGAGTTTTTCTGAGAAGATGGCTGTACTGAAATTAGTTGTGCTCTGGCTTGGCTTCGTGTATAGGGGCGAGCTGTGGTTTTGTGGCCTGTGCCAGCCAGATCTGTGTAGGGATTGCAGGGGGGTGCAGCATCCGGAGGTGCCACCATGGTTTGGCTACTGGATGGTGTCTGTAATTTATCTGTGGAGAGGGTCTGGGTTTGGATCTGGTGTGGTTGATTGGTGATGGCGTTCTGTGTGCCTCTGGCTCTGGTGTCAGTTTTTGTGGGGAGGGCTAATTTCCAGATGTCTGGCAAGCGGGATGTGTCGTCACGCTTGTTCATGTTGTGAGGGTGTTTCTCTATCTCGATGGCTTCCATGATTATTCTCTTGTGGTGATGTTCCATGTTAAAGAGCAATTTGGAATCTGCAAAATTAATTTCGTGTCCTGTTTCTTTCATGTGTTGGAAAAGAGAGGAAGTTTTTTCTTCTTTTTTGACGGCATTCTTGTGTTCTGCAATACGTGCATTTATTCGTCTGTTTGTTTGTCCAATGTACGTGGCTGGGCAGACTTTGCAGGGTATTTCATAGACCCCTTGGTTTGTTTGTCCAATGTACGTGGCTGGGCAGACTTTGCAGGGTATTTCATAGACCCCAGAGGCACACAGAACGCCATCACCAATCAACCACACCAGATCCAAACCCAGACCCTCTCCACAGATAAATTACAGACACCATCCAGTAGCCAAACCATGGTGGCACCTCCGGATGCTGCACCCCCCTGCAATCCCTACACAGATCTGGCTGGCACAGGCCACAAAACCACAGCTCGCCCCTATACACGAAGCCAAGCCAGAGCACAACTAATTTCAGTACAGCCATCTTCTCAGAAAAACTCTTCACAAAGGTCAAGAGGTCAAGACACAAAGACCTTAGCAACTAATCCACACCTAATGACCCACCTAAGTGGTACTCAGGATATCACTCAAGAAATCACTCAAGATATCCCTCAAGTAATTAAGGAACAAAAGAAGAAAAGGCACACTAGCCTGGGAACTTCCTCTCTGCCCAGAACATTGGAGGCTATACACCAAACCTCCTCTACAGTATTTATAGGAACTCAAACACTGAGATCCTGCTCTGTTCCAGTAACAAGAAGCCGAAAGCACCAGCCTGAAGATGACGAGTGAGACCTCGTCGAAACGTCGCCTAGACACCCCATCTTTTACACGGGAAGACACCCGAGGACACCAAAACCTGCATTCCTGTACCCGTGAAAATCTACGAAAGCAAATATCTATCTATATCTCTATCTATCTATCATCTATCATCTATCTATCTCAGTGTTTCCCAACCTTGTGCCTCCAGCTGTTTTTGAACTACAACTCCCATCATCCCTGACTAGCAAGACCAGTGGCAAGGGATGATGGGAATTGTAGTCCAAAAACAGCTGGAGGCACAAGGTTGGGAAACACTGATTATCTATCATCTATCTATCTATCTATCTATCTATCTATCTATCTATCATCTATCTATCTATCTATCTATCTATCTATCATCTATCTAATCTATCTATCTATCTATCTATCATCTATCTATCTATCTATCTATCTATCTATCATCTATCTATCATCTATCTATCATCTATATCTATCATGTGTGTGTGCATGAATTCATGGCTCCTGCCCCCTGGCATCAACAGCTGAAATTAGACAGGTGCCCACTCTCTTGGTATTTAGGCAGCTACCAAAGACATTTTTGTTTATGAAGGCTTTCCCTGAAGTGTTACTTGGCCATATTATGGAATATTGATTGTACCATTGCAGAAATTGCTTATAGAGTCTGTATTTATTGTACTTTATCTCATTTTATATTACTGTAGACTACATCAAGGAACGCGGGTGGCGCTGTGGTCTAAACCACAGAGCCTAGGGCTTGCCGATCAAAAGGTTGGTGGTTCGAATCCCCACGACGGGGTGAGCTCCCGTTACTCGGTCCCTGCTCCTGCCAACCTAGCAGTTTGAAAGCACAAGTGCAAGTAGATAAATAGGTACCGCTCTGGCGGGAAGGTAAACAGTGTTTCCGTGCGCTGCTCTGGTTTCGCCAGAAGCGGCTTAGTCATGCTGGCCACATGACCCAAAAAAACTGTCTGCGGACAAACGCCGGCTCCCTCGGCCTGTAAAGCGAGATGAGCGCCACAACCCCAGAGTCGTTCGCGACTGGACCCAACAGTCAGGGGTCCCTTTACCTTTACACTACATCAGTAGCTTCTGGCTATAAATTTATAAAATAAATATGTGTGTCTCAAGAAAACTGTTCATACATTTGATGTAGGATGTTCATGAAAACTTCTGCCATAATAAATTTGTTAGCCTTTAATTTATCTACCAAACTTTCTCCTTTACCCACTCACAAGGGAAGAGTTGTGTTCCTCTTTACCCCTTCTCTGTTCTTAGGTTGCATACTATAATAACCTCTGGGCAACTTTATGGGGGCCACAGAACAGTTGCGGCAAAAGTGGGCCGAGCAACTAATGTAAGTCTTATAACAATAATTAAACCTGGATTCTTATCCCAACTTATGGATTATACTGAGTGGTGTATCTTCTGAGTCATATTTGAGCTGAAGTTTATGATTGGCATTTTGTTGCAGACAATAACCTTGCTTTGCTTTTTTCAACTAGTATTAAGAAATTCTAATGCTTGTTTGCTTTCTGTTGTCCTGGTTCTTGACAAGAGTCTGAGAGCTGAGAGAGAGAACTGCCAAAAATAAATGAAACTGGTTCCACAACTATTGCTCAAACAAGATGAATGCCATGAGCATTCACAGAACTTTGCCAGTTTGCAACCAACATTAAAGTGTGTGTGTGTGTGTGTGTGTGTGTGTGTGTGTGTGTGTGTGTTTAAATGAATCCTCCAGCCACAGTCTGTGAACATAAAGGTACAGGTGCCACTACAAGTCTCACTATATGTCAACTCCACTGTGTCATACTGCAGTTTTATCTCTCTTGGGCAGAGGAGTGAATAGCAATATAGCAAAGGAATAATGGCCCATAGTGTATGCATGATTTGTCTTATCCATCATAAGCAGAAGTTGGATGGCCATCTTGAATGAATACTTTAGTTGAGATTCCTGCACTGCAGGGGTTGGACTAGAGGACCCTTGGGGGGTCTCTTCCAACTCTATGATTCTATGATAAACATGGTCAGTGCAAGCAGATTTACTTGCATGCCGGCCTATGAAGTGAGAAGTCCAACTGGGAAAGGAGCAGGGCTGAAACATGGATGCTCATGGGCAAAGCAATCTCTTGAACTCGGGCTGAACCTTCAGAGTTCTGGACATCTTGTTTTCAGGAGAAAGGAGTAAAACCTTTAGAGTGAGAGGGATACAGTTGAGGGGCCAGGGCATTTTGTTTCCCGGTGAGCTTCTGCTGTTGACTGTGCCCCAGTGTCCATCAGGCTCTACCTTGACCTGTGTTGCCCTGCTCGTTGACCCACCAGGTGCCGCCCTCTGCCTCTTCCAGGCTATACCTTTACACAGCAGACTCCATCTCCTGGCTGCCCTTTAGCCCCCAGGCTCTATCCCTGAGCCTCAGAAATCTGGCAGATTGGAAGATTAATTGGTAGGGGTGAAAAGAAGCCAGAACATGCAGGAGCAAACTAGAGAATCACCCAAAGCTTCAACAAAGCGGAAGTGGATTTCCTTGGAATTTGGGCATCTCGGGTGATTTACCTGGTTGGGCTGGACTTGGAGAAACCTTTCTGTCTTCCCTTGCCTCTTCCACAAGAATCTGGCCCAGAGACTCCATTCATGTTCCATCTTGGTCATGACATTTGGACCACACTGTTTCCTGACATGAGCTGAGATTGTTTCTGTCATCACTGAACTTTTTATACACAAAGCCTTAAGCATGCAAAAACATCTCCAGGATTCCCAGAAACACAGTCTGAAAACCACTGCCTTAGAGGAACAGTTGTGTGACTAAGAAGTTTGTTCCAATTAGTTCTTTCTTTTAAGCGGGGGGGGGGGGGGGGGAGCGTTCAACATCTGTTGAAGCCAGGGAAGTTCAACTTAAACCTGAATATCCTTCATCATTCACAATGGTTTGAGGGGTGTGGGTGGGTGTATTTTAAGGAGTTATTTTTATGTCATACCAGAGTTACAGCTCTTTGATTAAAAAGCCACTTATTATGGTGAAAAGGTGATTTATCTGTCTTTTGAAAGCTTTTCAGCATGAGATAATCAAGGAGATCAATTTCCAAACTGGGCAGAAAACTCTTAAGCCCAAACCTAATGCTACTTTCACTGCTTGACTTACAGGGAGGGATTGTAGGAGTCGTATTTAAGGACATTAACAGATTCATTAGCCGCAGTCAGATTTATGATAACACAACTGCAGAAGAGCAATGGAAACCTGGTTGGGGGGAAGCTTGCACATCAAATTTACACTATCCAGTGATAAATAAAACAGGGCACCTTTATGCAGAATTTAGAAGTTTTATTTTTCATTCTAAAAAGATTGATAGTTTTTTAAAAAAATGTTCTAGCCCAATATGCCACAATTTGGGGAAAAATAATAATTACTGATTCAAGTGCCTGGACAATAATCACCAGCTGATAATTATGATGCAATAAAAACCTCTGATAAATATGATAAAGGTGAGTGTTGCCTTCCATAATAGGAAAGAATGTTATGGCTCATGCCGCTGCTGTTGTTGGGCCTTTTATTTTGTGTTTGGTGTTTCTGTGTAATTTAACTACAATCCTATTTTTTGAAAGGGTTTTTTTTTTTAGGACCCTAAAATATACTGTTCACTGCTTTCATGTTGTACGTTATCTCTGATTCCAAGACCTAAGAGAGAGCAAAAGTCATGCACACAACACAGGCTGCTTACCAGCTGCTTGGGGTTCCCCCTTAGTCCTGTGACATCTCTTCTTCACAGAACCATAGAATTGTACAGTTGGAAGGGACCACAAGGATCCTCTAGTCCTACCCCTTGCAATGCTCAAACCCACATCCCTGAGATTAAGAGTCTCAGGCTCTACCAACTGAGATATCCCGGGAGCTCCCAGAGCTAGGAAGCAATGCCTTGAAGAGGGCAAATGGGCTGGTGCAGCAGGACTGGTTGCAGTTGTGTGCCTCTGGACTAGTTCTCATGGAGCTGGTAAACTTGTCTCCTCTCACATGTCAGAACAGCTCTTCTCGCCCACCCCACCCCAGGCGTGTTGTCATCCAAGTCTTTTCTCCTAATCAGTCAGTTCCACACCCTTGCCCCTTAGCTGCAAATATGGGCGCATGACAAACACCACGCTCCATTCTCTGTGCACTGCATGGTGGAAATGGTGGGAGTGGCCGATACTGAGTCAATAAGCCTGGTTTGTTTACTACACCATTTCAGGCTGCAGGTGGGAGCTCACATGACTGGATGCTCATGTGTGTAGAAATTAGCATGCCAGGGAGAAAAGTAGGCTAGAACCTGACCTACTAATTCTCTCTGTACAGGAATTTTATTGTATTTGCATACATCTGCAGCCAAGACTGTGTAACTGGGTGATGGTGGCCTATGGAGGAAAAGCATTAGATGACCGGGATGCTTGGGCTGGTAGAATAGGGGGAGGTAGAAGATAGCCATGATAGCTCCACTGTCAGAGGCTGCTTGCTTCAGAATAGCAGCTGCTGAGCGTTGCACTTGGGCCCGGCTTGCATCCCAATGCCCATTTCACTGGCCACTGTAAGACTGGACTGGATCAGTGTTTTCCAACTGGGGCCGTATGCCCCCCCCCCAGATATTCCAAGAGGGCCACAGGTGAAAATCACGTGAAGGGGGGGGGGGCACAGCACAAGGCTTGAGGGCTACAAAGGAGAAGTGAAGGTTTTTTTGATTTTTTAAAAAAATCTGATTGACTGGTTATCTGCTTGGCCAATCAAAAGTGGGTAAGGGGGTGACCCACAGGGCCTAATGCTCCTTTTTGCCACATGCGTTTTCTTGGAGCAGTCCTGGTTTGTTTCTGGAGGGAGAGGGCGATTGCTGGGCCTCCCATGTTGACCAGTAGGGCCTGCGATCCAGAACCCCCAGGTGAGATAAGTGCAGTGGTGGGGTGGCAATGGGTAGGGCTGGGAGAGCTGCTTGTTGCTGCGGCCAATGCTTGGTCCGGTGGCAGCGTGGGCCTGACTCTGCAAGGTGCATGGTGCAATCTACCCCAGCACCTAGCCAAGCGGGGGTCATCGGGTGCTGCTGACTTGCATCTAGTAAATAACCAAGTGTCTACTCAGAAGAAAACTTCACTGAGTTCAGTGGGCCTTGCTCAGGGCCATCTCTAGCATACGTGCTGCCGGGGTGCAAAAATCTGCCCAGCGCCCCCAAATTTACTTTAGTCACCCCCAAATGAACTTTTATTAAGCTTTTTTTTGGAGGGGGGAAGCCAAAGTTGGGAGGGGAAATCACTCACCCATAACAGTGACGCAGTGGGGGGAAACGTCTTTTGTTCCCTAACTCTTTGGGAATATTTAACACTACGGAGTAACAGAGCGACGGAGGAGGGGGTGGGGACTTTTGCTCCATTGCTTTTCACTGCCGCCGATCGAGAGGGACCGGCATATAGCAGTGGGTATACATTTCATGCCCTCCAGAATTTGGGGCCCGGGTGTCCTGCACCCATTGCACCCCCAGGTAAAGACGGCCCTGGCCTTGCTCCCAGGTGGGCCTTTGTGTTTTATCTAGGCAGCCAGGGCTCCTTTGGATGACAAGATCTTGTCGCATCAGGTCAGTGAGGAACACTTGCTTTTAAAAATTCACACACACACACACACACACACACAACTCCTTGTGCACCTTTTGGACTACCATATTTTTCGCTCTATAAGACGCACTTTTCCCCTCCTAAAAAGTAAGGGGAAATGTGTGTGCGTCTTATGGAGCGAATGCAGGCGGGAGGCTCTGCTCAGTGCTCCCTTTAAAGAGCCGCGTCGAGCGTGTGTGCGGCTCTTTGAGGCTTTCCCCAGAGGATGGAGAAGGGCTGCCCTTTAAAAGCTCTTTAAAGGGAGTGCGGCTCTTGGGGGAGCCTTCCTCCTGCTGCCCGGAAGAGGCTTCGCCTGGGTATCCCAGAAGCCAGAACAGCAAGAGGCTATCCCAGAAGCCAGATCCCTCTTGCTGTTCTGGCTTCTAGAATTCAGAATATTTTTTTCTTGTTTTCCTCTTCCAAAAACTAGGTGCGTCTTATGGTCTGGTACGTCTTATAGAGTGAAAAATACAGTCTATCTGTAGGTTTTCCCCTTCTGTGTCAGTTAACTGGAGTCAAATAAGTATTGTTTGCTCTTTATAATACATGGAAGATGGATCTCCCTCGTGAGGTTCTGGACTCTCCTTCCTTGGAAGTTTCTAAGCAGAGGTTGGGTGGCCATCTGCCAGGGATGCTTTAGCTGAGTTTCCTACCTTGGAGGGGGCTGCACTAGAATGATGACCCTTGGGGTCCCTTCCAACTCCATGATTCTATGTTTTTCTGCTTCAACAATATTTCATTGTGTTCCTATCATTTTAAGTAATGGAATTTTGTATAAATTATAAAAAATATAAACATGATATGTTCTATTTACAAACAAAACATTTAAATAGCTCCCTTTCTACTGGTAGGAGGGGGCATGGGCGTAGCCAGGCTTTTTGTTAGGGGGGGTCAGGCTTTTGTTGGGGGGCAGAACCTCTGATTTGTATTGATTTGTACTTATTGGGGGGAAGCTGCCCCCTGCCCCCCTTGGTTCCACCCATGGGGGGCACGGTCAGAAAAAGATTGGGAAACACTGGATTAGATTGTCGTGATCCAGCAGGACTCTTAAATTCCTCTGGAAGGAATGCAGAAAACTGCCTCATGCAGAGACAGATTTTTGGTCCATCTACCTCAGTATTGTTTAATTTAGCTGGCAGTGGTACTATGGAGTGTCAGGCAGGATTTTACCCCCAACCCCAGATCTACCTGGTAGTGACACATATTAAATATAGAATCTTCTGGGTGTTTCCCCTTCTGAACCTGAAGAAGTTTTCGAGGCCTGAACACGTACATATTGAGAAGCGCTCTCTGGCTTAGGGTCCAGCTTCAGACCAATGATATTCTGCTTCAGTTCTGTAGTTCTGGATCATACAGAAGAGCACCAAGCAAACTCTCACTTGCATGGTGTGCAAAGCACCGTATTTACTCAAGTCTAATGTGCACCCTTCTTTCCAAATTACGCTGTGAAAACTTGGGTGTGCATTAGACTCAAGTAGATATGGGAAGACCTGGAAAATGATATAGTTTGAATATTCCACACACTATTTTTTTCCAATTTTTCCTTAAAAATTGGCTTTGGGGAAAAAACTGAAAAAAGTGTTCCCTCCTCCCAATTTTCCCATTCCCCCCCGGCCTTCCAGCACCCCCACTTTGGAGCCCCCTGCCAACTGACACCAGGCAGGTGTTCTCTTTCCGGCAACTGCTCAAAACATTTTCGTTAGGGCAGCCCATCTGAAGATGTAGAAGCTGCATGTGATTTACTTCCCTTTAACCACTACTGATTTTAATAATCTTTTGAATACTCTTAAATATCTGCTTTTAACTGTGTTTTATCAATCATTTTCATATTCTGTTGTATATTTTTATAAACTATTTAGAAGCTCTCTTACCATCATGCTTTTTATAATATATAATAACAAATTCAATTAAAAACACACACTCCTTTTCCTTTCAAACAGAGTTTGAGCCTTAGTGCAACATACTATTCTGTAACTGGATGTTGGTTACTTCTGGGCCTGGCATGCAAAAAAATGCCTTATTCTTTGCACTGACTGTCTTCAAGTAGAGATGGAAGGGCTTGGGGGGAAACCAGAAAAATTGGGGAGGGGGGAACAGGTGTCTGTCCGTTCCCCTCCCCCCGTTTTCCCCCAAAGCCGTTTTTTAGAAGTCCATGAGAAAAATGGCGAAGAGGAAGAAGAAATGGAAAATGATAGCAGTAGTTCAGAAAATGAGATAGAATAAACTGCATGCATATGTTGTGTCTTATTTTTTTTAAAAAGAGTAGACCTTCTATGGAGCTTAAATATTGAGGTGGACCTTAACTTTTTTTGCTGTTGGTGCTAAGGAGCAAATCTGATTACAGTATTTTTTTATGTTGATGGTTTCTTGCTTTTTTGTTGCTTTTGAGGGAAAGGGGGTGGTTACCTGTTTTATTGCAAGCATAATACTTTTTATCTACACTGTGTTTCATGCAATTTGTAAAACTACTCCACACTGAACTTTTTTTCAATTTTTCCAAAATTTCCATTTCCCCCGGGGGGGGGGGAACGGGGGGGACGACGTTTTTTCCTCGTGGCTTCAAAATTTCTGTTTGCTTGATAATTCTCATAACTCCTTCCCTATGTCCATTGCCACTGAGATGGGAATTATTTTCCACTTCCACTTCCCAAAGAACGGTCAGCTTACACTCTGCAGTGTAGTTGTGTTTGCCATTTTACACTTGTGACTTGCTCCATTCATTAAACTGAAAACCATTTATTTTTGTCACCAAACACTCTGGCCCAGTTCTCACCAAGTTGGTAAACCTCTGTCCAGGCTGTGTCATGTCAGACTGCAGGTGGCTGCTCACATGACTGAAAGCTCCTCACCAGAAGTGAAACAAATTTTTCCTACACATCATAGAATGTCAGGGTGAACCACTGTCACTGACCTGTCATCTAAATTTGTAGAAAGCAAGGTGGTGGTTGTTTTTGTTTTGTATGGAGGGGCATGCTGTCATGTAAGCATTCATATGCAGCTTATGTATATAAAGTGAGAAGTTTATGCAGTGAGAACTTGGACTCATTTATTTATTAAATTCATAAAATTTCATAAAATGCACACACACACACACACACACACACACACACACACAACACACACACAATTCAACTGCCAAGTAACCTGTGAATGGTCTCTAAGGAAGATCTAATCAGTGATGGCTTCAGGTTCTCCAACTGTATGCTTGTGAGCATGCCTGAAGGAAAAGGAAAAAGTTTTTGCTGCCCCAAAATGAATTGGGACACATTTTATGCTAGGTAAAAGGTAAAGGACCCCTGGACAGTTAGGTCCAGTCAAAGGCGACTGTGGGGTGCGGCGCTCATCTCATTTCAGGCCGAGGGAGACAGTGTTTGTCCACAGACAGGTTCACGGGTCATGTGGCCAGCATGACTAAACCACTTCTGCCGCAACAAAACACTGTGACAGAAGCCAGAGCACACAGACACAAGTGGCGCTGTGGTCTAAACCACTGAGCCTCTTGGGCTTGTTGATTGGAAGGTCGGCCATTTGAATCTGCACAATGGTTGCTCAGTCCCTGCTCCTGCCAACCTAGCAGTTCGAAAGCATGCCAGTGCAAGTAGATAAATAGGTATCGCTGCAGCGGGAACATAAACCGCATTTCCATGTACTCTGGCTTCCGTCACGGTGTCCCGTTGCACCAGAAGTGGTTTAGGCCTGCTGGCCACACGACCTGGAAAGCTGTCTGTGGATAAACACTGGCTCCCTTGGCCTGAAGTGAGATGAGTGCCACACCCCATAGTCACCTTTGACTGGACTTAACCATCCAGGGGTCATTTACCTTTATTTTATGCTAAGTCTGGATTCAGGCATAGTGAGTTGGAATGTTTGTGGTGAGAAGCTATAAAGAACTTTGATAAAGCTTTGAAAACTAATAAGTAGGAATAGTGGTAGTGATGTTGGAGCTCATGGAAGTTGTAGTTCAAAAGAGCTGGTGATTACTAGGTTGGCAAAGGCTGCTGTAAAACATGTGCTTCCCCACTGCGCTGTCTCTGTAGGAGACAAGTTGCATTTAAAAAGTCACTGGAGTAAAAATTCCACATTGCTGCCAAGTGAAACTACTGTGTGCTGCATTCTAATCATGGCACATGCAGAAATACTTACGGGAGGTGGCTGTCATCATTCTAGCATGTGACATGGGCAACTCGCCATAGATCATGTTGTAAATTCCCCCCCATGTCACTAAACCCCAGTTTCACAGCCTCCAGGACTTTTTCCATGAATAAACATTATGACTTCTGCTGATTAAAAATGAGGTGTTGGTTTATTTAATACTGAAGAAAAATGGAGCCAGCATCTCATTTGTTTCTTTAGTTTGTTTATATTTATGCTAGTGAATTGCCCACCAAATTGTGGGGAAGCATCCAGAAGCACGACCATTAAGGTGGGCCATAGCTGAGTAGGTGCTTTCTTGTTGTTCATCTATATATGGCCACACTTACTTTTTAGCCTTTCTTTCCTGGTCTTATAAGCATTTCACCATTCCTTAATATGTGTTGATAGCCAAGTATACAAATAGTTTCAAGATGAGGGTTGAGACGGATGTCCCTAAAGGAACAGGAAAACAGTGGCACAAGCCTTATAGTTCCTATGGGAAACGGGTGTATGGGAGGCTGTCTCTCCCAGGAGAACAATTCTAAGTTCCTGAAATGCAGCCCATTCCTGTCTCCTCTGTTTCAGCTGACCAGCAGTATTTCATCTATGCATGCAAAACCTTTCAGAACATCACTCTAGAACAGTGCTCTTCAACCTTTGGTCCCATATGTTGTTGGATTGAACTGTCATCTCCAGCCACAATGAAGGGAGGTTTAGCCCTGCAACATATGAGGACCAAAGGTTGAACAGCATTGTTCTAGAAGAATCTATGCTACCCCTAAGGCTTGAGGTGGTAGTCGGTTACAGTGCTATTTAAAAAATAAAATATAAATGGAGGAAAAGAATTGAGAATTTGAGTTTTTTCCAATAATTAGATAAACAGTGCAAAAATGACCAGAATATTTGGAGTAAGTTGTGATAGTTTATTTGCACTAGACTTCTGGGTAATGGGTGGGGTCGTGCTATCTTGCACCCACCTTGTGGATTATTGATATTGTTTCCTTGCACCTCAACTCCCTGAAGGGCAAGAGTTTCTGGAGGGAAATTAGCTATAGGATTAGGAGGGAGAACACTGGAGAAAACACTGAGCAGGTTTTGCTGGAGGTGCAGAAGCGAGAGCTCAGCTGACATTGTTCATCCCAAAGCTAAACTGGTTGCTTGAAATCTCTTAGAGCTGCTTTTGTTCTGAACACACCAACTATGCAGCAAAAATACGACAGCCTTCAGCTTTCCCCCTTGCATATTCACTCTGCCTGACAAATTCTTCATTCCCAGCTGCATTTTAAGTGGCTCTTTAGAATCCTCATATCAAAGATAAGGGGAGAGCTGCTTTTGTGTTGTCCCTGGAGTCAACGGAATCTGTTCTTTCCCTTTGTTCCGATCATGTAACCAGTGTGCTAATTGGGCTTCTAACTGGAGAAATGTTAGGAGCATAGGAAGCTGCTTTGTACCAAATCAGGCCCTTGCTGGTCTGTCTAAGTTGGCATGCTCTGCTATGTGGACTCAAGACATTTGATAGTCTTCCCATGCCATGTACCAGAAGCCGAGCAGCCTTGCAGTTGAATCTTCCTTCAACACTGGAAATGGGATAGTGCCCTCCAGTGCACCTGAGGGGAGCAGGCTAATTTGGGGGCTTTATGGCAAGCCAGGGAAGGAAATGGCCAGGAGGCTCAGGAGGTATCTCCTCCGGTATCTTGTGCCTGAGGTGGTCTGGCAGTAGCGCCCCAAGGGTTCATAAGAGAGACATTTCCAGCCCTACCTTGAAGTGCCAGGGGTTGAATCATTGTCCTTCTGCATGCAAAGCACGTCCTCTACCACCGCCAGCCTGTCCCTAAGTTTGTGGTGCAGCATTTTCATTGGGACAGCAGAGTTCTGCTGCTAGAGATTTTTGTAACTCCCTATTGCAGTGTGAACTCAGCTGAGTTCATAGAATCATGGAATGGTAGAATTGAAAGGGACATTGAGGGTCATCTTCCCAATGCGTTGCAATGGAGAGTCCAGAACCTCCCGGGGGAGAGCATTCCACTGTCAAACAGCTCCTACTGTCAGGAAGTTCTTCCTGATGTTGAGTCAGAATCTCCTTTCTTGCACCTTGAAGCCATTGGTTCAAATCCTACCCTTTGGAGCAGGAGAAAACAAACATGCTCCCTCCTCCATGTGACAGCCCTTAAGATATTTGAAGATGGCTATCATATCTCCTCTCACTCTCCTCTTTTCCAGGCTATACATACCCAGCTCCTTCAAGCGCTCCTCATAAGGCTTGGTTTCCAGACCCTTGATCATCTTGGTTGCCCTCCAGTTTGTCAACAGCCTTCTTAAATTGTGGTGCCCAGAACTGGACCCAGTATTCCATGTGTGGTCTGACCAAGGCAGAATAGAGCGGAACTATTACTTCCCTTAATCTGAAGGGCTCTCACATGGAAGAGCGAACAAGCTTGTTTTCTCCTGCTCTGGAGGGTAGGACTCGAACCAATGGCTTCAAGTTACAATAAAGGAGATTCCAACTAAACATACGGAAAAACTTTCTGGCAGTAGCAACTGTTGGACAGTGGAAGGGTCTCCTTCGGGAGGTTGTGGACTCTCCTTCCTTGGAGGTTTTGAAGCAGAGGTTGGATGGCCACCTGTTGTGGATGCTTGAGCTGAGATTCCTGCATTGCAGGGGGTTGGAATAGATGACCCTTGGGTCCCTTCCAACTCTATGATTCTGTGAAATAAGTTTGCTGTAAGATTAATCTTGGGCACTTTTTAATTCAACCAAAGTATTCTTAGTCAGCTAAACATTTGCAACACTAATTAATATAGCTATTGGCAACATTTTAATTTAACTCAAATAAAAGAGAGCTGAGGTGTCATATTCTTTCCTTTCCTTGTGATCAACTGCAGCACCTCCATAGTTTTCAGTTGTTTGAGGAAATTTGGTCAAGTAGGGAATGTAATATGAGAGAATCTCTCCTGTCCTGGTGTTTGCAGATTCAAATTCTGTTCAAAGGGAGATTGCAGAGGAAATGAACTCCATGGAATCACTCTGGTCAATAAAACAATCTTGGCTCCCTGTGTTCAGGAAATGAGATGTTAATCTTTTTCCAAATGCTGCTTTGCATATGGGTCCTTTCCAAAATTCTGCATTCTTTGCTGTTGTTTTTAATTTTCGTTATTTGCTAAAAGTATTTTAATTGGATCTGCTATACATCCTGAAGTGAATTGCTATATAAACAGTATCTATTAAAGAAAACAGCAAGGGGACAGAAGACCAAACACAAGTATTTCTGCACTTCCTCCTTCTAGAGAGATTCCACCCCCCAGAATGTTCCTTCTGCAATGTATTTTTCACTGTCCTAAACCAGTTACAGGATCACGTATTACAAATGTTACTAGATTTTGGCTACTTTTTCCAGGAGTAGATGGGCATTCATTCATTCATTCATTCATTCATTGATACTGCATTTATATCCTATGTTTTCCTCCAGAGAGCTCAAGGTAGTGTGCATGTTTCTGCTCTTCATCCTTTTCCTTTGCTGCAGTACAAAGGACAAATTGTTCATCTGACATCATAGTGACGGCCGGTGACTGACTGGCAGGTGGGCAGAGCCCTACCTACAGAGGGTGGGAGAACGCAGGCTCTGACCCACCAGCTGCATCCAGTTCCCCACTCCTGGTATAGAGCAACTCACAGAATGAGGGAAATGATCAAGGGGAGGCTGGCTACGTCTTCCCTTTGATGGGTTCTCTACTTTGTGCTAGTAGTTTAAATGGTAATAAGTTGTTCCTGCATAACATTTTAGCCTTCGAAAAGGTGTATGTGTGGAACCAGCAACGGGCTTAGTCTGCCCAAGTGAAGCTGGGCTCCCAGGAGAAATGGCAGCTTGCTGCTGGAAGTGTTTGGATGTCTGGGGCTTCAAGGCCCACAGCAGCTAATTTTTGTTTTCCTTGTTCATACTTCTAACTTTCAAGATAAAAACAAAAAAACAATACCTAGCACATCTGTGATAGACTTAACTTATTTAACTGACCACTGCATCTCATGGACTTGGGAGTGTCATAATAGTGTGCTGATCTTCCTAGCATATTTGTCTCTTGTCTCTATTCACCAAGATCCAATTTGGAAAAAAAATGTGTCCCATCACTTCTGGAAGATGCATAGGCACAGATTTTAGACTGTTTCATATTTACATTTCCCATAGGATACAAGAAATAAATAATGTCAGAAATTAAACTACCTTGTATTTCCTTTCTGGCAGCATCACTTAAAGTTTTTTTTTTTTAAAAAAAGATTTTTTATTAGGAGTTTCAACATAACAATTTATCATCCTCATTCCCCCTCCCCCCTCCCCCAAAAGCAAAGAACCCGCCCACCCCCAGACTCCCCTCTCTGGTTTTTCAACACATGTTATTCTCTGCATGTTATAAAATTGTAAATATCCTTAATTTTTCTATCTGTATATTACCAATACAAGATTTGTGAATGTTTATTCAAAGCCTACCAAGGAGTCCAGTTCAGTTTCTTGCGACTTCCCTCCTTCCCTTCAGTAGGTTTTCCGCTTTCACATCCTGTCTCGCATTTTAGTTCTTTCATCTATTGTCTACATTGTAGGATTTATTTCAGTCCTGTTAGTGTCTTCAGATTTTTGCAATTATGATTCAAATATACAATAAATTTACTCCAGTCCCTTTGAAATTTTTGATTGTCTTGGTCTCGAATCCTGCAGGTCAGTCCTGCCTGTTCTGCAAAGTCCATCATCTTTGCCTACCACTCCGAAATCGTAGGTACTTCCTACAAGGTCAAAGGAAATGGGAAATCTCCACATTGTCTCTTTCACAAATCCTGTCTTAAGGGCACATTTAAGATATGAATAGGGTGATCCTGTGAGCTGGACTCAGGAACTGAGTATTTACCATTACAAAGGAATCGCCAGACTGCCCAAATAATGCTATCAGTTATCATTCTCAGGTAACTTGCCAGAAATGTTTTCTGCTGTAGACCGCCTCTTCTGTGATGTAGGTATGATGTATCTGAGGGGTGGTCTTGAGCTACAGGGGGGCAAAAGGGGGGCAATATTTGCTAAAGAAAGTAAAATCTCTCACTGCCTCCATTTCTTCCCCTTCTATTTGCCAGGAGGTGATGGGACCAGTGGCCACGATCTTAGTTTTTTTGATGTTGAGCTTCAGATCATATTTTGGGCTCTCCTCTTTCACCCTTGTTAAATGGTATAATAGATTTGCTGAATCATTACCTCTGTACATGTACAGAGGCTATGTCAGCTTTAGAGAGAGAGAGAGAGAGAGAGAGAGAAGAAAAAAGAGGTTTAAACCAAGAGGTGACAAAGCTATGCTCTGCACATGAAACTTTATTCAAATTTCTTAATGTAAAACTTGGAACCATTGAGGGCACTGCAGTGAGAAGTACCCCTTTGTGTATGCCTTGCGTAAAAAATTATTTGGAAAGGTGATAATAATATTCAAACGGAGAACATATAATGTTTAAGCTAACGTCGAAATTGGAAATAATATCTGGTTCAATAGAAGGAGTTGAATTTATGACAATTACAATTGAAAAGTTGAAATTGAATATTTGAGATTTATAAAATAAGATTGGAAGTAAGGTAACAAATTGCAGCATATAACTATAATGTTGGGAACGCAGGGAAGGGGGATGTGAGGAAGTCCAAAGTTTATGAAAAAAAATAATTTGTGAATACGTTTATGTTACTTGTATTTTCTTTTTATGTCTTTACTTCTTTCATGCCTTTTTGTTTCTTATCTGTTGGTTGTTTAAAAAAATCTTAATAAATATTTTATAAAAAATAATAATAATATTCAAACGGATAAAAATGCTTAACTCTAAGATTTTCTTATTGTTTACAGCTTCCCTTATGATATTCTCTACCCTTTTTGGGTTTTTACCCCTTACCTTTTTAAATGTGTTTGTAAGTCCCCAAAACCCTGCCTCCTTACAGGATAACCCTTCTACAGATGTGTTACTGCAGACCCAATGAAGAAAAAAACCCAGCCCAATTCCTTGTGACCACAAGACTACTTATTACCTGCAACAACAACAAAAGAGTGGACACAGCAATTTCTTTCCAAAGGATCTAGACTGACGGGGGGGGGGGGGGCTGACAAAAGGGGCAGGTTGAATTGTAAATACATTTTCTCTCTTTTTGACCTCAAGACTTTGTGCCCTGGGATTGAAGAGTTAAGTAAAAGCAGCAAGAATTGTCTCAAAATCACATGATTGCCTCAAGATATCCAACTGGTGTGGAATTATTTGTATGTTGTGTGTATTATGCGTTATTATGTAGGAATGCTGAAATGTGTCTGATTTTCACCAAGGAGGGGGGGGGATTTTTGTGTGTAATTGTTTTTATGTTTAATGTATAATGTCTTAATGTATGGTGTCTTACTGCTTACAGCCCAACGGAGGATTCTCATGCACTACATGCCTTCTAATAGATCAGGCTATGGCCTAGTCCAATATTTAGATTAGATCAATTTACGACCACATTTCTTTCTTCCACGTGGCACTCTGCCGACTTTCCCTAACTCATTTTACCAAGAAGATGATTCAGGATCCATGAAACAGCAGTTACATGAAGGTGTATATACTTTGATTTAGCAGGAATGATCCCTTATAGAGTTAAATTGACTAATTTGGACAAATAGCCTTAAGAGGCCTGACATGCAAGTCTCTTCAGATTTACACGAAGGCATCCATTTACAACATTACCAGGTTATTATTTTGTGGGGCAACAATTTTTTAGAAAACGTCTGCGGCAAACCCGGAACTACCAGAACATGTTACTTCTGGGTTCGCGGCTCACGCATGTGCAGAAGCGCTAAATCGTGCCGTGCATGCGCAGACACACGCTTCAACGTGTGTCATTTTTGGGTTGCGGTGGGGCCTCTGGAACAAATCCCCACTGTACCCCAAGATTCCACTGTATATCTTTAGATGCCAGGCAGAAACATTCCTCTGCTCTGAGGCCTTTGGCTAAATACCGTATTTTTCGCTCTATAAGACGCACCAGACCACAAGACGCACCAAGTTTTTGGAGGAGGAAAACAAGAAAAAAAAATTCTGAATCTCAGAAGCCAGAACAGCAAGAGGGATCGCTGCGCAGTGAAAGCAGCAATCTCTCTTGCTGTTCTGGCTTCTGGGATAGCTGCGCAGCCTGCATTCGCTCCATAAGATGCACACACATTTCCCCTTACTTTTTAGGAGGGGAAAAGTGAGTCTTATAGAGCAAAAAATACGGTAAATGACCTGTGGCCTTTTAAACTGTGCATGTGTGGAGAGTGGGGTTATTATTATTGTTTGTTACTATGTTCTATTTTTATATTGTAAACTGCTCTGTGATCCTTGGAGGAAGGATGGCATAGAAATAATAAATAAATACATACATACATACATAAATACATACATACATACATACATACAAACAACAATATTCGTAGACTTAAAATTTTATTATCTGACTGCAGTTCTCTGCCATAGAGTTCCTTTCTTCAAAGATGTCTTATTTTAATTCATCATCTTTTGCCCCCAATTTCATATTATTCTATTTTTTCTTTCCTATCCATCACAGCAGGAAAGGATTTCATACACCCCTCCAGTGAGTCCTGTACCAACTTATACTTCCTCGTCATCACCATTACATGTCCCAGTGCCTCGAGCGATCAGGATGGAGGAAGATGCCATCAGGCTCCCAGCCCACCTGCGTGAGTCTTCCTCCAATACTGGTATCACTGGGGTGGGAGGCGCCTTTCTTTTGTTGTTGTTGTATTTGTAGCTTTTATTTAGAACAATGGACTTTCCTCACAAATGCCATGGACACTTCTTCTTCCTTCCTCCTTCCACAGATTGGTTCTTTGACTGTCATGTGATACATATTTCACCATCGACAGACAGATGCATGTTGGGCTTTGGGTTTTCCAAATACTTTACTGGCAGGACACAGGGTGCTCCGAACTGGTCGCATGGTGTTTTCAGGTGCATTTTCTACTCCAGATAGTCCCACTTGCTAGCAATGAGCTCTGGAGATTATTCTGCATAGGCAGAGCACACCTAATATGAACAACCTCAACTTTTCCAGCACTTGGTAAATCAGTGTCCAATGTTTACTCTATTTTGCTTTTTAGGAGATCACTTTAAAATGATTGGTGTGAGTTCCTACCATTGTGTGCATGTCTGGCACTTGACTCAAGTGCACATGCATTTTAATGATCTGTGTGAAGACTTAAGCACCATGCAGTGCACTGCTTTGCTCATGCTACAACCAGTAAGGTCTGTGTTTAACTGTTTGGTAGTATTTCAGATTATTTTATTTAACTATTTTATAGGCTTTTAGACCTCTTTTTAGGCAAAATTGCCTACCAAAGCTGTTTACAGTAATATACAAATACATATGCTTAAAATCCAACAATAAAACCATTCAAAACACTTAAAATGCCCAGTTTTATCCAAAATAAGTATATAGGCATCATTCCAGATAAAGAAGTAATTCACCTAAAGTCATCCAGTATTCTAGAGTAGCACCCGAAGGCCATAATGATAAAACCTGTAAGGCCCATTTAACATTAACAAGGGATGGGGCTTGCCTGATCCCATTCGGAAACGAGTTCCACAATTGAGCAGACACTTCCTGGAAAGACCGCGTTCCATGTGTTCACCAAACTCATTGGTGCTACATCTGGCATTTCCACAGGTTCCCCCAGAACGGATCTTAAAGTATGGGATGGCTGGTTGATACAGGTGCATGTGACCCTTAAGGTAAACTCATCCCAAACAATTTAGAGCTTTAGAAGTCAGCCCCAACACTTTGAATTGGGCCCAGAACACACTGGCAACCAGTGTACCTGACACAATAATATGTGTAATGTGTTCTAATTGCCTGGCCCCAACCAATAGCTGGGTGGGCACATTTTGAACCAGTTGGTTTTTGAACTGTCTTCAGAAGCAGCACCAAGAATTCACTAATACAGTGGTACCTCGGTTCTCAAATGCCTTGGTACTCAAACAACTTGGAACCCAAACACTGCAAACCCGGAAGTAACTGTTCTGCTTTGGGAACTTTTTTCAGAAGCTGAACGTGCTCCATTTTGAGTGCCACACTTCTGTTTTGAGTGTTATGCTGGGGTCTATCTGTTTTTGCTATTATATTGCGTTTTTGTTTCTGCGGCCTTTTTGTTTTGTTTATGTGACTCTGTGGAACCCAGTTGAGCTGGATTGATTGATTGTGTGACTGCAGTACATTGTTTATTGCTTTCATTTTATGGATCAATGGTCTCATTAGATAGTAAAATTCATGTTAAATTGCTATTTTAGGGGTTGTTTTTAAAAGTCTGGAACGGATATAGGTCCATTTTGCATTACTTTCTATAGGAAAGCACGTCTTGGTTTTAGAACGCTTTGGTTTTGGAACGGACTTCCGGAACAGATTAAGTTTGAGAACCAAGGTACCACAGTACATTGCCGACTGTCGCAAGGTTTCTTCTCCCTAGATAGGGATTCCAGCAGCCATACCAGCCATGCAGATTAAAATTATCTCCTGCTACTGCTGCCACTTGGACTTCTCTGTTTGCACCAGATCCAAGAGGTCATACAAGCTCAAACTTGGTCCTTCGGGGGGAGCACAACCCCATCTAAGAGAAGTTGAATAGAGCAATTGGTTTCCCTCTGCACAGAATCTCTGTCTTGCCTCGATTAAGATTCTGATTGTTTACCTTCATCTAGCCCAGTATTTTCCCCAGACGTGCTTCAGAAACTCAATGGGGACAATTTTGCATGTTAAAATCAGTATAGGGCAGCCACTCCCAACCCAGTATCCTCCTTATGTTTTAGATTACAACTCTTATCATTCCTGAAAATTAGCCCTGCTCCTTATGGCTGATGGGAGTCCCTCATTATCTGTTGGGCACCATGTGTTTGGGTCAGATTGCAGGAGTGAAAGCTATATTAATATGCCCCCTTAGGACTGTGCTTTAATCTGTTGGGTTATTTGGATTTCCAGACTTCCTCTTGTCCCTTTTCAATGTCCCATTTTAACTTGTTTAACCTCAGCTCATTATCTGTAACGATGCCCTGAAACTGCCTCCTCTCCCCACTCAATCAGCCCAAGGGGGGAAATGCTGCCAGAATGTTGGTTTCTTTGTGCTATTGCACAAGATGGTCTTACCATGTATCATTAAGTGCTTTCTCACGTGGTGTGTGGAATACCCTGGGGCAATTTCTTCTTGGAAATGGCCAAAAAGTATATGAGTATATGAGGGCACTTTGTAGTGTTTGCCAGAAACAGGTAAGCAAAAACCCTTCCCTTAGAAGCACTGGATGTAGTGCCAAATCGCAAGTGTGTTTGAATCATTGATTTTTAACAAGTACATGGAGGACGGAAAGGATGGGGTAGAATTCTGTTTTGCTCTCTTTTTCCATGGCCTTTGCAGTAAATGTAACCCAGCATTGGAGTTTTTATTTCTTTTGCTCCCATATAGCATAACAATGTATGTACTGAAGATCAATTACTTAACTGTGTTTATGGGTTAAGGCATTGCATAGGCACATGCTTACAGGCTGGGGTTTGTTTCCTAACACAGTTCTCCACTAGCGAATGGTGGAGTTAAAGACATCTAAGAGATTCTGAAAGTGAGAGCAAGCGGGAGAGGGCTTTGGAGGAGAGAAAAGCAGGCCAACCGTTTTGGGTGAGAGTGGAGGAGAAACCAGCCCTAGACCGTAAGAGCTGTCTAGGGCAGTGGTTACCAGACTTTTTGGTGTGGTGACTTCTTGTCTTACTGGCACATGAATTTCGGACTTTAGACCTCCGGTAGCCAAAAGTTTTGTACAGTTTAATTTCAGTACTGCCTGTTTTGCAACCATTGCTTGACACATCTAAGCAAAAGTTTACACAATTGTAGCACTTACAAAGTTATTCACAGTTTTGTTTATGGGAATGTAAGAAAACCAGACATCTGATTGCAGGATATTGCTTCATAAGCTACAAAAATTACTCTAAAAACATATGGTTATACAAACTCTGTGTGTGTGTGTATAGGCAGGTGTCAGTGGGATCACTGAGCTTCTGTTTTGCAACTAGTACATTTACGCAGGGGTTGGTGATTGTCAGGCATAGGCTCAGATCATTATTGATAAAGATAGTATTTATTATTTTGACTAAGCGAATTTCAAATCACTCTTGGCTATTAACTAATCCTACATGCATCAGACAAAAATTGTAATAGCTGCTTGAAACAACTCAGTCCACACACCTTGCAGTAAACGGTCCACAGTTCTTCCGCCAGAGAGCAGCTCTCCAGTGTTAAATTGTGAGACTCGAGCCTTTGCCATCAGACTCTGAAAGAGCGTGAGAGGCAAGTTAAGTGTTAAAATGGTTCTATTTTATTAAATGTAATATAAAAAAATGAGAAGATCTGCAAAAACCAATTAAACCAAATCACCAGGGCAATATAGCCCTGGTCATCGTGGTCCATATAGCAAGGAAGAATCAGGTAGAGTCAGGTCCTTTCTTTCTCCTTGGCGGATTTACACCTGCAAACACAGCAAAGAATTAGAAGTAAATGCTCCCTCCCTGCTGTCCAACGTTTGCCAAAGTGTGCATGCCAACCCTAAAGGACACCCAGGATGGCCACAAAGCCAAAGGCAGCAGAAGGTGACTGAAGAGTGCCCTTAACCTAGTAACGCCTCAGGTGTTTTTCTATTTTTTAACAACCAGTTTTTAAAATTTTCTCTCGCCTTCCTAGATTAATGTATATGCTGCTGCAAAACAAATAATGTATATGCTGCTGCAAACCCAATTAGTATTTTCCAGCAGCATGAAGTACGCAAAAAGTAAGATCTCCAAAGGCCAACCAGGGACTTCCTGCTACCCCACCAAATTCCTACTGGGCCTCCAAAGGGCAACTAGCAAAGCCCACTGTGGCGGAAGGTGCGGTGAAGAAGAAAAAGAAGAGTGGTCCGAGGGCAGTGCCTGGATTATAAAGCCTATATCGCCTGGCCTTTTGGTACAGGGCTAGAAAACCTCACTTGCCTTTCCTTATCCTCCCTGAGGATAAACCACTCAAGGCCACTTGGAGTGGGAGTGGCATTCTGACATTCAGTTATAAGTATCAACACAGCATTAAGAGTATGCCAAGAAAACAAGAAGTTGGAAGAGTTATTCATCATTTCAGTTAAGGATTAAAAGTAGTTATTATTTGGTGTTTGTTTGTGGGTCGCAAGCCACAGTTTGGGAAACACTGATATCGGGTAGTAGTAGGAGTGGTTTCATAGAATCATAGAGTTGGAAGAGACCACAGGGGCCATCGAGTCCAACCCCCTGCAAAGCAGGAAACACCATCAGAGCACTCCTGACATATGGTTGTCAAGCCTCTGCTTAAAGACCTCCAAAGACGGAGACTCCACCACACTCCTTGGCAGCAAATTCCACTGTCGAACAGCTCTTACTGTCAGGAAGTTCTTCCTAATGTTTAGGTGGAATCTTCTTTCTTGTAGTTTGGATCCATTGCTCCATGTCCGCTTCTCTGGAGCAGGTTTAGGTAGGCCTGGTTTGGACCTCTCTGAAGTGTAAAAAGATGTGCCTAAAGTCCTTCTTAAGTCAGGCATACTGAGAGGAATTCATTTTAACTGTCACTGATAATTTTCTAATTGCAAAGTTGTAGTTGTTTTGATCTATTGTTTCCCACCACTTATAAAAAGAAAATTAGTATAATTAAAAACGGGTTTTCCTATGTGTGTTGTAATTTTCAGGATCATTAATTAGAGCTTGACATGACTGCTAGTACCAATTTGCATACAACCCATCACATGTTGTGGTCGGCAAATGCTTCCAGAAGACAAGGCAGACCATTTTCCTTCCAGGCTGCAGCTGTGGCAAAAATGGCCAATCCTGTTGAGTGGGGCTGTGACAGATGGGCTAGTAATTATTTTGTTGTTGTTAGCTAGTAACTCTGTGTGCTTATTTGAGAGGCTGCACCAATATTTTATTCTTATTGCTGTTTTGCAGTGGCATATAGTCATTTGTCTATACAGGTGGCAGCCCCACCAGAAGGGGGCTGGGCTGGGTTTACGTTCACTCCATCGACCCACACAATGACTCGGAATGCACAAATGGGGAATAGCCTATAATCATTTATTTCTATAGACCCTGGATTCATACATACATACATCCAGGGAACTGTGGCATATCATGGCTCCAGATGTTTTCCCTTGAGCAGTTAAAGGCACACACTTTCTCTCCCCACTTTGTGTTTACTGGCTGTAATCTGGTGGGACCCTGCTAAGCGTGAACAAGCCCAGGACTTCATGCGCCAGATGCAGCCCTTTCAAGCTATAGCTGTTATTGGAGGTGCGGCAGAGCTAAGAGGGGCAGTCACAGGCAGTGTGTACGTATAAAATGTGGGAGTAGGATGGGATTCATTGGTGCTTAGGACCTGGCCTTAGAGTTGACACCGTTGGGGCAACCACTGCTGAGGACCAGCCACCAGCCACCATCAATTACAACTGGACTGCCTGGGAGATTTGGGCACCCTTGGATTGGTGGGCCCTCCTCCTCTGCATGTGTGCCTGCCCAGATGCATGGGGGGGGGGTCAGAGCCACTGCTGCTTCGTACAGCTCTGCTGTGGCTTGTTCACATGCCTCCCTGCCAAAGCATCTGCCACTGCAGATGGTTTGCTTACTTACCTCCGCTTGCTTGCTAACTCCTTCTTCTAGGTGATAGTGATGAATTTGCTTTCTGAGCCCAATTGCCACTGCCCAAAGGGAGGGAGCCACTGAGCAAGTGGAGTTCACAGCAGGGAGATCATCCCTCCCAAACCCAGAAGTGTCCCTGTCTAGTTTTGATGGGGTGCCATTTTTGGGCCAAAAATATTCCATTGGTTTTCTGGCTGAATATTTTTAGCTGAGGCGCTCCAGTGCTTTATAAAAATAGGTGGGGCAATAAAGTAGACAGGCTTGTGACCAATCCAGTTACTCATTCATCAGATCACTTACTGTATATGCACCTCTCACAGGAAAAGTCAACAGTAGACTCTGTGTGACCACATGCAGGCACAACTCATTTTATTATACTTTGCTTTATTGCACTTCGCAGATATTGCTCCTTACAGCTGCAGGCAGCCTGGCCACTTCCAGGGGAAGGAAGCCCCCCCCCTGCCCCTCTTCTGGCCCTGGGAGTGGAGCTGGCTAGGGCTAGAGCTAGGTTTCCCCCCTCCCGACCCTGCAGCCAAGTGGGGCCTGGCTAAATAGGCTACAGTATAAACATAACTTTTATATGCCCTGGGAAACAAAACCAAAAAAGTGTAACTTGTTTTATTGCAGTGGTCTGGAACCGAACTCCCAATATCTCTGAGCTAGGCCTGTATCAATTTGTACTTGCTGGCCTGCCTCTGTCACACTCTCAAGCCCTTGGGAAGCAAGAAGCAACCAAAACATTCTGGTGAAGTGGAAAGTGGCTAGGAAAGAATTCTTGCTGTTCTGGTCCAGTGCAGTGTGCTTCAGTTTCCCCATATATGGGTGATGAGGAGTTCCTGGATCTGAAATGAACTGATATGCTGACCCAAAGTCAAAGACCTACTTCACTTGGCACTTAGAGCAGATTTGCTTCTTGTTGACATGTGTGTTAGTTTACTGCCTGCATACTGAAATGTGCGGTTGTTGAGGAACTCTTCCAAGCAGAGTGTGTGCAGTGTTTGAGGAGCAGGGGCAGCAAAACCGCTCAAGTCCCTGTGAGCGAATGGGCTCTGCTGTGGTCTCCAGAGGCTTCACTCCTGAAGGCCAACCTAGGCGTGGCAGAGGCACCTACAGTTGTTCATCTGCCTGCCCTTTTTGTGCCTAAAGCAAAGCGTCTAAAGGGGATGTTTCAGGCACTTTTCTCCCAGCCCAGCTGGGAGCAGATCAGAGCCCTAGGCAAGCATTATTGCCTGTTTCCATTGCATGAGGGGAAGAGAGAGGCTTCCTCTTGCTAGTCCCCCATTGTAGGTTCCTGCACAATTTAGAACCCTGCACAGTCAGCAAGTGCAGTCCAGCTCTTTCCCTTACACAGTGGTAGTTGCATGAGGAGTGAACGTCTGTACAGTCAAACCTCGGCTCCTGAACGCCTCTGTTTTGGAACATTTCAACTCCTGAACGTCAAAAACCCAAAAGTAAATGCTCCAGTTTTCGAACGTTTTTCAGAAGCCGAATGTCCGACGTGGCTTCCACTTGAGTGCAGGAAGCTCCTACAACCAATAGGAAGCCGCGCCTCAGTTGTTGAACATTTTGGAAGCTGAGGGGGAAGGAGAGAGTTCACTCCCTTCCCAAACTGTTCCCCTACACCCATTTTTAAATTCATGAGCAGGATTTTTTAAGAAGTGCCTGTCTGCAGTACATCATACAATTCTTACTGGAGCAGTGACCTCTTGGTAGCCATCAAACCTAATTGAGAGGTTATTTCAAAAGCCTGCTTCCATGCCTTAACTGGATACTGTTTCAGGCTTTTTTCTGGAGTCTGCACTGTGTTGTTTCAGTTTTATTAGATTTATATGCTACAGGCCTTTCTGAATCTACTTTTCAGTGAGGAAACCTTCATGCTCTAGATTGCCACTGGGTGTCATTTGAATTGCTTTTCTACATTCTGTGCTAACTCCTGGATTGAAGTCCTTCTGGCATGCAGGGGCGTAGGAGGGGGGTGGACCACCCCAGTTGCCCTCACGGAGGGGGGGTGACATTTGGCGTGCCCGTGACTCCCAAGCCTACCCCGGAGCTGTTGGGGTAAGTGGGGGAGCTGTGCCACTTTGCTGGCAGCATTCCCCCCTTCCCCCTTTGTTTTGACAGCTTGGGAGGGGCTTGGGAATCACGGGCGGGCGGCGGCTGAATGTCTGCCATGCGCAGCTCGGTCCATCCCCGTGGGCAGCTTGCTCCGCCCCCGGCTGCAGGGTAGCGCGGGCATATGCTCCACCACTGCTGGCATGCTGATTATATCCACGATGGGTGGCACCTACGTGTGTGTGTTAAGTAATGCTGTAAAGAGTGAAAAAAGAATTATTCCAAAAACACCCACTGTTAAGCTGATAATTTGATTTCTCATGAATTGTTCTTAAAACACTGAAAATGTAGTGTACAATTAAACTTGATGTGGAGCCTGTCGCTGGTGTAATCGAGCCAACATGAAGCATTTTAAGTCCAAATTAATTTCAAAACAAGAGAGTTGGATCAGTCTCAGTTTTAAAAAGAACATTTTAATGTTTTCTCTGAGCTTTGGGTCATTATATACAGCCTGGTATAAAACTCCCCCTCCCAACCCCTCTCTGCTTAAAGCCAACAGCAACAAAACCCCCACTGTATTTGAAGGGAAATTTCCCTTTTTGGGTTTCTGTGTCTCTGGAAAGAATTTTCAAGGAAGGCAGACACCAGTTCCCAGCTACATGCTTCCTGATAAGGAAGTAGCTCCAGTAAAGGCAGCTATAAATAACTCTGTCTGTGTGTTAATTTTGAAAATGAAGGGAGATTTATTTACTGATGTTCCTCTAAAGAGAGAATGGCTTTGGATTAGAAGCACAGGTTTTCCTTTTACAGGTTATCCTTGTTGTAGAGCTGTTTACTCTGTTGTTTATCCTGCTAAGTGGATAAAATGAGTAACGCGAAATCTGATGTGCTGGGAGTGTTTCTGCTCATTACAGTGCAGGTTCCAGCACAATCTCCATATTTTTCTTCTCCTCACTGCACCCTTTTTAAAGGAAACATACAGTCTGAAGTAGAGTTCTGGTAAAATTGCTCACTCTTTTTTTCTTTTTGGTTGGTCCTAAGAAAGGCATAGTTTAACTATCTTTGTGTGGACTTCTTGACAGGTTTTCCTCTACAATCCTTTTTGAGAGAACCCTTTTTTGTTTTGTCCGCCCCCCTCCCCCAAACCTGTGTGGAGGGCTTTTCCCACCATGCTCCTTCATTTCCACAGAACATGCACAATTAATACAGTATTAATTAATTATGGGGAGAGGTTGTTGCTGGCACAAGACGTGAGGCTTTCCAGCTTATGAAGCAAATGCTTTGATGCTGAGCTTTAAAGACCATTTCCGTCAGCTCCAGCCAGCAGAGCAGCGGAATGATGTTTAAACCAGCCTCTCCTTACCAAGTTTAGAAAGTAAGAACCACTCTGTCCTGGAGAGAATTTTCAAAGCACAACAGAACAAAGGATTGGAGAATAGAAGAACCACTGAAGTCTTCAAACAGAGGAGAGATGGGGAGCTGGTGGCTGCCTAGAGGCCACTGGACTAAAGCTGCTGTCATCCCTGACGTTTGGCCAGTACTGGCTGGGGCTGAAGTGAGAAAGGGTTCAACAGCACCTGCAGCACCACAGGTGCCCCACACCTGAGACAAGAGCAGAGGTCAGCAGACTTTTCCAGCAGGGGGCCGGTCCACTGTCCCTCAGACCTTGTGGGGGGCCGGACTATATATTTTTTTTGGGGGGTGAACAAATTCCTATGCCCCACAAATAACCCAGAGATGCATTTTAAATAAAAGGACACATTCTACTCATGTAAAAACATGCGGGCCAGATGTAGAAGGTGATTGGGCTGGATCTGGCCCCCGGGCCTTAGTTTGCCTACCCATGTACAAGAGTCTCAGTAGGACAATTTCCATAAGCTTCCATTTGTAAAACAAATAGATGACTTTTGAAAGGGTGCTAGTGTACCCCTGAATGACTATTTTGTTCAGGCAATTATGTTGTGAACAGCCCTGAGACCTGTGAGTATAGGGCAGTATACTAATATACTTTTACGACTAATAATAATAATAATAATAATAATAATAGGAAGGAGGCTGAAGGGGCAATTCTTCCCCATGGTTATAAATGCTGTTAAGAGAATATGAGCAGTATATATTCTTTCTTTTAATCCTTGGAGAGCAACTTCCCCCACAGAATTTAATTTCTTTTTATATATATATACTGTGGTACCTCGGGTTAAGTACTTAATTCATTCCGGAGGTCTGTGCTTAACCTGAAACTGTTCTTAACCTGAAGCACCACTTTAGCTAATGGGGCCTCCCTCTGCTGCCGCGCTGCTGGAGCACGAATTCTGTTCTCATCTTGAAGCAAAGTTCTTAACCCGAGGTACTATTTCTGGGTTAGCGGAGTCTGTAACCTGAACGGTATGTAACCCGAGGTACCACTGTACATTCACTGAAGATATTTAGTTCATATATATTTAATATAACACACACACACACACTCTACAACAACACATGCAGTTCAGCAACTTGACTCAGTTACCTTGTTATTTAAAAAATGCACACATTTCCCAAAAGATGCTTTGTCTTCAAATCCCATTTCACTTTTCTTTAATATTAAATCTACCATGAGTGTCAAGATGCTTTCTCAACGCTTATGGTACAATTAATATTATTAATATTTATTCAGTGCTATTTTTCTAGCACAAGAGGTGCCGGAACTCACCATGAACATCTCCCTTGTTCTCTTAGTTTTACAACATTTTTATAGACAATACAAACAAATAAAGAAACAAACAAACATGTATAATTTCCTCTCCTTTTTTTCATAGACCTCACTTCTCTGACTTCCCCAAACCTCCCCTTTCTACATCCCAATTTCCAAACTTGTTTCAGCAAATCCTAACAATTTTACCAAATTTATCCCTAATTGTTCTTTTCTTTTACTTAATCTTATGTCGCTGTAATCTCCTTTTTTTTACAAAAACCTCAACATTTTAACATTCATCCAATTTGTAGTATTTCTTGAGATAAGCTTTAAATTTCTTCCAATCCTCCTCCGCTGTCTCTTTCCCCTGTTCACGGATTCTGTCGGTCATTTCAGCCAGTGTCATATAGTCTATCACTTTCATCTGCCATTCTTCCAGAGTGGGTAAATCTTGGGTCTTCCAATACTTTGCGATGAGTATTCTTGCTGCTGTAGTAGCGTACATAAAAAAAGTTCTGTCTTTCCTCGACACCAATTGGCCAACGATGCCCAAAAGAAAGGCCTCTGGTTTCTTAAGAAAGGTACATTTAAGTACCCTTTTTATTTCATTATATATCATTTCCCAGAAAGCCTTAATCTTCGGGCACGTCCACCAAAGGTGGTAGAAAGTACCTTCAGTTTCTTTACACTTCCAACACTTATTGTCAGGCAAGTGATATATTTTTGCTAGCTTGACTGGGGTCATGTACCACCTATAAATCATTTTCATAATATTTTCCTTTAAGGCATTACATGCCGTAAATTTTATACCGGTGGTCCACAACCATTCCCAGTCAGCAAACATAATATTATGACCAAAGTCCTGTGCCCACTTAATCATAACTGATTTAACTGTTTCATCTTGTGTATTCCATTTCAGCAACAAGTTATACATTCTTGACAAATTCTTAACATTGGGTTCTAACAGTTCTGTTTCTAGTTTTGATTTCTCCACCTGGAAGCCAATTTTCCTGTCTTGTTTATAAACCGCCATTATTTGATAATAATGGAGTCAATCTCGTACTTTTGTTTTTAGTTTCTCATGGCTCTGTAATTTCAATTTATCCCCTTCTTGTTCCAAAATTTCTCTCCCTTGTTCTCTTATACAGTAATGGCAATGGCGCCCACCTGAGAGGTGCTGGAACTGAGTTCCGGCAGAAAAAAGCCCTTATTATAACATCCTCCCTTATCAGGAATGCAGTTGAGTCCTCAATTACTGTGGTTTGAAGTTGGCTTGCTTTGAGAGTGACCAGAATTTTAAATCATGATTGCTGGAACTTATGACTAGACAAAGTTTCAGGATAAACTAAAATTAAAACAAATGCTGGTGAAGGAGGGAAGAGAGGCAACATACGAACCCCAGTCTCATGGTGGCTCCTTCCTGCTCACGCAGATAGTGGTGAAGCATGTTTCAGCCTTGCATGCGAACAAGGTGCAGGAAAGGAAGTCCAGAAGCCATTTAGAGCATAGACTTCCCCATCACAAGGTCACTTGTATATTTCTCTGTCCTTGCTACCTTCTGATCCTCTCTGGAAGCAAGGAAGATCTAGAGCTCCAATCATTCCACAAAATGATTGTAATCCAACAATATGAAAGCTGCTGCAGTAATACATTTTAAAAGTTCAACCCCAACTTTGATATAAAGTTTGCCTTAAGAGTTTTTTAAGCCACAAAAAGCTAAACAATTAAGTGGCTTGGTGGATCATTCTGGATATAATTTCCCTTACTTGTAATACAACTACCTAGTACTTCATTGGTTCTTCAACAACAGAAATAAAATGTGAATAGGGAGAAGTCTGAAAGGCAATGCATGTTGGAGATGTGTCTTGGTGCAGTTGCTGATGATGGTAAATGAATTTCTTGATTTGCAAGAATACCAAGCTAATTCTCTCTCTTTCATTTCCTCGAAGCCAACTACCCCTTTCAGTATTTGCACTTTTTGCTGGTTTTCACTTCCCTCTAATGACTTGGCAGAAACATCTTTTCAAAATTCCCCACTCATGCCGTTACTTCTTGTTCCCTCTTTGTTCCTGTGTAAGGCACTGGAGTTAATATCCAGCTTCTTTAAAAACATCTCTGTGACCTTTTTGTGGTTTGGGCCCAGGCTTTTCGTTTTATTTCTCACTGACTCTACTATAGTAATTATGATTCCATTTCATGAGGAGAAGGCAATCCAAGCCATATATATGCTGTGCTGCTACCATACAAGTGCAGAATATCCCAGATTACAGCTTTGCAGGCAGAATTCAGAGTCCTAAGGGTCTCTGCTTTAATTTTGCTTAAAGCAAGTTTAAAGCCTTCATGGATACAAATAAAGTGGTACCTCGGGTTACATATGCTTCAGGTAACATATGCTTCAGGTTACAGACTCCGCTAACCCAGAAATAGTACCTTCGGTTAAGAACTTTGCTTCAGGATGAGAACAGAAATTGTGCAGCTGTGGTGCGGCGGCAGCAGGAGGCCCCATTGGCTAAAGTGGTGCTTCAGGTTAAGAAGAGTTTCAGGTTAAGAACGGACCTCCAGAACGAATTAAGTACTTAACCTGAGGTACCACTGTATATGCTAAAAAGAAGCCTGGTATCAATCCAGTATTAACTGTAATGCATGAGTATGATGTGCTGAAAATCAGGTATGGTGTGCACATTTTGAAAAAAGAAAGCCTGCAAAAATATTAAAAGAGTTACTTTTTGGTTTTCCATAGTTGGCGAGATTAGGGACAGGGTGTTCAGAAGCATCTTAGAAGGAGAGAGAGAACATGACAAATGGAGTGCATATTAGCAAGAGTGCTGTGTAAGAAAGAAGAAGTCCCCATGGTTGTGAGAGTGGGATATAGTGGGTGAAAGGAGTTGGAGAACTGGAAGGAGAAAACCATCAAAGAAAAGATGTGCCAAGAGTGTGAGGCAATGAGATCATGAAAGGGGAGAAGATTTTTTGATCAACAGAATACCATATTTCACTGCATAATTGCCACACTCCAAAAAAATTGGTTAATTACCTTTCATTATGTAATTGTTGCATGATATAATTGTGTTTCCCCCCGCCACTTAAACAGAGCAACAAGGTGGCATTGTGGATACGCATTTCTCGCGCGTGCATTGTGAGCTGTGAGTGTAGAATTCTCAGCGCATGTGCTGCCAGTGTATCGTATTTCCGTAGGCGCAAGGGGTCCTAAAACTGGCATGTTTCCACAAATGGATGAAGTGTTTGTGTATGTGAATTAAATGCGTAACAATGGCTGCGGTGTATTGTATGAAATGTTGCAAATGAAGGCAGAAGAAATTGATAGAAACTATGAAAATTCTGAAGGGGCGGTGTAGATTGTGCAAAAGATACAGGATAACTCCTACCCCTTCATCTTCAATGAAACCCCAAAAAATCTGACAGATCTTCTTGATCTGTCAGCAGCCTTTGACATGGTCGATCACGAACTTCTGGACCACCGCCTTGCCGACGTGGGGATCCAGGGCACAGTCCTTCAATGGCTGCGCTCGTTTCTCTCTGGTCGGGGACAGAGGGTGGCGCTTGGGGGGGAATTGTCATCGCGTCACTCCTTGGTGTGTGGAGTGCCTCAGGGTGCGATTCTCTCCCCAATGCTTTTTAACATCTTTATGCGCCCCCTCGCCCAGCTTGTCCGGAGTTTTGGGCTGGGTTGCCATCAGTATGCTGATGACACCCAACTCTATCTGTTGATGGACGGCCATCCTGACTCGGCCCCAGACACACTGACCAGATGTCTGGAAGCTGTGGCTGGATGGTTTCGTGGGAGCCGGTTGAAGTTAAATCCTTCGAAGACAGAGGTCCTCTGGCTGGGGCGGGACGATATGGGATCGAGGGGGCAACTCCCATCTCTTGCGGGGGTGCAATTAGTGCCAGCACCGTCCGTTAAGAGTTTGGGTGTAATCTTCGATACCTCCCTCTCTATGGAGGCGCAGATTACAGCTATAACAAAGGCGGCATTTTTTCATCTCCGCCAAGCTAAGCAGTTAGCCCCTTATCTCTCTCGCCCTGATCTAGCCAGTGTGATCCATGCGACGGTCACCTCCAGACTGGACTATTGTAACTCGCTCTACGTGGGGCTGCCCTTGAGACTGACCCAGAAACTCCAGCGGGTGCAGAATGCCGCGGCGAGACTCCTTATGGGGTCTTCGCTGCGAGATCACATTCATCCGGTACTATACCAGCTGCACTGGCTCCCGGTGGAGTACAGGATCAGGTTTAAGGTGCTGGTTTTAACCTTTAAAGCCCTATACGGCCTAGGACCCTCGTACCTACGGGACCGCCTCTCCTGGTATGCCCCACAGAGAAACCTACGGTCTGCAAATAACAACATCCTCAAGGTCCCAGGCCTCAGAGAGGTTAGGCTGGCCTCAACTAGAGCCAGGGCCTTCTCGGCGGCGGCTCCAATCTGGTGGAATGCTCTGTCACAAGAGACTAGGGCCCTGCGGGACCTGACATCTTTCCGCAGGGCCTGCAAGACAGAGTTGTTCCACCAGGCCTTTGGTCAGGGCGCAGCCTGACTCCCTCCTCTGGCAACCTGCACAGAATCTTGCCTAATCGGTTGCCAACAATTTGATTTTAATTAATTTTTATAATGAAATGTTTTTAGAATGTTTTTAGAATTTGACTGTTTGACTATTTGACTGTTGTTAGCCGCCCTGAGCCCGGCTTCGGCTGGGGAGGGCGGGATATAAATAAAATTTTTTATTATTATTATTATTATTATTATTATTATTATTATTATTATTATTATTATTAAAACTGCAAATTAGTTACTGTATATATATATTTAAAAACCTATAGATTATGAATAGTTTCCTTATCTTTGTTTTATTTACTGAATGCTGAGAGCGACACTTGTTTTCTGACCTGAAATGGGAAAATTGCAATTTACTGTAAATCTGGCAGTGCATCTGGCTATCTCCCTTGTGCTAAGGTGCTTCATAAAATGTTTTCTGTTATTCATTAAGTGTTGGTTCTCAACAAGATTCACAAGAGGTCTGTGAGAACAGTTTTTATAGGTTTGCTCCCCTCTTTTAGCTCCCCTTTCAAAAGAATCCCATTTTAAAAATAAAGTTCCTCAATGTGAAAGTTTATTTAAAATAAAACCACACTGCACTTTACAGACACACAGACACACACACACACACAGATTAAAAAAACAACAATCCCGAAAGCTGACTCCAAAATGCTGTCCTGCCAGATCTTAGGAAATATAATGGGACAATTTGGCTCCAATCCTAAACACATTTGCCTGTCCGTAAGTTGTTTTACAATCAATTTGTCAGTGTGCTAAGCACAGGGTTCTTTGTTCCTGGTTTCAAAGCAAGGGATTAGCATGTAGGATATTCTCCCCGTATCCCTGCTTCGTCATTGCTATTATTTCTCCTTTTTCACTTTCCTAAAATCCCAGCCAACACTGCTTGTGCAAAGACTTTTCCAGAGAGAGAGAGTTTGAGCTGGACTTACTTAAAAAAAGTGCTGTCTGTGGAGGAAGGGAGAGGTTTGTGGGCAAACAATCATGGGTAACAGGGGGGGGGGGTTGCTGCTTGCCCTGCCTGAAAGAGGACCTGTTCATTCCCAAATTCTGGCTGCAGAACCAGCAGCAGCGTAGGTTGAGCTTGCAAAAAAGAAAAAGAAAAAAGAAATCTCTTCAAACAGCCTCCGCTCAAAGGCCACACTTCTGAGGGAAATTTCCTTTTTGGGGAAGTTGCTGCAAAGGAATTTCCTGTGTGGGCAGACATAGCTTCCTGGCTTGAAGGCTTATTGGATGGGGAAAGAGTTCATAATGGAATGACAAATTAAAGACATAGCAGTCCAATTCCCTTCAAAACAGCTATCAGATGAGCTCAGCCCATGCACCATTCCACTCCCGCGCAGGATGAAAATAAAATGCTTCTCTCCTGACAGGATTCACTCTGAGGCTTCAAGCACATCCTTCCCACAGACTCCCCTTGACTGTGATCTCAGTTTCTCCCTTGTTAGCAATTACCTGCTGGTGGTTCTAGTTAAATATGGCTTCTTTGTCTGACTCATTTTCAATCAAGAGCAAATGTCTTTTGTGAAAGAACCTTCTCTATAAAAGCAAATCTGCACAAGGTAAACCTTTCCCTTTTTCCCTACCAAAGAAATACTGGTTTCCTTTATGAACTGTTCTTAATTTGTTTGGATATTTGCACCATGTGACTCAAAAGTCCCAGGGCAGCAGTTTGACTCCAGCATTTATAAACTTCTTACACCAAACTCCACCCTGAGGCCAGGCGCAGTCCTTCCCCTTTTGCCACGAGAAGCAGTGGGCAAACGGGGCGCTGCATCTAGTACTTCCACCACCTGAGGCAGTTGCTTCACCCTGCCTCATTGATGGGCCAGCTCTGCCTGAGGCACATGTCTAGTTCATTGCCATACATACCTGACTTCCACACCCCACTCTCCTCACATATACCCTTTTGACTATAAAAGGACTTGCTTTTTATGGACTAATCTGTTGACCATTGGTGATAAGGAACTGCAGGCAGGCAAGTGAGCAGGCTGGCAGAGGAGGAATTGAGCACCGTCCAGCCTGGGCAACCAGCATAAAAATGCTGTCAGCCCTGGAGGAGGGATGGATCTCTATGTTTGTCAGTCCCCAAGGCTAGTATAAGGTTTTTGTTGTCATCGTACTTTTATGAAATATATATAATTTTATTTTTTTTAATTGTCTAGTAGCACCCTCTGAAGAAGTGTGCGTGCACACGAAAGCTTATACAGTGGTACCTCAGGTTAAGAACTTAATTCGTTCTGGAGGTCTGTTCTTAACCTGAAACTGTTCTTAACCCGAGGTCCCACTTTAGCTAATGGGACCTCCCACTGCCGCTGTGCTGCTGTCGCGCAATTTCTGTTCTCACTCTGACGTTCATAACCCGACGTACTATTTCTGGGTTAGCAGAGTCTGTAACCTGAAGCGTCTGTAACCCAAGGTACCACTGTACCAAGAACAAACTTAGTTGGTCTCTAAGGTGCTACTAGACAATTTTTAATTTATATATATGTATATTTCGACTGCATCAGACCAACACAGCTACCTACCTGAATCACACTTTTATGTTGTTCTAAAATGTTCCAACCGGTTAAATCCTGACCAACCAATTGAAGACCAGTGACTACAGCTGTGGTATACCCCTAGAACCCTTTAACATATGTTTGCTACCTGGCTCCTGTGCATTGCAAAGACTTGTGAGGAGCTGGGACTAGCCCTATATTCTGATACAGTACAGATCAACCATGCCTCCTAGATTGTCTCTAATCAGACCAGGTCACTTTAAGTCAGCAACGTACAGCTATCCTGACCTTTTCTTCCCCAGAAAACTTTGAGGTTAAAGTTTTCTGATGCTGCTAGTCAGAAATGGCTAGTCCTTTAAAAAAGTAATCCAGGATCATTAAGGAGGTAGACCTTGTTTATAGACCAATTTCTGATTGGTTACAGGGATACCCAATCTCATATCTCAACTTTTGATAAGATCATAGAAGATCATAGAATCATAGAGTTGGAATAGACCACAAGGGTCATCAAGTCCAACCCCCTGCCAAGCAGGAAACACCATCAGAGCACTCCTGACATATGGTTGTCAAGCCTCTGCTTAAAGACCTCCAAAGAAGGAGACTCCACCACACTCCTTGGCGGCAAATTCCACTGTCGAACAGCTCTTACTGTCAGGAAGTTCTTCCTAATGTTTAGGTGGAATCTTCTTTCTTGTAGTTTGGATCCATTGCTCCCTGTCCGCTTCTCTGGAGCAGCAGAATACAACCTTTCTTCCTCCTCTATATGACATCCGTTTATATATTTGAACATGGCTATCATATCACCCCTTAACCTCCTCTTCTCCAGGCTAAACATGCCCAGCTCCCTTAGCCGTTCCTCATAAGGCATCGTTTCCAGGCCTTTGACCATTTTGGTTGCCCTCCTCTGGACACGTTCCAGTTTGTCAGTGTCCTTCTTAAACTGTGGTGCCCAGAACTGGACACAGTACTCCAGGTGAGGTCTGACCAGAGCTGAATACAGTGGCACTATTACTTTCCTTGATCTAGATGCTATACTCCTATTGATGCAGTAGTCCGTCCCAAATTCCCATAAAAATATGTTTAGCTTCCTAGAACCATCAGATGAAGAATCTATATATGTTCTCGCAGGCCATCTTCTCTGCAAGGGATTCTGCATCTGCTTTGAAATAGAAGACTCTGCCTCAGCAGCTTTCATTTAAAGTCTGTGCCTGAGATTTTGTGTCTTCCTTTCTTTCTCCTCTCTCTCCTTGTCCTACAGTCCCAAATAAATGTTTTATACTGGAATATTTGATTTCACTGAATTAAAAAGAAATTTCTCACCAGAATCCTACCCATGAGCCAGACTGCACAGGTGTTAAGCCAGACTGCTCTTGTGTTCTAAGGATAGTTACTGGTTATCCTTCTGTGAGCAGTGGGCTTTGGGGAAGTAAATGCAAAGCTCCTTACTTTCTAGTTTGTTAAGGGTGCTGGGAATTGCAGTTCTGTGAGGGGTAAACTACTGTTCCCAGGATTCTTTGAGGGAAGCTTTAGATGTGTGGTGTGGACGTCTTACACCCTTCCATTGTGAGAAAAGTCCCTACTCTCTGCTTCCTGTTCTTTAACCAATCACTGATTCATAAGAGAAGTCTATAAGCACATACATACAGAATTTAGAACAGGACATTTCAAATGCAAAAATCGTTATGTATGACAGATAAATGTAAGGAAATTTATCTGGTCTTTAGAATTTGAATTTTGTAATTATGGAATTTGGTTTAGAGTTGAATAATGTTGTTACAGCATTGAATGTTATTTCACATGCCCCAGAGGCAAACCCACATTTGCCACCAAGTGTGAACTCATCAGGGAAGTGCAGCCAATAACAACTATATGATAAGTTTCTCTTTGTGATACATTTGTGTTGTATTCACATTCTGCACTATATGTGAAGTGTACACTTAAAATGCACTTAAAGTGTATTCTGAAAATACACTGTTTCCTGCTTGGCAGGGGGTTGGACTCGATGGCCCTTGTGGTCTATTCCAACTCTATGATTCTATGAAAACTATAATGTGCAAAGCTATCCCTAGATGTCTGAAAATTAGTGTCTGCCTCAAATGCATCTAGTAAAGCTTTCTGCAGGTATTTCTGAAAGGCCTGATGAGAAATGGGGTCTTTTCTCTCTCTCTTTTAACACATATTGCCTTGTTATGACCAGATGAACTATTCAAAGGAACAACTGGTGTTTTGCTTGAGGGAAATTTCCTTTCTGAGGAAGTTAGTCATGCAAAAATGTGAAAGAAGACTCTAATGTGTGTAGAGGGAGTGCCCTGGTTGCACATTTCCTGGAAAAGGCAGCTGTTGACATACTATTGACTAATGCAAAGTCTGTCTGTTTGAAGACAGCTCCTTTCTCGATTCTCATTCCAAAGGGCATGGAGGGGACATTGCATGGTGTTTTTTTGGTTCAGCCACTAGAACTCCTCAGTTTAAAAAAGCTTAGGCATCAGGCCTGTGAAAGACCTACTCAGTATAAAGCAATTTTATCTGCTCAGTTGACCCCCTAAATTGCCTTAGCAGGTAACCCTAGAGGAGTAGGCATGTTAACCAGCAAAAACAACTTTTACTTATGGCAGGTATCCTGTTCATGGAGATCTGTAAATGTCAAAGCCAGCACTGTGAATTGTATCTGGAAACTAGCAGGTGACATTGCATCTCTTGATGGAGAGGTGCAACTGTGGTCTCTTGAACCAGCCCTTGCTAGGAGGCTGGCCAGGACCCTGCCAGTATTGTTCCCACCATTATGGAAAAAGTGAGCCAGACCTTCAAAAATCTCAGAAATGTAGACTCTGAAAATATGAGCAAAGAAAAACTGAATAGAGAGGGAGCTGATTACTTTCCTTCTGCTTCTTTTAACCTTCTGCTTGTCTCTCCCGACTTATTTTTTGCTGGTTTGGGGGCTAGAAATGTTTTCATATAAAAACACAAAAAAGAAGGTTGGCATTCTTGGTATTCTATTCTGAGTTCCAGTTGTATCTAAAGTATCAGAACTTCCACAAAGTTTGCTTTTCATCATTTCATGACATTGAGGTGAAGAAAGATGCAAACAGAGGAAACCCCCTGTTTAGTAGGAAAATGCTACTGTCAAAATCAGGAAATACTTTGAAGAAGAAGAAACCAAAACAAAAAGCACAGTAATCTGTGATTAAACTTCTGAACCCACCTCTCTTCAGTAGACTGGAAATTCTAGAAGCCTAATAATTCAGGATAGATATCCATATGTCCAATATATTTTGCAGAATGCTCATGCTAAGATTTTGAGATTGCAATATTATGCATGCTGGTTTAGGGCTGCATGTCTCCAGTAAATCCAGTAAATGTGAACAGTCTTTTTTTTTTTTTTTTTTTTACATCAGCCATGGTCACATGATCATATCTCAGCTTCATAAACAGATGTGAACAAGCTTCATGTTCCTGCTTTGCCCTTCTTGTCGCACAAGTAGGAAGACAATCCAAGATGCTACAGTTAAGCATAGCTTCCCATTATATTAGAACCGAGAACTGTCCCTAATGGCCTTCAAACAAGCCAACCATGGCTTCAGATGTTGGTTTATTAATAGTTTCTGTAGTCTGTAATGTATCAACATTGCAGAATGCAGTTCAGTTAAGAGTATTTATTCATAGGTATTTATTTCATAATATGTTCTTTGCTTTAATATATCTGGCATGAAACTTGCAGCATACTATAGAGATGGCCAAAGAGGGGTGTGTTAAATACAGTGGACCCTCGGGTTATGTTACCTTCGGGTAACGTAACTTTCAGGTTGTGAACCCGGAAAACCCGGAAGTGTATTCTTCTGGGTTTCACTGCGCACTCATGCACAGAAGCACTCTGTGCGCCACACACATGTGCAGAAGCAATGCCTCTACTTGCGGATTTTTCGGGGTACATACGAACTCCTGGAACGAATTACATTCATATCCAGAGGGTCCACTGTACATAGGATCTGGGTTGTTACATCCATACAATAAATTTACAGTACATGGCATTCCCCAAAGAACTCTGGGAACCTTAGTTTGTTCAGGGTGCTGGGAATTGTAGTTCTGTGAGGGCTAAACTGCAGTTCCCTGTATTCTTTGAGGAAGCAATTACTATTTATTTTAGCTATTTATTTCATAAAATTTATACACTGCTTGATTGTAAACAAACAAACAAACAAACAAACAAACAAACAAACAAACAAACAAACAAACTCAAGGCTGGATTAATGCACCATGTTAGACATAGGGCTGGCTCTGAAGCAGAAATTTCAATTAGTGCCGAATTCAGTGGCCAGCTTGCTCACTGGGACAATCCAGTTTGTGCATCTTACACCAATCCTGGTCTGGCTGCACTGGCTGACCATTACCTTCCGAGCCTAATTTTGACTTATAAAGCCTTAAATGGTTCAGTATTGCAGCATCTCATGGGTCACCTCTCCCTATATAAACTGACCAGACTTTGCGCTCATCCTCTATGTGTACCTCCTAGGGCTGGGCGATATCTGGTTTTCAATATCAGCTAAACATTGTCATATATGGATAGGAACTACACAGAGGCGAACAGGATAGTGTCTTGGAAACTGTTAATACTTAAGGGTCTAAAACTGATAAGTGATGATATTACCAATCACCTCATGGTCACTTTCGTTAGCAGGCAAGCCAAAATGCATCCAAACAGGATTTTTGGTTTTGGGATTGGCTGCCAAATGGTGGTATTCAGGACAATCCAAAGTACGGTGATGAGTCATAGTGAATATAAATAATCAGGGACTGCCAGACTGCAAGCGGCAGAAGCGGCAGCAGCCTTGCGGTGGCAGAATCAACAACGGCCGGGGGACAGAAGCAGTGGCAGCCATAAGTGGCACAATAATCAGCAGCCTGCGAGGCCCTGTCGGGGCGCCTGCAGTAGTGGTGGCCTGCAAGGCCTTGCGGTAGCGGCAGCAGAGGTGGAGGCGGCCTGCAAGGCCTCGCTGAGACAGGCTGCTGCAACTTCTTCCACCACCAAGAGGACTTGCAGGTCACTGCCATTTCTCGCTGCCTGGCTAAGGCCTTGCAAGCCCCACTGATTGTGTCGTGGCCACTGCAAGTCCTCGCAGGCCGCCACCGCCACTGCCACCACCTCCCGCTGTGAGGAATCGCAGGCTGCTGCCACTTCTGCTGCCAAATACAGTATGTTTACAGGAGAGAGGGTTATAATAATAATAATACCTTATTCTTTATATCCCACCCATCAGACTAGGTTTCCCCAGCCACTCTGGGCAGCTCTCATCATCATCATCATCATCGTCATCAAGTGATAAAACTTCAAACTTTAAAAACTTCCCTAAACAGGACTGTTTTCAGATGTCTTCTAAAAGTCAGATACAGTGGTACCTCGGGTTCAGAACTTAATTCATTCCGGAGGTCTGTTCTTAACCTGAAACTGTTCTTAACCTGAAGCACCTCTTTAGCTAATGGGGCCTCCTGCTGCCGCCGCGCCACTGCTGCGCAATTTCTGTTCTCATCCTGAAGCAAAGTTCTTAACCCAAGGTACTATTTCTGGGTTAGCAGAGTCTGTAACCTGAAGCGTCTGTAACCCGAGGTACCACTGTAGTTGTTTATTTCCTTGACATCTGATGGGAGGGCGTTTCACAGGGTGGGCGCCACTACCAAGAAGGCCCTCTGCCTGGTTCCCTGTAACCTCACTTCTCGCAGGGAGGGAACTGCCAGGAGGTCCTCAGTGCTGGACTTCAGTGTCCAGACTGGACGATGGGGGTGGAGACGCTCCTTCAGGTATACTGGGCTGAAGCTGTTTAGGGCTTTCAAGGTCAGCACCAACACTTTGAATTGTGCTCGGGAACGTACTGGGAACCAATGTAGGTCTTTCAGGACCAGTGTTATATGTTTCTGTTTTAACTAGTAAAGGTAAAGGGACCCCTGACCATTAGGTCCGGTCGGGGCCGACTCTGGGGTTGTGGCGCTCATCTCGCTTTATTGGCCGAGGTAGCCGGTGTTTGTCCACAGACAGCTTCCGGGTCATGTGACCAGCATGACTAAGCCACTTCTGGTGAACCAGAGCAGCGCACGGAAACACCGTTTACCTTCCCGCCAGAGCGGTACCTATTTATCTACTTGCACTTTGACGTGCTTTCAAACTGCTAGGTCAGCAGGAGCAGGGACCGAGCAATGGGAGCTCACCCCATTGTGGGGATTCGAACCGCCGACCTTCTGATCAGCAAGTCCTAGACTGTGTGGTTTAACCCACCGCGCCACCCGCGTCCCTCCTCTGTTTTAACTATTTGTGCTTTTATCTTGTATTTTTATCTTGTGAGCTGCTCTGATTTCCTTTGATGAAGGACGGTATATAAATTAATAACAACAACAGCAATATCAGGAAAAATTCACAACCATATCTTAAAACATAAACTACTAATCAGATTAGAATTACCTCAACTTTCAAGCATCTGTTTAGGCTTATCTAAACAAGAACATTTTTAGCAGGCAGAGAAGAGAATACAATCGAAGTGACTACTTGATCTCAATATATTGATCTCAATATATTAAAGTGGTATAAATGTGCTTTAAATGCATGGTGTAAATACGACCCCAACAGATTCTCCTAGAATTAAGCATGACCTTCAGGGTCTCATTTGTAATCGACAAAAAGAAAAATGCTAGATTTTTCTGCCTGTATCCACCAGATGATTCTTTCTTTTCCATTGCAAACCATCCATCTACATATTTTATACATAACAACTGACCAGAGTTGTGCAAACTGGGAACTTTCCCTAGGCTAAATTACACAATCCTGAGAAATGATCTGAGCAAATGGAGGAACTGAATCCTTTGCTACACATTTGAATAGCTGCATATTTCTTCAGGTGTTGAGAAAGCTAAGCAAATAACTCTCTTCCTCCTCAATCAGGAGGGGCTTTAAGCAGGGGAAAGGGGCACACTTCCTTCTCCAGCACGTTGAAGATTTCATAATCCACACACATTACTTTCTGTTCATGAATACAAGTAGCAACACGTTTGAAAACTGGATTGGCATCTCTTACTCTGGACATGTGCCAGAGCAACACAGCAGAAGGCAACCCCTGCTCCTCCCGTCTGCTTGCTTCCCAGACCTCTTGGCCAACCCTCCCTCACCTGCTGGGTGTTGCACCTGGAGATCTACTTCCCATGGCAGGAAAGACCAAGGATGGACAGCAGGGCTAGAGAACTGGTAGATAGGGGAATCCACATCTTCCGTCTTTACTGTTTTGGCAAGAGATGTGATAGGGTTGCCATATTTTGAAAACGGCCTTCCCAGACAGACCTGCCCTTAACACGGAGGCCGCAACCAAGCAGAGGTTTTTCTCCTGTTGTTTCCGCACTCCTTTCCAGCACCTGCTCCCAGTCGCATGGTTTTCCAGGACCCTGTTTGCGCGAGGCTCCTGCTTGCCGGTGCCAGGGGGAGCCCCCCCCCCCAGGCCCTCGGCCTCCAAGTGGCCACCAGCAAGGTTGTGCCTGGGCAGGGAGGCTTGTCACTCTGTGGCCCTCTGGTCCTGATAGTGCAGCTTGAGCAGCTGTTGGGTGCTGCCACCGCTGCTGGAGAAGGCCCAGGCAGGACCGGAAAGGCCGCAGAGCATGAAGGGGCAGAGAGGGGCTGGCCCGGAAGAGTGCCTGCCCTCTCCCACCCTTTGGTGGCATGCGTGTCCCCCTCCACCCCCAATAAAATAAACAACCCCCCCAAAAAACCCTGGACATTTAATGTACAGTGGCAAAATCCACCCGGAGGGGCATCCTGGCCCCCCAAAAGAGGACATGTTTGGGAAATCCCAGACATATGGCAACCCTAGATATGAAGATATCATCATCATTATTTATTAAATTAGTATGCTGCTCTTATTGGTACAGTTCATTTGATAATGACTAGTTATTGATATAGTTCCATTTGCAGACTGTCTCATCCCAAAAGGTCAAGAACAGATTAATGCATAACTCCCCCACCCACACACTTTAAACTTGGTATAGTTACTAAGGAATAAGGATGTCCCCTTTGTCTAGTTAACTCTCTGTTTATATCAAGGGCCAAATTCCTCTTTCCATCCCAGTCAGCTCTCAACAGAACTGAATGGTTGGTTTCTGAACTGAAGTCTTCGCTCAGGTCCAGCCCTTGCACTGTTTCTCACTAACCTGACAGACATTCCAAAGATGTCTCTGGTGGGCATCTATCTACTACTGTTTTGTTGTTAACTTTCAGCTCTCTTACTCACCAGGGAACAGTTGTGGAGGGCTCTTCATACATTGAAGCTGTAATCCATTAACCCTACTTGATCCTTCTTCCTCTTTGCTACTTCTCTCTGGATGGTCTTACTGCTCAGGTCACAAATTTAGTGGTATACTAAATGATCGAGTCATCAGAGTGATCTGGACGAACAAGTGTCCATTTTCAAGGGAAAACCAACTTAGAAGAGAGTGAGACAGAGTTTTTGCAGCATGAAAACCACCAATCAAGAAGGAAGCCACTCCAAAGTTAGAGGAGAAAGGAGGCAAAGGACCGTTTATAAGGAAGTCCACATCGAGTTTCTGAAAAAGACATTTTAAGATAACGTGTACCCCAGATACGAGACCAGGGAGGCACTGGCAAGGTGCATCAGAGTCGAGGAAGATTGTGTGCACAGAAGAGCCAGAACAAAGAGGACTGGTTCCAAAATAATGACTAGGAACTGAGCTACAGCTCCTTATAGCCTCTGTGACAGAAGAAGAAGTCCAAGCAGCAATCTGGGAAACAGCCCAAGTATCCACACACAGCAATATTACCAGCCGCACAACTTCCATTATCCCGAAAGCTATGGAGGAGGGTTCTGGCAGCCACCTCTCAGCAACACTTAACCAGGAGAGCACCTCTATGCCTTGCAGTACCAGAACTCCCAGGAATTGAACCCAGTTCACTACCAGCAAGCTGTTGTTGGTAGAACTGGGCTTTTGTGAGATTTCCCAGGCAAGCAAGTGCCCAGTTCCATATTATGGTGGAGAGATGGTGAGGCAGCCTCCACCACTGGCTGGTGCATCAAGCAGTAATACTCCCTGGTGTGCAATGGGGAATTATCCAGCTGCAAATCCTGTAAAATGCTGGATGATGGTGGAAGTGGTTCAGGCTCTCAGTTCTTCTCTTTGGATCTAAACAAAAAAAATTCCTTCCAGTAGCACCTTAAAGACCAACTAAGTTAGTTCTTGGTATGAGCTTTCGTGTGCATGCACACTTCTTCAGAATTTTTTTTGTTTTGACTATGGCAGACCAACACGGCTACCCATCTGTAACTGTCTTTGGATCTAGTTTCAGAACAAAGGAGCCAGACGGCCAGTGGGGATTATCAAGCTTCAAATGTTGCCTGAAGATTACCAAAGTTGGCAGCAAAGCAATGCCTTTCCTTCTCCCAACATCTTCCAGGGTTACCCATACATATAAGATTTGTTTTCTATCTTTAAATTTATTACATTTCAAAGTTTTTCAACAAAGTTTGTTCTTTTAGTGGCTTTGTCTGGGATCATCATCTGGCTTTCCATTTACTGAAGCATTTGCTTCCCTTTATGCAAGGAAGCTAAAAACACTTGGATACTGAAATAAAAAATAAAAGCTAAACAATTAATTGACTACTTGTTCATTGCAGACAGTTTGACATTGCCCAAACACTGGAGAGACTTATAATGTGTGCCATTGGACCACAGGTGTAATATTTAGCCTCAAAATGATATTTCTTCATGCTATTAAAAAACCCAAATAATTTTTTGACTTGGCTCTCACTTTTTTATGTTAGCAACAAGGGCCAGAGTAAAAATCCTATTATGCTGGAATTTGGAATGCATGGCACTGTATTGTTTTTTATTCTCTCTCTCTCTCTCTCTCTCTCTCTCTCTCACACACACACACACACACACACACACACACACACACACAACTTTATTGTGGTCAATAGTCCCAAAATACACAGTACATTTTTTTAAAAAAAAAATTACATTGCTGCTGTTGTTTCAATTTCATTTTTGTATTCCCTTGTATTCATGGATTCATATTTGTACTTACCTTCACACTGATGAGTGTCCTTCCTAAAAGAGGCTCCTCGAGGCCAGAGGACATTGCTGGAACAACTCTTGGGTTGGGGCAAATGCCTAAAATGTTTTAAACTGTTTTAAACGGTTCTAGTTTTGGTTTCTCTGTTTTCTTTTTGTCAGGTTTATATTGGTTAAATGTTTAGTTGGGGTTGGTGGTTATTTTAATTTGGGTATAACTGTAAACTGTTTGTTGTTGTTGGTTTCTATTGATTTATTGCTTTCTTTGTTTCTCATATAGGATATTTTGTTTTTTAATGTTTGATATACGATATATATTTAATGTTTGATATATGCTGTAATCTACCCAGAGTGGCAGAGGAAACCCAGCAAGTTGGGTGGGTTATTTATTTATTTATTTATTTAACCTCAGATTTTTGTAAATGGATTTCAGAGCACTTTACGAGAGAGAGAGAGAAAAGAGCCCAACTCTTACCTGGGTATGCTGCAGGAGTGCTGTTGCCTTGTTTTGTTGATTGGCAGATTAAACAGTTCAAAGCTCATGCTGATGGAATTGTCTAAAGACCATGCTCATTAGCAACACTTCGGTTGAGCCTCAATTCCTTCATCCAAGTAATTTATAAAGACGTTGAACAACAACGGGCCCAGGACAGAACCCTGTGGCACCCCCTTGTCACTTTTTTCCAGGATAACGAGGAATCATTAAGGAGTACTCTTTGGGTTCAGTCAGTCAACCAGCTACAAAGCCACCTAATAGTAACCTCATTCAACCCACATTTTACCATCTTCCTTCATTGTTTGTTGAATTCTTTTCAACACCCTTTCTGCAAAAGGTTAATTGTAACTTGTTCCATTTGAACAGATGGCATAAGAGGTGTGTATATGTTTAAAAAAACTTGCAGATGTTTGGATTTGAATGATTACTGTAAATGTAGGTTTTTTTGAATGATGATGACAAAGAGCGGGTACAAGAAACACAAGGACGAGGTGTTCTGACACAATATTTCCTGTGTAGGATGTGGCTACAGTGGTGCCTCGCAAGACGAAATTAATCCGTTCCGCGAGTCTCTTCGTCTTGCGGTTTTTTCGTCTTGCGAAGCACGGCTATTAGCGGCTTAGCAGCTATTAACGGCTTAGCGGCTTTAAGAAAAAGGAAACAAACTCGCAAGAACTCGCAAGACGTTTCGTCTTGCGAAGCAAGCCCATAGGGAAATTCGTCTTGCGGAACGACTCAAAAAAGGAAAACCCTTTCGTCTAGCGAATTTTTCGTCTTGCGAGGCATTCGTCTTGCGGGGCACCATTGTATTTGTTACTCCCATTTTTGTTTGTTTAAAGCAAAATGTCCAGCCCCCCACCTCAATTTTAAGCTGTATTCAGTTCTTTTTCAGGGAATATGTAGAAACCACACATTGTGCAGACAACTGGGTCTGGCAACCAAGGTCCATGCCACATAATTGCAGTTATTACATTTCAGTCTGCTGCAAGAAAGCGGCCGGCAAGCAGAGGTTGACAGCTGCTTCCCTTGACCATCATTCTTCTGCTGAAAAGTCTCTTTGGGGAAGGCAGAAATGCCCCCCAAATTTTTGGGTTTAACGAAAGAATTAATTGCATGGTGGGGGGCAGCGGCTTACTATAGAGGCAAGATGGCTGAAGGTTGCCATCTTATGCGGGGCAATGTTCCTTGTTGCATAGAGAATGGCCCAGTTCACATATTTGGGTATTGTGGGAAACCTCAAGAGTTTCCCCCATATGTATGTTAAAGAGCTGAGATTGTCAGTAAAAAATATTAATACAAAAACATTTTCAGGGAGTCCAACCACCCTCTGACATACTTCTCTCTCTAGCATAGCAAATGCCACTTCAGTAAATAACCATTAAGAGATTAAGCATCTTCTGTGAACAAATTGTTTGGTATGCCAAAGGGAACTTGTCTGACATTTATTTTCCACAAGCATTAAGGATTCCGATGACATCTTAATTGTCTTCACCTGGCACAGTGGCAATAAAAAAATCAAAATGTGTTAGCACTTCAGTGACAAAAGGGCATTTAAAAAAATGTTCTAGGCTTTTGCTTAGCTGATATGTGGTATAATTATTTTTATCATACATTAGTTCCGTTTCTGATGCAGAGGTGAGACAGACAACTTATTAGTATGCTAACAAACACTTAACCTAAACTTGTTTCAGCTTCCATTTGGCTCACATGTGCAAGTAGTTAGATCTGAGAATGAAATGGAGCTAAAAGATGAGGACAGCCTGTGCGAAGAAAAGAGCACTGGGCATTCTGGGCATGTTCAGAAATGCCCTGTCCCTAGTTTCATTGTTCTGGTTCCTTTCACAAAACTAGACACCTTCTCTGTGTTTAAAAGGACTTTGTCCTTTGCCCACCTTCGTTTTCAAAGGCATATGTACTGTGATGGAAAGGCAATTTGTATACTCACTTTGAGGTGCTAACAGGGGTGCCAACTAGAATAAACATTGAGGGGGCTCAGGTAAGCTCCACCCCACCTAATCGATCACATGACGTGGTGCACACACACACACACACCTGTTAACTACAGTGGTACCTCGGGTTAAGTACTTAATGCGTTCCGGAGGTCTGTTCTTAACCTGAAACTGTTCTTAACCTGAAGCACCACTTTAGCTAATGGGGCCTCCTGCTGCTGCCAGTCTGCTGGAGCCTGATTTCTGTTCTCATCTTGAAGCAAAGTTCTTAACCTGAAGCACTATTTCTGGGTTAGCGGAGTCTGTAACCTGAAGCATATATAACCTGAAGCGTATGTAACCTGAGGTACCATTGTATTTGAATGGCCCAACCCCCTCAAATAGCCCCTCAGCCCCTAGGAGTTGGCTCCTATGGGTGTCAAGGTTTTAAAGACAATACTTCCCGCTCTTGTTCCCAGCCTTTCCAAGCCACCTTAAGACGTATTCCCTAAACACGCTTACACATAAAAGTGTGGAATTTGTATAGATACTTGGCTTTCTCTGATTATGCTACTCAGACAGAAAGCTGCTGTTTTCAGGGTCCCGTGTTATTTCTACTTATCCTGCCTTGCTGAAGAGACTGAGCGGAAGGAAGCCAGAGTTGCACTGCTAAACTAGGACTGAAGGCTCAGGACCCATTCAGTGTCGTTGTGAAGATAAAATAGGCAGGTGTTGGGAGAGAACCATGTGACCACCTTGAGCTTTTTGGAAGAAATGCTGGATAATGTGTTATAAAATTTACAACTGTCTTGCAGCAAGGTATGGAGATGTCTCTGGAGTTGGAGGTCTATTTTTTTGAGTCAGATTTGTTTTAACTTTCATTATGATGATCTTGGTTCCAACTGTTTTCAGAATAAAGCATTTTTTGTTAAGCGAGAGAGGGAGGGAGGTAGTGAAAGCCCCACTGCTTTTATGAGAACCGATATAGTATTGTTCCATAACACTTCATACTTTCAGGGAGGAGAAATTATCTTCTAAACTGAAGTTCTGATGGTGAAGAAAGGAGAACATAGCATGTGGGATCAGTATCAAGGCAGAAGTATAAATACCTTTTATTCCTTTCAAGCAACTTAACTCCATGCAAGTACTAAACACTCCATTCATGTAATAACATAATATAATACAGAAATATAAATGATAGCTGTAAGATTTTATTTACTTGCAACTATGTAGAATTAACAGCAAAAACAACCATAATAATTCACAGAGTAACAGAGCAGATAATATACAATAATTTAATGGAACTCTGTGAGATAATGGGGTTGTATTCATCTTTCTCATCTGCACATCAGATTTATGTGTGTTAGAGGCAGCATAAATTTTAATTCTTAAAAGAAATTAGTTGCCCAGCTGAATATGTTTCAGGTTTGGAGGTCAGTAGAAATAAATAATATACGTTTAGTTCCACCACCACCACCACCTTCGTTGTGTGTGAAGGGTAGCATTGAATTAAGGCTTCCCTCTGTAGCTGGAAAAATATACTTTGAATTAGGAATCTTTTTGGAATCAAACACCTAAACCTCTGCTTAAGTAGGATTTTAGGTGGGACCCTGTTTTTTTAATCAAGAAAGAATGATGTGCATTAGCAGAGTGTTAGGGAGGGATAGAATTCTGACATTACTAAATCACTCCCTGGAAGACGTTCCTGCTTCCCTGCTCAGAAGCCATCATAAGGTGACACTCTTTCTTTCACAGCCCCCACCAACTGCTCACACTGATAAATTAAGAATTGATAATATTAATATGATGGTGATGACACAAATATTCATATAGCACATTTCAAGTGTTCTAAGCACTTATTAAATGTATCTTATTAAACCATCTTTACAATGTGGAAAATAAACATAATTAATCTCATATCATAGGAGAGAGGGGATAAAGTCCAAGTGAATAGTGGTTTGCCTAACCCCATCGTGTGAGTTTATAGCATATTTCATATTTTAATCAATCACTTGCTTAGCCTCTGTGCTTTGCATATTAACTAGGTGATCCAGGATTGCCATATATCAAAAAGTGAAAATCCGGACGCAAAACTTGGTGAGCAAAAAGAAATAAATCTGCCAAAATCTACACTTTCCACATGTCTTGCCATACATCCGGATTTTGACAGACATTTCAGCGATTTCCACCCAGATGCTGGTTACGAGGGACGAAACCCAGCTATGTCCGGGAAATTCTGGACTTATGGCAGCCCTAGGTAATCAATCACCTGTATGGCTTTGCATATTTTACAAAAATGTAAACCGTTTTTTTGCCAAAGTTGTTGCTGAATGTTGAAACAGTTGACATTAGCACCAGATACGGGAATCGTAATTCCTGGACGCTAAAGGAATGCTGGTGGTGGTGGTTGTTGTTGTTACTCTTATATAAACTGCATTTATTAGACACTTTTTCATGATATGTGACCCGAAGTGACTTGCAAAATGCTTCTAGTGCATCACTAGACTTTGCCTTCCAAGTGTGTTGCAAAGTCAGCTTCACAACCCAACATTTCACTGATGAAAATAGATACAATCCTCTGGATTTATGGCACCCCGTATCCTCACCAAGAACAGCTGCTCAAGTATCTTCCTTTACAATTACACACTTTGAAAGTCCCTTTTTGCCTGTTGTACAGTGGTACCTCGGGTTAAGAACTTAATTCGCTCTGGAGGTCCGTTCTTAACCTGAAACTGTTCTTATCCTGAAGCACCACTTTAGTTAATGGGGCTTCCTGCTGCCGCCGCGCCGCCGCTGCACGATTTCTGTTCTCATCCTGAAGCAAAGTTCTTAACCCAAGGTACTATTTCTGGATTAGCGGAGTCTGTAACCTGAAGCGTATGTAACCTGAAGCGTATGTAACCCAAGGTACCACTGTAATTTATTCTGCAGTAGCCAGGTTCCCCAAAGTTAAGCATGTTTAATTGCACAGTTTGAAAATTCAAATTTCAAAAGTTGTATCTGTGAGTTGTATCTGTCATTGGTGCAATGGGATCTCCATTTCCTTCCCTTCTTCCACCTGCCCAAAAAATCTGCTCCAGAGGGTTCCCAAGCCTCCGGAAAGGACTTTGAGGGCACACAGAAGAGGACAGAAGTCCCTTGCATTTTTTTAAAAAAGATATTTATTAAAGTTTTCAAATTTAATACAATCAAAAAGAATCAAAAAGAAAAAAGCAAAAAAGTTTAAAAACACATAAAGTTCACAATGCTTATTTTTCAATAACATATTTCCCTGACCTCCTCATACCTCCCCTTCTTGTATTCCAATTCAAATTGTTAGTTCAGCAAATCCTTATCCGTAATTTTTAACCTATTTCTATACCCTCCCCCCCCCCATATCACTCACAACATTACAGCTAAAAACCCCTTAATTTCTGTCCGACATCATTCAACATTCATTAATTTTACAATATTTCTGTAAATAGTCCTTAAATTTCTTCCAATCTTCTTCCGCCGACTCTTCTCCCTGGTCATGGATTCTGCCAGTCATTTCTGCCAATCCCATGCAGTCAATCATCTTCATCTGCCATTCTTCCAGAGTGGGTAAATCTTGCGTCTTCCAATACTTTGCGATGAGTATTCTTGCTGCTGTTGTAGCATACATAAAGAAAGTTCTATCCTTCTTTGGCACCAATTGGCCGACCATGCCCAGGAGAAAGGCCTCTGGTTTCTTCAGAAAGGTATATTTAAATACCTTTTTCAATTCACTATAGATCATTTCCCAGAAAGCCTTAATCCTAGGGCACGTCCACCAAAGGTGAAAGAATGTACCTTCATTTTCTTTGCATTTCCAACATTTATTATCGGGCAAATGGTAAATTTTTGCAAGCTTGACTGGGGTCATGTACCACCTGTATATCATTTTCATAATATTTTCTCTTAAGGCATTACATGCCGTAAATTTCATACTGGTGGTCCACAACTGTTCCCAGTCCGCAAACATAATGTTATGTCCAACATCTTGTGCCCATTTAATCATTGCAGATTTGACCGTCTCATCCTGAGTGTTCCATTTCAACAGCAAGTTATACATTTTTGACAAAATCTTAGTTTTGAGTTCTAACAGTTCTGTTTCCAATTTGGATTTTTCCACCTGGAAGCCGACTTTCTTATCTAAATTGTAAGCCTCCATTACAGAAGTCCCTTGCACCAGTTCAGGGGGAGTTATTCCCAAGAAAGTATCCCAGGGCTGCAGCCTTAAGGGGCAGAATTTCCTTGTAAATGGAATCAGGAGTAGAAGGAATATGGGATAGTTTGTGCATTTTTAACAACTGCTTCACCCCACAAAGTAGTAGGCATATGAATGCGATGGGAGGCTGCCCTGTGTAGGATGTCCCAAGGCTGTTTTATTTTATTAGCAAGAAAGAAGTCCCTGACCTAATTTCTCTCCCCTCCCCCCCCACATGCCTGCCCCAATCTCTTTTTCAATCAATAATGTTGGATCTCGTCTCTATATACAAATCGCTGATATGAAAGGAAAGGGAGAGCCCAGCCCATGTGAGAGCCCAGGTGGAGGTAGGCACAATTGCAGGGGGCAGTCAGTCAGTTTTATTGCACATAGCCAAAGGCTGCCGCAATGTACACAGAATCATTCAACAATTAAAAGAAAATATACTAGATTGATACAAAAGACTTAAAACATTTATATTATCAAAACAGTACCATTAGGTCCAATTGTGACCGACTCTGGGGTTGCGGCGCTCATCTCGCTTTATTGGCCGAGGGAGCCGGCGTACAGCTTCCGGGTCATGTGGCCAGCAGGACTAAGCCGCTTCTGGCGAACCAGAGCAGCTCACAGAAACGCTGTTTACCTTCCCGCCGGAGCAGTACCTCTTGATTTACTATTTATCTACTTGCACTTTGACGTGCTTTCGAACTGCTAGGTTGACAGGAGCAGGGACCGAACAATGGGAGCTCACCCTGTCGTGGGGATTCGAACCGCCGACCTTCTGATCTGCAAGTCCTAGGCTCTGTGGTTTAACCCACACCCGCTCCCCTCTATAGCCTGATGTAGATAGAGTCAAATAAATTCATCTCCTTTACACTTGGTGGCTACCTTGGCTATACAGTATAATTTGCTCTAATTTTCCTAGTGGCAGTTGCAAAGAGTGCTACACGCCAGGTCACATCTGTGTCTGTGAGGAGATATAAAATCATGTCAGAGGGGTTCTAGCCAGGGGACCTTGTCATTACAGTGGTGCCCCGCAAGACGAACGCCTCGCAAGACGAAAAACTCGCTAGACGAAAGGGTTTTCCGTTTTTTGAGTCGTTCCGCAAGACGAATTTCCCTATGGGCTTGCTTCGCAAGACGAAATGTCTTGCGAGTTCTTGCGAGTTTGTTTCCTTTTTCTTAAAGCCGCTAAGCCATTAATAGCCGCTAAGCCGTTAATAGTCGCTAAGCCGCTAATAGCCGTGCTTCGCAAGACAAAAAAACCGCAAGACGAAGAGACTCTCGGAACGGATTAATTTCATCTTGCGAGGCACCACTGTATAGGCATGTTGTTGCTCTCCTCAGGTGCCAAAATGTGTTTGGCCAGTCTCCTCAGGTATGCATGGCCTGAGGAGACAAATATTAAGCAAAACAAGGTATGTTCCTCCCAGCCAGGCAGTCTTAGGAGAAGCAAAAGTGTGTCCATTGTAAAATGGACAAGTGGTGCCTGAGAGTGAGGTTGATGCAAATAAGTGTTTTAATTTTCAGTGCCTTTGTGCTTCACTGTCTGAGAATGGGAGAGAAAGATATAGCAAATTGCCAGCAAGGAAATAATGTCTGAAATCTCAAAAGAATGGAAAGAATTAAGAACCAAGAGAGGCCACTGGGGTAAACAAAGTCCTGCTGGAAAATAAAACAGCCCTAAGGTTTTTGGAAGCAAGTGTGGGACTCACCCTAGTGTACAAATTAGTCCCCTGGCCTGTTCCAAGTCTATTACCTTGAGTGTTGTTGATATTCTGCCTTTTGACTTAATAAGGAAGGTAATAATTACAATCTGGGCTGTGCTTAGGCTACACAAATCATGGCTTTGTGTTAAAATCCCACTTGATTAAGTCAAATTCTGGTTTTTAAGCAACTAAGGCAAAGACAAAAAATAATCCAGGCTGTTGTTTTCCTGGTCAGTTTGCAACCCTACTCACCTGGATCTAATGCTAGCTTTGAAGAACAAAACAGAGCACAAGGTACTGGCAGAACTATGTCTATGTTGTGACCTGACCTCATTGAAAAGTGTAACTTTTGAGGCAGTGTAAAGCAATCTGAAATAATAATAATAATAATAATAATAATAATAATAATAATAATAATAATAATAATTTTATATTGATTTGCACTTCATCTGAAGTTACACTTTTCAATGAGGTCAGGTCACAATTGTACCATATATCAGTAAGCACTGAGTTTAGTTCTTTGCCTGATATTTCATACTCTCATTGATACCACTTCAAACTTAACTGGCCTCTTCAACTACTTCATTCATTCATTCTACTCCCTGGATATTATTTCCTCAATTTCCACACCAAACTACTTGCTTAAGCCTGAAGCCTGACTTTGTCCTCTGCATTCCAATTGTAATTATTACCACAAAGGCACAAGGCAAGAGCAGCTGGAAGACAACCCAAACTTTTCAGAAACAAATCATGACTAATCTGTGAGACAACTCGTGGCTTGTTAAAACAAACTGTGGGTTATCATTATGTGTAATGCAGCCAGGTATTCCCTATCATTTTTGAAAGTTTTCATTTAAAAGTTTTATAATGCATACAACATTTTCTCCCTTACCCCACAACTTCCATTTAGTATACAGTGGTGCCCCGCAAGACGAACGCCTCGCAAGACGGAAAACCCGCTAGACGAAAGGGTTTTCCGTTTTGGAGGCGCTTCGCAAAACGAATTTCCCTATGGGCTTGCTTCGCAAGACGGCAGCCCATAGGGAAATCTCCGGGACAGCGGGGAAGCGCAGCGCGTCTTCCCCACTGTCCTCGGACCTCCTCCGAAGCCTGGCGGCGGGGCGGGAACACCTCCTCCCGCCGCCGGGCTTCGGAAGGCTCCTCCAAAGCCGGGCGGTGGGGCGGGAACACCTCCTCCCGCCGCCGCCGGGCTTCGGAAGGCTCCTCCAAAGCCGGGCGGCGGGGAGGGAACACCTTCTGAAGGCCGGCGGGGGGCAAAAGTCTTTGTTCCCCCCTGCCTGCCTTCCCGGGAGAGCGGAGAAACGCAGCGCGTTTCTCCGCTGTCCCGGACGGCTTTTGAAGGCAGGCGGGGGGGAGCAAAGACTTTCGCCCCCCGCCCGCCTTCAGAAGAGGTCCTGGACCTCTTCTGAAGGCTGGCGGGGGGCAAAAGTCTTTGTCCCCCCTGCCTGCCTTCCCAGGGGCTTTTAAATCGCCCCGGACAGCGGAGAAGTCCTCCGCTGTCCCGGGGTGATTTTAAAATGCCGCCCGCCAGCATTTTAAGATTGCCCCGGACAGCGGAGAAGTCCTCCGCTGTCCCGGGGTTTTTTAAAATGCTGGGGGTGGGAAGAAAAGCCCTTGTTTCCCCCCCCCCCCAGCCTTCAGAAGAGGTCGGGGGACAGACTGTCCCCGGACCTGGTCTGAAGGCGGTTTCCATAGGAACGCATTAATTGATTTTCAGTGCATTCCTATGGGAAACCGTGCATCGCAAGACGAAAAACTCGCAAGACGAAGAGACTTGCGGAACGAATTAATTTCATCTTGCGAGGCACCACTGTATATGCTTGTGGTGAGTAACCCATTAAGGATATTCACTTCAGTTCTAGCTCACTGTTTCACGTGATGCTTCATGGGAAAATAGAATGCACAGCAGTTCCCTCTACTCGCCCCTGGCTTAAGCCAAAGCAGTAGGATGGGGTGGTAGCAGAGCAATATAGCAACTGGATGGACCCCTGCCTCTGTACAGCTCCATCTTCCAGAGCCCTAAAATCCAAGCTCAGGTCCAGACACTTTTAATTTCAAGTGCCAATCATGGGAAGAAGCAGAAAGTGTTTGCTGCTAATGCTGTCTGTGCATTGTGGCTCTTCCCCTTCCTGATTCCACCATCTGGCTGTAGCCCTGCACCAGAAATTTTGCAATCAAAAAGTGGCAGCCATATTTGTACTTACTTCATTAAGACAGTTATATCCTGACGTTCAGTAGCAATAACCTCCAAGGCAGCTGTCAAACTATTAAAACAAACACAGGAGACTCCAGTGCAATATCAAATCATGCAGTCCTGATTTGCATACCACATTTCATTCAGAGAATGATGAAGAACATTAGCAAAATTTAATAAACACAACAATAAACTTGTCCCCAAGTAAGTGGCTTCATGACTGCAGCGTAAAGCACTAGCAGACATATCAATGTTAATGAAGTCATCCACCAAAATATGTGTCTTTAAGGTAAAGGTAAAGGACCCCTGGACCAGTCAAATTTGACAATGGGGTGCAGGCCTCATCTTGCTTCAGGCATTTGTCTGCAGACACCTTTCCAGGTCATGTGGCCAGCAGGACTAAACCACTTCTGGCGCAACGGAACAGAAAGACCGGGGACAGCTGGGAAGGGTGGCACAGCCAGGGCCCCCAAACAAGTGCCACTCGCTGCCTCTCACACTTGTCGCCTGCTGCCACCGTTGCCACTGCCCCTGGAAACTCTGTTGCCCCACCATTGATGCCCCAAGGAGGTGGGGGAGCCACTTTCTGTTTTGCCTCAAGTGGCAAAGCGTCCTGGGCCAGCCCTGCTCTGAAGGTGATCTTTAGGAGGGACAGGGTCATATTGGGGTTAGGGGAACAGAAGGCTTCCCTTCCCAAACTTTTTAGCCAGTCTTGAATGGTTGTTTATGAAAAGAAACTAGGAGACATTTAAAATCTTATTTAACACCATTGAAATGTGTTCAGACCAGCAAGTGCTTGGTTGAAGCTTCTGAAGGTACGTGGTATGGATAGATAATTGTAGCAAGCCTGTCTCTGTCCGGGAAGGACTGCAGATAGTGCAGTGAACTACAGTGACGAAAGATTTCTCACACCACACATGCCACCTTGGCACCAAGAGTCGGCTGAATTTGAGCACGTCTTAGCTGCAAACATTTGAGGGGGAGTGAAACCCCACCCAAAAGAGGGACTAAGCCTCCGTTTATTAGCCTTCATTCAGTTCAATAAAAGCTTAGCACCCATTTTAACATGAAACAGTTAAATTACATGAAACAGTTGTCACAGAAATTACAGGGGGGGGCACATCTTTAAAGTTGTTAAATGTTACAAATATCGTGCCTGAATGTATCCTCCCAGGGAAGTGACCTAGCTTTAAAAATAGTCATACCTCGGGTTACAGCCGCTTCAGGTTACATTTTTTTGGGTTGCAGACTGCCGAAACCCGGAAGTACTGGAACGCGTTCAGCAGTCACACATGTGCAGATGTGCTAAATCACGCTTTGCGCATGCGCAGAAGCACCGAATCAAACCTGCACAGACGCGGGTTGCAAATGCTGCGGGTTGCGAACATCACGTTCGCAACCCAAGCGTCTACTGTAATATAAAATCAACTCCGTTGCCAGTTTCCTCCGTTCCAAAGCTATTTTGCTCTTGAAAAAACAACACCAGAAAGTGCCCAGAGGTGACAATTGCTGAGCTGATTGTTGGCCAAGGAAAGCCTAATCCCCTCACCAGACCCCATCATCAGACTTGCCTCGGGATCCAGACATGCAGAGGAAGTTCTATTGTCCTTTGGGTGGTGGGACTTCAGAGGTGTTTGCCTAGGCTCATCTTATACCTGGGTCTTGCCCTGACATGTCTGCTTATGCTAATCTTGTACCAAGGACTTGTCTGGACATGTTTGCCAAGGTTAAGCTAGTGTAACCCCTGTCTACCCCTCCCCTTTTGTGCCATGTCAGTGATGTAAAAATGATGTATTGGTGATGCTGTGCGAACTGTATTCTGGGATGTGGTGGGAAGTTTTAAAAGTCAATGTCGCCCCATCCTCGGGGTTCACTCACTGCTGTTGAACCTGTTGTGCAGCAGTAAAGGATCTAAGTCTGCTGTTTAGCTCCAAATTGCTTGGCTGGAATTTCCTTCTTTTACTGACCGCATAGACCCACGGAGGACTTGTGCCCCGATGAGCTGAGCTGTTGAGTGGTCTCTCAGTCCAGAATTTTCCCTAACACAGTGCTCACATGTAACAACTAAAAAGACATGTAGGGGACAATTGGAATCTCCCTCTGCAGTCAAAGTTTGCCCATCATGGGAGAAGAAAGACCGACCAGTTATGTAACCCACTTGCAAGCTCTCTGTTTATTCTTACTTAAGTAGATATGTGCCGAAACAAATGTAAGGTGGTGATAAAAGCTAAGAGGAATGTCTGTTGGACCACAGGAAATTTCCTGTGCAGGAAGAGATCTTTGGAACTTCCTGTGGAGGAGGAGTGCATTGTGGGTCTGTTGGCAGCAGCCTCTTTACCACAGCTGCAGTTAACTGGGTGGAGGAGAAGGCGGGAGGGAAGGATCATTATCAGATGTCTGCTATGATACAATCCAGAAATAGAATTTGAACTATGTGGTTGTGTTTTTTTATATATTTCCCTTCTCAGTGTTGCAGGGACAAGCATTCAATCAAAGTTGTGGATTTGTGGTGAAAGTTGCTCATATGCAGGAAGTGAAAAACTGGCTCCTAGCTGTAGCTGGATTCTTCTCTACGTGTGAAAGATCCAAAGGCTGGAAAGGTTTGGCTTCTGCCAAAGACTGCTTTTCAGGCAGCTTGATACTTCTGGCCCTCAAGAAATGAACTGGGGTATTCCTCCTTTATCCATTCCTCAGTGGTTGTGCTGTCGTCCCCTTTGCACAGCAAGGCAAGGCACTTAAAAAAATATATCTGTGCGTATGGTATCTAAATTATGTGCCAAGGAAATAATATTTTGCAACCTATATAAGTTAAACAAATGGTTTTGCTACTCAGGTGTGGTGTAGTGGTTAAGAGCAGTGGACTCATAATCTGGGGAACCGGGTTCGCGTCTCCGCTCCTCCACCTGCAGCTGCTGGGTGACCTTGGGCCACTCACACTTCTCTGAAGTCTCTCAGCCCCACTCACCCCACAGAGTGTTTGTTGTGGGGGAGGAAGGAAAAGGAGATTGTTAGTCACTTTGAGACTCCTGAAGGGGAGTGAAAGGCGGGATATCAAGTCCAAACTCTTCAAATCCAAACTCAGGGGAGGAGCAAATAGGAGAATGCAGCCTTGGCCCCTGCATCTTTTATTTAGTAATTTCTCAGAGATTTTTCATGCATAAGGGCTAGAGTTGGTGTTGCCATTTGAATGAAAGGTGAGGTTCTCAGGAAACTCTGTTCTGTAACCAGACCATTCTGTGTCTGTTGTGCACTTCGGCAGAAGCTTTAATTCCTGCAGGCTACTAAAGCGAGATGGGCACCACAACCCCAGAGTCGGTCACGACTGGACCTAATGGTCAGGGGTCCCTTTACCTTTACTATAGTCTACTTCCCCTATCTTACTGTTGGCAGAATAGGCACATGTGATTTACGCAGAGAGGAAGGTGCACAGCAGTGACTTTGTTTGAGCCTTACAAACAAACATTGCAATCATGCTCTCTGCCCCCAGGCAGCAAAATGGAGCAGCAGGCAGAGATCATTTAGGAAGCGGGAAGTGTTGGCTTGGGACACCTATGGCAGGATGTGGGAAAGGGCTGCATGTGGTCCACGGATTTTAAATTTTTATTCTACAACATTTATATCATGCTTGATCATAATAAAACCTATCAGTGGCTTACAAAATGATTAAAATAATTAAATTATTAGTAAAGGATGGGTATTTTAGAAATGTTCAAAAGGTTATTAAGATCAATGCTGTAGTATCAAAAAGGGATTAAAACACATATCAACACTCTGCATGTCTGGATAGGTTTGCCCCCCCCAAAAAATGTAAGTAGGCACTGAAAATAGTACAATGAAGGCACTTGCCTGATTTCAGTACACACAGAGTTCCCGTGTGCAGGTGCTGCCACAACTAACAGATCCATTTCTTACAAGCACCTGTGACAGTGTCAGTACCACAGATTGAAGCAGTCCAGTGAGCATAAGTAGAATAAGGCAACCCTGCAAGTTTGCACATGTACACCTTCATTACTGCCTTTGAACTTCCAGGGATAGAGTGGGCATTCTTTGAACTGGTTATGCCTTTTATAGATTTACTCTGCAATCCTGCACATTTGTACTTGGAGACAGAGCTGTAGCTGGGTGATCCTGCGCCCCTGAACCATCCAGATTGCACCCCCTAGCCCCGGACAAATTAGCTCTTCTTTCCGCCTGTCCTCCAACCCCCCCCCATTTCAATTCACCCTCTATTTAAAACCTTTTTATGAGGCAATAATCGATATTCTTATTTATAGACATATGTATGGACATATTTTTTTTGCTGATTTTGCACCCCACTTTGCGCCCCCCCCCCCCAGCTACGACCCTGCTTGGAGAAGAGAGCTACTGAGTTCAATGTGACTTACTTCCAAATAAGTACGAAAACCTATACCCACTTACTTGGATGTAAGACCCATTAAGCTCAATGGGACTTACTTTTGAGTAGACATTTATATATGATTGTGTTATTTCTACCAGAAGGTAAAATATTAATTTCTTATTTTTTACCAGTGCAGTGAGCTGCTTTGGGAATGTTTCTTTGCACTGCGTAGGACAAACTGCACCTGCCCAGCTGCCACTGAATATCACTGCAGCACAAAAAATAAGTAGCTATCTGTTAATAATCCCAATTCCAGTTCAGTCTGGTGCGATACAGATACAGCTATAAATTGAGTCTATGTTTCCTAAGCTATCAAGACAACTGATGCTTCCCTTCATGCCTGCCTTACCTGTGCTGTCCCTGGAATAGTAAACGCTCATGTGACCAGGGTCTGATCCAATAAATTAAAACAATAATTCTTCATTTCCAAAACAATTTAATGCTGCCTCAGCCTCCTTACCAAAAGAACTTAAATGCTGTTTCAGCTTTTCACTTGCTGTTTTTGTTACACTGTGGAACTTGTTTGCCCGATAAGCACTTCCCCACAGGAAATTTCCTATGACGGAAAATGCTGGGGAAACTTCCTGTCAGAGAGGATGCTGGAGGGGGCAGATAATAGAAGCTTTCTAAACCTCAGACCACAGCAACTAAGGAGGGGGTGGGGTCAGAATTACTTGTGGGAGGAAGGAACAAAAACTAGCTAATCTAGATGAGCATATATCAAGAGTTGTTATGTTGGAAGCTAGATCTTCTGAATTCTCTTCCAGACGTGCCTTCTCTCTTTGGAAAATTGATTCCATTGCTGTATGGTGTTTTCAGACATCCAGGCATTTGCAGCCTAAGAGATCCCAAGGCCAGGGCACAACATCGTATTACACCCAGTGGAAGAAGCTGTCTTGAGTCCATCTTAATTCAGCCAATGTAGTTCCAAATGTGAACAGCCTCCTGAGGCTTGCTATGGGTTGGTTGACACAGGAGCCCTAAACAAGATTCCACATGGTCAGAAGCCTCTGGGTGGTTGTAGCAGCTGTTGGTTTCCACAGAGGACCCCATCCAGCCTTATTAAAGGATTGCTCTGCACTCAGTCCACCTTCCTTGTTGGTCTTTACTTTTGCAAAAGAGACATTGTCCAGCAGATTGAGCTGTAAATATAATGAGAGTGATCTGGAAGGGGATTCTCTGTTGGAGACTGTAGCAGTTGGCATTAACCTTTGATCACTTGACTGAGAAAGAGCACACATTTTCTACTTTAGGCAGAACCATAGCTACAGGGGTGCTAGCCAGGTTTTTGGCCCCGGGTGAAGTCTCCAGAGCGGCCCCATTGAGGCTCCCAGTGTGTGTGTACGTACGCAGATGTGCATGGGAGGTGCCAAACTGGGTCTTTGACTTGGGTGAAATAATACCTAGTTTTGCCCCTGCTCTAGGGAAAATATTGGGGGGAAATATTGAGCCTCAATATTGAGCCTCAATTCCACTAAACTTGCAAGATAGTAAAGCTAATTGCAGTCATTGTTTGCATAGAAAAATAGAATTAGGAAAGAAAGATAGTAAAAGATGCCTATAGTGTAATTTAGCAAATGGAAACAATACTCTGTGAACTTCTGGTCTTCCTTTTATTTTTCTTCTTAAAAGCAGCCATGAGTGACCCTGGATTAGATAACTACGGGGAGAAAGTTAGCCCTGGCCGCACACCATTTTCCAGGTTTAATTTCCCCCCCAAAGGTACCATTTGTCCCACACGGCAAGTACCAGCACCCTCAGGGGCATGGTAGTCAGGTAAACATGGAGGGCGAAGCTTTTAAAAACCTCCCTCCTTTCCCAGCCTCATGGCTCCTATAAAATCCCACTTCTCTTACACACATATCCTGGTATTATGTATTTCCCATGTTTCCTTTCTCTTTTTATGCTTATTAACTAGGGATGTGCTAAACAGCTAAATGTGTCTGTGATACTAAGGAGAGTTGCACTTGCACTAACCACACACTTAATTCCTAGGATTTGAGTGCTTTGAACTTTTGAAAAGATTTTTCTGAACCTTCCAAGCAGATGATCTCTTGAAGAATCCAGAGTCTGGTGCAGGGGAATGAATTCACTTTTCTCTAATGAACCAAAAAGTGACTATGGGGATGAGTGGTTTTTCACAAACTGATAATATTACCAAAAGTTCTGAAGTCCACCTCCGAGGGCCTTCTGATGGTTCCCTCCCTGTGAGAAGTGAGGTTGCAGGGAGCCAGGCAAAGGGCCTTCTCAGCAGTGGCACCCACTCTGTGAAACACCCTCCCATCAGATGTCAAGGAGAGAAACAACTATCTGACTTTTAGATGACATCTGAAGGCAGCCCTGTTTAGGGAAGTTTTTAATGTCTGATGTTTTATTGTATTTTTAATATTTTGTTGGAAGCCACCCAGAGTGGCTGGGGAAACCCAGCCAGATGGGCGGGGTATAAATTGTTGTTTGTTTGTTTGTTTGTTTGTTTGTTTGTTTGTTGTTGTTTGTTTGTTTGTTGTTCTTGTTGTTGTTGTTGTTGTATTTTAAGAGTTTTAACATACCTTATTATTTGCATTAGTCCACAAACAATCTCAGTATCTTTATGGGGGGTTCTTCCAGCCCCCGGACTTCCCCCCACCCCTCTGCCTAGTTCCACTAATTATCTCTTCTATTTTCTGCATCTAAATACCTTTATCCAAACTATTAAATCTCCTTTTTAATATCCCTTGTCAAATTATATTGTGCTAGTCCAATCCTGCTAACATTTTTAGATATTTGCAGTGCTCCTTCATATATTCTATAAAGTTAATCCATGCTTTTTTAAATTTATTGTCTGGGAAATTGTCTTCCCAGACAATTTCGCCATTTCGGCATAGTCCATCAGCTTCGATAACCATTCTTCTTTCGATGGGGTTCTTTCTTCCTTCCATCCCTGGGCATACAACATTCTTGTTGTCACATACATAAATAGGACTTCTTTCTCCTTCGGTAATTCTTCTCCTATTATACCTAATAGAAAAGTCTCTGGTTTTTTAACAAAAGTTATTTTAAACATTTTTTAAATTCATTATAAATCATTTCCCAGAAGGCTTTTGCTAAATACCATTGGTACATCATTTTCATATAATTCTCTTTTAATGAACAGCAAGTAGCAAATCTTAAATCCACATTCCACAACTTTCCCCATGAATCAAGTTGGATATTATGACCCACATAATGGCCCAATGTATCATTAAAGATTTTACTTCTTCATCTTTTGTCTCTCATTCTAGCAACATTTTATATATTTTGACAGAACCTTTTTGTTATTTTCCAACAAGTCTTTTTGTAATCTTGAGAGTTCTTTCCTTTATCCATTTTTAAAATGTCATTTAGCTGATGATATTGGAGCCAATCAGTTAACAAATGCCTTATACAGTGGTACCTCTGGTTATGAACTTAATTCATTCCAGAGGTCTGTTCTTAAGCTGAAACCATTCTTATCCTGAGGCGCACTTTTGCTAATGGGGCCTCCCGCTGCACGTGCACCTCCAGCACACGATTTCCGTTCGCATCCTGGGGCAAAGTTTGCAACCAGGAGCAACTATTTCCAGGTTAGCGGAGCTCGTAACCTGAAGCGTTCGTAACCAGAGGTACCACTGTATTCTCATAGTTCTTCAGTTTCAACTCATTTCCCTCCTCCACCAATAATAATAATAAGATGATGATGTTGTTGTTGATGATGATGATGAAAACCCTACACTATCAAATTCACTACTTAAACACATAACTGTACATGACTTAAAATGCCTATCCGTTGACTGGTCAGCAGTGGCGGAGTATTCCCCGCTGGCACCCAGGACGGGGTGTGCTGTGGTGGCAGGGCTCACCACCAGAGCAACCCCCGCCAAATGGAGCTTAGAAGGACACGACAGCTCATGATGCGACAGGTCATCGTGAGGAGTGCAACCCCTCCCCAAAAAAAACTGCACCCAGGGCAACAGGCCCCCCACCCACCCACTATACTTCCACTGGTTAGATACTGTCAATTGACCACCAATTACTTGATCATGTCAGATTTCTGTGAAGAGCACCCTCGCACAAGAAGTGTCTGACTTTTGCATTGCATCTTGGTGTCATCTTATAGCAGTGGCAGGAAATACAGGGCCCTCGCTCTCCCAGCCTGCAAGAAGCATAGTCACACATGCATACACGTTTAGGAGGCCTCCTGCTTTCTTTATTCTCAATTAGGTCACATGGTTCTCATCCTGGGCAAGTGATGTAACTGCAGGAGTCTATGAACAGAAACAAGTATGAAGCAGCAATTCTCGCTGTGGGCAACTGCAGCAGGCCTTAGGCTCATGGGCTGTCCCTGCCCTTCCCCTTCTCTGGTACAGCCATAAGGAGGCAGTTGGAAGTTTTCACTTCCAATTTCACTTCCAACATGCTGCACATTGTGATTTTGTCTGAACCCTAAAAAGTTAAAGGTAAAGGACCCCTGACGGTTAAATCCAGTTGCAGATGACTCTGGGGTTGCGGCGCTCATCTTGCTTTACAGGCCGAGGGAGCCGGTGTTTGTCCGCAGACAGTTTTTCCGGGTCACGTGGCCAGCAGGACTAAGCCTCTTCTGGTGCAATGGAACACCGAAACCAAAGCAGCGCACAGAAAGGCTGTTTACCTTCCCCGCTGGAGTGGTACCTATTTATCTACTTGCACTTTGACGTGCTTTCGAACTGCTAGGTTGGCAGGAGCAGGAACTGAGCAACGGGAGCTCACCCCATCGTGGGGATTCGAACCACTGACCTTCTGATCGGTAAGCCCAAGAGGCTCAGTGGTTTAGACCACAGCGCCACCCGCGTCCCTATGTCTGAACCCTAAACTGTGCCTAATAAAATATAACCCATGGTTTGAAGTAGGCATTTCAGGTATGGACAAAATGGCAAGCTACGTTTCTTCCAAAAATGGAAGCTTTTCGCCATACCTTCATTAAAATTTATTAGAGTTATTGGGGCCATAAAATTGCTTTGCAGGCTGAATGCTGCCTGCAGACCACAAGGTGACTCTGCTTTACTTTGACTAGTCCTTAAAACATTGAATCAAGGTCTGGGGAAAATGTTACTCACCTTTGCACTCCTAAGAAAAGGAAAGACATTTTCAGGTTCTAAGAAATACAGATATTCTGTAGTTTAATGCTGCTGTTCCTTTTTTGTACTTCGTATGCAATCTGTTAACATATGGGCTTGTATGCTGACCCTATGCCTTAGTTAGGGTTGCCGTATTTTGAAGAGCAAAAAAGAGGAAAAAATTCCTGACTTCTACCACACCTGCTGAAATTCCCCTTTCCACGCATGCACATCCTGCTAAAGGTGCAGAAGCTCCTCTCTGCCGTCTCACCTGGCGCTGCTGCTCCAGATCCCCTGGTCCTCTCGCATTCCCTATCCCTTAGCAGAAGTCATTCCCTCCAGCTCCACATGCATTGCCCTCGAAGGCCCACAGCCCCATTTCCAGTCCCCCAGCCTCCAGCCACCCTCCTCCTAGCCGGCCCTGAGGGACCCTCTCTGCGCACAACCCCTTGCTCTTAGCACCCAGCATCCTGTACGCTCTTCCCTTTTGCAGCACCGATGGTTCCAAGCCTCTGCAGGCAGCACTCATGCATCTCCCTGCACCACTATGCAAGGACCAGGGACGCGGACTTATAAAAAATATTGGGGGGGCCCGGGAAAGCTCATGAATAATAAATAAGCTCATGAATATGCAAATAAAGTGGCTCCGGCCCTAAATAGGGCAAGCCACGCCCCCCAGCCAGCCAATCGGCTGGCTGGGAGGTGTGGCCAGTCAGGATTCCCCTGTTCTCGCGGGGGCCAGGAGGAAGGAAATTCCCCCCGGCAGTGCCTTGGCAGTGGCGGTGGTGCTGCGAAGCAGCGAGGCAGGAGCCCCCGCCCCCGGGGATTCCTTAATCTCGCGGGGGACGGCCGGGGCTCTCCGACTAGGGCGCGCGGCTGGCTGGCTGGCTGGCGAGGGAGCAGGTGGGGAGGAGGCGGGGGAAGGGCGCCCGAGATTATTGGGGGGGCTGAGCCCCCCAAAAAATTTTTTTGAGGGGGCTCGAGCCCCCTCAGGCCCCATGGAGTCGGCGCCTATGGCAAGGACCTCTTCGCACTCCCGCCTGCAGGTCCTCTCAGCCCTCCCAGCTGGCTGCCATCCCCTCAGTCACCGAATCTTAAAAATCCGCCGGAATGAACTTTTAACAATGAAAAAGAGGACATATCCAGGAATATCTGGACATATTGCACATAGTACATAACTTCCCCAGCTGTTAGACAGCACCATTGTTTTCAAGGGGTAGTCAGTTTGTGTGGCAAAATGCACCTGTGGCCTCCTTCCCTCTCGCCATGGCGAATAGAGAGTGCATCTAGATGCACAACCATCCAAGTTCTTAGCTCTTAGCTCCTGAAGCTTCCAATGAATAAAAAACGGCCATTGCTAATTGGAGTGAAGGCACTTGGAGGAAAGTACATTTTCATGTTGGGCTTTCATGGTAGAGAGCTGCGGGGATGGGATTCCATGCATCCCTAGATTTTTTCTGGTCTGTTTAGGTCTAATAATAATTTAGTGTAAACATTGTGGGCTGTAGTTCATGAAAAGCATACACTACAAGACTGTTGGCTTTGCTGCAGTAGCCGAATGGAATTTGTCACTATTTTGTCCTTGCTATTGTAGTATTTCCCCCATAGGATCATATATTACAGTATTGGGAACAGGTAGGTTCCTTAGCTGTAGACCCTGGCCCTTTAAAAAATTGCTTAATTTCAGAACAGAGAATGTATTTTCCCTTTGTTGAGCAATTTTAATGTGAGCAGGGGTTTAAGAGGGATAGGAATTTAGCTTCTGTCTTCCAGGCCACCCCACTCTCCTTTTCCTTAAATTGGTGACATGGTCAACTTTCATGAATCTGCAGGCGATCACTGCCCAGTGAGCTAATTTAGAGTCCTGCTTGTACACCTGATAAGCAAATGCAAGCCGTGTGTTATGTCAGCAGGGCTGATGGAACGTGGGATTTTCACTCTGGTTCCAGAAAGGGGCTGTCACTGCTTCCAGGAAGCAGCACTTGGCTCTGCTTCTGGAGAGCTGGAAGATTTATTTCCTCATAGCAAGGACTCTGAGTCTGAACATTCTTCTCAAGTGTTTTAATCAATACGCTTTTCTCGCATCTTATAAGTGGAGTCCATTTAAACAGGGGGGGGGGGGTATTTATTACTAGTTTTATTGATTGTGACATTATCCAACATTGTGACTATGAGAAGCAACATGGCTAAAATTTTAAGACATCAAAAGAAGTAAAATGTCCAGTGGGAAAAGGGAAATTGGTCCTAATCATGAAGTTAAGCCACTTTATTCCTAGAAATTGGAGAAAATAAAAACTGTAGAGGGAGGATGGTCAGCCTCAGAGATTTAATAGATTAAAAAAAATAATTATAATAAAGACTGGCATAAGATTTAGTAGTGTTTTGGTAATGATAAGCACAACAAAAGCAGAACTTGATGAGTGAGAGGTGGAGCCTGTAAAAATCTAATGGAATCTGGAGGGGATGGGAAACGCTTGGAGAAACTTGGAGTAGAGCTAATGTAGAAACCTGGTAGCTTATTGCTAGAGACTAGTGGTCTAAGAGTGGAGCCTAAAAAATATGGATTTTATCAGTTTTTCAGATCTCAGTATCTTATATAACCAGTTAATGAACTCCTTGTAGTTACATATAAACATTCAGAAATACACCAACAATCTGTGTGATTGTGTGATACATTCTGTGTGCCTGAAACCATAATTTTTCGGAATCCCTTCCAATGAAACTACTACTTTTTAATTTATTTATTTTTTAAGTTTCCTAGTCGTCATGATGACTGGTAAAATTTTTGAGATGCAGCTTTGATGTGCAAGACCTGAAAGTTCACAGAAGAACAATAGCAAAGCTTACATTTTACAGTTTTTTGTTAGCAAGCCCTTACTGTAAGATGTCTTCTCTTGATTGGGGATGGGGGTTGACTCATAATTTTGAGCATCTGTGGCTGGCAAAACAGCCCACTTTCCTTTATCCTGATCTTCTGTTCTGAAATGCCCCCTGCCCTTTCTTCCCGGCTTTAATTTCAAGGCTGGTATGTTTTTGCCAGGATTGCGTGGTTGGACAGAGTCTTGATGCTGTAATTAGAGATGGTTGCTCCCCACCCCCCACCCCTTTTTATGATGTGCAGGACTTGCCTTCGGGTATTCTAGTTTCTTAGCTGCTTTCCATTCCCCTGCCCACTAGAAATGCATTCTAGCCACCCCCTCACACAGAAGCCTTCCGGTTAAATCACTTTTTTCCTCCAGCCTGTGGAGATGTCCTGCAGCACCACAGAGCAATTGTATAGGGTGTGGTGGGGTGGGGAAGGAATCCTCTTGGAGGTACTATTGGAATTCCTTATATTGTAACCACAAGCTTCACCTTGTAGCCATGAACGTTTAGCCTTCTCCCATTCCACCTGTGGCCATGCCCTACTTTAAAAATAGGAAGATATGAAGTGACAAGGAAAAGTACAGAGCCTGTACAGAGTGACCTCCACCCCCATTAGCATCTTCCTTCCAAGGAAGACACTGGCAGCATCCTCAGCACACAGCCCAATTTAAAAACAAAACAAAACAAAATTATCATCTAAAATCAACAGAAAAAGCCAAAGTTGAGTGCAGAGTTTAGCACTGATGTGATCTCGAAGTAAAGCAGCAAGCTGAAGAGAGTCAGAAAAACATTTGAGAGCAATGTTTGATTTCTGTTTGAATCCAAGCTATGGGAGAAGCAAGACCTTTTTGGGGTGTTAATGCTTCAAAGCCCTCCATTGTAGATTCAGGTTGTAAGGTAAAGGTAAAGGTACCCCTGCCCGTATGGGCCAGTTGTGTCCGACTCTGGGGTTGCGTGCTCATCTCGCTCTAAAGGCCGGGAGCCAGCGCTGTCCGCAGACACTTCCGGGTCACGTGGCCAGCGTGACGAAGCTGCAACTGGCGAGCCAGCACCAGCACAGCACATGGAAACGCCGTTTACCTTCCCGCTATAAAGCGGTACCTATTTATCTACTTGCACTTAAGAGTGCTTTCGAACTGCTAGGTGGGCAGGAGCTGGGACCGAACGACGGGAGCTCACCCCACCGCGGGGATTCGAACCACCGACCATACGATCGGCAAGTCCTAGGAACTGAGGTTTTACCCACAGCGCCACCCACGTCCCAATTCAGGTTGTATATATGTGTAAATAAACCATATATCATAAAGATAACACAGTCTCCGCTATGCCTCATTTCCCAAAGGAAAGAAGAACCCTGGGTAAAGTGCCTGGGTAAAGAACCGCTGGCATCTTGTATCGCTCAGAGATTGGTGGGGGGAGCAACACTGGTATTAGAAGTGGGATTTGTGTTTCCTGGAGGAGGCCTGCGAGTGAGATGTGCCTGAGTCAAGATGGAGGGAAGAATAGCAACACTCCTTGAGGGATTTAAGAAAACGAAGCGGCAAGAAAGCCGGCAGCAGCGCCAGCAGTTGCATAAAATGGAACAGCTGCTAGCCTCTGTGGACATAAAAACTTTCAACGGGGGTTGAAAGTGACCCAGAAACCCAGCTGCAAGGCACCCAGATGGAAAGAGTGGCCAAAGAGATCCAGGGTGTGGATGGGCAGCTGAGGGGCCGGGACTGCGAAGAGAAGCAGCTGGTAGCTGAAGGCAAGGGAGAAGACAATGCTTTGTAGAAGGGGGGGGGGCTGTCTGGAGCTGGGGAGCTGCTGCTGGTTGATTTCTCAACTTCTTGGGAGTCTGCTGTGGAAGTCAAGGTGTAAGAGATGTATGCGCATGAGCAGGAGGAATTGGAGGTCATAGAATCATAGAATCATAGAGTTGGAATAGACCACAAGGGCCATCGAGTCCAACTCCCTGCCAAGCAGGAAACAACCATCAGAGCACTCCTGACATATGGTTGCCAAGCCTCTGCTTAAAGACCTCCAAAGAAGGAGACTCCACCACACTCCTCGGCAGCAAATTCCACTGTCGAACAGCTCTTACTGTCAGGAAGTTCTTCCTAATGTTTAGGTGGAATCTTCTTTCTTGTAGTTTGGATCCATTGCTCCCTGTCCGCTTCTCTGGAGCAGCAGAAAACAACCTTTCTCCCTCCTCTATATGACATCCTTTTATATATTTGAACATGGCTATCATATCACCCCTTAACCTCCTCTTCTCCAGGCTAAACATGCCCAGCTCCCTTAGCCGTTCCTCATAAGGCATCGTTTCCAGGCCTTTGACCATTTTGGTTGCCCTCCTCTGGACACGTTCCAGTTTGTCAGTGTCCTTCTTGAACTGTGGTGCCCAGAACTGGACACAGTACTCCAGGTGAGGTCTGACCAGAGCTGAATACAGTGGCACTATTACTTCCCTTGATCTAGATGCTATACTCCTATTGATGCAGGTGTGTGTGAACATGCAAGAGGAGCATAAAATGGAGCCTGCCAGTGCCTGTTCTCTTATAATGGCAATGCCACTCACCTGAGAGGTGCCAGAACTGAGTTCCGGCTGAAAGAAAGCCCTGGAGCCTTCTGAATTGGTGCAGGAGGAGATGCTAGAGATGATCAGGAGGCCATATGCCTCTGGATACACAAAATCCATCTGTCCAGAGTGGCTGGGTAAACCCAGCCAGATGGGCAGGGTATAAATAATAATAATAGTTGTTGTTGTTGTTGTTGTTGTTGTTGTTGTTGTTGCTTGGGTACACAAAATCCATCTGTCCAGAGTGGCTGGGTAAACCCAGCCAGATGGGCAGGGTATAAATAATAATAATAGTTGTTGTTGTTGTTGTTGTTGTTGTTGTTGTTGTTATCACCATGCTTTGATTGTGTGTCTCCAGATGGGCTAATGTTAATAGGTTTTGATGGACTAACCCCAATGGCATTAACAATATATTGAAAGTGTAAAGGGAAGTGTCAGACAGATATTTTTAAGAGCTGGATAAAATTGTTAATTGTTAACTCATCAGTTCATAATATATATGAAAGAAGGTTCTGTAATAAATTGTGTAGATCTCCTGGAAATGTATATAATTCATGAGTATATGTAATAATCAATTTAAATACATTTAGCTTCATTTTTGTGTGACTGATTATTTAATGGTTATCATTGCTGCATAGATATTTAGGTGTAAATATGAATGTAGATAAGGATTTCAGTCTAGGTTTTGTACATGGCACATAACTTTGTTGATAAAATTTTAGTATAGGAGCAGGATTGTTTCTCTCTTTTCAAAGACAATTCCTAACATAATTGGAAATAAGAGTATGAAAAAAGGGAAATAAAAGGTTCATGAAAATTTTAAAGTAGTGGGCAATGTCTTGTAAGAATCATAAAAAGGAAGTAAGAAGAGTTGTTGAGGAATTGTATTTAGAATTGGTGGAACATTTTTAGGGGTTTCAGGAATGATTAGAGTTAAAAATAGAGCATATAAAAGAAAAAATGGAAGAAAATATTATTTGGAAAGGTTGCTGAAATGGGCATGTATTACAATAAACAAACTAATATTACATATAGTTACATAATGCAATTCAAGAGATTAAAGAGAATTGAGGGAACCTAGCACAACAGGTTTCAGAGAGATTGTAAGGATAAAAGTGCAATAATGCTTGATAACTGAGGGTAGGCAATGCATAGAAGTGTTGAAATGCAGAATAGAGGACAATTTAGGCAGGAAGACAGGAATAAAAATTAGAGCTGTAAAAGAGGAAGTTGAGAGAGAGAATTTAGTATTGTAGAAAGAAGAATTGTCTGCAGTAATACTTGGGCCCGCTTGTACTGAACCCCCCCCCCCTCTCTCTCTATGGCTGCAAACAGAATCAGTTCAGAAAAGACAAGACAGCAGAAGTGACAGGTGTTCATGTTTTAAGATTTAAGATCTAAAGATGTAACAATGGTATACAATGCAGTTAGAGATCCTATGGCCCCTGCAGCCGGCAACAAATCCACTAGGTAGTCCACAAGAGCCTTGGCACTGGTCCGGGGGGGGGGGGGGAGTTTGGAGATCACTGCCCTGAATAAGCACAGAGAAATTCACAATTTTTTTTGGTAAGTCACAGAAACTATCAAGAGAAGGCATTAAAGATTTTATGCCATGGGTTCATTTACCAGAAGTAAACATTAACATGAAACAGGACATAAATATAGAACATGTAAGAAAAGCCATAAAACATTCTAAGAGTGGAAAATCTCCAGGTCCAGATAGATTCATAGCAGAATATATATTTAAAAAATACTGACAATATAGAAACACCATTAGTGGAGGCTTTAAACTAAATTTAAACTGGAAATCTGCCCCAGAAATGGAAAATAAGAATCATATCTGTATTATATTAAATGGGGAGAATAATGAAGATTCAGTGTTGTACAGACCGTCTGCCCTATTGAATTTTGATTGTAAAATTTTAACCTCCATAGCGTAACAGAAAAATGTGTGCATAAAGATCAAACAGGTTTTATTAAGTGACGAGCTATAATAATGAGTTTAAGAAGAGTATTAAATATTATGCTATCTCTTGGTTTCTGGATGAAGAATAAGCTTATGACAGGTTCAAGTGGGGGGTTATGAAGGAATTTTTTTTATTTTTTATTTTGAAAGGATTGTATTTCCAACAAATTTCTGTAAGCTGAAAGAATGAAATATTTTTGGCAGAAGGTAACTGAAACTATCAGCAGAAATGTACGGAACAACCTGACATTTACAGAGCAAAATATCCTCTTGAATTATATACCCAGCACATGGAACCTTACAAAAGGGCAATGCGAGTGGACTCTCCCTGCCCTTAACTAAAGCAAAAAGACGGATACTGATGAATGGGGGAAATTAAAATGCTGCTCCCTTCTACGATTGGATTGGGGACTTATACAAACTCACAACATTTGAACAACTTGCATATAAACACAGACTTGCCATGGACAAATTCAATGGTATTTGGAATCCATTCTTACCAATACTGTAATAGCTTAAGATCTGGTGAAGTACAATAACAACCTTGTAAAATACATTGGTACCTCGGGTTACAGACGCTTCACGTTACAGACTCTGCTAACCCAGAAATAGCACCTTGGGTTAAGGACTTTGCTTCAGGATGAGAACAGAAATCGTGCTCCGGCGGTGTGGTGGCAGCGGGAGGCCCCATTAGCTAAAGTGGTGCTTCAGGTTAAGAACAGTTTCAGGTTAAGCACAGACCTCCAGAACGAATTAAGTTCTTAACCTGAGGTACCACTGTATACAGTTTTGGGTTTTTCCCTCTCCCCCCTTTGTTTTCCCTTCTACACCGGTTCTGTTTCTCTTTCTCTTTTTCTTTCTTTTATTTACATCTCACCATATTTAGTGCACGTATAATTATGTATTTTTTTAGCTTTCAATGAAGATGTTTAAATACACACACACACACACATATATATATCTGTAAGCTGATAGATATAGAAATATGGTTGGGGTGAGATTTAATGACTTAGGTTTCCCAATGTGATATCCTAGCAGAGTGGTAAGACGAGGGTGCCTGCTGTCAGAGGCATCTCTAGCGCAATTGCCAAGGCAAAGTAAGACAATAAAAGGCATCAGAATAGCAGAAATAGAACATAAAATCAGCTTTCACTGTCATGATATGGGAGTTTTCTTATTTCACTACACAGAATCAGCCAAAATAAATTGGGAAAATGAATCAAGATCATAAGTGGCTGGATTAAAAATCATTATAACAAAACATGAATTATTACCAGCAAATGTATATTATGATGAGATTGAATATGAGAGTCGCATAAAAGAATTTAGCTGGTGTAGTAAAATATCCGGGTCTCAAAATCACAGAACTATTCAAAGATAATTAGCTCCCAGCTAGATCCGGCATAACAGATCCAACAAGATGTAGAATTCTGGAAAAATGGGGGGGGGCAATAAGCCTAATTAAGATAAATGTTTTAACAAGAATAACGTGTTTTCTGCATAACATTCCCATGTTTTTACATCACAAATGGTAAAAGAATGGCATAGAAAATAATATCAACTTTTATGTGGCTAGGGAAAAAGGTAAGCGTATCAAAAGCTATAGTGAGAGGGAATCACTGGAAGGGAGGACTGTGGAGTCCTGATTTTGAATTTTATTTTGAAGCAGATATTTTAAATGCATTATGGATGGTCAAAAGAATCAGAATGAAATAATATAGGGGATGGAGTTATATAGTAAATATTGGACTTAAAACATGGGATAAACACAGAGCATATCTCACTTCCAACATATCTGATATACTCCGTGCTTTTTCCTAAAAAGAATGTTTAGGGGTACTCTCATTTTCCTACTCATATTTAAATGTTGCCCCACAATGAGGCCAAACTTAGATTCACAAACTGTTTAGGGGTATGCATACCCCTGCGTACCCCCAGGAAAAAAAGCACTGGATATACTCTATGTTTATCCCATACTGTAATTCCAATATTTACTACTGTTTTCCATAGTGTTTTCATTTTTCATTCATGATTTAAAAGCTTTAGGAGTCCCCATGGATTCCTGGGGTAAGAGTGTTATTGCACTGGTGTCCTGCTTGTGGGGCTCCGCACTGGGGGAAACCGAATGCTGGACTAGGGAGGCCTTCAATCTGATGCTGCAGGTCTTTTCTTATTTTCTCCTGGGCCGTTGTTGGTGGAGGGGAAGCTTTCTTCTTTTCTTGAAAAGATATTTTCTGTACCATCATAGAAGGCACAGAATGTGATACAGATGCCCAGGTTAGGGATACACAGTGCTTTTTTTTCTTTAAAAAAGAAAAGGTTTAGGGGTGCTCTCATTTTGACTCAAGAAAATCACCATTTTATAGTTCAAATTGGGAAAAATAAATACAGTAAATGGACAAAAGTACAAAGATTTACAAAAGGTTTAGGGGTATGTGTCCCCCCGGAAAAATGGGGGGATATGTATAACCCCCATAACGTGATGCTCAGCAAATAGTGAAATCCCTGTCTCAGATTCTCCCTGGTATTTTGTGGAATATTTTTATTTTGGTTTCAGTTTTTCAGTGTATGATTATTCAATCATTTCTGTAGGCTTGCAGCCCATTTACTGGAGCAGAGATGATGTAGCCCATTGGCTGAAGTGGGCTGAAAAGGAGTTCTCATTAAGACCCATTGACAGCAACACTTTTGAGATGAATGGCAAAGCGCTCTTGCTTTTAACCAAAGAGGATTTTCGATACAGGTCTCCACATTCGGGTGAGTACTAAGAAAAAAGGAAGGAAATGCATAACGTGGCCTCATTCATATGTAGTGCTAAGCGAAAGTACGGGTAAGCATGAACGAGAAAGCATGTGGGTATTCTTAACACAAATCACAGCTGCTTTCTTCCTGCTCTGGACTTGCTAATGTTGTGGCACCCAGAACTAAGCCATGGTTTGACTTTGCTATAGCCAAGCCTTGGTTTAGTGCTTGTGGTTTGTCTAGAGTGAGATTTGAACTTACTGCTAAACCGAAACAGGACTTAGGTATGGAAAGCACAACAGCAGCATGGCAGGAGTGAAGCCTCTGTGCATTTTGCTGTGAGTACCTGCACACTAGGTCATTCACGCTTAGCCAGGATTTGGCCTACCAAATTGCGTAGGACTGGTACACAAAAGCCCTCTTTGGGTATTTGTTTTGTGTGCCTTGGGACATAGCAACCATACCACTGGGAATAAGGGCAAGGGGGCTGAAGTAAATTCTGAGAGCAGCAGGAAGCAATGGGGCCTGCAATCAGTCTTGAAGTCCTGGGCAGGTTTGTGCAGGTGAAGGTGGTCCTTCAAGTACCCTGGCCCAGGCTGTTGAAGGGCTCTAGCCTTCTCACAGATGAGAGCTGCATTTCAAAAGCTAGATGTCATGGAAAGATGTTCTTCTGTCTAATGCAGAGGTGGCAATGGGGCGTGACGTCAGGCCATTGGGAGGAGCCAGGGGGCAGAGCCGAATGTGACAGCAGTGTGGCTTCAGTGGCTGGTGACTCCTGCTCCTGCTGCCTCCACTGTCACTGGCAGGGGGCTGCCTTGACCATCTCCTTCCTTCCATGGTGGGGGAGGAGGAGAAGGAGTTGGCCCCTGAAGTGGTGCGGTGCTCAGCTCCGCACTCCACTCCCTTTGAATGTTGGGGGGTCAGCCCCTCCCAAAATAATCAGGGGAGGTCAAAAGGAGATGGCATTCTTGCTCTAATGTAATAGTTTTCTATGGTGCATAATTTTTTTTTTGTATGGGGAAACATTTCATCCTGTGTAGGTTGCAGTCCAAAGTGGCCCAAACATAGGGTAACCATATATCTTTCATTCACTTGCATGGTCTGTTTGTCTTTTAGGTGATGTGCTATATGAGCTTCTTCAGCATATCTTGAAGCAAAGGAATTCTCATGTGCTGTTTTCACCTTTCTTCCATCCTGGGAACTCTATCCATGCTCAGCCAGATATCATGTTACATCAAAACCATGATGAAGGTAGCAACAAATATCTGTTTGTTTGTTTGTTTGTTTGTTTGTTTGTTTGTTTGTTTACAACCAGTGTTAGCTGTGGGCTTTGTGTGGAATGAAATAGGATACTTGGGGGGATACTTGGCGAACCCTTACATTATGACCATGGTTGTGGCTACAAATTTAGAGCACTCCTCTAAAAATGAACTCAGAATTGCTCCATACAGTTAGAAAATATGCTACTAAGGAAACCAAAGAAGGCCAGAGTTTGAAGTAACAACGGTAAACTTTGTTTTATTTTTGTCATAATATGCAAAGAAGGCTTACAGCCAGATCCCGAGTCTAACTTTGTTGTCAAAAGAGTGTTTAGCTCTACAGAGTAGACCTATTTGCTTCACTTACACAATGTGAAATGGCAGGCTGGTACACCTGCATCAAACACAAGTGTGTATGTGGCAACCACTACATAATGTGTGAATTGGCCTTTTATCCTGGGTGTCCGCTGTGCTTCAGTTTCCTTTCACATGAAGTTTCTATTTAAAGAAAGCAAAACATCATTTTGGCAGTGGCCCATTGCTCCATGGGAAAGCACATGGTCTGCATGCAGAACTCTGTAGAATCAGTTCCTGGCTGCTCCAGTTAAAATGGACCTGGGGTAACAGGACTGGGAAAGAACTGCAATAAGATGAGCATTAAGGGTGGAAAATTTTCCCCAAAGATACCAACTGTATTCAGAAGAGATTTTGCCCACCACAATCCATCCTTCTCTGCAATGCACAACCTCAGGTGTATTGCAAGGCACCTTTTAGTTCATGTGGTAAGATGTTGAGTCCCGCAACAGGCCTGGCTAGTGCATCTTGTGAACTAGATATACGGTCTAAAAATTGAATTGGAAACATGGGGGCTTTGGGGGCGTAATGCCAAATCATACTTTGGAATTGGAAGCACAAACGTACGTCTCACATGCTTCCTGTTTCCCTCATGCATTACAATGACCAACTCCTGTTCCTGGTTTTCAGCAAAATGTAGTTGTGCTGTTTCATCCAAACTGCATGTTTCACATTTCCCTTTATGCCAAGATTGTAAACCACTATGATTTGCAGGAAACCAGGAACAGAAGTTGCAGATCTCTGTGGGAGGAGGAGGAGGACACAAACCCAAGGCTTCTTGGGTGTATTCTCATGACAAACAGCCACATTACATTGGAACCATAAGGCTTGATTCTCTAACTAACTATTCCAAAGTTCTGTTGTTCAAAATTGTGTTTTAAGTTGTGCCATCTTAGTTCTTGAAAACTTGGAGCTCCTTTCTGTGCCACAAAGGTTGGACACTCCACTGCTGCCCTGTACAGTACATCCTGTACTTGTTCAAAGAAGAGATGATCAGCTGATCCCAAGATGTATTCATTAGGGAACTCCCTGCCTCATCTTATTTATTATCCTACAGAGCTATGGACATACACGGTTCCCCCTTTCTGAATTGTATCCTCACAATAACTCTGTGAGATGCGTTAGGCTGGATCAAGCTCCCCAAGAGAGCTCTATCTCTGAGGAAGGATGTCACTGTGATGCCAGGTCATCCTTGTTTAAGTTCAGCACTTCAGCTATTATGCCCCTTAGGCTCTCTTACCAGCTGGTATCTTGATCCCCTTCCCTGTTCTTTCAGGGTATGGGCTACATTGGAGATACATGCAGGACTGGAACTGGCAGTCAATTACCTGGCATCACAGTGACATTGGTAACTGTTTGCTCATGCAGTTTGTGATCAAACCATGCAGGCAAAGACAAAAAGCGCCAACGATCAACAGATTGTCTGGTTTTGCCAAATACTGTGCAGGCAACTTCACAAGAAGCTGATCTTTGAGATTGCGCATCTCCATGCACAACACTTCATAAGACCTGATGATCACCTGAGCTTGCAAGACCAGGTGCACAGTGCCTGATTTCAACATGTGGACAGAAGCCTGTCACCTTTGATGGACACCTGATCATAGGCACCTGTCATTGGAGTTTGCAATGTCAAGTGCAGAACACTTTGCAGAAGACTTGTAGGCACCCCACAAGCTCAGCCCAGTTGTGTCTTTACCTTCTCATACCTGATGTCATATAGGGGCACAGCTTAGCCAACACAGTCTCACAGGCCAAATGTGGTTCCCGTAAGCCACAGGTTCCCCACCTCTGCTCTGCACAAAACATTTGGTGGCTGGATTTCAAGGACTGCATGTTGTTCAGCTTCTTCTATGGACACAACCCATAAGAAGGAAGACTGGTTTTTGTTCTAAGTGTGTGATGTCAGATAGGAATGCCAAGACCAAGAGGTGCTGGCTAGTTCTGCAGCATCAGGTGTGCCATGGCACCTTCCGCTTCAATGGAGTCCGGGGTCTTTTTCACCTCCAGTCCCATATAGCCATACTCTACCCTTGTTTTATTGTATTCTCCAAGTGCTTGATGAATACTTTTGCTCTTTGCTCCTTTCCCCTCAGCTTTGCTTCCAACCACTAAAATAAAGCTTTCGCATATGCATTTTTTTAAAAAAGGCACCTCTTGGTAGAAATTAAAAGCCGAGGAGGAGCATTTTGTTTTAATTATGGATTACTTCCAGCCACAGACTCTGGGCAGTGAGGGAAGCCCTTTGTGCCAAGACTTCACAGGCAGGTAATGAGGGCTTCTTGTGTACTTTGAGTCACTTGTGCTGCCTCTTTCCTGTTGGTGGAAGAACTCACACAGCTAAATATAGCCCTGCACTGCCTGTTGGGTTTGTTGTTGTGTTTAATTCTTCACTGGGTTCTGAGGTATGTATCTGCTCCAACCAGCTCACTTTGAATGGCCATGTGAGGGAAAGGGCCTGGCAAGCATTCTCCAGGCGATCTTTACAATTCAGAACTAAATTGCTGAAAAACCACAAGGGTTTTGTGCTTCTAATTCCTAGGCATGGTTTGCCATTATGTCCAAACAGCCCCAAAAGCCCACCTACAAAGGAGACTGCTGGCTGCATCTCTGCACAATTTACTGTTCTGGTCTTGCCTCCTTCCAATCAGCCTCAGTGAGGATGGGGGAATAATTTCTGTATCTGGAAAGATCCAGTGAGCCAGCCACACCTAATATGAAGACAAATTACTTGCCCTTAAAGGAGATGTCCTGTTGCAATTTTTCCACTCAGACGGGGCACTTCTGATTAGGGATTCAATGCAGAAATACAGAAAGTGGGCTCTTCTGCAGATGAAGGGTTAACTGGGAGGGGTATTGTTTTGGTCGGTTGCTATGTTACGTGTGTCTTTTTGTGTTTTTATGTAATAAACCGCCTTGTGATCCTTGGATAAAGGGCAGTAGATAAATTTAATAAATAATAATAGCTCTTTCATGTGCGTTTAAAAATACATTTTAGGCTTATGATGGAAGAGTGTATCCAGTTTTAACTGAGGATAAAATAGTTCCTAGGCTGTTACGCAGAACCTACAGACCACAGGCTATTCCATTTCTGTGGCGCACAGCCATGTTTTCAGTGAGCACTTTGGCTGATAACCGGCAGTCCACAGGGCCCTCCCTGGCACTCCTGCCAAGTGTCACTGAAGATGGCAACACACAGGCTGTGTGTTCCCTAATTCAGATCTTTTTTAATGCAGAAAAAGAAACACATTCTTTTGAAATGTAATCCATGTATTGGCTTAATGGTGTAACAATGTTTAATGTTATGTCTCTCTGTTGGACTGCATGCAGGAATTGTGTCAAATGACCATGGCTTATCATGCAATGTGCAGTGACTGAGCGAATGGGCTCCATGAGCCCTGGGAAGCCTTCTTGTTGTTGTTTAGTCGTTTAGTCGTGTCCGACTCTTCGTGACCCCCTGGACCAGAGCACGCCAGGCACTCCTGTCCTCCACTGCCACCTACAGTTTGGTCAAACTCAAGCTGGTAGCTTTGAGAACACTGTCCAACCATCTCGTCCTCTGTTGTCCCCTTCTCCTTGTGCCCTCAGTCTTTCCCAACATCAGGGTCTTTTCCAGGGAGTCTTCTCTTCTCATGAGGTGGCCAAAGTCTTGGAGCCTCATCTTCACGATCTGTCCTTCCAGTGAGCACTCAGGGCTTATTTCCTTAAGAATGGATAGGTTTGATCTTCTTGCAGTCCATGGGACTCTCAAGAGTCTCCTCCAGCACCAGAATTCAAAAGCATCAATTCTTCGGCGATCAGCCTTCTTTATGGTCCAGCTCTCACTTCCATACATCACTACTGGGAAAACCATGGCTTTAACTATACGGACCTTTGTTGGCAAGGTGATGTCTCTGCTTTTAAAGATGCTGTCTAGGTTTGCCATCGCCTTTCTCCCAAGGAGCAGGCGTCTTTTAATTTCGTGACTGCTGTCACCATCTGCAGTGATCATGGAGCCCAAGAAAGTAAAATCTCTTACTGCCTCCATTTCTTCCCCTTCTATTTGCCAGGAGGTGATGGGCCCAGTGGCCATGATCTTCGTTTTTTTGATGTTGATCTTCGTTTTTTTGATGTTGAGCTTCAGACCATATTTTGCGCTCTCCTCTTTCACCCTCATTAAAAGGTTCTTTAATTCCTCCTCACTTTCTGCCATCAAGGTTGTGTCATCTGCATATCTGAGGTTGTTGATTTTTCTTCTGGCGATCTTAATTCCGGCTTGGGATTCATCCAGCCCAGCCTTTCGCATGATGAATTCTGCATATAAGTTAAATAAGCAGGGAGACAATATACAGCCTTGCCGTACTCCTTTCCCAATTTTGAACCAGTCAGTTGTTCCATATCCAGTTCCAACTGTAGCTTCTTGTCCCACATAGAGATTTCTCAGGAGACAGATGAGGTGATCAGGCACTCCCAGGAAGCCTTCTAGATCAGGAAGCCTTCTAGATGGCACCAATTTCATTGCAGGGCCTGATCATTCATGACAGAAACATTTATTTGGCAAAATTCGAATGCCTTCCAGAGGTTGATGTGTGAACCACCTTTTCTTCTGATGCTGCTCATACCTTCCTTATGAGAGCACATCAGAGAACCATATCTTGCCATCACTTTACTATCATTTCCTGACAGAAGGGCAGAGTTTTAAGGAGATGTGAGATCAATTGAAGTGATGTCCTATCAATCAATATTTTGCATTTATTTCCATGCATATGGCAAATAACGTGTAGTGGGTGCACGTGTATACTGCATATGGTGAAATGTTTCTTACTTGGTTATTGTGACCTTGACATGCAGAAACTTAACCCAGATACATAAAGAGAAAGAGAAACACAATGCAAGTCTATAACCCCACCCAGGAATAATTCTCAAAAGTAATTCACATTGAGTTCTGTATGTTCATACAACTACAGTGGAATCTCGGGTTGCAAACGTGATCCGTGTGGGATCCACGTTTGCAACCCGCAACACCGTGTCTGTACACGCGTGGGTTGTAATTAGGCACTTCTGCACATGCGCAAAGTGTGATGTAGTGCTTCTGTGCATGTGCGAGCACTGAAACCTGGAAGTAACCCGTTCTGGTACTTCCGGGTTCAGCACGGTGCGCAACCCGAAATTGCGTAACCTGAAGTGTCTGTAACCCAGGGTACCACTGTACAGACAGTTTCTTTCATCCTAATTTCTGCTGCTTTTCTGAGCGTATCTGTGTTGCCATGTGAACTAGAAACTTTTTTTAAAATTGAGATTTCTGGAAATCTTAATGAGATCCAGCGAACTATATGCCCAGCTGTGCTCTATACATTACAACATCATTTTGGGGTTTGTTTGTTTTTGTTTTTTAAACTCATTTATATGCCTACTATTTCCCTAAGGACTCAAAGCAGCTTCCCATTTCACCCTCACAGCCACCCTGTCTGGTAGTCTAGGCAGAGAAGCAGTACCCAAAGCCACCCAATGGGCTTCAGGGTTGAAACTTTGCAGTTCAAGCCCCCACTCTGTCAGCTGCACCCAACTCCTCCTTGGACAAAAATCATGACTTGCTGTGTTCACATCAACTAGGTAATCTGGTGGCACACATGGCTCTGAAATATGCTTAAAGGGTTATTTCTTTGCAAGTCCAGTTTTAAGACATTGCTGTTCAGTCACCGCAGACAGGGCATGGCCTGGCTCTGAAGTTTCACTTCCTTGTGCCCATTTCGTTATTACTGACCTGAGTAGTCAGACAAAGACAGACCTTTCTTGTTTATGATTTGGGGCATGTGAATCATAAAATCCACACCAATGTCGCTTCCTCCTGAGCAGTAACAAGGAAACTGGTGGTTGCTGGCAAGATCCATTGGGAGGTGGACAGCCTGATGAGTGGGCCTGGAGTCAGCCTAAGGTCACAGAGCTTGTGCGGGGGAAGCAGAACTTTGGAAGCCGAGTTCACAGGGCTTCAAAGAGGCCTTTTTCTTGCACCTCATGGCAATTGTATTTTAGAAGCAAGGCACCACTCTGTTCTTTTTGAACAGTCCCTTTAAGACAACAGTGGTAGCCACAGAGGAAGAGAAGGAGCAAATACAACAGCCTAATCCAGATGCATACGGCAAGGTGTGGCAGATTTGGAGTGCCATGAAAGGCTGGAAATTGTTTTAGCTCCATTAAGGATTTTTTTTTATGTGGTCATATGTTTGCTTTGTATATTTTTAATTATTTCTATTAAGTGATGAACGTGGAGCAAGGCTTAAATAAATGGTTTTAACAGTGTACTTTCCACATCAAGACATCATGCAATTCCCACTATTTCATTAATGGAAATAAATGGATCTGTTTTTAATCGAAATTAATTGGATGATAGCCACAATGTTCTGGGGGGTGTATAACAGAATTTTTTACTGAACAACATAACTTTATCATAAGTGTAAAGTGGTATAGGACTCTGTGTATGCCATAATTGCAGAGGACCACAAAAAGTATGGAACAGTGGGCTCTCCTTTCTGAGAGTCTTCACTTTCTTTCACTTTCTTTCATTTTCTTTTTTTTTTTAAAGCAAGTTTCCAGATCTTTTAGCTACACTGCCGACATCTCAGAAGCCTGAGAGAACAGTGCTTTCAGGGTTTGGAGAAAGGACACCAGTGTTCTTGTCTCCACAGGTCTAGCAAAACCAGGGTAATTTTTGCAGAATAGTTGATGCAAAATGTGATACAATTTGCATCATGGTTGCAAGTCATATAAGACAGCTTTTCTTGGTGTAGAATTTTAACATTTTTTGGGATAGTAAACACCATCCATATGCTCTATCTTAATGCCTGTCATGGTATGAATATATTTGTCTCATCTTTTCAAAACAATGTTTTTGTCCTTGAGAGATCAAATATGGGCAGTGTTTATTCCACCTTAGTATTTGGCTGGAACCAAAGGATCCAGTTAAAATTGCCTCTTAAGTTATGTGTCACCAGTGCTATTTTTCAGGTAAAAGAGGTGCCAGAACTCACCATGAATGACTCCCTTGTTCGCTTATAATGGCAATGGCGCCCACCTGAGAGGTGCCAGAACTGAGTTCCAGTGAGCTCAGGCTGAAAAAAAGCCCTGTGTGTTACCTATGAGCTCCCAGTTGGCCATTCCTGCCTATCGCAGAATTCACAACTTTTTTCTTTCTTTTTCTTTTGCTACACAGACAACTTTGTCCAGAGACCTTCAAGACAATCAGCTGACACAATCCATCACAACCCACCTACCATTGAATTATTGCATCGCTCTAGATCCCCCATTAGTGCCAACCACAGGCCTTCACCAGAACCTGAGCAGCGGTCATTGAAATCCCCCTTGGAGAACACTATCCGTCGCCTCTCACCAGCTGATCGGCTCTCGGGAATGAGGCACCACCAGGAGAACAATAGCCAAGAGTCTTACCCTCTCTCCGTGTCCCCTATTGAGAATAACCACTGCCCAACCCCTTCTGAAGTGCTTCAGAAGCCTTCCAGTCCCCGCCAGGAAAACACAAGGGTGATTCAGCTGATGCCCAGCCCCATCATGCACCCCTTGATACTGAACCCCAGGCACTCTGTGGATTTCAAAGCCTCCAGGTTGTCTGAAGATGGGATGCACAGAGAGGTGAAACCCATCAACCTGTCCCATCGGGAAGAATTAGCATACATGAATCACATCATGGTCTCCGTCTCTCCACCTGAAGAGCATGCAATGCCAATTGGAAGGATAGCAGGTTAGTATGATATATTCCAAGTCATGTATTTTCTTTGGTATCTACCATACGTTTTCCCAAGGGCTGATGCTTGGGAAATTTGTTAATTTCATTTGAAGACAAACAGAAGTCCATAGGTTGAAGGTACTATAGAAGCAAATGGGTAAATAAAGGTATTTACTTTATGGTGATCTGCCATCATCTTGTTCTTAGAACCCAAATCCCCAAAGTTATGGATGGTCTTTCTGACAAAGTAACAACCACCAGCTCCTGATTAATCTTCCTTGCGTTTTCCCATGAACATCATTCCTCAGAATACATTCATTTTATGTATTATTACATGTCATGGTTTCCCAGCAAACAAATTTAATACTGCAACAGGTTAAATGAATGAGCATGGCCCAGGTAAATCTAACTGCTGTTAAGTTTGAAGGATTCCAGTGAGAGAATGCTTAATTCTATTGTATTAAATTTAACAGAGATTCACATTCCTTATTTGCTTGGATTGGCTCTAGGAAGGAGGGATCTAAATTTCTCTTCTGCCAGTGCAAACATAAAGGGGTTCTAATAAGTTATTATTAATCTTCTTTACGATTTACCTAAACATTAGTAAGCACTGTGAAACAATAAAAAATGGCCTGCCCACAGGTTTTCCTTCCCGGTCTGTGACAGTTATACATTGTACAATGCCGGCCTGCTGTTTTAAATGGGCCATTCTGCATTTATTATAATGTGAAGCTCAGTCTGTAGGGTTGTGACCACCTGCTTCATGAATCTGAGAGTCAGACTCAGTTTAATCAAGCAGTTGCTCACTTCCACAGATACCTGCTCACATCAGCAGTCTACTTGTGTGAGCAGTGTGTGTAAGGTAGAAATTAGGGTTGCCATACAACTGGAGTTTCCTGAACATACACTGAATTCTGCAGTGTCCAGGCAGAAATCGGCAAAATGTCTGGGAAAATCTGGATGTATGAGAACCCCTGTTGTCACTTACTGAACTTTATTGAAATATGGCGACCCTAGCAGAAATTCAACAACTGGTAGGTAATTGCCCATTTCCATCTCTGAACTGAAGAAACGACAACATTCTGTATTTTTGGGTTCATGGAAGCAGCAGCAACATCTCCTGAGCTGGTAGTTTCCACGTTGCACAGTTTGTGTGAAAAGTTTTTTATGGAAGCAAGCAGCTCTTAGCAGTAACTCAAAAACAAATCAAACAAACAGGCCTTCCCAATTGGCATTTAATAATGTTGGGTCCTTGCCTACTGAATTGCTATTCCTTCCTTGCAGCATTACAGCAGCAACAACAAAAATGTGACAGGCTGTCGAATAATCTGCTATTCCTTGAAACTCCCTCCCTCTTCAAAGGAAGCATGAGAGGGCAGTGCACCTATTCACTAGAAAGAGCCTCCAGAGTAGAGAAAACCAGAGTCTTATACCTCCAAGGGGTTGCAATGCTTGCAGCTATTGCAAAAACAGCTTTGCTGGCTACTGGCTGCTTTGGGTTTGCTTGCTTGCTTGCTTGCTTGTTTCTCTCTTGAACTCAACGTTGAGAATTAAATGGTGGCTGTTTTGGGACTAAGCTGTCAATACTGCTACAGTTGTACCTTGGTTTAAAACACCTTGTGACTCAAATGTTTTGGCTCCTGAATGCCACAAACCTGGAAGTAAGTGTTCCAATTTGCGAACATTTTTTGGAAGCCGAATGTCCGACACGGCTTCCGCTGGAGTGCAGGAAGCTCCTGCAGCCAATCGGAAGCTGCACCTTGGCTTTTGAACATTTTTGGAAGTCAAACAGACTTCCGGAACGGAATCCGTTCAAGAACCAAGGTACGACTGTAGATCTCCAAACCAGTTTTTACCAGAAATGAGGTCTGTGATACTTTCCTTTCAAGGCTGACTTCCAGATGAGTGAAGTTTACTAGGCCTGTTAAAATCCTTGAGCCAGAGAGAGATTCTTCAGCACATTTGTTGGCTTGAAGCAGCTTTAAAAGAGGGGGAAAGACTGTTGCTCATTTGTGTGTATCACCATATTTTTCCATGTATAAGACTACCCCTAATTTTTGAACCCCAAATTAAGAAATCAATATTTATTTGGGGGGGGGGAGATTGCCCTTCAGTTGTTGAGTTTTTGTGGGGGAGGTTGCCACTGCCAATCACTTGCCACCGATCACCCAACCACCCACCCGCTCGCTGCCAATCACCTGTATGCACGCTTGCCACAGCCACCAGTCACACATCTGCTTGCCAACAGCAATCGCCTGCCCACTTGCCGCCACAGATCACATGCACGCCTCCCTCTGCGTTTACTATCCATGTATAAGACGACCCCCAATTTTTGCCAAATTTTTTAAAGCAAAAAAATTATGGTCTTATACACAGAAAAATATGGTAATTCGCCTAAATACTAAATGTTTCAGCTTGGACCATTAGCCCTCTTCTCACTTTCCATTCCATATATTGAATAAATGCATGGAAGTGGGGAGTGTTTATAGCGGCTGTTGCCATCGCTTGACTGCCATGTCTTCAGTGGAAGGCGAGAACTGGCCCAGAGTGACTGGATGTGCACAGGGTCTGTACTAGCAGATGAGGATTTATGATTTATGCAGGCCCTTATTGTGTCTACTTGTACTTGCATAGCGCCCATTGGCACAAGTGTAAGAACTCAGGAGAACAGTCCCATGAGTCTGAACCGTGAGTCAGTGACTGGGATCACAGGGCTCCTTCCAACATTCCCAGAGCAGCAGAGGGCCCACTACTGGCAAGGGATCATGGAGCAATCCTTGTTTCGAATGGGGAACTGGGAACTTGCCCCAGAGCGCAAGGACCGCTGAGGAGATCTCCCACTGCATATTGGAGATCACTGAGGCATTGGAGAGATTGTAGTGTGACTTTTTCTGTCAATGCTGACCTGTTGTGCTGGCATGCTCAAGAGGGAGGACTGAAAGCAGTGACCACTACTGAAGCCATGGGGGGGGGGGGAGGTTGAAAGGAGCCCACAGAAACCTGGAGCAGGTCATTAAACTGATAAATTGATGATAGGGCTTACTGTTTAACACTGCTCTTCCCTGCCCCCAATCAACAAAATTAATCAGGTGGCATTTTACTACCTGCAGCCCAGAGAAACCGTAACTGTTCCTCAAAGGCAGGGCTTTCATCGTCTAACCAGTTTTGCAGCGCTTGCTGAAGCCATGTCTCATTTTAAGAGACTGCTGCTCATTTGCATACATCAAATATTTTTATACGAAATCTATGAAACATATTCCCATTGTTGAACACTGAAGCACTTTTTGCTGACTTTTAATTAAAAAGCAACACTCAAAAGAAACTAAAAGGGGTTCTGATACTTCACGCAAAGTGATAAACCAAGAAGGAAATGGCAGGATTGCTGAGGTTTCCTCCGGCTAATCTGGTTAGTCCGATGGAAATGTAATCTGCTAGGAAGTCTGCTTAGCTGGACAAACAGCCAAGGTATATCAATGAAAGTTCTATCTGATGTGTAAAATAAGAATGTAGAAGCACAACCAACCTGTAGGATAAAGCAAAACACCCTTTCAGTCATAAGAAACTTCCATGCAAGTTTCCCCCTCTCCATTTATTTTAACAATTAATCCCGCAAACACAGTGGCGTAGCGTGGGGGGTGCAGGGGGGGGACGACCGCACCGGGCGCAACATCTGGGGTTAGGGCAAATCCACGGGTTAGGGGGCGCAAATCCACAGGTTAGGGGGCACAAATCCACGGGTTAGGGGGCGCAAATTACTTGCCCCGGGTGCTGACAACCCACGCTATGCCGCTGCGCAAACACTCATCAACTAGATGAGACAGGAGAGATTTATGATTGCTTATCTCTCCTTTAATTTACTTGAAAAGCAAACATGGGTGGGGTGAAATTGGGTCTGGGCCACAGCACTGAGGTGGAGGGATTAACTTCCACCCCCTACACACACACACAATGGCTACTTTCCCTACTAGAACAAATTCAAATGCTAACTATATAGAACTATTATTATTATTATTATTATTATTATTATTATTATATACCACCCTTCATATGAAGATCACAGGGCGATTCAGATATGACTCAGTGTCCCGCGTTTATTAATTCTGTTTTGACCAGTCCTGGATTTGTAGAAGAAACATATGCTTGAGAAAAGTCTTGCATCTGTACTGGAAATACCTGTTTGCTGTGGGAAGCTGCTCCTTCTTTGCTGTTTTTGGCTTCAGGGTTCCAAGCAAGTCATGAATATTTGCTTGGTGCTAGTCGTAGCCAAGAAATAAAGAACAAGGCAGCACTTAGTTCCATCTGCCTTGTTCTTTCATCTTTGGTGCCTCCTGGCCGTGCATTTCAGTTCCCAGGCTCCCTGATTCCTGTAGCCTTATGCAACCAACCTAGCTATGAAACTACTTTTTTATATTCTGCCATGCACTTAGGCAATTAGTTCGGTGCATCGTATTCCCATAATTCACATTCCCTAACAAGAATGGTAATTATATTAATGAATTATAACATTCAGAATGCTTCCCAGCCCCTAAAAGCATCCTGCAGCCAACATTGCATAGACACAATAGAAGCAGAGAAGCCCTCTTCTGACACCACTGCTGTGGAATAAGCCCTAACATGTGCTCTGGTGTTTCCTTCACTTTCACCCCAGCTATTTCATTCCTCTAAGTTCCCCAGAAAACTTTGGAGATGGCCAAGATATACAATGCATTAGCAAACATTTAGGAGGTATCATGTAAACCATACAGCCCTTTGCTTCATTCCAAAACTTTGAAAAGACTTCCAACAGACCACGAGTCAGAGACTGAACCTAAGACATGATCCCTGAGCAGATGCAAGCTGAAATTCTCAACACACTCAGAAGTTATCACTACCCTTCAGGAGTCTCAAGGTGGCTCACAATCTCCTTTCTCTTCCTCCCCCACAACAAACACTGTGTGAAGTGAGTGAGGCTGAGAGACTTCAGAGAAGTGTGACTGGCCCAAGGGCACCCAGCAGCTGCATGTGGAGAAGCGGAGACGCGAACCCAGTTCCCCAGATTACGAGTCCACCGCTCTTAACCACTGTTGTTGTTGTCGTTTAGTCATGTCCGACTCTTCGTGACCCCATGGACCAGGGCACTCCAGGCAGTCCTGTCCTCCACTGCCTCCCGCAGTTTGGTCAAACTCATGCTGGTAGCTTCGAGAACACTGTCCCACCATCTCGTCCTCTGTCGTCCCCTTCTCCTTGTGCCCTCCATCTTTCCCAACATCAGGGTCTTTTCCAGGGAGTCTTCTCTGGCCAAAGTATTGGAGCCTCAGCTTCAGGATCTGTCCTTCCAGGGAGGCACTAGGACATCTGTCCTTCTTAACCACTACACCACACAAAACAGCTCTCACCATCAGAAAGTTCTTCCTGACGTTTAGTTTATTATTAAAGGTGCTATTCCTGCATACATTGTGTAGCATCCACACAGCTTTGGACTCCTCGCCATTTAACTGAGGGGAATGGAATTTGTTGCCAACTACCAGTTTGCAATCTTTCAGTGACCAGTTTGCAAATGCAGCCCCCATATGGAAGTACCCCAGAAAATGTCCTTACTAAGGGAGACAACATGTGTTGAATTTCTTCTAACCTTTTGTCTTGATAGGGTTAATGTCAGTATCACTTTGTCAGTACCTAAACCTAATACTTGATAAATCAGAATTAATCAAATCCTATTTGAGCGACTTTGTGCAGTACTAGGGCTGCCACCCCTGCTCACTCTGCCCACCAACCCTCCAACTTCTCCAACTACCCTCCAGCTTCTTTGCCATCTGCCCTTCCCCCATACCTCCCCCACCCCTTTGCTCCAAGGCCCTCCCCTTCCCCTTGCACTTTGGCCCAAGCCCCACCCCCTAATAAAGGAGTGGGGGCTTCATAAAGTGGCTTGCCAAACCGCTCTGTGAATCACCTCTCCCTCCTCTGTAAAAGAGCTTTCCTGGGCTGCTTGCTTGCCTGCCATTTGCCATCCTGGAGGTGATGTGGCCAGTTATGCCATGTGGACGGCAGCATGACAACGGCCTCACATTTTTTATGCATATAGTGTCAGTTTGCATTTCTTAGTACAAAAAGTATTGATCTGGTGTGTAGGGTTCTGGAAGTTTCTCTGTGTGAAAGAAACAAGCAGAAGGCTCCTGATGTTTGGGCTAATCCTTCAGAGAAGCTGAGTGCAGCTGGTTTAAACTGGTTCTCTGTCAAAGTCAGGCTGACTCTAAAAGTAAGGCCAGAAGGAGCCTGGGTTTCACTTTATCTCTCTTTTCTTCTGGTTTGATGTTCTGTACATAGTATGCTTAGCATTAAGGTTTAGACTTATTATAAGTTATTGTAAGTTAAGTCTTCTGCAACTGGATTTCTTATGGACAGTGCCAATCCTGAATGTATTGGATTTGTGACCATTATGTTCATTTGTCTTCAGTAGCAGTAAAGCTCTGCTGGATGAAATACAATTGATTGCCTCTGGTCTATTTGGGAGGGAATCCTGCAACATGTTTAAGTTTTTACTCTGCTAACTATGTGTTGGAATCTGCTCTGAATCAATATTGAGTAGAATTCCATGATATATAGGAAGACATTCAAGAGTATATACAATATGCTCTTCTTTATAACACAAATGATCTATTCTTCCCCTATAATAATAAATGAAATATATATGATTTGATTCCCATTTCTGTCTGAGGTGAATTTTCCTGGTGCTATAAATTCCAGCATTGTCACTGCTGGAATTCATTCCTGCAGGAAATTTACCAGATCTGCTCCATCAGTAGAAAATAAATGATAGTGTTTTTCTGCCATACTTTTGTAAGCTGGTTTGAGACTGTTATTTGTGCATATTCTTTCTCAATTAATGTTTATGGTTTGCTGGCTTGTTTTAAAGTAGATTTGAATCTTTTAAATGATATGTTGTCTGTATCTTTTCATATTGGCATGAGCTATTTAAAGACCATGTTCAGCAGAAAAGCAGTGCAGAAATGTTTAAATGAAGTAGGGGCTGTAAGTCCACCAGTGTACTTATAGGGCACCTAGAAAACTAGTGTGATGAGACAACAAACAAATTCAAATAAATAAATACATTCTATGCTGAATGCCATCCCATGGAGTGTGAAATTCAACCTTCCCCTTTCAGACAAAAAAAAGCTGTCTTTGAAGTGTGACAATTTCTTAGCTTTGGTCTGCAACCAGTTTTTGAATTCTAAATTTCTCACTGAATATGCCTGTGGTGTAAAATTTACTTGCATGAAGCTGAAGGAGTGGGGAGAACGAACCTTTTTGCTTAACCAATCTAAAAATACTGGCATGAAAGAAGGAGGGGAGAAGTAATCAAAATTTAAATAATCTGTTAGACCTTTAATTAGAGATCTAGTCAGGGTGAAATTTCAATCCAATTATCAAAAGTGAAGGCATTTAACTACTTAATAGCTCTGAAGTAATTGCAGTGCTTTTACAGAATTATTCAAATGCTGAGTTGGAGAAAAGTGTTAAGGGACATACAACATACATATGGAATTTTCTGTTACATTAGCAAACAAGGATCATGACAAAAACACAAAATTTCTAGAAACAAATTATTTCAAATGTGCAATCATTTTTAATAGAAACAATTAGACAAATACATGGTTGATCAAAGGCTAATGTGCATGATAGCTAAAGCCGCCATATATAGAAACGCTATATCTTTGAATACCAGATTCTGAGGACAATCAACAGGGAACTGTCGTCTGTTTCCTGATCTTGCTTATAATTTCCCTGAGGCATCTGACTGGCTTCTGGCGGTGGGAGATGGAATAGACCTCTCATCTGATCTCCCAAGACAACCCTGCTGTTCTTAAGTGGAAATCTGAATTGTCAGCATCATTCCTGGTGCCCAGTTCATTCCAGGCGTGGGTCTTTTCAAAACCTTTGTGTCCTCTTCACAGACTGCAGGCTCCTTTGGGATTATGTCTATCAGCTGCTGTCAGACAGCCGGTACGAAAACTTCATCCGATGGGAGGACAGAGAATCCAAAATATTCCGGATAGTGGATCCTAACGGACTGGCCAGGCTGTGGGGAAACCATAAGGTAAAGAGCAGCTTAGCTTTAGTACACCAAGTATTGCTGACCTAACCTAGCCATGTTGGGCAGAGAAAGGGAGAGGTGTTGATCTCAAGGCAACAGTGTCCCTGAGATAGGGGCTACTAAGAATCTACACAATCTGGCTCCATGCATGTTGCTGTTTCTTGGTCCATGGCTTGGGTGTAACAGAATTGTGATAACTGGGATTATTATTTTTTATGTAGACTAGGGGCTGCATCCTTACTCACTCTGCTTGCCAACCTTCCTCCCAGCCCCCCACATCCCTAGAGCTTTCCCTTGTCAACCCATGCAGCTACAAATAGAGCTTTTCACCTTTCAAGCCCCATTTCTGAAGCCACAACTCTTCTGTTCTGCAGCCCTGCTTTACATCCGTTTTCATCTTCACTCCTGTGTCTATGCATCCGCCTTTTGTGCAATGCCCTTTGCACACAATAGTAATTCCTGCACCTTCCTCCTACCACACCTTGCAGCCACCACCCTTTCCACCTTCTGCCACCACTCCTCTTCCGCATACATTTTCATTCCCCCGCTTTCATCTTCAAGCCCATTGCATACCTCCTCCCTAATTTTCTCAACTGCCCCTTGCACACAGACCACCCACATTTGCAGGCCTCCTCCTCTCCTATTCTGCAGCCCCTTTAGGCACACATGCCTTGCTGATATATATCACTGTATCTCTAAGATGAGTAGAATCTTAAGAGCAAGTCTGTCAGTTATCCTGTTCGGTTAGAGAAGGTTAAGTTAAGTAATGAATGTTGTACATATGTGGGTATTTGCTTGTCAGTAAGATATCTATTCTAAGTTATTACACTGATTCTAGAACTTCTTGCTGAATGGTACCAGGAATGAGGGCTCCACATCCTTTATCTGTCACATGAGGCAGCTGAGGAATGGAGGAGCGCTGTCATGGACGGGCTAGAAGCAGAGGAGTGGGGGGGGGGGGTCCAGCCGGGGAACCCTCAGGGGAAGAAGGCTCAGAGCCAGGGGTCTGGTGGTGGGACAACAGTGAGTGGTCTGAGGGAGAAGACTGGGAGGAGGAGGTGTCAACAGCAGAAGAGGTGGCAGGGTTTAGTGAACAGGAAGAGGCTGTGGCAGAGCACCGTTCAGACTCTGAGGTGGAAGTGAGGGCTGGAGGGAAGGGGGACCAGAAGACAGAGAGGCAAGCTGCTGAAGAGGCCCAGGAGTCTCCTCCTCCTGCTGCTGCTGCTGCTGTGACTAGCTCCCCCCCCCCCCCGTCTCCTGGGACACACAGAGAAATGAAATGGGCAGAGCAGAGGGGGGTTGTGTGCAGACATAGCCTAAGACTGCGCAGGAAAGACCCTGGAGAGGAGGAGTCCTAGTGGGCACTGGGGACCTTCAGTCCTTGCAACTGCTTCATCAGGGCAAGACCTAGAAAGAGTTTCTGAGACCACTAGGCTGGAGCTGTGGATTGTTTCCTTGAATAATTCACTTTACTGGCCTCAAGTGATTCATTGTGTTGTGCTGACCTACGCCTGACTCCAGCCCTGATGAGGGGGAGGTTTGAGTACAGCAAGAAGAGAGCGGGACAGAACAGGAAAAGTGGCTGTTTTAAATAGCAGCCCAGGGTTTAGTAAAGCAGGCATGGAGATACTGGTACATCGAGGGTTGCTTTCCCCTTGTCCCCCCCCCCAAAAAAAACAGTTTTAACAAGGAGAAATAGCAGAGATGGGTACTTTGAAATGAACAGCAAAAAGCTAAGATAACCAAGCCTTTCCAAACTCGCTTGCCACTGTACTCAACTACCACTTCTCTCCCCCCCCCCCGTGTTAGTGCAAGCTCTACTCAGACCTCTGCAGTGTTTAAGATTGCCACTGTTTTCTACTCATCCCTGCTTTACTCAAATCTCTGCTGTTGTTTAAAACCACTGTTTTCCTCTGTTTTTCTCCCACCTAGCTTTACACAAATTGTTGCTGTTGTTTAAAACAGCAGTTTTCCTCTCAATGTTTCTCCATCCCCACTTCAAACTTTGCTGTTGTTTAAAACAACCATTCTTTCCTTTTCAGTGCTCTTCCCTTCTCGCTGTACTTGTGCCTCTTCCAGGTGGTGGCGGACTTTCCTTCTTTGGAGGTTTTTAAGCAGAGGTTGGATGGCCATCTCTCATGTATGCTTGAGTTGAGATTCCTGCATTGGAGGGGGTTGGACTAGATGACCCTTGGAATCCCTTCCAATTCTATGGTTCTCAGCTGCCTCATGTGTGAGAGCTAAAGGACAAGAAGTTCACAAATAGTCCATACTTTACTCAAACCACCACCGTCTTCCTCTTAGTTTACTCCATTGCTGCTTTATTCAAACTTCTGTCATTATTTTAAACCCTCTCACTGTTCTTCCCTTCTTGCTCCCATGCCATGACCACTGCTGTTGTGCACTTTGCCTTCCTTTTTTCTCCTCTATCCTGCATAACAAGGACTGGGATGAGGCAATTGGGGGCTGTGCGATGACATTGTTAAATTTTTATTATATTGTGAGATAAAGTGATTCCCTCCCCAATTCTGTAGTCTACTAATATATGTGGGAAACAAAACAAAAGGAAAGACAGAAACATCAACCACCTTTTTCTTTGTATTATTATGATTTAATTATTGCTTCATGCTTTTCTTCTTTCTTTACAGAACAGAACAAATATGACATATGAGAAAATGTCTAGAGCCCTGCGCCACTATTATAAACTAAATATTATCAGAAAGGAGCCAGGACAACGACTTTTGTTCAGGTGATACTTCCTTATTTTTCATCCTTGTTGTTTGCAAGAAATTCTTTTTCTAAATTTCCTTATGGATAATGTTAGAGGAAGCTATAAAATAGAATGGTTATCACCCTCCAGAAATGTAGCTAACCTGACTAAAAACCAAACTTCTGAATATCTGAAGGCTGGGGATGGGTTCACCAGTTCACAGCATTAAAACCAATATCTCAATATCTATCAGTGTTGAAGTATTCCATGAGGCCACTGTGCAGACTGTATGTGCAGCTCTGCATATAAAGCTTACAGTTTGGCACCTGGAGGATTAATCAAATCAAACTGTGACTTATGTTCAGCAAGTGGTGAATTTGCGATATTGCCTTAATGTAAGCATGAAGCCAAAAATTGCATTTTCAAAAAATTCAGAGCTATTAAGACCAAAACAGGGGACTGGGTTTTCTTTTTCAGGACTGCATATAGCTCTTTGTAATATTTGTACTAGGCCATTGTCATGCTGGTGACAGGTGTCACATGCTCCAGAGTGAAGGAAGCATCAATGACAGGTAGGCACAGCAAGTGAGCACGGCTTGTGGCAGAAGGGGAAGCAGGAGGGGCAGCCAGTGAGAGTTGAGCATCTCTCAAGGGTGTGGAAGTGGGTAGTTTGAGCAAAAGGGTTGATGTGGCCCTGTGGATGAGTGAGCAGAGGTGGAGTGGGCAGGTGAGCTTGCAGTGGCAGGGAAGTCCAGGAAGGGAGGTGATGCACAGGCGGAGCGAAGTGCAGATGAGTTGAAGAGGTTTGATGAGGAGTTGGGTAGCAGGGCTTGGGCAATGAGAAAGGAGTAAGGAGAAGGGCAAGGGGAGGGGGCTGTGGTGAGGGAATAAAAGGAGTGTGGAATAAAAGAAATGAAGAAATGGTAATCACCTCCACTGAAATAAACATTCTGAAACAGTACCTTTGCAGGTGCAAGAGGACCATATTTTTTTCCCATTTAAAAAGGAGCACATGAACCAGCCTTATACTGAATCAAACCACTGCACCATCTAGGCTGGGGCTCGTCAAACTATTTATTTATTTCATAAAATTTATATACCACTTGATTGTAGAGAGGGAAACCGAAATGCAGGGGTGGACTTCCAGCAAGCCGCGGCCATCGGAAAGAAGCGTGGAATACCCCACCAGGGAATTCAGAGCAACGTGGGGGTTTTAAGACGTTCTGCAAAGGCTCTGCAGACCTCGGAAACTCAAGGGATGTGGCACCCAGCGGCGCCCTTGCAAGCTCTCCTGCTCTTCAGGTTTTATTAATAGAACTGGAGACGGGATTGAGCTGCGGGCGCAAAGGGAAAGCACCACTAATCCTGTGTTGTGCAGTCTCTGGCTTCTGATGAAAGCAGCAAGCTTCCAAAGAGAAAAAATGGATTTTGGATTATACAGTGATAACCTCTAGTTATGTACTTAATTCGTTCTGGAGGTCCGTTCTTAACCTGAAACTGTTCTTAACCTGAAGCACCCCTTTAGCTAATGGGGCCCCATATCCTCACCAAGAACAGCTGCTCAAGTATCTTCCTTTACAATTACATGCTTTGAAAGTCCCTTTTTGCCTGTTGTACAGTGGTACCTCAGGTTAAGAACTTAATTCGTTCTGGAGGTCCATTCTTAACCTGAAACCGCTCTTAACCTGAAGCACCACTTTAGCTAATGGGGCCTCCTGCTGCCGCTGTGCCGCCGGAGCACTATTTCTGTTCTCATCCTGAAACAAAGTTCTTAATCAGAGGTACTATTTCTGGGTTAGCGGAGTCTGTAACTTGAAGCGTATGTAACCCGAGGTACCACTGTAATTGGATAGCCATTGAAATATTGGAGAAAATTTGGAAAGATCCGGACAGCTGAGGGGTGAAAAAAGGGACTCCATCCTGACAGCTGTAAGGAAGATGGTGCAGGAAAGAAAGTTGCAGGAGTAAAGACAGAAGTGAACAACCCTGCTGTGTAAGTGTTAAACTGAAAGTCCTCAGATACTTTGTATAAAGTGCTAAGGCAGGGATTATCGTTGTAGTGAATTTTGGTTTTTGTGGGAGTTAAAGAGGAGATTATTATTTTTTTGCCCTGGTGAAGACTCTGTGGTTTGGTTGGGAGAACTCTAACGTGCTGAGCTCCACCCTTTGGAAAGAAATACGTTCTGTTATAATAATAAATTATTTATTGGTGGGAAACCAATCATAATTTTTAAGGAGATCCCTACCAGATTTTTGCAAAAGAGAGATGGATATAAACAACTAATGGGATTGTTGAAGAAAAATGGAATACAACACAGATGGGAATTTCCAAAAGGGGTCTCATTTTATTACAAAGATAAAAGATTAATTAACTGATGTTCAGGAAGTTAAGAAATTCATCAGAAGATATGAGAAAGAATTAGGAAAGGTGGACGCTGGTCTCGCTGGACCTGCTGGACCCACTCTGGATTCAAAGGAGGGAAAGAAGAAGAAGAAAAAGGAGGAAAATAAGGAGGAGGAGGAAGAAGAAGAAGAGGGAGGAGAAGAAGAAAAGGGAGAGGAAGAAGATATTGATAAGGATAAAGCTACCCAACCTTAAGTTAAATTTTATTGACTGTAGTGACCAGAGAAATGACGTTGAAACTTATAACTTGGAATGTGAACGGTCTTAATAATAAATCTAAAAGAAATAAAATTGAGCATATTTTAAAAAGACGGAATTTGGATTTAATTTATTTACAAGAAACACATGTGGCAAAGAAACATAGACATGTTTTGATTAACAAAAGGTTGGGGGGAGACTTTATAACTTCAGATGTAAATAAGAAAAGAGGAGTAGTCTTGTACATAAAGGAGAAGTATGATCCTAAGTTGATTTCCAAGGATGAAGAAGGGAGAGTGATTGTAGCCCAAATGATGCTGCAAGGGGGAGGAAATTTTCATTGTTGGAGTTTATGCACCAAATGAAAATAAGGCTGAAAAAAATTGAAGGAGAGGCTGTTGTAATTCATGGATCAAAGATAATTTTGATGGGGGATCTCAATGGAGTGGTACGGCCAGAACTAGATAGATCAGTAAAAAGGAAAGCAGCGAAAGAAGGCAAGTTACCAAAGACATTCTTTGACTTGATTGAAAACCTTGGACTAGTTGATATATGGACACTAAAATATCCAACTACAAAACAGTTCACATTTTTCCCCGAACCAAACCACAGTTTGGGAAGAATAGTTTATATATGGATATCCAAGGAACTAGTACCAAGAGTAATTAAAAATGAGATCACACCGGGAATACTATCAGACCATAATTCAACACTTATGGAATTGAAAGGGAAAGAACAGTCCTCCTTCCGATGGAGGATGAATGAAAGTATATTTGATGACCGAACAATAGTGGAAAATGCTAAGGAGGTAATAAAAGATTACTTTTAGTGGAATCTACATAAAGAAACTGGACTTGAAGTGGTTTGGGATGCGAGTAAAGCTGTAATGAGAGGCTTCTTGATACAGAAAAATTGCCACCAAAAGACAGAAAGAGAAAAAGAAATAAGTCCTGAATCACCTCATGAAGAATGAGAAAAAGCTAACATTGAAACCTAAAGATGAACAAATAAAAGAAACTATTAAAATGTTGCAAACTCAGTTCTCCATGCTGGTGAATTAGGAGGTTGAATGGAAGATAAAATTAATGAGACAAAAGAATTTTGAATCAGCGAAAAAGACTGGAAAGCTATTAACTTGGCAGTTAAGAAAACGTCAAAGTCAAAATACAATTAATAAGATCAAAATAGGAGATAAGGTGACAAAAGATCCAAAAGAAATAAGGAAGGCCTTTCAAAAAATTTATAAAGATTTGTACAGGAAGGAGGAAGATATGAAGAGAATAGAAAGATATTTGGAAATTTATAAAGTAAAACAAATCCCATTAGAAAAAAGGAAACAATTGAGTACACAAATAACAATGTAGGAGATTCAAATGGCAATAAAACGTATGAAGCAAGGTAAAGCTCCAGGACTGGATGGCTTCACAGCAAAATATTATAAGACTCTTAATGGACAATTGACACCTGTTCTGTGGGAGGTGATGAATAATATTCTGAAAGAAGGGAAGATCAAGAACATGTGGAAAGAGGCATATATAACGCTAATCCCTAAGCAAGATACAGATTGTTTGAATGTCAAGAATTATAGACCAATATTGTTATTAAATAATGACTATAAGCTTTTCGCAGATATTTTGGCAAATAGATTAAAAGAAACTCTTAACGAGAGATCAAGCAGGTTTTCTTCTGGGTCGACAATTAAAAGAGAATGTAAGACATATTGGATATAATAGAATATTTGGAGATCAGGAATGATAAACAAGCAGCATTAATGTTTATAGATTTGGAAAAAGCTTTTGATAATATTTTTTGGCATTTTATGAAGAAAAGTTTGGAAATGATGGGAGTAGGGGGATCTTTTCTGAGAGGAATAGATGCAATACACTCTGAACAGAAGGTAAAAATGATTGTGAATAATATACTGACAGAATACTTTGATATAATAAAAGGTACTAATTGTCCCCATTATTATTTATGGCGGTCTTGGAGGTATTGACAAACAGGTTAAGAGAAGCCTCAGAAGTGAAAGGTATAAAAATTGGTGTAAAGGAATTTAAGTTTAAAGTCTTTGCAGATGATTTGGTTTTAATGTTAGAAGAACCTCATTCTAGTGTACCAGAAGCATTGGAGGAAATTGAAGAATATGGACAACTAGCAGAGTTTAGGTTGAATAAAACTAAGACTAAAATGTTTGTTAAAAATATGGTTAAAGAAAAAATAGAGGAATTGCAACAAAGGTCTGGAATCTTGGTGGCAAAGAAAGTAAAATATCTGGGAATTTGGCTGACTGCAAAAAATATCAATTTATTTAATGATAATTACCAACTGGTGTGGAAGGAGATTAAGAGAGACTTAGAGATATGGAATAGATTAAAGTTGTCATTTTGTGGTAGAATATCTACAGTAAAAATGAATGTATTATCTAAGATGTTATTTTTATTTCAAACAATTCCCATTATCAAGGGGACTGGACAATTTAAAGAATGGCAAAAAGTACTTTCAATATTCATCTGGCAAGGGAAAAAACCAAGGATAAAATTTAAATTACTAATAGATAAGAAAGAAAAGGGTGGATTCTCTGTGCCAGACTTTATTAAGAGGCGTCCTGTCTCTGCTGGTTGAAGGAATGGATTACACTGGAAAATAAAGACTTATTAGATTTGGAAGGATACGACAACAGATTTGGTTGGCATTCTTATCTTTGGTATGATAAAGTTAAAGTGCATAGAGGTTTTACAAATCATGTGTTAGAAGATCTATATACGAGGTCTGAGAAAGTAACAAAAACTTGTTGGAAAGGAAAACACCATGGTGGATATCACCTGTCGAGGTATTAACTGTAAAGAAATTGAATCCAGAGAGGAGGTGGGCCACCTATGAAGAGATATTAATGAAAACTGACAGAGGTTGGAAATTAAAGCCATATGACCAAATTGAGGGTGCTTTTACAGGTTGCTTGCAATATCATCAAGTAAATGATGTTCTTTTGTGTGATAAGAAAGTAGGATTCGAAGATAAAAAATCTAGATTTCAAATTGAACTGTTGGAATGCAGAAGTAAATTGCTATCTAAAATGTACATTATTAGAATGGTATGCACAGGATGAGCAGATGAAAGAGGTTATGATAAAACGGGCACACATTTTCAGATACCAGTACAATAAGAACAAAATACCTTACCCATTCATTTCTATGTTGCTTGTGTTTTCAGGTTCATGAAGACTCCAGATGAGATTATGAGTGGTCGCACCGACCGCCTGGAGCATCTTGAATCTCAGGAACTGGATGAGCAAATATACCAGGAAGATGAGTGCTGAAGAAACCAAGTCCCCTGCTTCACTTTGGTCTGTGGAAGAGCAGTCTACGTGGAGGCACAGTCAGATGGGAAATGAGACCCCAGGACTTAGCATTTACTTTGGAGACAGTGCAAGAGCCCAGAGTACCTTAGAAAAAAACAAATCTATTGGCAAGGTGTTGGCAGCAAGACTTGAAAGAGAGAGGGGAAATATAGCACTACTGCACTGCTCCTTTTAGAGTCTCCCTCACCCGGGGATATTTTTGTTTAGTTTTGTTTTGGGGTTGGTTGGTTTGTTGAGGATTTTCTTTTCTAATTAATATGCCACTTGGCCTTTTTAAAGCAACGTTTGTAGAGCAAAACATCAAGTTTTTGCTTATTCTGAAGGCTTTCCTATGGAAATGTAGTACAACTGTTTTCTGTGCAAAGTCTCATAAGATGATTCTAAGATAGGAACAAATGGTGACAAATGCCATAAAAGAAGTGAGAAAATGGCTGGAGTTATTTTTATTCACGCTTGTCACAAAGGTTAAAGATTCTGGATGGTGATCCATGGTGAAAGGTATAAGAAATTGAGAGCCGTGAGTGGAGTATCTTGAGTTAGCATTGTGACTTGAAAGTGTCTGCAAAGCACCTCAGTCCCACAAGGAGAGATAAATGGAAGAGCTCTGCCAAAGTCAGTAGGCATCTCCACAATTTTCCAATTCAAGGAAGCTTTAAATGAAAACCATACTAATAGGATGGGATTTTTGCTTGACTGAGTTTGTTGAGCCACCACCAGGGTATTTTCAGTTTGAAGAGGGTTTTTGTGTTTTGTGCCAGCCAACAGTCTCTGGGACAGAAGAAAGGTTTGTCATAAAAAGAGAAGGAAGGGGTTTAAGGCCCTTAAAATTGCAAAATTGCATTTCTAGAAGCTCTGACGGGTTGTCATCACAACTATATGTGCTGGCAGGGAAACACAGATTGCATTTCTGGGCTGATCTTTGCATTGGTTATGTTTCGCTCTGTTGTAAGTGAAGTTTTCTGGCTATCTTACCCATAAATATGGAATTTCATTTTAAAGGATGAGCATTCATGCCCTGTTAATTTTAAATGTTTTAGGTTCTTGCAGCTCCAGTCTGGTCTGTAGCTTTTTTGCTGAGGGGAGTTTTGTCTGCACCTCTGTTGGTAGGAGGTCTTAGCCCTTTAAACATCAAGAAGGTTGTTAAATTATTCTGAAGTTAGCAGTATGCTACCCTGTGGTTCTCTCCCACAAAATATCTTACTCTTCATAAAGTTCATATGTTCATCTGTACACATAATGACATAATTCTGTCTGTGCTGCAGCATCCACAGTCAATGAAAGCTGTTCACAGGGCTGTATGTATCTTAAATGCTAATGAAATCAGTATTCTGTGCCATAATGACTTACAATTCTGCATCAGGAATGCAGAATTTGAAATTGTATCACTTGGACCTGATATTCAAATTAAGCATATTTGCTGTGATTTAATTTGCATAATGAGTTCTGCGTCTATAAGTGGGGTAAGGTGGAAAGGAATGGCTATGCTGATGTCTCTCCACCTCTCCATCACTGGTAATTGTGCTCCACCAACCTTCTGGCTTCTAAAATTTATTCTGAATCTTTAAAAACTTGCTCTTTAAAAAGAAAAATTAAAGTGAAATACTCAATATGTTTCTGCATTTGCATGGTAAGGTTATATAAAACACACAGCCCTGGTCATTGGCTGGTTTCTTACCAGTTTCCAGTAAAAGTCATTCACTATAAAAATTTCACAGCAGTATTCACTAAAAACTGGTCTGGGACTCTTCCCCCCACCCCGAGAAAATGTTAAATAGTGAAATGAAACATACTACTGATAAGGGATAAAACTGTTAAATCTAAGATGCAACATGTGAAAATAAAAGAACCTTGCACATACATTTAAAGCATTCATTTTCACACATTTCTCCATCACTCTTCGTTCCCCACAGGTAGCTCCTCCGGCCCCTTAATTTTCATACCAGTTACGTAGCCAGCGCAGCATACCTTGGCCAAGAGATACTATCCACTCTGTGTAAATGGAAAGGAGTCTCAGCAGAACAGCTGCATCCCAGATTTAGAGCTGCAGGTGGATCAATATGTTTTATGGAATTGTTTCTATTGAGCTTCAAACCCTGCTCACTGTTGACTTGAGAAGCTTCACATTGTCTGTTTTATATGAAAGGGGCCTCAAATTACATTTATTGTATTTGAATTTGGCAGTTCATTTTTGTTGTTGCAGATTCTTAACATGTTTTTATGAATGGCAGACTCTTACAAGGGGGAAGCCTACTTTCCCTTCAGTCACAACAAAGGCTGCAATTCTAAAAGCTTATGAATCCACACTCACACTATGGTCCCATTGTTCTTGCATCCATGTAAGCAGCCCAGACAGTCACAGAAGCAACAGCTAGGTGGGCGGGGGGGGGGACGTTTCATTGGATGGCTGTTAAATAAAACTGTGGCTGCAACGGTGTGCTTTTCATATTCAGTTCTTGTTTCTCTGGGGCCAAACTATAACCATTACCAATTAATAAGGGGCTGCTTCTGAAAATGGCAGCTGTAGGGCCGGGTTTGCAACTGTTCACAAGATGTCCTGCACTTCCCTGTCAGCCCAGCAGTAGTCAGTGATGGGTAGAACAAATAGGAATAGGGAAATGCTTAAAAGTTATTGGGGAACGGAGAACCCTACCATAAAACTCACCTATACAGTGATACCTCGGGTTACAGACGCTTCAGGTTACAGACTCCACTAACTGAGAAATAGTACTTTGGGTTAAGAACTTTACCTCAGGATGAGAACAGAAATCGTGCTCCGGTGGCGCAGCGGCAGTGGGAGGCCCCATTAGCTAAAGTGGTGCTTCAGGTTAAGAAGAGTTTCAGGTTAAGTACGGACCTCCGGAACAAATTAAGTACTTAACCCGAGGTACCACTGTATACAAAATGAACATTGCAAGGACGCCTGGGTTCACATAAGGGCAGAGATTTCTTTGACATTCTCTTTAAATGGCTGCAGCCACGTGCAAATTAAGAATGAAATGCTGTTGTCGGTTTGCTTGGGTTTTTTTATTAAAAAATCTTAAGTAAATTGTAGCCTGTTGATGATGGCTCCTCTTTTCGTTTCTTCAAGGTGTGGGGGTTAAGGTGATTGAACTGAATGAATGTAACAAAGAAAACAAGAATGCCTCTTCTCAGGGCCAGTGAGTTGCAAATAATTTTTAAATGCTTGTAATTACATCATCTCAATAAAAATTTTAATATATAAAGTTGTTCTGTTGTTTTTTCTTAAGCAAGTATATGCTGCAGGTAAGAACTCAAGGTTTTCGAGGCTTTACCTTCCTTCTCTCCACCACACCCACCTTTTTAATAGCCACCTTTAGCAGCGCACTGATCATGTGAGAGAACACTGAACACTGAAGTTGTAATGCACAGCAGATGAAGGTAATTGAGTCTGAAGCTCTGTTCTGTGCTCCAAACTCATTTCTTCTGGTATAATGGTATAAACTTGTAACATCCATGAAAAAGTCTTGTCTGATTTGAGAACTTAGAGGATTTCTAGTTGTCCTCTAGAGGTCTAATGTGGACTATGTTCACATTTGCACCTTAAAGGTAAAGGGACCCCTGACAGTTAAGTCCAGTCGCGAACGACTCTGGGGTTGCGGCGCTCACCTCACTTTACTGGCCGAGGGAGCCGGCGTTTGTCCAAAGACAGTTTTTCTGGGTCATGTGGCCAGCATGACTAAGCCGCTTCTGTCGAACCAGAGCAGCGCATGGAAACACCGTTTACCTTCCTGCCAGAGCGGTACCTATTTATCTAGTTGCACTTTGATGTGCTTTTGAACTGCTAGGTTGGCAGGAGCTGAGACCGAGCAACGGGAGCTCACCCCATTGCGGGGATTCGAACCACCAACCTTCTCATCTGCAAGTCCTAAGCTCTGTGGTTTTACCCACAGCGCCACCCGATAGAATTCTATCGCCAATTCGATAGAATTGCCTAAGATCCAGGACAAAGCACCAGGACATATGGAAGCCCTGATTTTTAATATGACATTACTTCAATCTCTTGACACTCTGATTATGTGATTTATCTTATTAAATAAGTTCTTGGCATGAATGCATTTGACAGTCATTACAGAAACTTTGCAGTGGGGAAATTCCCTATTTGGATGTTTCCTGGAAGAAGTTTGAACAATAACTTGAACAGCAACATTAGATATTGCTATTTGTAATACAAAATATTTAATATTTGCTCATTTATTTCTTTATTAAATTTGTATATTGCCCTATACAAATATCCACAGATATCAGGGAGGTTCACAACATTAACTTATTATGCAATAATATTGGGAATTAACTATGGTAATAGAAGGAGAATGGAATTGCTCTTTGCTCATAGTACTGTATGAATAAAGTAATACATTGAAATCTTGCATCTTTAGGTGTATGCCTATAAAGGAAAATGTGTGAAGAGGCCGTAATGCAGGCACATTTCCACGCACCGTGTATATGTGTGGCACAGGGAAGTAAATAATTCCATTCATTCAAAGCCAAATGGTGGGAGAGAGCTGGAGAGTCCTTGGGGCTTGCGAGGAGACCTTGCCCAGAGGGCATCAGTCAAGGTGGAAGAAGCCCTGAAGAGTCTTTACACTGTTCAGCCTCCCCACCTAACAGCTGGTGGGCGGGATAGAGCAGCAGCAGTAACCACTTTCCTGCATGTCCCAGACTCCTGCCAGCCTGGGAACTACAGTATTTTGGTATGAATTGAAGAGAGAGAAGCAGAAAGGGTGTTTAGAGGGTGCGCCCCACCTTACGCAATTTCTTTTTAAAATTTTTAAATCCTTACTGATTTTAAATATTGCATCTATTCACCACAAAAAGAAAAAAAAGAAAACACATCAAATACAAAAAAATGTTACATATAAATTATATTTCTTCCATGCTGTCAGAGACTGCCTCCAGGTCCCAGCTCACAGAAGACCAACGCTAGCCAGCAGAACTGTACAAAGTCTTTATTGAAGTTTAGTTCCCATTTTCAAACCCTAGCGTGCGTCTCTACGTCTAGACCCTAGACCAGCGAAGCCTCGTCTGAGTCTCCGCCCCCTGTACACCAGTTTAAGACTCTAGCCTTGCTCCACCTTCTACGTTTCTCCTTCCTCCTCTGGGTCCTACTACCCCCCTGGGTGCCTTCCTTCCTGGACGCCTCGGAAGCGGACCCTTCGGACTCCTCCCCCTCTCTTCGGCGGGCTTTGGGACCCGGCTCCCTCTCCGGGCTGCTCATTGCGCCACCCTCTTGTACATTTGAACTTGGCGCGCGCGCGCTGCCCCTGACCTTCCTTTTGACCGTTTCCTCGCTCTCTGATGCAGGTGTGGCTAACCCTGACTCATGTCCTTCCGCTGACGGAAAGCTGCCTGCTGCCGATGTTTGGGACTCCTCCCCCTTACTGCTCTCCGGTGGGGAAGCTGGTCCCGATTTCCAGCTGCTGCTCTCTGAGTCCCCTCTGGCCCCTCCTTCCTGGGGTGTTCCCTCTGGCAACCCCCTAGCTCTGACCACGGGAGCCCCTTTCTGTGAATCCTCTGATTCGCTGGAGAGACTTAGAGACCTCGGATGGCTATCATCGCTGACCTCTCCCTCGGATTCCTCTCCCTCGGTCTCTAATTCCTCCCTTTCCTGTCCCTCTGCTCCTGAACCCCTGACATCCATCCCCCCCTCGAAGCCCCCCCTTCCCCCCTCCCCTCCTTCCGGTGTGGGTACTGGGTGCTCCGTCGTAGCGGGGGTGCGTGCAGGATACAGTTCGTCCCCCATGTACTCGTCGACGTCGCTCTCCTCTGCTTCCATCTCTCTGTCTCCGTGCTCGAACCCCACGTTGTCCCCCAACACTTCCATGTCCGTCTCGCCCCCCTCCCCCTCTTCGGGTGGTCCCAGCCAAGGACCCCTCAGCCACTTCCTGCGCCACTGCTCCTCTGGTTGATCGTCCCACCAATACGAGTGGTCTGAGGCAGACCCCGGTGGCGAACCCACCTGGGGGCTCGGGACTGGTGCCTGTTCCTCGTCCGAGGCGAACCCCTGGAATGTGCTGGCTGAAAGAGTGGGTGTGAAGAGCCAGTCGTCGAAATACTCTGCTGGCATGGGCCTGTGCGGGAAGAGGGCATGAAACTCCTCTTTGAGCAGAGGCTCCTCCAAGGCATAGTCCGGTACCCAGCTGTTGGCACTGGCCGGGGTACCCTCTCTGGCTAGGAGATATTCTACTCCCTCTTCCCCCCATCTCGAGTCTAAAATCTCTGTGACCTCGTTGATGTGTCCCCTCCTAGGCGACCCCCCCTTTCTGGGCCCTTCTCTGAGCGGGTCTGGTGCTGTGTCTGGCTCCTGAAATCTATGAGGTGCTTTGTAGGGCGTGAGCACCGATCTATGGAACACCGGATGCATTCTGGAACCCTCCGGAAGAGCCAACCGGAAGGCCACTGGATTGACCTGTGCCTGGACTTGGTAAGGTCCTAGCTGCTTATGTCCTAGCTTCTTCTTCGCTAACGATCTGGTCGGCACTGCTTGCGCTGCTAACCAGACCCAGTCTCCCACCTGTATGTCTTCCCCAACTCTTCTGTGTCTGTCGGCCTGCACCTTGTATGCGTGCTTTGCTAGCTCTAACTGCCTCCTGAGTTGTTCGTGGACTTCCTGCAACTCCGACGCTAAGGCTTCCGCTGCCTGTGGCTCCCCCTCCCCCACTCTCTCTAAACCCGGGAAGGTTCTGGGATGCCTCCCGTTGTTGGCGAAGAACGGCGTCACCCCCGTCAACACGTGCTTCGTATTGTTGTAAGCGAACTCGGCGAGTGGCAGGTAGTCCACCCATGTCGTGGGCTGCTGATTGGCGTAGCATCTCAGGTACTGCTGCATGATGGCGTTGACCCTCTCCGCTTGTCCGTTGGTCTGTGGGTGTCTCGCCGACGCTAAATTGACTTTGACGTTCAGAATGCCCATCAGCTTCTGCCAGAAGTTCGAGATGAACTGTCGCCCTCGGTCGGAGAGAATAGACCGTGGCAGACCGTGGACTTTGAACACGTGGTCGATGAACAGTTTGGCGGTCTGCTCTGCCGTGGCTACCTTCGCACACGGAATGAAGTGTGCCATTTTAGTAAACATGTCCACCACCACTAGCACTGCTGTCTTTCCCCTCGAGCTGGGCAGATCCGTGACGAAGTCCAGGGCCACCCTCTCCCACGGTTCAGATGGTGTCTGCAGCGGTTCCAGCAGTCCCACCGGCGGTTTGTGAACTGACTTGGCCCTTTGGCAGATGTCACATCTCGAGACGTAATCCGCTACTTCCCCCCGCATCTTGGGCCACCAAAAGTCTCTGGCTACTAGTTCGACAGTCTTTTCTTTGCCAAAGTGCCCGGCGGTGGGAGCGTCGCGTAGCTGCTGCAGGACCCTTGCGCGGAGGTCGTCTCCCGGCACGTAGAGTGCTCCCTTGTGGAGGAGCAACCCATCGCGTATCTGGAACTCGTCGGCCCTCGCTGTGCCCCTGTGCACCTCCTCCATCTTGGCCTGTGCGAAGGGGTCTTCCCGCAGCGCGCGACGTACGGCGTCCAGGTCCACGGTTGCCGACGCGCATGCCCACGCTTCCGGTGCGAAAATGTGCTTGGCCGCCGACGGTGCCGCCTCCTCAAGGTATTGCGGCTTTCTGGACAATGCATCCGCCATCACGTTGTTGTCGCCTGGAATGTACTCAATCTTGAAATCGAAGTCCGCGAAGAACTCTGCCCATCTAATGTGTCTCTGGTTGAGGAACCTAGCCGTGCGCCAGTACTCCAGATTCTTGTGGTCCGTGTGGACCTGCACTGTATGTCTGGCTCCGATGAGGAAGTGCCTCCATGCCTTGAATGCTGCATGTATGGCTAGCAACTCCCTGTCCCAGATAGTGTAATTCTGCTCCGACTTGCTGAGCTTCCTCGAGTAGAAAGCGCACGGCCTCCAGTCCCCCTGCTGGTCTTGTTGCAACAGAACAGCTCCCACGGCTCTGTCTGAGGCGTCTGTCTCCACCCTCATGGGTCTGCTGGGATTCACATGCAGCAGCTGCTCTTCGGACGCGAAGAGACGCTTGAGTTTCTGAAAGGACTGCTCCGCTTGCTCCGTCCAGATGAATTTCTTCTTCTTGGAGCTGAGCGTGTCGGTGATGGCCGCTGTCTGCATGGCAAATCCCTTGATGAACTTGCGGTAAAAGTTGGCAAAGCCGACAAACCGCTGGACTTCCTTCCGATTGCGTGGGCTTTTCCAGTCCAAAACTGCGCGAACCTTGGCGCTGTCCATGGCGAGCCCCTTGTCCGACAACTTGTAGCCCAGGAAATCCACCTCCGTCACGTCGAACTGGCACTTCTCCAGCTTGGCGTACAGCCTGTGCTCCTTCAGTCTCTGCAGAACTTCCCTGACATCCCTCTCGTGCGCCTCTCGCGATTCTGAAAAAATCAGGATGTCGTCCAGGAAGCATACGCACTTCTTGTAAAGGAGCCCCGCCAGCACATGATGCATAAAGGCTTGGAAAGTGTGAGAGCCATTTTGTAATCCGAAGGGCATAACTCTGTATTCGTAGGTGCCTAGTGGCGTGAACATTGCCGTCTTCCACTCGTCGCCTTCGCGCATGCGAATCAGGTTGTACGCCCCACGTAGATCCAACTTGGTGAAAACGCGTCCTCTCCGCACCGTCGCGAGCAGGTCGTCTATCTTGGGCATGGGGAAGGCTGAGGGCTTGGTTTTCGAGTTTAAAATTCTAAAGTCCACCACCAGCCTCCTTTGGGGCGTGTCCCGCTTCTTCACAAAGAAAACTGGACTGCCTCCCACCGCTTTAGACTCCCGGATGAACCCACGTTTCAAATTGTGGTCTATGAACTCCCTGAGTTCCTGCAGTTCATCCTCAGACATGGAGTACAGTTTCCCAGTTGGCAGCGTCGCCCCCGGCAGGAGGTCAATCTTGCAGTCATAGGGTCTGTGAGGAGGTAGCTTGTCCGCCTCCTTCTCGCAGAATACCTCCAAAAATTCCGCATACTTGTGGGGTACTGCTTGCAGCGTGCCCAACTGTAACTGCGGGTCTTCCTCTTCCCCTTCTGGGCTGGGTATAATGCAGTGTTCCGCACAGTAGGAGGATCCAAAAGTCAGTTGGCGCTGGTACCAAGCCAATGCTGGGCTGTGCCTGTGCAGCCAACTCATGCCTAATACTACAGGCGTGTCCGACAGTTGGGTGACATTGAAGCTGATGACCTCCCGGTGATTCCCAATTTGCATCACCATCGGCGGCGTCTGCTGTACCACCTGCCCCCCTAGCAGTTCCCTGCCATCCACCGTGACAACCTTCAGGGGCAGCGTGGCTGGCAGTAATGCTACGTTGTGTTGTTGAATGAACTCCAGTCCTATAAAGTCTGCATTACTGCCAGAGTCAATTGTAATAGGCACTTCTACGGTGAGTCCATTGGGCAGCTGGAGCGATGCGGTGAGCTGCACCACTGGTTTGGGCGGGAGGGGGTCTGTGGGCTGCAAAATCTCTGGGGACTTCCTCACTGACTCATCTGGCTGGGCCCCAGTGCCTCCTATTCCAGCCAGACTTCGTCGTTTCCCTGCTGTGGTTCTCTCTGCTGAGTTGTTTCCAATACTGTCACTGAAGCTGCAGTGTGCTTGTGGATCCTCTGGGGACACTCTTTCGCCATGTGCTCTCCACTCTCACATATATAGCACTTCCTGTTCCTTCTAGGCAGCTTCGATTTTACTGCTCCCGGTGTTAAGGCTCTGGTAGCTGAGTGAGCCCTAGCACCGCCAATCTCCATCTGCTCTTCGCCCCCTCCCTGTGGAGGCGTGGACTGCGCACGCGCTGCCTCTCTGGGCAAGAGGGGGGGCACTCTCGCTGGTGTGCGTCCCCAACGCCCTTCTTCTTTGCTCCATGGGCGTTCTTCCTGCCTCACCCCAATCGACAACGCTCTTTCAACCACTTGCTGAGTGGTTGTGGGTCTCTCTCCCCGTGCCATCTCATCCTTGATCTGTGGGCTCAATCCCTCCAAAAAAAGGTCTCTAACTGGCGGAGAATCCTTATCCCAATTCAGCGCGTTGACCAATGCAAAAAACCGGGAATGATACTGCCTGACGCTGGCTTTCCCTTGTCTTAGCCCAAATATGTCTCTCCGGGCAATGTCAATGTCTATGTTAGATAAGAAACAGGAGTCCATTGCCTTAATGAATGCATCTGCGCTTTGGAGCGCTGGATCTTTATCCCTCCACAGATTGCGCAGCCATGCTTTCGCGTCCCCATGCAGATGGGACAAAATAAACCCCACTTTCTCCCGCTCATCTCTAAAGTCTCTCTCCAGCAGCTGCAGCGCAAACAGCACGTCTGCTCGGAAATTGGGGTACTGCTGCAAATTCCCATCAAAATGAGATACAATGCTGCCTCCTCTCTTCCCCAACCCAATCCCCTCGGATCTGGGTCCCGGTAGCCCCTGCTTCACAAGCCCTTCCAACCTGGCTTGAAGATCTCTGCAGGCAGCTGCCGCTTCTTCCTCTCTCTTCCTGGATGCGATTATTTCAGCGCTGAGTTGTGTCACCGCTTCTTCCAGGGAAGCTATTTTCTGTTCTGTAGTCATCTCGCCTGACTTTTGTGAGCTCGCAAGGCACCAGTCTTCTGCCCTCCCTGCCTCGCTCCCGTAGCGATGCTTGAGGCGAAGAAAACCGATGAAACTGTGAGACGAGGCTTACTGTCAGAGACTGCCTCCAGGTCCCAGCTCACAGAAGACCAACGCTAGCCAGCAGAACTGTACAAAGTCTTTATTGAAGTTTAGTTCCCATTTTCAAACCCTAGCGTGCGTCTCTACGTCTAGACCCTAGACCAGCGAAGCCTCGTCTGAGTCTCCGCCCCCTGTACACCAGTTTAAGACTCTAGCCTTGCTCCACCTTCTACGTTTCTCCTTCCTCCTCTGGGTCCTACTACCCCCCTGGGTGCCTTCCTTCCTGGACGCCTCGGAAGCGGACCCTTCGGACTCCTCCCCCTCTCTTCGGCGGGCTTTGGGACCCGGCTCCCTCTCCGGGCTGCTCATTGCGCCACCCTCTTGTACATTTGAACTTGGCGCGCGCGCGCTGCCCCTGACCTTCCTTTTGACCGTTTCCTCGCTCTCTGATGCAGGCGTGGCTAACCCTGACTCATGTCCTTCCGCTGACGGAAAGCTGCCTGCTGCCGATGTTTGGGACTCCTCCCCCTTACTGCTCTCCGGTGGGGAAGCTGGTCCCGATTTCCAGCTGCTGCTCTCTGAGTCCCCTCTGGCCCCTCCTTCCTGGGGTGTTCCCTCTGGCAACCCCCTAGCTCTGACCACGGGAGCCCCTTTCTGTGAATCCTCTGATTCGCTGGAGAGACTTAGAGACCTCGGATGGCTATCATCGCTGACCTCTCCCTCGGATTCCTCTCCCTCGGTCTCTAATTCCTCCCTTTCCTGTCCCTCTGCTCCTGAACCCCTGACACATGCGTTGAGACTTCCGTCTTCCTCAGCGTGGGTCCTTCGTTTCCTTGTTGACTGCATATTGTATGACATTTAACTCATCATAAATTATAATCTTTGTAGCATATGACATTGCAGAAGTTAATCAAAGCATGTCAAAGATTTCATACGGGAACAATGTTCTTTTCAATATAATCTGTATATATCCCATTCTTTGTTAAACTTTTGGTTTGTCTGTATGTCTATGTAGAATTGGCAAAGATGACAGGAAAAATTAAGAACCAGACAAACCACCTTATGCAATTTTATTTATGTGCACAGGGGCCCAGAATGTAACCCCCATGTAAGTGGGGAGTCACCCATACCTGACATGGGAAGCTGCAATAGTTTTTCACAGATATACTCTGTCAGTGGCAAGTACGATGGAGGCAGATATGAACAAATCCTATTATTCAGAAGGATTCTGGGCCTGTCTAAAGTTAAGCGGGATCTCCACACTCAGTTCTTTAAAATGTTTCATGGTACCTCTCAAGGCTTCTGTCGAGGCTTTGGGAAAGCTATTCCTCCCCCAGTTGCAGCAAGAGTAGATAAACGAGGTATAGTCCTTTTTAATGGGGTTATTCAGTCATAATAGAGAGAGGAGAGACGCGGGTGGCGCTGTGGGTAAAAGCCTCAGCGCCTAGGGCTTGCCGATCGAAAGGTCGGCGGTTCGAATCCTCGCAGCGGGGTGCGCTCCCGTTGTTCGGTCCCAGCGCCTGCCAACCTAGCAGTTCGAAAGCACTCCTGGGTGCAAGTAGATAAATAGGGACCGCTTACTAGCGGGAAGGTAAACGGCGTTTCCGTGTGCGGCTCTGGCTCGCCAGAGCAGCGATGTCACGCTGGCCACGTGACCCGGAAGTGTCTCCGGACAGTGCTGGCCCCCGGCCTCTTGAGTGAGATGGGCGCACAAACCTAGAGTCTGTCAAGACTGGCCCGTACGGGCAGGGGTACCTTTACCTTTACCTTTAATAGAGAGAGGCAAAAGAACGCAACAAGCCTTAACAACAGTGTTGCTCCTGACTGGGCTCCTCCTCCCTCCTTCCTCGCTACAGCACCTTCCCTTACGGTGTCCGCTCGAGGTCAAATGTCTGGTTCCATTGTTCCTGCCCTCTTAACAAATGCCGAATTCTGGGAGACGGGGGATCAGAAATACTCTCCAGTGACAATGTGTCATCTGGCTGCCCTGCCGCAGTCCCCTTCCCCCACTTCTTCTAACACTTCCCAACTCTTCTGTCTATCTCTGAGCTGTGACTTTCCTCAGACCCCTCAAAGCCCTGCTGTAAGTCAGTGCTGCCTCCTCCTCCTCCTGCAGCGTCGGGAGAAGGGGGGGGGGAGTGATTTCCACCATTCCTCCTCCTGCATCTCACCCTCCTGACCCTGACAGTGCTTCAAGAAGGAAGATTAGGAAGGGCAAAAATCACCTATGCACAGCTTTCAATATTAAAAACTGGAGAGAGGGACATTTAATGAAGTCACAAACCATGTGTTCTGACTCCCCAGTATTTTAGCTCAGTCAAGGCTATCAGTCCTGACCTCTGGCTCACCACAGACTGCTGCTCATGCTCAATGGGAAAGGCTTGAGCACAAAAATGTGGGTGCCCTTGGCAGGCATACTTCAGTCCTTAGAAGCTATATTCCAGCAGCTCTGGACATAAATATGCACAGCAGGGTCAAAAGGAATAAACCATTTAGTGTCCTCTTCCATTCTTAAATTGTGGTCCAGAGAACTGCCGAATGTATGTGCAGTAAGGGGGAGGCAGCTGGAGGTCATACTTACTTTTTTATTTTACAAAGCACAATCTCTTTTTTAACAAAGAAAAACAAAGCACAATACAGGCCTTTATAACTGCCATACTTAGTTGCAAGACATGCAGTGAGGAAAACCCCCGCAGACCCCAGTGCATAAGAATCTCCCAGTGTCTCAAAACGTTGGAAGAATGGCAGTTACCAGGGTCAACGGCAGATGTTCAGGAGACCAGCAGATCTTCAGTTGGCTTATAAAGACAGTTTGCTAGCCTGAGGTGATTGATTAGCAGCCAAAGCTGTTCAGTATGTATTGTTTTTTAACAATCCCTTTTCAGTGTTTGGCAGGTGAAGGGGAAGAGGCTGAATGACAGGTGAGTCTAACAAAGTAAGCATTGTTTTGCTGCTCCTACTTCCCCCAAATGGCAGGAAGTTCCAGGGCAGCCGTTTGCAGGTCCAGTTTCCTTTTGAATGAAAGGGAAATTGCCAAAGACATGGGCTGACTTTGTCATATCTGTCTGCTTACAAACATACAGGTGAGCTGGTAGAGAGCAAGCAGGCCAGCCAAGCAAGCAGTTCAAGATTCACAACCACAGCAGTCAAGCATGGTAAAAACGTAAAAGCTGCTTTGGCTAACATTCAAGTTAAATTATGTTGTTCTCTTGTTCTGTTGGATTTCTCTGCTCTGCATCTGATGTACAAAAAACTATGAAAATCCATTTGATTCTTCTGTACTCCTGCACTCAGGCATGTGTCATCAAATGGCAGCTTGGTTTCAGACTCCATGTAATAACTATATATTAAAATCAGAGCAGCCATAAGAATCATACAGGCGAGGAGTTGGGGACAATTAAAAGCACAGGCGGGGTGGGGGGAGCTGAAATGCTCTCCAGCCACACTTCACAGCCTATAAGTGCTGCACCAGCAGCTTTTCAGAATTCTGCCACATTCCCTGATGGCAATTACATTGATGGCAATTACAAGCAACCTGGGGAGGAAACAGCAAGTGGGCATTTATTTATTATTTCTACATTTATATCCCATATTTTTCACCAATGAGCTAAAGGTGGCACACATAATTCTCCACTTCCTCATTCAATCCCAAAACAACCCTGTGAGGTATTTTAGGCTGGTCTAGAAGCAGCCTGGCCGGGGACGCGGGTGGCGCTGTGGGTAAAAGCCTCAGCGCTAGGGCTTGCCGATCAAAAGGTTGGCGGTTTGAATCCCCGCGGCGGGGTGCGCTCCCATTGCTCGGTCCCAGCGCCTGCCAACCTAGCAGTTCGAAAGCACCACCAGGTGCAAGTAGATAAATAGGGACCGCTTACTAGCGGGAAGGTAAACGGCGTTCCGTGTGCTGCGCTGGCTCGCCAGATGCAGCTTTGTCACGCTGGCCACGTGACCCGGAAGTGTCTCCGGACAGCACTGGCCCCTGGCCTCTTGAGTGAGATGGGCGCACAACCCCAGAGTCTGGCAAGACTGGCCCGTACGGGCAGGGGTACCTTTACCTTTATAGAAGCAGCCTGGCCGGGGACAGGGGGGGCATCTCGCCCTCAGGATTGTGGGTGTCCTCTGCTGCAACGTGGACATGTGAAATCACACACACACAATGTGTGTGGCGGCCAGCAGCCACAGCTCCTCTTTCTCTCCGCAGCCAGTGAGGCACCCTTTTCCACAAGGAGGGGCTCAGACTCGGAGGCAAAGAGATTCTGCCGCTGCATCTGAGCCTCTCCAGAAAAGGGCGCCTTGCTCGCTGGCTACGGAGGGCAGAGCTGAACTGCTTCTTTCTCAGAAGCCCCACCACTGCTGTCTGCCAACTTTTCTCATTGACTTTGTGGGTGCTCAGTCCCTACAATTATATTATTGTGGGTGCCCCATGGCCCCCTGGAGTTGGTTCCCATGGCTGGGAAGATCTCTTCATCAGAAGGAGAAGTAAATCCACTTGCTATTGAAACTTCTTCCCTCTCCTCAAGGAACCCTGGATAGGAACCCTGAGGTAAGAACCAAATGTTCCCTGTTGCAATCCTCTTGATTAATCTAACAATGTAAGAAATGCAGACTTGCAACCCTAGTCAGCTTATGACTTGTGGCCACGATTAACTAAGTGTTATTTGAAGAAACAATGAACCATGCTTAAGAAACCCAGAAATTTGAAGAGAAGTTCCATGGTTCTCCAAGGAAATATGCATTTCATGGTCTTATGACAACCCAAGAGCATTTGGAGGCGGGGAACTATAGTTGCGGCATCAAGTACTTCATTTGACAAGATTTTGAGCCTCGGCTTCATGGTTTTCAGGAGCAAGGGTTGAGGAAGGGGGGGGGAGGTATCTTGATGAAGAATTCAAATTTACTGTGAAGCAAAGAACAAAAATTCCAGATGACAAGAGTAGAAGGAAATTCAGGGTTTAATGTTAGCCTTAAGTCATGCACTGTTTGGAACTGAAAAAAGGAGAGGATTTTCTGCTGAACTGTCCAACTTCTCTTGATCAAGATCAGTGTTCTAAGGAAATGTAAACTAATCATTTACCTAGATGGTCCAGTTATGTAACTTTTTGGCAATTTTTAACCTATTTTTAACATTAATAAAATGTCAAGCCATATGGGTCAAGATCCAAAATTAGTCTTGCACAAAAGTTGTGTTGTGCCATTTCTAGGGCTGTATATTCCCATCCATATCTTCACAGTGTCCAATAACATCAGATCCTGCGGGATCAAACAAATGTTCCATTTGCTCCAGCATCCTGTTCTCCTGCTGGCCAATCAGGTGCCTGTGGGAAGGCGACAAGCAGCAGCTGAGCACAAGACCCTCGTCCCCCTTGAGTATTCAGAAGCTCTACTGTCTCTGACTGTGAAATGTTGAAGAACCTTCTTAAAGATTATAGTAAGTAAGTAAGTAAGTAAGTAAGTAAGTAAGTAAGTAAGTGTTGTGCGGAACTGAATTTCAGATTGCAAGGTGGGGGGGGGGGGCTGAGAGAGAACCAAGATAGTCAGATCCTTCCATCCCTTCTCCCCACACTACCTCACAATCCATGCTCTAAGGCGAAATCCTCCCCTGCCACCAAACCAACTCCCTCCAACAACCAAGGACCAAGCTGCCTAACCCTGTTCATAGCAAAGCTGCTCAGCTTGCCTCTTGCTAAAATAGCCGGGAGCAAAGTGTTCTCTCATATTCTGTTTTTCTGCCGTCATCCTTGCCAAAGCAAAGAGAAGTAAATCAGCACAAGGTGCCACCAACTGTTGGCAAAGTGAAGGACAATTCAGTGCTTCTTGCTTATCTTGGATTGATATGCCGACTTTGATTTAGCAGAAGTCCTGAACTAATTAATGTGGAGGGTTCACTGTGTTATTCTGTTTTATTTGTTGTGTTTCTTAACACAAAGTTGACCAGCCTTCTATTTAAAAAGTCATTAGGACTTTGGTTATACAGACCAAACCGTTCTAGTATTGAGAACAAATTATTTTTAGGTGAGCTTTAATACTGCTTTAGAATGGTTTTCTAGAGCTTGTGTGTGTTTTATGGAAATAGTTGCATTGATCTTACTGTTTATTTTGTAAATTGCTTTTATTTGTTTGTTTACTTAAAAATTGTGCCCCTCCCAGAAGACATTGTTAATAACTAAATGTTAAAAATAAATATTAAAAATTTATTTGTTGATTGCATTTCTTAGACTACAATCCTAACTCAAGTTCCCTGGAAGCAAGCAGCATTTAATTCAATATGTCTTACTTTTCCTATTGCACTCTTAGGATTGTGCTTTAGTTTCTTTTGGCCTTGCTGATAATATCCTTCACATGGTAATAATCAGAACTCACCTCAGGGGTGTGCTTGGCCAGAACCACACAACAATGTGTGCAAGAAGGGTCACAGATATCTGCATACTTGGTGACAGCTTGTATGTCCAGATTGTCTAAACGAGCCCTCTGTCTCCTGCTGAAAGACATCTATTGCTTGCAACAATTTGTGGCTGCACCAGCCAAGTCATCAACAGAAGTATGAATTCACTCAAAATGGGTCTATTTTCAATCCTTCCCATGATCTCCCATAATGGTTCAATTGAGGAATTCCTGGGTAGTGATGATATTAGCAGGTTGATCATAATGGCATTTTTCTTCAAATATTAAAGAGTGAAGCTTATAGGGGAGTGTCAGAGATGTCCTAATATCCAGACATTCCATATATCCAGCATATATCAAAATGTTGATACAATCTCTATTCCAAAGGCTTTGGACGGCATAGGCCACTGACGATGTATCAGTAGAATGGAGGTAGACTGCATTACTATAGCCTGCCAACCCTTGTTTGATTCAAAGGCACTGTGTTCATTGTTTGGGAGCAAAAAGAGAGAGACGATGTTGTTGCTTTAAAAGGTATAACAATTTAAAAGGTATTACAATGAGGAAAATACTGGAAGTAAACCACTGGCTGCGCAGGTGGTGTTGTCAGGAAGGATTTGGCTTCATGGATCATGGTCTCCGCTTCCTTGAGGAAGGACTTCTGGCGAAAGATGGGCTGCAACCTCACAGCGGTTGGCAAGAACGTGTTTGCCAAGAGTCTTGAGAATTTGATCAGGAGAGCTTTAAACAAGGTCTTGAGGGGGAGGGAGAAAACAAAAGAATGACAAAAGGGCAGCTGGCACTGGGGATAAGAGCTTCATTGATGCACAGGAAACTGAGGTGGTGCTACGTGGCCTCTGTCTTCACCCAAAAGGAAAGCGATGCCCAACCTGGTGATAACAGAATCAGTGAAATAAGGAGGGAGCTGCAGCCCAAGATGGGGAAAGAGGTAGTAAGGGAACACCTAGCTGCTTTAAATGGATTCGAATCTCCAGGGCCTGATGAGCTGCATCCAAGGGTACTAAAGGAGCTCACAGATGTAATTTCAGAGCCTTTGTCTTGTGCGGATGTTTAGGATAATAGACAAGGAAATATTTGTTAAGTATTATCCTTCCTTCACTCCCACAAATACCCTCTATATTCCCAGAAGCTAGTTGATAGATTCATTTGAATCTCTACAAAGTGACTAATCCAAACTCGCTTGCCCAGATGGATTATCTCTGATGCCCCCTTTTCTGCCTCTTAAAATACAATAAAGACTCACAAGTCTGTCTTTAAAAATATAACAATAAGTATACTCACAAGTTGTTCACAGTACACATTCTAGAAGGCAGGCTTTAAGCTTCAGGTTACAAACTTATAACGTGGCTCACATCCTTTGTTGAGGATGGACTCAAGCGCTGCTGGCTGAGAGCCAGCAGACAACAAAATGGATAAGGCTAAACTAAGAGTTGAATCAAACAGAGAGACGAAATGGCTGTGTAACTCTGCTTTTATAGAGTTTTGTTTTGTTTTTCTGTTTTATTATATAATAATAATAATTTATTATTTGTACCCCGCCCATCTGGTTGGGTTTCCCCAGCCACTCTGGGCGGCTTCCATAGAAACCAAAAATACACTAAAATATCACACATTAAAAACCTCCCTGAACAGGGCTGCCTTAAGATGTCTTCTGAATGTCAGGTAGTTGTTTATCGCTTTGACATCTGATGGGAGGGCGTTCCACAGGGAGGGCGCCACTACCAAGAAGGCCCTCTGCCTGGTTCCCTGTAGCTTTGCTTCTCGCAATGAGGTAACCGCCAGAAGGCCCTTGGCACTGGACCTCAGCGTCCGGGCAGAACGATGGGGGTGGAGACGCTCCTTCAGGTCTCCTGGGCCAAGGCAAATTAAATTTGCTTAGTACTCTGCTTTTATAGAGTCACACTCATCTGCTGAGTCACTTGCAGCAGGAACAGGAAGTTACACATCCCCCTGCCTCTGTCCACTCTAGGAACCAAATCATGTTGTACATGACTGTACTGATGTAACACATCCCACATGTCTATTATCTTTGAGAATTATTGGAGAACAGGTTTGTCCGTACAGACTGGAGGTGGGCAAATGTCCCCATCTTCAAAATGCAGGGAAAGGAAGACCCAGAGAACTACAGACCAGTGAGCTTGACATCGATACCAGGGAAGGTCCTAGAATAGATAATTAAATAGAACAGTCGGCCTGTGAGCAGGTTCAGCTTGACTGAACCCAACGAGTACTCATTAATGGTTCCTCGCCATCCTGGGAAAAGTGACAAGTGGGGCGCCGCAGGGCTTGCTGTTGTTCAACGACATTATAAATGCCTTGGATGAAGGAATTGAGGGGCTCCTCATCAAATTCGCAGATGGCACCAATCTGGGAGGGATAGCTAATGCCACAGAAGACAGAATCAGAATTCAAAATGACCTTAACAGATTGGAGAACTGGGTGCAAGCTAACAAAATGAATTTCAATAGGGACAAATGTAAGGTTCTGCACCAGATGCACAGATATAGGATGGGGGACACATGGCTTACTAGCAGTACCTGTGAAAAGGATTTAGGGTCTTGGTGGAACATAAGCTTAATACGAGTCAACAGTGTGTTGCAGCAGCAAAAAAAGCTAACACTATTCTAGGTTGCATCAACAAAAGTCTAGTGTCCAGATCAAGAGAAGTAATAGTACCACTCTATTCTGCCTTAGTCAGACCACACTTGGAATACTGTGTTCAATTCTGGGCATGACTGTTTAAGAAGGTTGTTGACAAGCTGGAACGTGTGCAGAGGAGGGTGAACAAGATGATTAAGGGTCTGGAAACCAAGCCTTATGAGGAGCGCTTGAAGGAGCTGGGTATGTTTAGCCTGGAAAATATCTTAAGGGCTGTCACATGGAGGAGGGAGCACACTTGTTTTCTCTTGCTCTGGAGGGTAGGACTCAAACCAATGGCTTCAAGTTGCAAGAAAGGAGAATCTAACTAAACATTTGGAATAACTTTCTGACAGTAAGAGCTGTTCAGCAGTGAACAGACTGCCACAAGAGGTGGTGGACACTCCTTCCTTGGAGGTTTTTAAACAGAGGCTGGATGGCCAACTGTCATGGATGCAGAGGGTTGGACCAGATGACCCTTGGGTCCCTTCCGACTCTTAAGATTGTATGATTCTATGTTGTGGTGCATTCTAGCAAGGCAACTGGAAACCCGACAGAGTGATAGGCGTGGCTTCCGCGAACTGACCAGTCGTGTCACAGATAGCTCGGTTTTGTGTTCCTTTGGAGAATTGAGACACAGAGTGGAATCATAGAATCTTAAGAGTTGGAAGTGACCCAACGGCCTTCAGCTAGCCTGCCCAAGATGGATCCCAGTCTTCCTTCCTTCCTTCTTCCTCCCAGCAACCCTTGCTCAAGCCTCTCTTCTTCTGTCACCTCACGCCCAGTTACCATGGCAACCTTCAAAATGCCCAGTCTCTGTTCACACCTCAAGGCAAGGGGGGAGGACAGTTCTCTTGCATTGTCAATGACTCTCAACGGCCCTGTATTGTTTCCTGGGGGTTGGACTAGATGACCCTTGGGTCCCTTCCAACTCTATGATTCTATGTTCAAAGCTGCACCAGAAGTCCAGGAGAAACAGTTATCCTTATTTAGGTTAGATAAAGCCAGTAAGAATTTGTACACACCAGGGAAAGGATTGTGTGTGTGTATATATTTTTGGTGAGGCAATGTGATTGCCCTGAATTCTGATAGGAGAAATGTCAGATACCTCCCCACACCCTGCTTCTTATTTCCTTCCCTTTGTGTAGCAAGAGTAGCAAACCGTGGACTCCATGGTGACAAGAGCCTTACTCACTGTACCACCAAGGGAGCTTTTGTCAGCTGACACAAGGAGCCAAAGAGCATTCACCTGGCCCTGGAAACCTTAAGACTTAGGCCTGACTTCTCTGTCTGGGAACTTTGTTGGAAAATATACTTTTGTCTATTATTTTGCTCAGCCAGCAGATGGCTCAGATGGATGCAACTATGTGCTGGGGCACATTGGTGAGAAATGGTTGTGTGCCGTACATATTTTTTCAGAAGTCCTACTCTATTGAACCGGATATGCAACCATACACACACTTACCTGAGAGTATTAATGACTTGATGTGAGTGTGGCTTTGCTGTGTTTTATATTTTGATATGTGCTATATTAAGAAATATTGTTATACTAATGTTTTGTGTTAATTGTATTGTTTGCTGTTTGCTGTTAGTTCCTCAGGAAGGAAAAGTTAAACCAGTTCAATAACTGAATTTAATTCTAGATTAAAATTGGAGGGGTACTCTAGAATTCTTCAGCTTAACAGAATTAGGCGGAGCGGAGACCTTTAGCTGTCCTCTGGTGTTGACCATGCTTTATACTTTAAGACAGAGATGGAAGACTTATGGAGACCTAAGACCTTCCAAACATTATTGGACTGTGGCACCCCATCATTCCTGACCATTGGCCATGCTGGCAGGGACTGATGGGAGCTGGACCCCAACAACATCTGGAATGCTAAAGGTCTCTAAGACATGCACTAAGATCACACCTGAATAATAAATGTTTCCAGCTAAAAGTGTATGCTTCAACTGTCAAACACTCTTAATGCTATTGCCCAGCCCCAGGTGTCTTAAATTTAAGGAATAGCAAAAGCATAGATAAAGAATATACAGTTAAATTGGTTTTTAATAAATGCATGAAGAATCCATTCTATTCAGCTTCACATGGACCAATATTTTCAAAATTACCTATCCAGGAAGCTGGACGTCTTCCTGCGTTCATGATTGATAAGGCTATTAACAGACACAGTATTCACTTCCTCCCGTCTTCTGGGGTCCCGGCTGTGGAGGTGATAATAAGATAAAATCACATGTTAGCATGGATAGGAATTACATCTATCAGCTATAGGAGGGTCCATGGAAGGTGATCGCATACTTTATCCCACATGGGAAAACTTACAAGCATTGTGATAAGCATTTTATTCCTAAAATCATAGAATTATACACAAAGGTCTTGTAGATAACTTTTGCCCACATCTGCTGGTACAATATTTTTCGCTCTAGCACTGCTTAGAGAGAAAAATCAAGTTTTATCAAGTTTTGTAGAATGTCATGTCGGCAGAGTGACCTAGATTAATTTCTCAAGATGGTTCCAACCACCACATAAAAATAGCCACATGTTTAGGAGCTGTTTGCTTCACATCAGGAAAATTATCTCACCAGTATGAATATGACTGCTCATATGACTGATCAGTGACTTGTTCTTCAAATCCTAGGTACAGAAAATCTTAAGTGATGAAGAATGAAGCTCCTCACCGCGAAGCATAACTGCATCTAGTTCAAACCTGTTGCTACAATTTAAGCTGGTTCATTAACCCATTTGGGAAAGAACATCATTCATGAAGGGTTTTATCTTAACTTTTCAAAGAAAGCCAGGCACTTGATGTCAAATTCCCACTGCCCCATCTGTAACATCTAGTTCAAGCCAGACTGAATTGCTTATTGTCTTAAGATGCTCAGGCGAGTTTGCAACCTGCTTTCTGCTGCTTAAGAAGGGGAATGTAACTCTGCTATGTAAAGAAACTTTCTAGCATGAGTTGGGAAGGATATTAATAATCAATATACAGTGGTACCTCGGGTTAAGGACTTAATTCGTTCCGGAGGTCTGTACTTAACCTGAAACTGTTCTTAACCTGAAGCACCACTTTAGCTAATGGGGCCTCCTGCTGCTGCCGCACCGCCAGAGCACGATTTCTGTTCTTAACCTGAAGCATTATTTCTGGGTTAGCGGAGTCTGTCACCTGAAGCGTCTGTAACCTGAAGCGTATGTAACCCGAGGTACCAATGTATCCTCTCCTGCCACCCTCAACATTCCCACCACAAAAATAAAATTGAAGGGAATCTTGTTGAAGCTTACTCAGGAGAAAATTTACACATCAAAACTCCTTGAAAGGGTTTGCACAGAACCAAGAAAAGGGGTGGATGGCAAAAAGCCTCAAAGAGACAAAAAAACAAAAAACAAAAACCAGTTTAAAAGGAAATCAGAGGGTCTTGGCTGATCTTATGGAAATGCAGTACTTTAATGATCCTGTGACCAAATGAATCCAATTAAAAACCTGACCTCAGATAAACAATTGCTGCACCTCAAAGTTCTCCTTTTGACAAACAATTCGCTTTTACTGGAAGGGATGCTCATTTTCCCTTTGGTCATACAGCCATAATACGTCTTAGGATTCCTTTGTATTCAAATTATATATTGCCTACTTTTTATGGCCTTTACAAATAAATGTCTTGAGGTGTGTGGGTGTGGGTGTGGGTGTGTGTACACAAACACGCACCTGGGGGAGTGCCAAACTGGGTCTTTGACCCAAGTGACAGAAAGCTAGTTTTGGCCCTGCTTCAACTAGGGGGCTCACCAGAGTAGAGGACTGTGGAAGCGGATTCCACTGCTGGATACCAATTGTGGCATCTCTGTATATCCTAAAACCACAACAGGTTTTCCTATGGTTTTTGCGTGAGGTAAAACTTTGATACTTGGGAAACCCAGACAGAAGGTGAACAATTAAGAAATATTTATTTTACAGAACAAAGTTGGTAAAACAAACGAGGTGTCAGGAGATAAAGTTCTTTCAGTAAACAGTTAACTAACTAATAATTATACTAACTCCAGTGCTTTACCCCCCCGCCCCAAAAAAATGTTTAGGGGTACTACTCATATTGAAATACTGCCCCTCAATGAGGCCAAACTTAGATTCACAAAATGTTTAGGGATATGTGTACCCCTGCATACGCCAAGAAAAAAGCACTGGATATTGGATGTTACAGGCTTCTAAACAAGGTAGTAAACACACAGCTTCTTTTAACCTTCAGTTGTTTGTTTTCGGTTCTTACTCTTCAGTTAGATGTTATAAGTTTCTAGACTAGTTGGTAAATGCTTAGTCTATTTCTAGTTATTTCAGTTCAGTTCCTTAACTTAGTTGTTGCAGTGTTACAGCTTAATACTTTGGTTTCCTAAACAAGGTGGTACTTTCTGTCAGTTATCCAACTTTTCAACAATCCTACTCCTGAGGTACTCCAAACAGTGCAACAGACCCAGAGGATCACCCCACTTGGGAGTCTTCCCTTTCTAGAAGATCTCTCCTTTCCTGTCGCTGTATCCTCACAGCTCTACTTCTCCTGGCTCAAACTCAGCCCTCCTATCTGAATACTCTCAGAGAACACTAAAGAACACTAATCTAAGCTCAGAGACTCCTTTCTCTAGCTGTAGATATTTTCCTCAGGGTGGATGTTACACACAGAGACCAGAACAAACTCTCTAACTCCCTTCTAAAACTATCTTCCTATTTGAACACTACTTCAGAAACTGCTCCTTTCATTCTCCCAAGATAGAAAGATAGCTCTTTCTATCCATCTGTCTGGGTAGCAAATTAGAGAGGGCCACCAGCCGTCTGGTGGAATTCTGAGGCATTGCATCTCCAGACTCTGGCTCTGCTTTTATAGGAATCAGATCTGCTATGGAATGGCTCACAACATCAGGAAGGTACCTCTTTGTCATATGCAGTTCCACCTTTAGTAGTTTCAAATACAATACTAAATGGGGTACATGAGTCTCTAGAAAATGCTGCTAGAAACTTATGTGTACAGCTTTCCAACATTCCCCCCCCCCCAAATAAAGGGGGGATATGTAATGCCTTCAGTTTAGATTTAGAGGACCCAACAATATGGGACACAGCTCAGTGGCAGAGCAGCTGCCTGGCGTGCAGAAGGTCTCCGCTTCAATTGCCAGCATCTCCAGGTCAAGCTGGGAGAGCATCTGGAGAGCTGCTGCCAGTCTGTGCAGACAGTGCTGAGCTCGATGGACCAATGGTCTGATCTGGTTCATTGCAGTTTCCTTTGCTCTTACACTTTTCCTCTTGAATATTGTGTTCACCTTATGAGTTTTGGGAAGCACTATCAGGCTCGCCAGAGCAGCGATGTCACGCTGGCCACGTGACCCGGAAGTGTCTTCGGACAGCGCTGGCTCCCGGCCTCTAGAGTGAGATGAGCGCACAACCCTAGAGTCTGGCAAGACTGGCCCGTACGGGCAGGGGTACCTTTACCTTTATCAGGAAGAAAAAGACTAGAGTGGCGCACCACCTGAATTCCTGGTACTTAATTTAAACGATCTGTGAAGATAGGAATGCTACCTGTGTGCTCTCACACTTTCTCTGTTTGTTTGTTTGTTTGTTTGTTTGTTTGTTTGTTTGTTTATATTTATTACTTGGCTCATAACACTGGGAAACATTTTTTTACTTTTTGAATGTTGTCTAGATTTCTACAACTGATTTAGAGTATTTTTGCACTGCTGAATCAGGAAATGGCATCCGTTTCTCTCCATCAGGTCAGGTTTACTGTAAACTGAATGGTGGGCATTGATAAAGGTAAGTATGCGTACATTGCATGTTGCTTCACCATTTTTCAAACTTCAGGGCTTGAACTTCCATTTCTTGGAACTCCAGGAATGCTCAGCGGCAGGGAGGTCTCTCTTCAGAGTCCAACAGTAGTCAGCCATCATGACTGCATCTTTCATGTCCTGATGGAATCTCTCCCCCTGCTCGTCACTCATTGAACCCAGATTCTCAGGAAACTGGTCCATATGTGAAAATAGGTAGTGCATCTTGACGCTCATGTTGCAGCCCAGGTTTCTGAAAGCAGTCAGCATGTTGTTGACAAATTCTGTGTAGTTTCTGGCCTTATTGTTGCCAAGAAAGTTCTTCACTACCAGAACAAATGCCTTCCACGCTTCCAGTTCCACTTCGTTCATTGAGTTTCCAAACTCTGGATCTCTGATGAGCTGACGGATCTGAGGACCGTCAAAGATGCCAGCTTTCAACTTCTCCATGGTCAATCCTGGAAAAGCCTGGCACAAGTAAGTGAAGCAGTCACCATCCTTGTCCAGAGCCTTGGTGAACTGCTTGATTAAGCCGAGCTTGATGTGCAGCGGTGGGAAGAGTATTCTGTCTCTGTCCACCAGATGACGTTCCTTTCTTTGCAAGGCACCAATTCCTCCCGCACAGCCCAGTCCTTCTTCATGTAATGCTGAGCACGGTCCCTACTATCCCACATGCACAGAAAACATGGATACTTGGTGAAGCCAGACTGTTGTCCCAACAAAAAGTTCACCATCTTCAGGTCAACACAAATAAACCACTTATGCTGATCATAACCAATTTTCTCCAGCACATACTTCACCGCTTCATAGTTCTCCTTCAGTGTACTCGAGTGAGCCAGGGGTATAGAGGCAAACTGGTTGCCGTTGTGTAGCAGAACACATTTCAGTGATCGCTTGCTGCTGTCAATGAACAGTCTCCAATCTTTGGGTTCATACTGTGGCACTCCAAGCTTGAGCAGAAGCCGTGCAATATCTGCACAGTACACCAAGTCCTTCTCTTCCGAGAAAAAACGGAGGTACTCTTGATGCCTGTTGCGGAAGAAGCTGATGTGAGCACTGTCAGAGAGGAGGTTTTTTTCCTTCAATCTGGATGCCAAGAGTTTGGCAGAGTCCTTTGACAAGCTGAGGTCGCGAACTAGATCATTCAACTCCTTTTGGGAAAATGGATGTGGAGCATCATCTTCAAGAACCACTTCTTCTTCCTCATGTCCTTCAACACTGGAGGCATCTTCATCACTAATGTCAGGAAGTTCTCCGAAGATAGGCACTGGAATTTCATCACAATGAGCTACAGGACGACGTGCTGATTGAAGATCAGGATACTTGGGGCTGCTCCGGTTCTTTCTGTTGATCCCAGCCGCACCAATTTATGGAAGATTTCGAGGTTTTATGACTTCAAACTGATCCCTTTTCGACATAACCACCCAGAACTATCAGACCTGAATACTTCTTGTCATTAAAATAATCATTTCCAATCAAAACAATTATTCAACATGGCATTTTACCCCCACCAACTTCTTCTAAAATGCTCCACACAAGCGTACATGTGAACAAAAACGTAAAAAAACGACATGTGGCCATAGCTCAAAAACTTGATCTGACTGAGCAAAACCAATGTGATTTTTGGATTCAGCGCATCAGATTTGTCCTAAATCAACTGAAAAAACGCAGACAACAAATTTGTTGTTGACCAGTGATAAATCTCCCAAGTGGCATACATCTCTGTGATGCAAGCCCAGATGCTTGTATTAGGAGTGGTAATCATATTTGATTAAGTGCCAACTATCACAAAGTTAAATCCAGCAGCTCAGCCATCAGCCTCCTTGGATGCAGTGCCTGGCGACAGGGTGGAGCACACATGACAGCTGCAAAAGAAAGCAAGAGGGTTCTTCAGATGTTAGTGAATGGAAGGGCAGACAAGCTATTAGCTTTTATTGTTGTTGTTGTTATTGTTATTATTATTATTAGCTTTTATTAATTGGTAACAGAATCTTATAATTAATACAGTGGTACCTCAGTTTAAGAACAGCCCTGTTTATGAACTATTTGGTTTACGAACTCTGCAAAAACGGAAGTAGTGTCCCAGTTTGCAAACTTTACCGCAGTCTAAGAACGGAATCTGAACTCTGGAAGGGTACCAGCAGCGGGAGGCCTCATTGGGGAAAGTGTGTTTAAGAACGGTTTCGGTTTAAGAATGGACTTCCAAAACAGATTAATTTTTTAAACCGAGGTACCACTGTATAATGACGCAGGTGGCGCTGTGGGTAAAACCTCAGCACCTAGGACTTGCTGATTGCATGGTCGGCGGTTTGAATCCCCGCGGCGGGGTGCGCTCCCGTTGCTCGGTCCCAGCGCCTGCCAACCTAGCAGTTCGAAAGCACCCCCGAGTGCAAGTAGATAAATAGGGACGCTTACCAGCGGGAAGGTAAACGGCGTTTCCGTGTGCTGCTCTGGTGCAGGCTCGCCAGAGCAGCTTCGTCACGCTGGCCACGTGACCCGGAAGTGTCTTCGGACAGCGCTGGCCCCCGGCCTCTAGAGTGAGATGAGTGCACAACCCTAGAGTCTGTCAAGACTGGCCCGTACGGGCAGGGGTACCTTTACCTTTACCTTTTTACCACTGTATAAGGAAGAAAGGAAGAAAGGAAGAAAGGAAGAAGAAGAAGAAGAAGAAGAAGAAGAAGAAGAAGAAGAAGAAGAAGAAGAAGAAGAAGAAGAAGAGAGAGATTTTTTAAAGGAAGTTTAAAGAAACCCATCATTGACATATTGGGCCAGATCACATGCAAAACTAGTTATAGTTCTCTGTGGCATGGAAGTGATTATTGAACTAGTTTATGCATGCCAAAAGATTTACCTTCTGTTGACAATAGGCAACAGACAGCCTCAAAATATTTCTCCACACCTTTCCAAGATGTGTTAACTTTTTTGGAATTTGAACCTCCCCATACAGCAACAGTCCAACCTTCAAATAATGTGACATAAAGGTAAAGGTAGCCCTGACCATTAGGTCCAGTCGTGACCAACTCTGGGATTGCGTCTCATTTTACTGGCCGAGGGAGCCGGCATACAGCTTCCGGGTCATGTGGCCAGCATGACTAAGCCACTTCTGGCGAACCAGAGCAGCGCACGGAAACGCTGTTTACCTTCTTGCTGGAGTGGTACCTATTTATCTACTTGCACTTTGACGTGCTTTTGAACTGCTAGGTGGGCAGGTGACATAAAGAAAGGCTATAGCCATATAAGGTAGGCTGCAGTTAATATATATACATAAGCAGCAGTTCTTGCCAATATATTGTGGAGATGGGGAATTGAGAGGCCCCAATCCACATTCAGTGTATGTACTGGGCCCAGGAAATCCTCTTGCAGTGAGTGGCTTCCAAGTTCACATTATTTCTAGGATTAAGCTACATATGTAGAGATAGGACCTTATCTGTACTATTCAGTTGATTACTTCAGAGACATGTCTTGTAACTTAAAAAAAACACAACCCAAACTTTAATGCAACTGTGGAGATTTTCAGATTTGATTACAACATGTGTGTTGCATAACTCTTTGGTGAAAGAGTTAAACAAAAACATGTGTTTTAAAAATTGTGTTAAGAATTTGTCCACTCCAAACTTCTTTCCCTACATAAGACCAAAAAAATGTGTGAACCCACCAAATGTGTGAACCCACCAAGCATGGGTTTCTGCTTGAGGACAATTATCAAGACTATTCTCCTGTAGGGGAAAAAAATAGTCTTGCCATTCACAAAACAAGATGCCTTTCATTTGCAAGTGCCATTTGCATTTCAGATCTCATGAGTGTGAGGGAAAACAATATTTCTGAGCCAAGTTCAGCTAGATCAGGGGTCCCCAAACTAAGGGCCGCAGGCCAGATAAGGCCTGAGGGACTCGCTTATCTGGCCCACGGAGACCCCCCGCCTCCCGTTGCCCATTTCCGGGTCAGAGGAGCACCGGAAATAGCTTGTGTGCATGTGCAAGTGTTATTTCCGGTGCACATCCGGGTCAGAGGAGGCCCATGCATATGCGCACAAGCTATTTCCAGTGCTCCTCCGACCTGGAAGTGCGCCGGAAATAGCGTGTGCGCATGCGTATGGGCACACACTCCCCCACCCTCCAGCCCACTGCGCGATCGGCGCTGGAGACACCTCCCTGTGGCGTCTGACCCCTGAGCTAGATTCAAAGCGCTACTCACTCTATATCCAAAATTATCACTGATGTGCATTGAGAGCATTTATTATAATTTTTATAACTCACCATAAGCATAATATTATCAGCACAGATCAAATGTCACCATGTCTTTTGGCAGAAAAATTGTGCATTTTGGTATACCTTTGTTGGAAAATCAGGGAGTTACTAAGTAACATTCCAGAAGTTGTATTCTTACAGTAACAACTGGCTTGTTGTAGCAACGTTTTTGCTCACTAGGTGTCAGTGCTGCCCTACATTCATTTAATACTCTTAAGTACAGTAGTGGAAACAGAGGCACAGCCAGAGTTTTGCAGGAAACAGATGCTTATTCCTACAGAAATCGTTAAAGTCTAAACTTGCAGACTTTTGATAAAAGTTAGAATATAGAAAGCTTTAGTTTAGAGCATGAATGTCGGATGTGGGTGTGAGCTCTGTTTACCAAGCCCAAGAAGGCAAACATCGGGGGGGGGGGAGGGGATGCTTCCCCCCTCCCCCGTCCTGCCCCTCCATCCTGAGTGGGCACTGTTAGAAACAGGGTGGTGGGCCAGAAGGACCTTTGTGGCACATATACTTCCAGTTTGCAGATAATCCTAGATACATGGTGAATGAATGGCGCAAGGTCAGAATGGCTTTAAGTGGGTGTGTTTCTTTTAACAAGTGGGAAATGACTGCTAGGCTAAAGTGTCCAGGCTCTTAGCTCCACCCCTTTTCATTTCTCAGCAAACAAAGTTCCAATAAGGAAGTGAAAGTGCCCTCGAAGCAGCTGGGCTCTTTGAGCTGGTTTCTTATTTTCCTAAAGCGGAACTTAAGGTGGTGGGAGTAAAACAAGGAAGCGGACACAACACTGCGGCGTTCACTGGCCACCAACAAGTGTTCCTTTCGGGGGCTGTTTGTGAAATATTATCTGAAGGTAATTATCCAAAGTATTTTATATACAGGATTTAAGATTTTTTATTTGCTTAAGCCTGAATACTGCCTGTCTTACAGGAAACTTCCTTGAACTTTCATACTGAGTAATATATGACTTTCAGCTGGGCTAGGGAAAGTAAGTCAGAACTGCCTTTCTCTCAGGAATGCAGATATTTCATAAGTGGAAAACTATTAAAGGTAAAGGGACCCCTGACCGTTAGGTCCAGTCGTGAATGACTCTGGGGTTGCGCGCTCATCACGCTCTATAGGCCGAGGGAGCCGGCGTTTGTCCGCAGACAGTTTTTCCGGGTCATGTGGCCAGCATGGCTAAGCTGCTTCTGGCGAGCCAGATCAGCGCACGGAAACACCTTTTACCTTCCCGCCGGAGCGGTACCTATTTATCTACTTGCACTTTGAAAACTATTATGTGGAAATAAAAAAAAAATCAGACTCTAGCCTCAAGCGAAACTCTGTCTCCTGGCACTTTCTGCTGGAATGGCTGCTGAATGTGTTCCATTCAGCTATTGAATTTCCGCTTGACCAGACATGGTTGAGTGTTAAACAAGTATTGTTGAAAGATCTTGGAAGGATCCTGTTTCTCTTAGGCTACCCTGAAAAAGTGCATAGCTCATGAGTATTTCGTTGCACTGAAGTTTCATGTAAAAATAATAAATTGAAATTATGTAAACTTAATTGTAATAAATCTGGAGGAGTACTGTTAGTATCGAATTAGAGACTATAAGTAGAAGCAGTGGCTGTGAGGCACTTTGTATTTCAGAAGCATCAGAGCTTTCCAAACTTTTAATGTTGGTGACACACTTTTTAGATATGCATCATTTTACAATACAGTAATTCAGTTTTACTAGCAAACCAGAGGTTAAACTAACCCCTTTCCAGCCCCATAAATGTGGGGAGCATTCCTGTGACACACCTACACACTGCAGCTGACATCTTGTTGCGACACACAGTTTGGAAAGCTCTGTTGTAAATCATTAGCAGTTGCCCTTTATGCCATTTATCTGGTTCCACAGCAGGTGTGCCAATCTGGATCTGTTACAAACAAACTGACATATCCTAAAATAAATCAGTTGCTGCATGCTGCCAGTTCCATGTTAGTTTCTAGTCAATGAAAGCAGGAAGGTGAGGACTGACTTACAAAGAACAGAGACAGGTAGTGGTTTTCTGAAATATATGGTAAGTCTGTTCTTTCTCTTACCAAGGGGCAATGATTTTTAAGACTTCTTAGAAATGATATTTTTCTTGAATAATATTGCCTCCCAAACATTTGCAGTGAAATGTTCAGGAACAACACAAACATGAGAAAACATAGCAATTTTATCTGTCTGTAGGGGTGCTTATGCTCAACACTCATTCACATGTGTATATGTGGAAATGTATATGTGTACATTCAAACCCCCAGAGCCACCCTGTAGCTAGCAGGCGAGGGGTGGGGGGGAGAGTCTGCATCCCAGAGTCTCCCAGGCTCTGCACTGAGTGGGGCTTGCCTAGCAATCAAGCCAGAGAGCTTAAAAGCTCTTTTAAGGCCAGGTATCCCCAAGTGGACCCTGTGCCAAAAGAGCTCTGAAGCGTTTTGCCTTGCTTGGGACTTGGCTTATGAAATTTCATGCAGCCCAACCAACTACATCTGGTGGAAACTGCACAAGTCAAAGTGCGTGTAAGATGAGGAATTATAGCACCTAGATAAAAGTTGTTAAATAAGGACTTATTTGATCAGAGAGCCCTTGGCATGGTGCTGGCAATGCCCCTCCCTCAGCACATACAACCCAGCTAGGGTGGGGGCCAGCCCTGCTTCCAAAGCAGTGGTGGCAGCGCTCAGCACCCTCCACCAGATCTCTAGGCACACTTCAGCAATGGAAAGGCATCTAGGTTTGACCCACATCCACAGTAACTGCCCACCAGCTTAAGTAACCCAAATTTCAGTGCCCTGTACCTAATGATTTCAGAGATAAAACATCCTACTTGGGGATGCTTGTGAACAGAAGCCAAAGTCACAGGGGCCACCTGCTGATGAAAAGTACCCAGGAAGAAGAGTGAAAGGCCCTTCGGAGACCCTGGGGTGGCCTGACAGGCCATTGGTGCTGCACCTGATCCTGAACCTGACCATGCCTAACAGAAGTAGAAGAGTAAAATAAATATGCAAAATTGCAGAATAGGAAAAGTTCATACCCTATATGGGATGAAAAGTTTGTGCTGCTTTGCAATAGAATTTTACTTATTTGAGTACAGAATACATGGAGCCTGACAAGGTGTTCAGATGATTGTCCATGCCCTTCCTCTGTGTACAAAGTCTTGCTGCTCCTCAGAGCTGGACTGAAATTTTTAGGGTGAGAAGACAGAACGAAAGAAGATTCAAATTGTTTCCTGTTTGAACTTGGCTTGCTCAGATTTCCCCCACTTTTTGTTAACGTCTCTGACTTGATTAGAGCAAAGCACTCCAGAGAAATTCCTACCTTTACTTGGTAATACCAATAAAATGGTGTTGCTGTTGTTTTACCTTTGCAGGTGCATCATGAATTTGACAAATTCTTCCAGTATGGAAGAAATCCCTTTGGAGGATGTCAATAGAACCAGCACAGAATACAGAGTGCTTATGGCTTATGCCCAGCGTCGACTGTCCGCTAGCAAATACGGGCATCTTTTAGAAAGGGAAGCGAAAGGCCAAGAGGGATCATCTCTAGGCAGAGAGAAGAGGCAAGGTAAGGAGAAGGCACATCAAGGCTCGTCTCCCAAGGACCAAGGACAGCCAACCAGAGACAGGAGGAAGAAGAAGAAGAAGAAGTCCCGTTGCAAGAACTTTCTCTTTCCTTCCTGTCTAAGGGCACAAGCTGAAGAGGATTCTGGGAAGGTGTTCAGAAGGGGTGATGCTGTAAATGGGCGTGCACTAAGCCTGCAGGCGGGTGTTGGAAGTTGTCCTGCTTTTTCACTAGAAGAGCAAGGTGGGTTTAATCCCCCCCCCCCATTTGTTAAACACTCTAATAGCATATTAGTGGCAGCTATTGCTTGGTTTTCAGCCTTGGTTTCAAAACAGTTCTGCAGGCCCCTTCCCAGAACTGCATTTCCTTAGAATTCCGTAGGTTAAGGGGATGAGCGCTAAGCCACTGCAATGGCTTAAATTTTATGAAATAAATAAATAGAAGTAACATAGCTATCAAACTATCTAAAGCAGTGGTTCCCAACCTTTTTTTTTTTTTGGCCATGCTCCACCTAAGCATCTATAAAATCCTGATGCCCGCCCCTCATGACATATAATTCTTATTATTCAAAATATGAACTCCTATTCACATGGAGTGAGCCTAAAAAGCCATTAACTTGATCTATCTCGAATTGCCCCCCTTAAAAATCAACTTGCCCCCCTGTGGGGCGTGTGCCCCACGTTGGGAACCATGGCTCTAAAGGGTTAGGGAAATCTGCTCACCTTGGCAGCCTCTCTGACCCAAGCGATGCACGTCCATTGTGAAGGGCTGGTTCTGCCTCAGGCACTGGGAACCTTTTTCAGCCTGAGGGCTACATTGCCAATGCACAGGAGACTGCATGGCAAAGGTGGGTATGGCAAGGAAGGGTACTCCGAGGAAGTATGGCACACCACAGGCATGCACACATCACACGCCTAAGCACATCACCATTCAACTTCCTATCAGAGGCAACAATCCTACGTGAGGTGGAGGGAACATTTTCAGAAGTGGGGCAGGGTCACAGGTGTCAGTCTCCCATGTCACTGGGGTTCCAAAAAGCTGTCCTCCTGGCCTCTGCGACTCAGTGGTAGATCTCATGCAGCAACTGGGAAAGGTCTTTGTTGGTGAGCTTGCTGCCAGAAGACCATCTACAGCACCGGATTGAGTGGATCAGCATTTGAGCATCTTCCTTATGGAGAATTTGAGGATTCTAAGGGTGACATGCTTGATAATTTCAAGATTGTGCAGGGTGTAAAGAAAACCAGCCAGCAAATTTGTCTCAATTTGTTTCTGAACAGGTGATTCAGACATCAATGTTGTGGTAGACAAGCTTGCTGAAATAGTTGATAATTCCACGCCATTCCCTCAAAGGACAGGATTCAAAGAACTGGAACAGACTCTGAGCCTAGAAGCAGATGGTGGGTGTGCCACCAAACCCGAAAATGAAGATGATGTTGAAAAAGGTAACCTGCTTTTCCTCAGCAGCCAAATGGCATTTCTGTAGAGTCTGCGTTTTCAAAAACTTTTTTTTCTTGAAGAAACCTTTTCCTGATTGATTTGTCTGTCAAGGAACCATTGCACACTTGCCACATAACCCCAAGATGTTGCAAAGGATTCCAGTACACATTCCTCAGCATACTGGCAAAGCCTTTTGGGTGGCGCTGTGGGTTAAACCACAGAGCCTAGGGCTTGCCGATCAGAAGGTTGGCAGTTCGAATCCCCATGACGGGGTGAGCTCCTGTTGCTCAGTCCCTGCTCCTGCCAACCTAGCAGTTCAAAAGCACGTCAAAGTGCAAGTAGATAAATAGGTACCACTCCAGTGGGAAGGTAAAAGGCGTTTCCGTGCACTGCTCTGGTTCGCCAGAAGCGGCTTAGTCATGCTGGCCACATGACCCGGAAGCTGTCTGCAGACAAACGCCAGCTCCCTCAGCCAGTAAAGCGAGGTGAGGGTGCAACCCCAGAGTCATCTGCGACTGGACTTAATGGTCAGGGGTCCCTTTACCTTTACTAAAGACTGTATGTGTGTTCAGAAAAGTAACAGACATCTGCAATGTGGCTTTTGTCTGGAAGAACCGTAACTGAAACACACCTTTAGATTTATTTAAACATATTCAAATATATAACACAGTTGTGCCCTATGGGTTAACTATCACACTGTTTCCCAGCCACCTTCAGTGATGGTCAGGATTCTCCACAAGAGGCAGCTGATAGTATGGCCAGGTAAAGGTAAAAGGTAAAGGACCCTGGACGGTTAAGTCCAGTCAAAGGCGACTATGGGGTGTGGCACTCATCTCACTTCAGGCCAAGACAACCAATGTTTGTCCACAGACAGCTTTCCAGGTCATGTGGCCAGCATGACTAAACCACTACTGGTGAACAGAGGACTGTGACGAGTCCAGAGCTCAAAGAAACACTTTTTACCATCCAGCCACAGCAGTACCTATTTATCTACTTGCACTAGTGTGCTTTCAAACTGCTAGGTTGGCAGCAGCTGGGACAGAGCAATGGGAGCTCACCCCATGGCACAGATTTGAACTGCCAGCCTTCTGATCAGCAAGCCCAAGAGTGTTTGGGACCCGTGTCCCTAGTATTGCCAGACAAGCTCTTCTGATTGAGATAATATACACAGAAGACATGGAAAAGGCATTCCATAAATACTTAAAGCTCTTGAGGCAGCTTACGAAATAATTTGTTTTAATGAATGTAAATGATTATTTTACATCCTGTGTTAAACCAGAAAATTAGCTTCTTCTTTTTTCTGTTTTACCAGATGAGAAAGAAAAGTTAATAAAAGAAATAGTTGCCTTGTTAAGAGCATCGGGAGATAAACTGCAGGAAAAGGTAACCAGTTTGAGGCTGCAATTTGTACTATGATGTTTTTTACTTGCATTGAATCTTAAACCATTTAATTGCAATTTGTACTATGATGTTTTTTACTTGCATTGAATCTTAAACCATTTAATTGCAGAACTTTCTATTTTATTATTTACAATTTTGTGAATTGCTTTTCTATAATGTTGAATGTGTAGAAAGGGGAGAAAGATATATTTTAAAGAGCAGCTGCAGGGGAAGGAAGACAAGAGAAAGCCTTTTGTGGAATTCAGATTAGGTTTGGATAATAAAATAACAGAATACAGTGGTGCCCCGCAAGACGAATGCCTCGCAAGACGAAAAACCCGCAAGACGAAAGGGTTTTCCGTTGCGGAGGCGCTTCGCAAGACGAATTTCCCTATGGGCTTGCTTCGCAAGACGAAAACGTCTTGCGAGTCTCGCCATTTCCCCCCGCTTTCCCCCCCTTTTTCAAAGCCGCTAAGCCGTTAACAGCTTTTTAACAGCTTAGCCGCTAAGCCCGCTAAGCCGCTAATAGCGCTAAATCGCTAATAGTGCTAATCCGCTTAGCCGCTAATGGGGTTGCTTCGCAAGACGAAAAAACCGCTAGACGAAGAGAATCGCAGAACGGATTCTTTTCGTCTTGCGAGGCACCTCTGTAGTAGAATTGGAAGGGATCCTGAGGATCATCTAGTCGAACCCTCTGCAATGCAAAACTCTCAACTAAAGCATCGGTGACAGATGGCCATCTAACCTCTGCTTTAAAACATCTTCCACCTTCTGAGGTAGTCCGTTCCACTGCTGAATAGCTTTTACTGTCAGAAAGTTTTTCCTAATGTTTTGTCAGAATCTACTTTCTTGTATCTGGAACCCTATGGAGAAGCAGAAAACAAGCTTACTCCATCTTCCATGTGACATCTAATTTCCTTTCAATCTCTTTTATCCAGGCCAAACATATCCAACTCCCTCAACTGTTTCTTTTAAGTCTTGGCTTCCAGACCCTTGATCATCTTGGTCACCCTCTTCTGCACACCTTCCAGCTTGCCTATATCCACTGTGGTGCCCAATTTGATCCATCATATTTGATTATATCCACATAAAATGTGTGTACATTAAGGAGGCCTCAATAATCTTTTTCCAAAGATTTATTTGGGGTTTTGGACAGCTGAAAGCACTTTTCCAGAACTACATTTACAAGTTGGCTGTAAAAAAGAAGTTGTCTCACAAATCCACACTTACTAGAGAATAGGAGAGCAATTATTTCTTATTTGTATATTTTACAAGGAAAAGCCTTCCTTGAACTTGCTGTGTTCAGAGATCGTTGTGCCTGAAATGGGACCAATACCTCTGTTTGTTCCTAATGACAAATGCCTTACATTCATTTCCAGGTTCAAAATGACAGGACTTTCTTTCAGTGTGCCTCGGAACTGATGTCCTATGGATTCTTCAGTAGAGTTGCCGATCAATTCCTAGAAGAGATACCTGCAGACTCTACAGCAGACTCTGAGGTGCAAGCACAAAGAATCAAAGTTGTTTTTGCTATTGAAGTCATAACTAGACTCACTGCTATAGACAACCATCCCATGAACACCATACTGGGCTTTGGAGCAAAATACCTCAAGGAAAACTTCAGCCCTTGGATCCATAGTCAAGGTGGATGGGTAAGAGATTTTGCTTCCTCTGCTGGCGCATCCTCCCCTTTCTAAACAATAGTTACCTGTGAACTTTCCATTGGGGCTGCTGGGCCTAGCAGCCATTCATGACAGTTGGGTGCGAATGCAGGGTACCCTGTGCTACATTTGTTCTGACATTCTGAAAGTAGAAATTATTATTTGTGCTTTTATTCCTACAAGCTTTCACTGAGCTCTCTCACTATGTTAGGATATAACTAGGTTGCAGATTAAAATTGGTTTAACAACTATACCCCTTCTTGGGGAATCTTGAAAAATGTAACCCCATTGGCTTGGAAAATTCTCAGCCAATTTACCAATTTTTTATTCCCAGTTTTCTTCAGATAGAGCTGTGGCAGTGAAACGAATATACAGTGGTACCTCAGGTTACAGACGCTTCAGGTTACAGACTCTGCTAACCCAGAAATAGTACTTTGGGTTAAGAACTTTGCTTCAGGATGAGAACAGAAATTGTGCGACTGTAGCGCAGTGGCAGCGGGAGGCCCCATTAGCTAAAGTGGTACCTCAGGTTAAGAACAGTTTCAGGTTAAGAACGGACCTCCAGAACGAATTAAGTTCTTAATCCGAGGTACCACTGTAAAACCAATAAAAGTTTGTAGTGTATCTATTGAAGACGGGCGTGGGGGGAGGGGGGATCCAAATTGGATTCTAAGTTGGTGCTTCAGATTCAAAGCTCTCTCTCTCGGTCTGCTTTAGGCAATGCTCACTTTGCCAGGGGAAACCAAAGCTTCAGAAAGCTGAGTTGCCTCTTGGGCGGTGGGGCGGGGTAACAAATGGCTATAACTTTTAAACTTTGGGGGCTGCGTTGTTTTGACTGGAGGCTATGGAGCACACTGAGGTGCAGAACAGGAGTGGGGCCAGAGATGTCTCCATGGCCAGGGCTGCCTCCTGCCACCCCGGAGGGCATGCTCTGGCCTATGGCAGCTCATGGCCCTGCTGCCCATCTTCTTCAGGACACCGCACTCCGTCTCCTGCGCAAAGGGGGAGAGTGCTTTGGATATGCCAGAGACCATTGCCAAGTGAGATGCTGCCCGCTTTCCTATCGTTGCCAGCTGCACCCTCTTAGGCCTCTACCTCTTCTTCAAAATATTATCTCACGAATACATCAGCCCTTTACTCTCCCTGAATTTTCCCAACAAACAGCACCAGCTTCTCTTCACTCAGGGCTCTGAGGAAACTAAGGAAGAGATTGTCAACCACGAGTTTGACACCGTGGATCTTGTCTGCCTGGCCATGAGTAGCATTGTTGGGAATCTGCTACCTGTTGAGAAAGCACTGGATTGCCAACAACTTCTTTGGCCTGGCCTTCCCTCCCAATTTTTATTTATTTATTATTCAGTGAATTTATATACTGCCCGGAGGTCTCAGTGGGTCTCTCAGTGGGGTGGAGCTGCTGAACTTGAACAATGTCAGCACCGGCTGCACTCTGCTTGGTGGGCTCTTCATGTATGATGCCTTCTGTGTCTTTGGCACCAACGTTATGGTGACGGTCGCAAAGTCATTTGAAGCACCCATAAAATTGGTTTCCCCCCAAGATCTGCTAGAGAAATACTTGGAGGCTGACAGCTTTGCCATGATGGGCTTGGGGGCATTGTCATCCCAATAATCTTCATTGCTTTACTGCCATGCTTTGACATCAGCCTCAAGAGGAACAAGCACACATACTTCCACACCAGTTTTGTGGCTTATACAGTGTTTTTGGGCTGGGCCTCACCATCTTCAAACATGCACAGCCAGCCCTGCTCTACCTGGTCCCAGCCTGCATTGGCTTCCCTCTCCTGGTGGCTCTGGTGAAGAGAGAAGTGGCAGAGATGTTCAGCTATGAGGAGAACTCTGCCCCCAAGGAGGTGCCAGAGGAGACCAAAGAAGGGAAGGAGGAGAAATCACTTTGGGAAGCTCAGCCAGCTGAGCTCCATCTGCTGGCCACCCCCCCCCCCATCCGCAAGTGAATTTTGTCTTTTGAAAGACAACTGGATCGTATAACAGCCATGTGTGTTTGTATGTGTGCATCTGTCTGAAGACTGGTGGGGCAGGGGGTGGAAAACAGGAGGAGGGGCCTGTTTATTGATCTTCTCTCTGCCTGTCTACTTGCCTGTCTGCAGGCCTCCTGTTCCCCTGGGGAGAAAGAGGATGGGGCAGGTGGGGGCAAGAAAGCAGCTTTGCCCCTTCCACCAACTGTCTTTTGATGCCAGCTTCCCCGACCTCTGTTCATGGTCTTGGTGGGAAGAAGAAAACGGGGGGGGGGGGGAGAGAAAGGGGGAGAGAAAGGGAGGCTTGGAGTATTGTGAATTTGCTTCACAAATTAAAACAAAACAAAAAATTATTGAAGAACTTTTAAACTTCTGTCACACCTGGATGAAATCTGTGGGCAAAGTAGCCTCTTCTGAGTGGAGCCATGTTTAAGACAAGGTACAGATAAACCTTTAAAGTTTGTTTGTTTGTTTGTTTGAAAAAGGGATTCCTCCCCTCGCCATGTTGTTGGCAATTGGCATAAACATATGGTACATCATATAGATACCTCTAGGTAAATTCCCTGCAAAATTGCAGGGGTCAATATGGATGAATAACAGTTTGAAGCTTTTAAAGTTTTCTGACTGAATTTGGCATCAGTTTTCACTGAAAGTGCTTGTGACAATTATGACAATTATGGGTGGACGTGTGTGGCAGAGGTGGGAGTTGAATATCCAGCATATACTAGTTAGGAGCTAGATCTGTCAGTCACAAAACTACAGTCCATCTTCTCCCTCCCTCTGTCTGGCATTTTCCTTTTAGGAAGCACTTGGGGCAAGGAGGAAGAGGGCTGTGCCTTTTCACTTGACTGTGTGTCTCTCCAAATCTTCAAAGTGGGTCCAAAACTTGAGAGCAGCACTGTGAGTTGCTTCAGAGAAGGCTTGATTCCCTTTTCTGATTCCCAAGAGCCCATCTGTCTGAAGCTGGTTAACGCCTTGTCCAAAGTGGATACATAGGTTGTAAGAGTCAAGTGAGCAAGGCAGAGACGCACATTAGTGTGCATACCTCCAGCAGTGTATTGAGAGTTGCTCGGCATTACCAAGGCAACTGGTACAGAGAGTGTTTTTGTCCAGGAATCAGTGTTGTTCTTCCTCCCATCTCCAGTAGCTGATCCGCCAAAAGTTTATCCCCACCACCTTCATTTTCCCAGGATGAGCTTCACCCTCTTGGCTATAAAGTACGAGCAAAGTGGAACATAGGAGGCTGCCTTACTGAGTCAGACCATTGGTCTACCTAGCTTAGCATTGTCTACACTGTCTGACAGCAGCTCTCAGGTTTCAGGAGGGATCTCTCGCAGGCTCACCTGCAATGCCCCACTGCCTCATTCTCCCTAATGGACCAGCATCCACTGCCTTCTGCTGCTTTTGCAGGCACAAGAAACAGGTTGTGTTGCAAATCTGTAGTGTGATGCATCTGGACTGATGGATCAGAAGTTGTGCATTAATTGGCATAAGTCTGTATTTGGTCTCCTTAGCACTGGGGAGAGATTCTTGCTCTGCTGTGAACCCCAAAACATACAGAATTGTATAAATCTTACTGACTTGGTTGTCTTTTCACTTCCAGGGGAAAGCTTTAGGATTACCAGACCAAGAAGAAGTAGAATGATGAAAGCCTGCATCCTTCATGAGACATCTCTTAATTTGGAACTGAGATCGGGGATGGCTGAACAATCGCCCCCCCTTAAATCAAAAGACTTAGTTGGTCTCATATTGGCACTGATAGTTCAGTGCATGTGCAATAGGAACATGCTGCTTTTGCGATGCTGGAGTACATTTTGCAAGTGACAGCAGGTTGTGGCATTTTTAGTCCTTTGGTTAACATGCTTTAATGACTCATTGTTTGGGTGGAGAAACCTCTCAGTACTTTTGTGCAAGAGACATATTTGTAGGTGTAAATGGAATGTAATCACAGTAATAAAACCTATATATATAAATGGAGATCTCAGGAGTAGGATTGATGGGTTCCGCATGGGACAGGGCTCCTGGCTTTTTAATGGGTGCTTGGAAGACAGAGATTAGTCACCTACAGTTTCTTCCATTGCTGTAGCTCAGACTCACAGATAAGTGTGTTTACACTACATTGTGTAGCATCACTGAGCCATACCACTTGAGACCTGGTGGGGTAACAGAATAATTGAAAGTTTTCCCCTGTGAAAATTCCCTTGCATTCATTTCCAATGAACCTCCTTCATTGGAGGTTATTAAGCCGAAGTCAGATGGACTTCTGTCATGGATACTTTAATTGAGATTCCTGTATTGCAGGGGGTTGGACTAGATGACCCTGGGAGTGACAGGAATAGCTTGAAGCAGAATATTGAGGCAGGACAGCCAGAAAGTAGGTGCCCAGGCAGCAGAAGAAGAAGCAGAGCTTCTCCAAGCTCAATTACTGTGATGGTTGTGGTGGCTTTCATTTTCTTCTCCTACCCCAACAATCTGAAAATGGAAAAGGAAGGGCTGGGATGCAGGAGCCTCTCTAAGGCCAATACAGCACCAGCTCAAGAGAAGCCAGAGCCTTCCACAAAGCGGCCTTTCCCAGGAAGCTGCAGGCAGTTCTAAGACCTGCTGTGTCACACGGTTGGACCTCAACCTGGCAAATGGGGAAGACTCCAGAGGAACTGTGGCAGTAGAGGGAATCTAACCCGATCCAGCTTATCCCCCACTAGGAGCAACCTTTTGAGATCACAACAGCTCACACAGGCAACCAAACAAAGATCTTGCCACTACTGTCATGCTGTTCTAAAGCACCACAAGTAAATATGGTGTTACCTCGGGGGTGGGGGAGATAACTGAAGGCAGATTTCTAAGGTGATATTTGCACCCCTAGCCAGGCTGGTTTCACCAACCCCTAGATATGCCTCTGCACATGTACAAACACATATATTTATATTTGAGAGCCAGCGCGGCATAGTGGTTAGAGCATCAGACCACTAGGACCTGGGAGACCAGGCTCTGAGTCCCCACTTGGCCATGAGGCTCACTGGGTGACCTCACATTTCAGCAGCACTAACACTGGGGCCCCACACCAGGATCTAGTGCCAAATTACCTTATGTGCACCCACTTGATCACTTTGATAAGCAGAATTGACCCTACTAGAAGTGCCACATAATACCCGTTCTACATTTGTGAGAACTCTATTGTTTAGCGTGGCAACGCCTACACTGTGGAACTCCCTGCATGTTGAGGTCATGTACTCTCTTGGGCTCCTGCTAAAAACATTATTGTTCAGACAAGCCTGCCCAGATGCTTAGAAACTCTGATGTGAATTTTGAATTTGTTCTAGTATTTTAATTTGTGTATGTTTTAAGGTATAGCTATAGATTTTTCTTGATTTTATTGTCTTATCTTTTGTAAACCATTTTGAGGTTTCTTTTTCTTTTTTTACAGTCGAGAAGTGCATAAATTTTATGAAATAAACAGAAGAAATCAACCTTGTGATATTAATTTTTACATTCACTTTTAGTACGGAGATTTGTTCCTATATGTTTAGTTCTAGATTGCCCTTTCTACTTTTGATTTATCTGGCATCCGTTATTATACTTTGTTACATTATAAATACCTACATGTTGTTGGCATCCATCTTTCTTGAGAGACAATGGAGTGAGCCTATGGGAGTGAAGCCCACCTGCTGGAGAACCACAGTGCCTGCTGTAGCGGCAGAGACCAGTAACTTGTAACTGCTGCCTCCTGAGTTGTTTTTGCTGCATGGCCTGGGCGCAAGCCTGGGCAGGGGGTCTGGAGGTCCTGAGCTGCTCAGATGACAAGACTCCCCCCTCTCTCTCCCAAAAGAAAGCAGAACAATACAATTGGCACCAGCTGAGTTGCAAAAGCTCCTGGAAGGAGGCAGACAAGGCGCCATTCAACCACCTTAGGCACTCCACTCCAGATTTGTGTAGGGTTTACTCCTTAGCCTTTTCTTCTCCTGAAGATGTCCTACAAGGTAGGATATGCAAACAACAACAACAACCAGAATCAAATTTCTCCCCCAACCTAACCTGAGCTGACTGGAGCATGAAGTTCACTGTAACAGGTGGTGGACTGCTGAATGCCGACTGCACTCCATATGTGCTGCACCTGGATAACCTGCACATCACTCCCTCTGATTTCAGCCCCATGTGGCTGAGTGCCAACAGCAATGTGGCCAAAACACTGATAAATTGAGCTCACAGTCTTTTCACCCTAAAACAAAATATAAATTCGTCTTATCCACAAAGCTTTCTCAGTTTCAGCCACCCAACAGGCTGTTCTTTTTGGTTTTCACTGCAGAACCGGGTGTCAGAAACCCTCTTCTTATCTGCTATAAATCCTTCAATGGAGGCTTTTAAGCAGAAGTCAGATGGCCGTCTGTCATGGATGCCTTAGTTGAGATCCCTGCATTGCAGGGGGTTGGATCGGATGACCCTGGTTCTGTGATTCCATGATTCCATGCAGAGATGCCTTGGCAGAAATGCCTACCCAGAACCTCTCCTGCAAGTACATTGCCCCCGCCCCCCAGTGTGGGAGCCAGTGACCCTGCACAGAGAAGCATAAAAATGTAGTGTTGGAAGTGACCCCAAGAGTCATCTAGTCCATCTCCCTACAATTAAAGTAAAACCTTTTATTTCTGAATGTTTATTCTTTGGAAATCTTTTAAAGCCAGATTCAAATTTGGTTCCTTGTTAGTTGGAATTATGTTTGCAAACCAAATCTAGTATTACCATGATAATATATATATATATATATATATATATATATATATATACTTAAATCAAAATACATTAATAAAACATACACATAAAATCATTTAAGAAACATGGTCTCTCCATACACAGAGTTCTGCAGCTGTATTAACCCAGCTGATGGACACTTCTTCCTCTAGTTCAAAATACATACAGAAAATCTTTCCATTGTACTGGCCCATTTTAAATTTGTCGCAACCCTTCACTAGCCAAATCTGCAGTAATTTGGAAAAGATGCAGGAAGGACTCCTGCAAAATGCCTCCATTCTTTCTCCTATGTAAAACACTTTCTAATTTGCCTAACTTGTAGGGAATATCTGGGAATATCTGGCCCCACAATTGCAGTCTCAAAAACAAGGGGTATTAATTTTTCAGGTAGACTACTGCTGCAGCTGGAGGCTTCACTTTTTTCTTTAAAAATAGCTTTTGTTTACGAACTAAAGAAAAGAAAACTTGCTCACTGCTTTCTCTTATATGCTGCCCAATTTCACATTAAAAATTAACTATAGCTGTCTGTGCCGAACAGTTTGGCCAATAAATGTTACCTACTGGAAATTTTGAAAGTCCTGCAAAACCTCAGCTGTTCTTGGATAGGAGAAACTGGGTGCTCGGGCAGAATCTGCTTCTGATATCTGTCGTCCCATACTTCTAATCAATGCACTTCTGAACACAGAAGTAGGTTGCTGATGCCGCCAAATCTGGGTCCATCTGGGTCCATATCTTCTCCCAATCAGCTTTATGCCAAGTTGGAAAAGTGCCAATTCCATGTCTCAACTGTAGATTTCCTGGGTTACAGACTCATGCCTGAGGGGGTGCACATGGATCCTGCTAAGGTGCAGAGCGTGGGTTTGTGGCAGGAACTCCAAACAAAGAAGGACTTGCAGAGATTCTTGGGGTTTGCAAACTACTACCGTAAGTTTGTGCTGGCCTATTCAAGGCTGACTACACCTCTCACAGATTGTTTGAAGGGCAAGAAGTCCTTCCAGTGTCACGCAGAGGCGTGACAGGCGTCTGAATGGCTCAAAACCATGTTCTCTTCGGAGGTATACCTAGCACATGACCGGCCGCTGATAACGGAAACGGATGCTTCTGACAGGGCAGTGGGTGTGGTGCTGCTGCAGTCAGACCCAGATGGCAACCTCTTTCTGTGCGCCTTCCACTCTAGGAAGTGACTCCTTCTGAGCAGAACTACACCATTTCGGAGAAGGAACTTATAGCTATCAAGGAAGCCTTTGAAATGTGAAGACACTTCCTGGAAGGGCACAGCACCAGGTAGAGTTGCACACTGACCATCGTGATCTAGAGTATTGGCAGACGACAAGGCGTTTGAATCAGAGGCAGATTCGCTGGGTGCAGTTCTTTGCCAGGTTTGATTTCAGAGTCCAGGCAGTCAGAATGAGGGGGTGGATGCCTTTCTAAGAAGCTGGAATATCAGGGCGAGGAACCAGTCTCTGTATGTAGACATATCTTGAAGCCGACACAGCTACAGCTGGCTGCAGGATCAGTGGGGGATGAAGCAGACTTCCAACGGCAGACCTGAGAGGATGCCTTCGCCAGAGGCATGGAGACACCAATGAGGCAGAGGGCTTCTCTGAGAAAGAGGGACTATTGTACAAAGGAAAAGCTCTTTATGTTCCAGTGGGTGACCTTAGAGCCAAGGCCTTGCGTCAATGTCATGATAACCCTACAGTGGATCACTTCGGACAGCACAAGACATTATACCAGGTGACATGGCAAATTTGGTGGCCAAGAGTAAGAGAGGAGGTGAAGGAAGAAGTGTGAGCCTATGAGACTTGTCAACAGGCAAAGGGGCCCAAAGAAGCACCAGCAGGGTTGCTACAACCGTTAACTACCCCACAAGGGCCTTGGGAAACATTGCTATGGACTTCATAACGGATCTACTGAAGTCGCAGCAGCAGACAGTATTCTGGGTAGTAGTGGACTTGTTCACCAAATGGCACCCTTTGTGCCATGTAAGGGACTCCCAACAGCCCAAGAAACAGAACAGCTCTTCATAGACCATGTGTTCAGTTGCATGGGCTTTCACTCTAAGTGATTTCAGATTGCAGACCCAATTCACCTCGCAGTTCTGGAAGAAACTCATGCAGTTACTCAAGGTGGAGTTGTGCCTTTCCTCTGCCAGACACCCCAAGACTAATAGAGAGCTGGAGAGAACTAACTCTACATTGCAACAGTACCTTCGCTGTTACGTAAACTACCAACAAGACGATTGGGTAGCCAAGCTCCCTTTGGCAGAGTTCACAAACAATAACGCCCTTCACGTTTCAACTCAGCAGACCCTCTTCTTTGCTAGCTATGGATACCATCCTCGTTCCTTTCCATCACCAACCAACACCTTGTCAGTGCCAGCTGCAGAAGAATTTGTAGAGGAGTTGGCAGCCATCCAGGAGTTACTAAAGGAGCGTCTGGACGGTGCAAATGAGGCCTATAAGAAGGCAGCAGATGCTCACTGGCAGCCTGGCAGTGAGCTCAAGGTGGGGGATCAAGTGTGGTTGTCAACACGCGATTTGCAAAAAGGCAGGTGCAAGAAATTAGATCATCAGAGAGTGGGTCCATTTGAAGTGATAGACCAGAGTAATCCTGTGATTTTTAGACTTCAGTTGCCTGTACCCATGAAGATTCACCCCATGTTCCACAGATCACTGTTGTCACCAGTGGTGCCTGCGCACCCGTACCAGACTCCTAAGGAAGCTCCTCCACCTCCTGTCATAGTGGAAGGAGAGGAGGAATACGAAGTAGAGCAAATCCTAGACTCTTGATGGCAATGGGAAAAAGTTGCAGTACCTAATTCGGTGGAAGGGGTATGGGCCAGCAGATAGATTGTGGAAGTATGCAGAGCATGTGCATGCACCAGAATTGTGAAAGGCATTTCATGCAAGCCACCCCCATAGACCCAAGCCAGTGGGGTGGAAGAAGGAGGAGAGCTTAGGGGGGGGATGATGTCAGGGATCATGCTGAGGAGGAATGGTGGGAGTCTCCCCTTCCCCCTTCTCCTGATCAGGATCATGGATCTTCCCAGGAGCAGTGGAACAGTACAGATTTGGAACAGTGTTTTGCAGAGGGACATAGATCAGAAGACAGAAGCTGGGAGGAACTGGGTGGTGAACAGCTAAGAGAAGAACTGGGAGAGAGAAAGTTAACAGACTCTCTTTCGCTGGAAAGTGTACACCCGCTCAGCCCAAGGTCAAGGAGAGAAGATAAGGTGGCAGCAGAGAAAGCAAAGTGGTTGCGAGATCAGGTTGCAAGATGCGGAGGTGATGTTGATGACGAGGGGGAAAGTGGGTGGAATCCTTAATTGGGAGCACCTTCATTCCTAGAAATGGATTCTTTGTTCTCTCTCTATGATCATTAAAGCTTCTAACTGGTAAGAGACTACTTTCGCTTTGTTCTGCTTATCTACTGCCAAAGGGTGGGGGAGGAAGCCGAGTCCCTGAAGCCTGACACAGAACTACCAACAAACAAGGAAATGATACGAGTGAAATGAGACACCGGAAAGAATCCAACCCCCAAGACCTCAATTTTGCAAGAACCCACAAATCAATCAAAGCTGATAAAACAGAAGTAATACCACCAAAAATACTAAATTGAATAAATAAGCCCAGCCGAAATAAAACAAAACCACAAGCAGTACAGAAACAAGCCAAGCCAAGCCAAAGGAAAAGTGTTAGGGTAAGAATTAGGTTAAGTGTTATGGTTAGGGTAGAATCAGAATTAGGGTTAGGGTGAGAATGAGGGTTACGGTTAGCGTTATGGTTAGGGTTAAGCTTATTGTAAGGATAAGGTTTAGGGTTGGGGTTAGAATTATGCATAGGGTCAGGATTAGAATTACAGTTTGGGTTCGAGTAAGCCACTGGAAAAGAAACAATATCACCAGAATCCCAAAATAAAGCAAGACCTCCCGATGCAGTATATTTGATAAACCCAAAACAAGAAAAACAAGCAGAAACAAGGAAACTAGTAGAAAAGCAAAAAGCAATTGTAATGAAGCAGGAATAAAAGAGAGACAAGAAGTTTTAGTGTTAGGATTAGAATTAGGGTTAGGGTTATGATTAGAAGTACAATAAGGGTAACTGTTAGGGTTAGAATGAGGATTAAGGTTAGGGTTAAAATTAGTGTCCAGGTTAGTTTTAGAATTTAAGTTACGGTTAGGGTTAGAATGAGGGTTAGAGTTAGGGTTAGTCAGTGCTCCCCCCCCCCAGAAAATGTTTAGGGGTCCTCTCATTTTCCTACTCATATTGAAATACTGCCCCTCAATGAGGCCAAACTCCCCCTGCCTCCCCCCAGAAAAAAGCACTGGTGTTAGCATTACAGTTAGGGTTAGGGTTAGTTTTAGCGCTAGGATTAGAATTAGGGTTCAGATTAGGGTTAGGATTAGAAGTATAGTTAGGGTTAGAAGTAGAGTAAGCCACTAGAAAAGAAACAAAGTCACCAGAATACCAAAATAAAGCAAAACCTCCCGAGGCGGTATATTTGATAAACCCGAAACCAGCAAAACAAGTAGAAACAAAGAAACTAGCAGAAACGTAAAAGGCAATTGTAAAGAAGCAGAACTAAAAGAATAGCAAAAAAAGAAAAAAGGGAGGGGGAGAAAAAAAAGGGGGGGCAAATGGCTGTAAAGAAAGCAAATTCTCCAGAAATGCCAAACCAGTGACAACCCATGCTAAATGATGCTTGGTTTTGGAGTTTCTGGTGATTTTGCTCTTTCATGTTGCTTGCTTATTGGTTTCTAGTGATTCTAGTTCTTTTCCATTCGTTTTTGAGTTTCTAGTGGTTTTGTTTCATCTTCATGTTTCAGATTTTTAGGCCCTTTGTTCACTTGTTAATGCGCATGGTGGTTCTTCACCTTTGAAAGTTGTGATTGGGTTTGGAGTTTCTGGTGAATTGGCATCTATTCCATTGGGTTTGTTTGTTTTTCGTGTTCCTTTTGGCTTCTGGGTTCTCTCTTGGCTTTTCCACTTCTGCTGGTTTTGCTTTACAGTGGTACCTCGGGTTACATATGCTTCAGGTTACAGACTCTGCTAACCCAGAAATAGTATGTCGGGTTAAGAACTTTGCTTCAGGATGAGAACAATAATCGAGCGACAGCAGCACAGCGGCAGTGGGAGGCCCCATTAGCTAAAGTGGTACCTCAGGCTAAGAACAATTTCAGGTTAAGTACGGACCTCTGGAATGAATTAAGTACTTAACCCAAGGTGCCACTGTATTTTTATGAGATTTGATAATCTACAAAGGAAGCAAAAGCAAACCAACCAACCAAAACACGGTACAAGAAAGAACTACCAACAAACAAGGAACTGATAGAGTGAAATGAGACCCCGGAAAGAATTTCACTGGAAACCCCAAAACCAATCAAAGCTTATAAAACAGAAGTAATACCACCAAAAACCACAACCCTAGAGTCTGTCAAAAACCCTAGAGTCTGTCAACCCTAGAGTCTGTCAAAAACCACAACCCTAGAGTCTGTCAAGACTGGCCCGTACGGGCAGGGGTACCTTTACCTTTTAATACCACCAAAAATACTGAATTGAAGAAATAAGCCTGACTGAAATGCTTGTTTTTCGTGTTGCAGTCTCTGCTTCATTTCTGTTTTTTCTTGGCTTTTGCATTTCTGCTGGTACTACTTCATTTTGATGAGGCCCGATAATCCCCAAAGCAAGAAAAACTACCAAATGAAGAAAATAAACAAGCAAGAAACAGAGATAGTGAAAGTTAATATGCTAAATGTTGCTTTGTTTTGCAGTTTCTGGTTATTTTGTTCTTCCATGTTGTTTGCTAATGGTTCTAGTTCTTTTCCACAAGTTTTTGAGTTTGGAGTGTTGAATGGTCTCTTTAAATTTGAAGGTTTATTATTGTTCCACAAGATGTGTATTTCTTTAAGGGCCAGAGCAAATAATGTGACTTAGTTTTACAGCTGTGAAGCAGTATAGCAGGTGCTTGTTAAGGTGTGGTAATTAACCTGTTGGGTACAGTATATAAAGAGCAGTACCTAGCTCTCTCAGCACCCTGGTGGTTGGGTCATGCTTGTTGATATATTATAATTAGTGTAAAAGGAGTTTTTGTTACTAAAACCTAGCTAAAGTTATTTTGTGTTCCTTGTGATGTATGGTCTCTCCAGCACGCCTTCTGCAGTGCAACTAGTCTGCAAATAGCCAACATTGTTTTGTTTTTAGCTTTCAAGTGAATTTGCATTTATTCCATTGTTTTTCATGCTCCTTTTGATTTTGTTTCATTTCTGGGTTCTTTCTTGTCTTTTCCACTTCAGCTGGTTTTCTTTATTTTTATGAGATTTTATTTCTGGTGGTTTTGCTTTGCTTCTGCAGGTTTTGCTTTTTAAAAAGTTTTTGGTGGTTTCAAAAACAATAGAAAATATAATGTGTGGGGCACAGCCATAATCTAACAAATTCAGTTTAAATTGCCTGAGGAGAACACTTAACCATACTTTCCTCTGATTAAACAGGGATCAGGAACTTCATACCCTCAAGATGTTTGGAACTACAACTCGCATCAGAGAACCATAGAACTGTAATGTTGAAAAGGACCACAAGGATAATCTAGCTCAACGCCCTGCAGTGCAGGAATCTTTTTGCTTGAAGCTATGAATCTGAGATCAAGAGCCTCATCGCTAACTATGGGCCATGGAGGCTGGGTCTGATGCTAATTATTTTTCAAAGATCCAAAGGACACCCAACTGCCTGCCCTTGATATGTGGCCTGACTACCTAAACCCAGCGGTTATGCATTCATTGGAAACCTCTGAAAATGTCCGTTCAGTTTATGCAGTGGCAATTGGAAAAGGCAAATTCCATTTTTGTTCAGTTTCTTCAGTAAAGTGTTATCAGGATTTTTCTCTCGGCTCATTTGCATAATTTAAGTGACTTTGCTAACAGAAATTTAGTGCCACAGGACATGCTCATTACTGTTCATTTATAAAAGTACAGGACTACAACAAAACATGGTGGTGTATTCTCAGCCTCTCCTCTGAAAGGTCTGGGAGAGGGGAAAATAGGCGTCTACTAGGCTATCCTATCTAAAGGCTTCACCAGCAGCAGCATGAAGTCCCAGAAGCTCACTGGCCCTTGCTGGACCATTTCTTGATCTACAAATGCCTATAATTCTGCATACATAGAGTTCTCCAAATATAAATTGCTATAGCATTTCACTTTTAAACAGAGAGGCACTTGACCACCCAAGTTCAAAAGGTTAGTCGAGTGCTCCAGCTCAGGGCGACAACTAGAATATGTGATTCTATTGCTGCTCCCCTCAGATTTCTCTTCTGTCCCCCACCCAATCACAGTCTGAGGCGACAGAGCATGCTTAGTCAATCCTCATAGAGTTCTCGCCCCCCTCCCCCATTAGGCTTTCCCCGCAAAGGTATGTGTGTGCAGGATTAACGACTAAAATCATCTTCTGCCAACCACACATAGTCCTCCAGTTGGAGCCTGTCCATTATTACTTCCTCAGGCTCTGTTCCTGCAAAAGATAGTTCAGGCACTGGGGCCTGTCTTATATATTCTTTTGTGAAGACACTTTATTTGTCCTAACTGTACTAGATCTCAAAATGCTAATTTGCCCTTTTGGTCTGAAGGTCTTTCCGAGATATTAATTTGAAAACATAGCCTGATATTTTTACTTAGTTTATCTGTTGTTTTCGGATATAATTTTTAACTAACCTCTTTCTACTATCTTTGAATATGGATTTTTGAAATTACGTTTTGTAATTCAGACTGCATATGAAAATTGTACATGATGGATTGTTGTTTCCTAAGAGACGGATTCTTTCCCCTCTCTTTTTGTTTTTCTGTACATTTAAAAACTAACAAATGTTGAAGGTCAAAAAAGAAATCATGGGAGCCCTATAAAGTCTTCCAGCAGGCTCACCACACACAGACGTTCTGCCAATATTTAAGACTTTAGTAAATTATCATTGCAGACAGGGGGTGGCTACAGCAGCTCTTCTCTATAGTGACATCTTCACTATGAAATGCCATTCCCTATGGAAAAGAAGTCTGCTGCATTTATGTATAATATCCATATCTGCAGATCTATTCTTGCTACAGGTGCAGCCTCTTAAAGCTTATTTTATTGCTTCCATCTTGCAGTGTTTCGATGAAATTGAATGAGAAGTTAAAGTATAGCACATACTTCGGGGAAAGATGTTCACTGTACACACCAGTTTGGCTCTTTTGTCATTTCAGGTTTATAAGCTCTTATTAACTAACTAACAAACTAACAAACTAACAAACTAACTAACTAGAGCCCTTCAGCCAAGGATCACAGGGTAGGTTACAATATAAAACACAAAACATAGTAACGAACAAAAACAATAACCCCTCCACAGTGTAAAAGGCATAGATCATTTAATTAGCCATATGTAAGTTCCTGTGTCCTGTCAATATAATAAATTTATCTTCCATTCAATTTTATTATAAAAAAATCAACATTTTATTTGTTACAACTCCATGTATAGTAATAATTGAAAAGGGGGATGGGAACTTTGTACAAGGGTTATATACAGTTTGCGCGTAAAGCACTTTTATTTTACAATTTAAAAAGAAGTGTTAGTGAATGAGTGAGTAGGGTTGACCAAATGTTGGTCATTATAACAAATACATCCTTGCAAAGCACCATCATACATAAGTCTATGACCACACTAATTGGATTTTAAAGACAGTGAAAGAAAGATAAAAATTACAAGATGTGAGCATTTAAAATATTAAAAGCAGCACCAGATCCTTCACTTTGCAAACAAGGCTTGTTCAGCTTATGGTGGCTTGTATCTTCATATGTGAAAATATACTGACTCCATCCCTTCCCCAGTTTGACTAAAGGCAATGATAGATTTGACTGGAAGATTCCCCTGCCTTGTTGTTTTAGGCCTCTGGGCCAGCATCCTTTTAACCTCTTTTTGGCATCCAATGCTTCTACTGCAACAGTGAACTCTCCCCCCCCCCTCAAAAAAAATCTCTTTTATTTTCCATTTTAAAGTTTAAAATGGATGCCAGACAAAAATGTCCTTAACATGGTTTAGGCTGACACCAAGTATTTTCAAGACAAAAATTGCCCTCCTTAATGAAAACTGCCATAAATGGACAGAGACAAATAAATTTCAGAGTGCCTGTGCTCGCACACAGATTTTGAAGTTATCACTTTACCTGCAAACATCACAAGTACAGTTTTACGAAACTCAGTCATTCCTGTTAACAGGTGCTTTCCACCAATTAACAACAGATTTCACCCTATAGCATGTAACAGAATGGTAGCTTATCTGTGTGCTGAAAGGCCCACTTTTTTCAGTCCCATTGATTGCAATGGGAAAGACTGAAACATACATATTTCTGTCCCCCTGAAATCAATGGAAATAAAAAAATGCACCTACAGTTTCTATGCACATTTACTTAAACATCCCGTTAGTAGTGGGATGCATGTTGTATAGTTTTACATGCATTCTGTTTTGTAATTGTGACCTATGGTTTGGATCATTCCACTTCCCATTTGGCTTTAAAAAAAAAAATTCTAAATCTCTTAAATAAAAAGTAGCATTCATGACTGATTGTCACCATGCACCCCCCAGTCTAATTTTAGTAAAAACAAACAAACCCAGAGACTTTAAAAGTAGTCTCATACATAAAAACTTTGTTTACTGCATCTAGAAACTATGTTTAAATAGCTTTCTGCAGAACTCGTTTACTGGGAACCCAGTTAAATAAATATATTTTTTCTGTGGCTGTAAAATAATTTAATGTAGAGTACTGTTTTTGCAATTAAAGCTAAATGATACTATATCATAAAATGGAAGTTGCCTGTTCCTATCAAGCATACAGGTGCTCATCATGGTTGCTTTTCTGATAATTATTTCAGAAAGTCTTTACTAGAGAAAGATTAACTTGACTTTCTGACTTTATCTTGCCAAAACAGAATTGGAAAAGGCTACAATCAGGAAGTTTAGAAATACCTTTTGCAAATGTCTATTAGACAGGTGTTTATTTTAAAAACGCTTGTCAAATGTGAACACTTGGTAACTGAGACACAAATAATATTGATTATATGGACTGCTATGGTCTCTGCCTGACTAAGGATTGTCTTCGCATGGTGGCGAATGGATGCCCATGCATCCTAAGAGAAGGACCTGCGGGATCAGACCAAGAGCCCACCCAGCCCAGCATCCTCTTTCTCACAGTGGCTAACCAGATGCCTCTGCAGTCAGCATATAACCAATAGGACTTTACATATAAAGTCTTAATGGTTATATGCTGACATAATAATCTAGCCACTGGCAGCCTCCCTGGCTTTGTCCAATTCCCCTTGAAAGCAGTCAGTTGGTGGCCATCACCACATCTTGTGGTACCAAACTCCATAACCTGTGACCTGGCTGCCCTTTGCATAGGCCCATAGGCACAAGAAGCCTGTTCACACAATCTTTCATAAAATTGTGGGGATAATATGGGGAAGGATCCTGACAGCTAATGAAAACTATGGACAAACTGGAAAACAGAAGCCAGGAGAAAGTTTTCTGTTGGGTGTAAATGGCCTCCTAAGTGAAAGCAGCTCCTTGGCTCAGGGAACAAAAAGTGACTGACTACTACCTCTCTACCTCTGGTGAAGAGTTAAACTCAAAACACGTTAGGCTGAAGAAACTGGGAGAGCACCCGCAAATCAATGCAATTTTCTCTTGTGACTTTGGATGCCTCCAGCCTGTATTTCTTTCTAGCTAAGCCTTCTCCCTGATTCTTGGTGGTGGAAAGCCCTTCTGTTGCTCTAGGCAAAACATGGGTCATGATGAAGAGAGCAAGTTACAGGAAAGGTCAAGCCAAGACACTGCCCAGAGGTGGAGGAAATGGTGCAAGTCCAGCCGACAAGCTGGGCACCCAGAATGGTTTCATTCTTTTGATTTTATTATATTATTGCACTTTCAATTTTACAAACAAGAACAAAGATTCTATTCTTAGTGCTCTTGCTCATCTTCAAATGTAAATTCAACTCTTTGATTGATTTGTTTTAGTATGCAACTGTTGATCTACAGAGATGCGAAACAGCTTATCCTTGGCTTGACTCAAGATAGCATTTGCTCTAAGTTAGTGGCTTTCTTTCCAGGGTTTGTCCTGGGTGCACCACAAAAAATTGACAGTTATCTGTCATCTAAATGAATTTGCACAGGAGGCAAGAAATCTTGGCTCCATCACTGGAAGAAGATAGCACAGCACAGCATAAGCTCAACCACCTTGTAAAAGAAATTGGCACAAATACACACTTTGCAAGAAGAAGATTGTTGCCAACGCAGTACAAACATTTGGATTGAGATAAAGCAACGCAATATTCTGAATTCCCCAGTGCAATTTTATATGGGCTAATTCCCAGTCAGAATGGTGTTCACTTAAAGATGTCAACAATGAATGGTCAGTTCCCACCAGCAGTACAGCCTCTGTTCAACCTCAAATATTCTTCACAGATTAGGTACTACATGAAGTTTTCTTATTCTGCAACTTCCAGGTGATCCCAGGTAAATATTTTCTGTTCAAAAATTCAAAATGGACAGCTAGATAACTTCCAGGTTTGAAGCTCCTGTAATTCAGCACTTTTTTTTTTGGGGGGGGGGTAAGAAATGTACAAGCTAGCCTTTGAAACCAAAGCCTAATTCCAAAATTTGGCCTGAAATCCTGACAAGCATAACTTTGGAAGCAAATTTCAATTAACTCATTTAAGTTTACTTCCATGTCAATGCACTTAGGTCTAGAATACAAATAGATTTCCTTTAAAGCTTCTTCAGGCACATAGTGTACATCCATTAGATTTCCAAATGCCAAGGTTGCTCATGGAGTTGAAATAAAAGTGAGCTCTGAGAATGAAATGTAACAGTGCACAAGTTAGCAAAAACAAACAAACAAAACAAATAAACAAACAAAAAACAAACAAACAAACAAAACCCCCATGAAAGTTACAGATTCAAAGGCAGGTCATGTTTGGAGCCTGAAAACTTTCAGACATAAAAGGGCTTCTTTTATATAGTAGTTGTGGCTGCCATGCCCATACTAGTATTTCCTACATGACACAAAGCATGAAATTGTGATTTATTTCTAAATACAATATGAGGAGGCTCTAAGGAGGAGTAGCCCATTGCAACTTTCCGGGACATGTCTGTTCTGTATTCCCAAGTTTTTGAAAACACACATCTCAATTTTGTGTTTTTCTCATTTAGTTCAGCATCCAATGTGGTAATGCAGGTGCAATCATGGCTAATATGATTTCCACGAAATGTATGAAACAGCTCTTAGTGAAAATAATGGGATTTCCTGACATCTATTTACAATCAGTGTAACAATACTATTATTTTTATTCTAGCAGAAAGGCTCTGTAGCCTCTTTGTGATAGTTGTCCAAGTTCCAAAGCCTGAACTTCAGAAAAGCCTTTTTCACATGTTGATTTCTTGCCAGCATGTAAAGCTACCATAAAATGAAGCCCTGGCACTCCTTTCAAATCAGGGAAGAGTTGTAGAGAAAATGAAACTAACTAGATAGATAGATAGATAGATAGATAACAAAATACTTTGGCAAAGAATGATGGTAAAAAAACCTGTTGTTCACAGCAGTTTATGCTTAAGAACTGAATTTCTGCCATAGAAGAGGAAGTGGAAATCGCACTGCAAAGACTGGGTTACTTAACTTCAACAGTAAGACGTGTTTCAAACAACCAAGGAGGTCCAGAGTGCATCCTGAATGAAAAACGCTTAAATGTTTCCTAATAAAGAAAAATATCATTTTAAAATATATATGTAAGCATTGTATACTGCGGTATTTACTAGACACTGAAAGTACTGCAAGAACATAACATTTCATTTACATTAAACTAAGAACTGAAAGTAAAATTTTATAGTTTATAAATATGACATCTAGATGATGATGATGATGTCATTATATTTTTATACAACAACACCTTTTCTGGGCACTGAAACATTTTAAAGAGCTGGCAGGAAAAGGTATTCAGGTATAATTACCCTTGTCTTTATGATGGGAATAGCTCTGACCTGGTAGAACATAATCCTATTGTACTGCCAGGAAAGGGGGGGGGGGAGAGACTCCTCTCACACACATGCACCCATACACACTTACATATTCACAAAAGGCCCATTCATTCTTTACTCAGCTCCAAAGAGTTAACAGGGTGGTGGAACTAGGAACAGTCCTCAAGTTTGTGCACTCCTTCTCTTGATTCTCTTACAGCAGACAGATGCTAACAAAGAGACCTTCCTGGCTCTGCAAAATGGAGCAGGGAGACATAAGGGAAGAAGTAAGCAAGCTCGAGGCCCACTCCTTATTCTCCTCTCAGAAGGTTATTGTGGCACCCAATAAACAGCCACTGAACACCTATATTGTTCTTTTTAGCACACACACAGAGACTTGAAACATAACCACAGCCAAGAAAATGACAGAACACCTAGAAAGGGACAAACGTAGAAATGATGCAACTTGGCTACTTCAGAAAATGTGAATTAAACAAAAAGGTGCCATTTTCAAAAGTGTATAAGCATCCATGATTTCACTTCTGAGAATAAAGCCCTTTATGTACCATTAGTTATCTGTCCGGTTTCTGTACCATTAGTTATCAGTTTTCTCCAGCTTTAATTTGAATTGCTGGTCCATCGGAGCAAATGCCAGAGGTTATTCAGCTCTTTGAAGACGTTTATATATGCTGCTTTATGGTCGGTTCCCTTAGTTCTATTCCTTGTCAAAAGCTCTTTTCTTTTCCTTTTTGGTGTTTGGCTCATTGAACAGCAACACAACCTTGATCCTTCTATTTCCCTATGTGCTCAGTCACTTCACAAATTTTAAGGCATCTTCTTGTGTTCCATTTGGAAAAATAAACAACAAACTTCGTATACAAATTTTAAAATTTTCTTATGGCACAAAGCAGCAAACTGTTTTAGGAAAATATATAAATAACCTTCTCTCTCTCCCCACCCCCTTTCTGTGCAAGATATATGCAATATAACCCCCACCCTCATTTAATAATTTTCAGCTGTACACACTATAGCCTGCCTCATGTCCTCCCCCCTCTTGATAAGGACAGTTAGTATTTACACTGGTGGGTTGGAGGCAGTCAAAGGAGGGAGGGAGTCTCTCATGAGGAGTCTGTGCAAGGAGAAGGGGGCGGTGGATAGAGGTGATGAGAGTAACTCCGTTCTGTGTATGGAGATGGTGGGCAGCTCTCATAGTTCTCCTCTGCCGATAAGTACTGGCTGCGTGGTGTGGGCGGTGGGGGTACAGGCTCAGAATCATAGTTCAAATCACTGGTGTAACCCTTTCCCACAGTTGCCATCACTCTACGGCTGGGGGCGTAGTCACTGTCACAAACATCTGTGCTGCATGGTGTAGTGGGAGGGGCAAAATGCCGGTAGCTGTATGGCCTGTAACTGGGATGGGAAGGGAAAAAAGAGTTAGGAAGGAAAGACGCATCAATATTTGAAAGGAATCTCAGATTTCCTTGACCATGCAACATGCCAATATGATCAGTAGGCACAGGGTTGTTTTTGTGGGTGTTTCTTGCAACATGCTGCTGGTGCAATACAAGTGCACTGATGGCTGATTGATATTGCACCATCCACACATCAATTTCACTTTATTAGTTGTCCTGCAATGGTTCCCCAATGTTAGAGCACTACAGCACTACTGCCATCTGGAAGGGAAACATGTGCCCAACAAAGGCAGGATCAAAACAAAAGCAGCAACATAACCCAGAACATTTCATAGAATCACAGAGTTGGAAGCGACCCCGAGCATCATCTAGTACAACCCTCTGCAATGCAGGAATATGCAGCTGTCCCTTACAGGGATTGAACCTTGGCGTTATCAGGACCATGCTCTAACCAACTGTGCTATCGGAGCTATTTCTGGTATAAAAAGTTACAGGATTTCAGCAGGAAACTATGGGACATGCACTGATAGGAAAATGAAGCAGTATGTCAGTCCTGAACATTTTGCAGGCACAAACAGTATGGAAAGTGAGATTGTGCTTAACTGCCTTGATCCTATTATTAACACAACAAATAATCATGAATGCACAATAAAAAGACATTTTGGAAAAGTCCAAACACATTTTAAGTTTTTCTCCTTAGACAGCTTTTGCATTAAATGAAAAATGAAGGCAGCTTCCTGTGTAGCCTCCACAGTGCAAGGAAAGACCTGCTTTGCATGACATTTCAGTAAATCTTATTTGCTCAGGGAGTGGTATATTCGTTCACTTCTTCTGCCTTCCATTTTGATACTGTCCTGGCTCGGGAAGCATATATGCATACCCCAAAAGACAACCCAATTGGCCATCCCAAAGGCAGCCCATGGACTTACAAATATTGGGAATTAAAGGTGCCTTTGATTCACTGCTAAGAAAGCAGCTGGCACAGGTGCAAGCTTGTCAACAGCACCCTGTAAGCCAGGGCAGTCTCTAGATGGAGTTTTGTGAAGTGGGAGGAGGACCCTTTTCTTTCCGCATGACATTTGTGTACTACAAATGACTACATGCACACCATGTATGGAGTAAAAATGTTTGTGGGCTAGACAGGTTTAGTAGACTTATTTGAAATGCCACACTACAGAGCCAATGAATGCAAATAATAAAATTACCTGTACGATCGATGGGTAGATGGACTATTTGAAGAATATCCAAATTCCATAGTGTAATGTGAACGCTCAGTAGCTGGTGATGGAGGAGGATTCAAAATCTTTTGAGAGAGAGGGAGAGGAGGGGAGACAATTTTAACAGAACCATAACAAAGTTTAAAAGCAATATTTTAAGCACAGCAGTAGTAAGCCAATCCTTAGTAAGCACAGCACTAGCTTCTACCATTTAGTATGTATTTTGGAAAGTTGTTTGTGCACACAAGTTTGTTAAACCACCTAGAGTTGGAATAAAGGTGAGAAAGGAGCAGCAAAACCACTGGAAAACATGGAAGATTAGGCCTGCAGTCAGTTCTTTATGACACCTCATAATATATTGTAACCATTTTGACAGTCGCTGAGATCAAGGAGCAGGTTTTTTTCTACTGTTGAACACCATTTTGAATCACGACTGAACCTTTCAAAAGTGTACTGATTTTTTATTTTTATTTTTTTGTTTCTTAGAATTTTGAGCAATGTCATATATATTTACTTAATTAAATTTATACACTGCTTGATTGTAAAAAAAAACCAAAACCCTCAAAGCTATAAAACAATAAAATTGAGAAAAAACACAACCATACTTTAAAACATACAAAAGTTAAAATACTAAAACAGGTTAAGATTACCTCAACTTTCTAAGCATCTGGCTAAGCTTGTCTAAGGGGGATGCGGGTGGTGCTGTGGTCTAAACCACAGAGCCTAGGGCTTGCCAATCAGAAGGTTGGCGGTTCGAATCCCCATGACTGGGTGAGCTCCCGTTGCTCGGTCCCAGCTCCTGCCCACCTAGCAGTTCAAAAGCACGTCAAAGTGCAAGTAGATAGATACCACTCCAGCAGGAAGGTAAACAGCATTTCTGTGCGGTGCTCTGGTTCGCCAAAAGCGGCTTAGTCATGCTGGCCACATGACCCGGAAGCTGTCTGCGGACAAATGCCAGCTCCCTCGGCTTATAGAGGGAGATGAGCATGCAACCCCAGAGTCGTTTGTGACTGGACCTAATGGTCAGGGATACCTCTACCTTTACCTAAGCTTGTCTAAACAAGAACATTTTTAGCAGGCACAGAAAAGAATACAGTGAAAGTGACTGCTTGATCGCAATAGGCAGGGAGTTCCAAAGTGCAGGCACTGCCGTGCTAAACAATCACGTTCTTACAAATGCAGAATGGGCATTATGTGGCACCTGTAGTAGTGCCAATTCTACCAATCAAAGCAGTCAAGTGAGCACGTGTAAGGCATGGTGATCCTGTAGGTATATGGAAATGCTAGTGTTTTACATACTACTCATTTTTACTGCTCAGAAGCATTTGTTTTTATTTCACTTAATTTTTATGTCTTGTTTCAATAGTGGAATTTAAGAAAGTGTACCCTGAATTCCATGGTAGTCTCCCATCAAGGCACTGATCAGATTCAAATCTTCTTAGATTCAGAAAAGTTGCTATATTGTGTACCTTCAGACTATGCCTTCAAACTGAAAGCTCCAAGGAGAAAAAATATTTATATAATAAGTTTCTATCTAATATTTAGCTTTCCTGCTCAATATTACATTACAGATTTGTTAGAATATTGACCTAATTTTGTCCTTTTCTTGTGCTGCAAAAAGAGGCTTTATGGTCCAGTTTTCAGAGCTAGGCTCAGCAGTGCTACAAATTACAGAAAGAAAAGTTTATCAGAAGTGACTTACTGGAGGGAAGTAAGTGCCCTTGGTGCTTGAAGAACTGCTGGATGATGCCCCAGTAACATGTGCTCTATCATATGGAGGTCCACTACTTCCACCCATAATACTGAGTGAGCTGATCACAGATTTGCCACGGGACATTCCTAAAACAGAAAGAAAACTAATCAACATTCACAACATTGATAGTATACAAGACAATATAGAATACAATGGTATTCTGGATAGCAGGGACCATATGCCCAAGCAAGCTTCAATAGCACCCATATTTTCTCCAAATAACATGAATAACTACTCTTTTAGGCTTTACACATTTTAAAGAATCTCCAACAAGTACCACTTCTACACACATTTGTTAAACCACCGAGTGGGCCATGGGCCATTGCCACTTTTCGGGATGGGGTGGGGCTAGTCCAGCACTCCTATGCCACCCCATCCTCACTGTCACCCTGCCCACACATCTTCCCAGTATCTGTGACCCTGCTGCTTTGGAGGTCAGCTCTGTGGGGGCTTCCTGCTTGCATGGCCACTCCTACTATTCACACAATACAGTAACTGTAAAGCGACACCTCACAGCTTACATGACCCTTCTTCCATTGGGGTCCTGGGTTGAAGGGAAGCAATTTGCCTGCCAGTCTCTCTGCTATCAACTTTTGCTGACAGCCCTCAGTTCCTGTGCTTGGGCTTTTCGTTTGCTTGTAAATGTCTATAAAGGAGATCCCTCCTGGTCTGTCCTATCACCCACACACTGGACACCCACTTTTACTAGGAAGGTAATGACGGCAAAAGTAAATATTCAAAGTTTAAGAAATCATACAAACGTTTTCAATTTGCATAACTTACACAGGTTGCATAATTGAGCTTTAGTTGCTATTAGATAATGTGTCCAGGTCTGGCGTATGCATGTACTTTAGGAAAGATTACTACACACAGTGGTATTGAAAGGCAGTTAATTCCTGCCAAGAAGATCTGAAGATGGAGGAGGAAAGCCAGCACTCAATCAAAAGGACTAGACCAGCAATCACCAACCTGGTGCCCTCCAGCTATACTGGACAACAACTCCCATCAGCATTAGCCACCTAAGTTGGGCTTGCTGGGGGTGATGGAAGATGCAGTCCAATAAAGCTCTAAGGCACCAGACTGGTGAAAGTTAGAGTGGATGTTTTAGTTGGTAAGTCTTAAAACATATACTTCCACATGGCACACTCCACCTACCCTTGTTCTGAGTTCACAATAACACTACCGGGTCTACCACTAATCACTTTTCAGCACCACTCCTATCAGCCTATTAGGGCTTCAGTAAACTGTTAATTGGGATATATTTGAGCCTAGGAATTGCCACACTTATGCCAGTGGAAGAAGCGGGTGGTGCATAAAACTCCAACTGACTATAAAAATAATGTTTGAGGATTCTAGTTGCAGCTTCTGCAAGTACAGCTGCCAAAAACAGAAGCCAGAATTCACATTGTTTTGTTGGCACACATCAGCAAAACTATGAGAAGCTTCATTCCGACAGAACAAAAGAGACAACAAAGTTCCAAAATGCTTGTATCTCTGATGACTAACCAGGAAGAGATCCAGAGAGAGAGCTTGGGTGAGGAACGTAGCCCAGTGGTACAGAAGCTGGTCCATGTGCGACATAGTCATTGCTCATGGTTTCTCCATCCCCTTTCATGCGCTGACACAATACCCTCTGGCAAACAAAGTACATGGCACCAACCAAAAAAACTGTGAGAATCACACCAATGATAGAACCTATTGTATTGGTGGCTTGCGGGGCTGGTTCCTCTGTTGTGTCTAAAAGTAAGGAGATAACAAATACACATTTTAAATAACTTGAACCTTAGAGTCCTGCCACTCTATACGATTACAATAATCTTTATTGTTATTGTCCCATACGGAACAACGAAATTGAAAAATCTACATAAAACATTCAAAACCCAACAAGCCTGCTATGCCAGCTATCCCAACCTGATTAGCCCCCTAAAAACTCTGATACCCCATTTTAACTACAATAACTCCCATAGAGACTCCTTAAAGGTAAAGGGACCTCTGACCATTAGGTCCAGTCGTGACCGACTCTGGGGTTGCGGCGCTCATCTAGCTGTACTGGCCGAGGGAGCCGGCTTCCAGGTCATGTGGCCAGCATGACTAAGCAGCTTCTGGCGAACCAGAGCAGCGCTGTTTACCTTCCCGCCGGAGCGGTGCCTATTTATCTACTTGCACTTTGACGTGCTTTGGAACTGCTAGGTGGGCAGGAGCAGGGACTGAGCAACGGGAGCTCACCCCATCGTGGGGATTCAAACCACCGACCTTCTGATCAGCAAGTCCTAGGCTCTGGGGTAGAAACTGTTTCTCAGGCGGCTAGTCCTAGTCTTTATAACCCTGTACCTTCTTCCAGAAGGCAGAAGCTGAAAGAGATCATTTCCGGGGTGCACACTATCCTGCACTATCTCTGCAGCTATCTTATGGCACCTGGAAGCATAGATTTGATCCAAGGTGGTAAGAGTGCACCCAATTATTCTCTCCGCAGTCTTTACAACCCTAGACAGCATTGTTTTTTCCCTGACCGTGAGCTCCCAAACCACACACACAGACCACAAGTTAATACACTCTCAACAGTACAATGGTAAAATGCCATCAACAGGTCCTTTGAGAGATTGTTTTTCCTGAGGATTCTCAGAAAATATAACCTCTGCTGTGCTCTCTTCATCAAGTCTTTGCTGTTTTCTCCCCAGGTTAGGTCATCTCTCACCTCCATTCCCAGAAATTGAATACCTTGATCCCTTATGAATCTTAACTTGCCACACATCTTTAGTGGGAGATGTAGGATGTGATGAAATATCTGCTCCTAGCTTAAGTGAGAAGTAAGGTAGCAAGAAACTGATGGGATTAATGGAATTGTACAGAGATGCTTGAAAGGGGACATTTTAGCTCTCCTGAGAATGGATAAAAGTATTCTCTAACTAGATGATGAGAGTTAAGAGCTGAAGCACATGCCTTTTGAGCCATGGGATTGTTGCAAAAATGGCATTGTGCAGCTGTACCATTAAAATCCTACTGCATGGATGGTCTCAACCATGTGGGAAGTCTTCGTGTCCTAGTCTGTCAGGAAGGTTGAGCAGGAAGACTAATTCTTTCCACATGATAAGAGCCATCTGCATGGTAGAGAGTCTGTGAGGTGTAGCTAGGGGTAAAGAATGTGATATACGGATGCTGTCTGGTTCCTAATTCTGTTTATTCTGTTCATTCTCTCACTTCAATTCCAGAATAACAGCAGCGTAAGCTATTTATCTTTATTTCAACTAATATAAAGCTAACTTCTATCATTTGTATTCTACAAGCAAGATAACTTATGAACTGTATCAAAATAATAGTTGTTTTGTATTTAAACTTCATACTTACAGCATCCCTGTTCATCAGAGCTATCACTGCAGTCAAAGTTGTGGTCACATTTCTTGTTTTTCCCAATGCACTGCCCACTGGCACATCGGAACTGATCTGTTAAACAAAGCACTGGAGGAGGATAAAAGCAAACATGTGTTTACTTAGTATCACAAATTTCTGAAACAACTAGCCAAATGCTCAGCATAAAAATCAAGATAATGAATAGTATCAAAGCCTATCATTATGAGAGTTCTAGATCAGGAGGCAAATCAAGCCTATTTGACTTGAACAATGTACAAATTTGAGGCCCTGGGGGCTCTGGCAGGTGACTGCTTTTTGTAGCAGGTGTAAATAGGGAGAATCAATAAGACCCTAATCCACCTTCTCTAGAGACTCTCCAGCAATTCAGAAACCACTATTGTAGCCCACTATATGTTACCTAAAACCTCAAGCATGTGAGGAACAGGCTAGTCTCCACTAGCAGAAGAAGAGAGCAGAGTTGGCTCTTGAGAGAGAGTGTGAGAGATAAAAATCACTCTTGTTTTCTAGCTCTCCCTTCCTCCATCCATTTCAGAAAATTTCATAAAGGAAGAAGGGACAAAGGGAGTTGCCAATGGGAAGAGGGCAGGTATCACTCCTCACATGTCAGAGAGTCTATGGCACTGAATGCAAAATTCAGCTTCTCAAGAATTTGAGTTTTGCAAATTTTAAATCCTTTGGGCTGTAAATATATGCTTAAAAGTGTGAGCCGGGGGCTGGGGACTGAAAGGCTTCCAATGCTTGTCCCATGTGACTCCTTGCTTTTCCCAACAGCAAACAAAATTGGAATACACAAACTGGTAAAATTACAGAACAGGAACTATGCAAATTCACTCAATTTGCAAGGTTTCAGTAAGTTTCATAATTCAGTTTCTCTCAGTAAAGAAACTGGATTTCCTAAGCTCAGAATTGTACTTCTTATTGCTGCACAGAATACATACAGCAGTAGGTATCTGTTAGAACAGACAATTCATTCTAAAGAGATTTTCGTTGTTTGAAATACGTATATCAAGATTGTTTAAAAAGTTGCCACTGTTCCTCTTCCTTTTCATCTCCAAATCAATTTTCCAGTTTCTTTCATGAGCTGGAAAAATTAATACCTTCACATTTCTTTTCATCTGAGCTATCCTGACAATTTGCTTCTCCATTGCACTGAAGGATACTGTCAATGCACTGGCCACTCTCGCACTGGAACTGGGACTCTGAGCACATAGGGCAGTTCTTTTCATCACTGGCATCTTCACATTCAGTGAACCCATCACAGCGCCAAGCCGCAGGAATACAGTCAATCTCCCCTGTGAAACATGTGAAGTGCTGAGGAGAGCATGTTGGTGGTTCTGTTACGAAAAAGTTTGGGTTTTTTTCAGAAGAATGAAACTGTGAAGTAACAGCACATAAACGTCTGATCAAGTGTCAAAAATATCTATGGGAAGATAGAAGCCATATTTATGGAAAACCAAAACTAAGGCTCTGCTTGAATTGTGAACAACCAACCTCTGCCTCTCCCACTGCAATGACTGAACTTTGGTGATGCAATGATGTATAGTCAAACTAAACTCCGGAATCTACACAGCAGAACAGAAACAGCCTCTAATGTAATGTCTTTTCTACTCAAGATCTACATGGTTTCAAGAGCAATAGACACTCCGGGTTCAAAACAAAATCAGTGTTAAATAATAAAAAAAATTGCAACCTAGTGCTGATAATGGGTCTATTTATATTTTGTTATTTTGTCCCTGGGATTATCCTCAAGGAGATATTGTGAGGATGCCTGACTCACCCCACCCCTCCCTCCTACTGCCCCTCCCAGCCGCTCTCACTATGGTTTTGAAAGTGCCACAACCAAAGAAAGAAGGCAGATTTCAATCTGAGGAGGGAGTGGGCAATCCCATGTCCAGCTACACAACTCTTTGTAAAATCTTCCCTCTCTGTCTCTCCTCCCTTTGTTTTAAAACGAGAAATCCACTAGCCTGTTGTCAAGCTATGGCACAGATGAGTTGTACTTTGGGCCATTTGGATATATAAACTGAAAGCCATGAGCCATTACTCTTATGCCAACTAGCATACAAACTTTGCAGTATTTTAGGGTACTTCTGGGCAATACAGTAAATGAAATACTTGGTTATAAACAGGGCAACAGTTGCTTTGTTGGGCACTGTTGGGAACAACAAGCACTTGGGTCTAATCTGCTGAGTTGTGTCTTTTCTACTCATCTCACTAGGCCAGTGGTAGGCAACCTAAGGCCCAGGGGCCAGATGCAGCCCAATCGCCTTCTCAATCCGGCCCACAGACGGTCCGGGAATCAGCATGTTTTTACATTATTAGAATGTGTCCTTTTATTTAAAATGCATCTCTGGGTTATTTGTGGGGCCTGCCTGATGTTTCTACATGAGTAGAATGTGTGCTCTTATTTAAAATGCATCTCTAGGTTATTTTGGGGGAATAGGAATTCATTCATTTTTTTCTCCAAAATATAGTCCGGCCCACCACATGGTCTGAGGGACTGTGGACTGGCCCACAGCTGAAAAAGCTTGCTGACCCCTGCACTAGGCTGTTAAGTTCACACACACACACACACACACACACACACACACACACACAAATCCTCCTTTGCCTCTGCTAGGTGTTCCATGCCCAATAAGTGCCTTTGCTTGGTGGCGCTGTGGTCTATAGACTGCAGAAAAATACTGGGCAAGGTTTTGCCCACTATCCTCTCTGTGCAATGGCTCATGGGGAAAAGCTGTACTATGAGTCCTTGCAAGGGGGAGGGAGAAAGCCTATATAAGGCTGCTTTCCCTGGAACTCAGAGCCATTTTGCTTTGAGAGCATCCTGCCTGCCCACCCTCAGGTTAGAGCCTACACTGAGCAATTTTGGGTTGCTGGTTGACAGGGCCAGAAAGGATTCCTGCCCCCCTCAACCTGATTGGCACTTCGTTGGGCTTCCCTCCCCACTTTCCCTCAGTGAAATTATGGCCTTCCTTTGTTAGGTGGAAGAACATTGTTTGTATGAGGGTGTTAATGGCACTGGACAGGATCAACACAGGGGCCTGAGGGGGGGATTGACCAAGCTTGGGTTGGGTATCTGCCTGGTTGGAATCTGCACCCTGGTCCCCCAGTGAGATCTTGCTTGCTTGGCTTGCACCACGGGAACGTTCAACACTGGCCAACTCCCATGGAACAGGTTTGGAGTAGTCCAAACCCAGTGGATTCATTCCATCAATATGGGGCTTGTGGAATGATGAACTGATCCTAGTAAAGTTTTGGCCTGATTTTATCCCATCACTGTTGTACAGTCTGGTTATTTTGCTGCTCTTATGGGTCATATAATGCCTGGGCAATAAGCTCCTTATTATGCCTTTATGTTTCAGTTGGACATGAAGAGTTCTGTTTTTAGTGCAATCCAGTTGTGTTCATGAAGGCAGCTCATGTTCCAATGTTCTACAATAAGTCTATATGAAAACATTAAAAAGGGATATAATGTACAGCAGATGGGTGCACCACAGTGACTCAGTGTCTAGTTATGTGCTTTCTATAAATGCATTCAATAGGTCTTGTTTCAGAGTGAGGGCTTTTTAAGCTCCTTCCAGTCACCACCACAATCTCAATGCAGCTGTTCACACCTAGGACTCAGCTATACAACTGCAAATAAAACATTTCAAGTGTGTTTTAAGTGAAATATACAATGTGACACTAGATGGTGATGCTGAGCCTTATAGAAAATTCAATGTATTTTTAAAAACACTTTAAAAAAAAAACATTTTCAGAACGGTTTTTATTTGTGTGTAGATTCCACCCTAGTTAGCAAAACTGTAGTTACTATTGATAGAATGGAGCATAAATTTGGAGATATCTATTTTTCTCTTTCTCACATACCCTTACATTTTAGCATAGCATTAAATGTCTAGGAAAGCATTGCTGAAATACCCTTGTTCTAGGATGTAGACATGTTTGCTGTGGAAATAAGCTAACTAATTCACATTGGTTTAACACTTCAAAATCCTCACACTTTCTCTGTAAGGTCAGAGGCAGAGAAAAAATGTCTAGCCTTGGACTGCAGAGGCATCTCTCTTAACAATGGTTTGGAGCAAGATGCAAGCTTGTGCACTCCTTCTTCCCTCTTTAGTACAAATCTTTCCCCCACCCCACCCCAAGCCAGCTCTGTTTTAATCATGATTTAGAATGATATGATTTTAGTCGTGGTTAGCACTACCTGGGCTTCCCACTTCCCGCCACTTTGACGTGCTTTCGAACTGCTAGGTGGGCAGGAGCTGGGACTGAGCAACGGGAGCTCACCCCGTGCCGGGGCTTCGAACCACCGACCTTCTGATCGGCAAGCCCTAGGCTCAGTGGTTTAGACCACAGCACCACCTGCATCCCTCCGTGTATTGACTTATATAGGGGGAATGATGCCACTTAAAAATGGAAACAAAATATAAAGAAGCTTTACCTCCACAAGAAAGTTCATCCTGAAGCAAGACAAGGTGCACAGGGCAGGAACAACGTGTCGTTCCATCACCTTTGACAATGCAAATGTGTGAGCAACCACCGTTATCTTGGGAACAGGGGTGCTGTCCTACGGAGCAATTAAGAGTAGAAACCTATTGTTCATGTATTAAAACTGTTTTTAAAAAATAAAATACAGCATATTTCAGTGGTTTCCAAATTATATTCAAGGTAACTCTACGGCTCATTAGGAGTTTACTGGGGGATCCCTCAATGGTAGTGAACAGCATAATAAAGAAACCAACAAAATCTTAACCATGTATGATATGGGCCATTTAGTTTTTCTTCCCTGTTATGTTGCTTGACACCTACTGTACTCCTGTATGTTGAGTTCCTTAACAGCATGAATATCGCTGAGCTGGGTAATACGAGCCTGAACTTTCATACGTCCCTCTCGAAGTGTTGTGTCAATCTTTTCAATCATCTGTTGATGTCTGTCAATCCAGTACAGCCAGTTTTCAAACACAGTCAGCCCTACTGGTTGTAGTATGTTGGTATCTTCTAAGACTATCCGATTGGCTCCTATGGAGTGGAGAAGAAATATAGTTGAAAAATGTGGCAACAAGGGTTCAATGAGAAATAATGCACCAAGTTACTACTCACTGCCCCCACTCACGTGTTTGGTTGGTCTTCCAAGGAGACCGTCACCTCATGAAATCACCCCATCCAAAACGGATTACAAGTCTCTATCCAGATGAACACATTTCCCATCTTAATATCTGGATTACATTAGTTTTGGGCTGAAAGGAAGCAAGCAATCTCCATACCTGTTCAGGATTCCTCACAGCCTCCCTCAGACAAACAAGAGGAAAAGACGCGTCCTGAGGCACCCCAATGGCCAACAGCCAGAAGGCCTCAACACCCCCTGTATGCTATATGTAAGCTCTAGATTACAAGACACTGTGCCACTGAATACCAACCGCCAGGTTTCAGCAGTGGGAGACAGCTTTTGCCCTCAACCTTACAGATTTCCCAAAGACATCTGGTGGGCCACTGTGGGAAACAGAATGCTGTACTAGGTGAACTGCTTGTCTGATCCAGGACAGTGGCTGGGTGGCTGTGGGTGTGTAAAACCTGTCTTTCTAATATACATGTTGAATTACATAACTAATATGTAGCAGATCCTACCACTTATCAACAATTAATACAGTGGTACCTCAGGTTAAGAACTTAATTTGTTCCGGAGGTCCGTTCTTAACCTGGAACTGTTCTTAACCTGAAGCACCACTTTAACTAATGGGGCCTCCTGCTGCCGCCGCGCCATTGCTGCGCAATTTCTGTTCTCATCCTGAAGCAAAGTTCTTAACCCGAGGTACCACTGTAATTAAATATAGAGCAACACACCTCACTGCATGCCAATTACATGAAGTTGTTCAATTTACCACAGGCTATCATGTGGGGGACTTGTGTGAGGGAAAACTTAATGATTTAGAATCTCAGGCAGCAGCTGATCAAGCAAACAAGAAAAGTTTTATTAAAAAAGAAGATTGTGAAACAAAACAGGTCAGGAAATGTGTTCTTTCAAGTACAGTGGTGCCCCGCAAGATGAATGCCTCGCAAGATGAAAAACTCGCTAGACGAAAGGGTTTTCCGTTTTTTGAGTCGTTCCGCAAGACGAATTTCCCTATGGGCTTGCTTCGCAAGACGAAACGTCTTGCGAGTTCTTGCGAGTTTGTTTCCTTTTTCTTAAAGCCGCTAAGCCGTTAATAGCCACTAAGCCGCTAATAGCCGCTAATAGCCATGCTTCGCAAGACGAAAAAACCGCAAGACGAAGAGACTCGCGGAACGGATTAATTTCGTCTTGCGAGGCACCACTGTAGAAGTTAACTTATTACTAAAATGAGGTAAAAAGATGACACAGGCTTAAACACAATTCTATGGGTATAGCTCTTCTTAAACTTTAGCTTCTGTTACTTAGTTTTGGCAGTTAAATAATTTTAAAGCAGCCCAGCTTCCCTCCTAGGTTAAGACCTTAGCTGACGAGTGAGGGGCACTTTCCCTCACTTTCCACTCTCTTCACAACCTGAGGTATTCCCAATGGTCTCACAGACCCAGGGGGTCCCCTCCCCGCTTTTTCCTGGGAGTCTTCTGGACCCGGAAGAACTCTCCCTCCTGGCTGGACGGAGACCCAGGGAGCCTGAATTCCCACAGCTTCCACCTCCCAGAACACGCCTGAGAGTCTCCTCTTGCTCCAGATGGTCTCCTCAGGGTGGATGCTTAACTCAACTCAGAACCAGGTCTCCCTCAGTCAAATCCTATCCTACTCCCCAGCTCTGAAATCCAGCCCTATCTCTTCTCAAATCCAGCCCTATCTATCTTCTCAACCTTCCCCGAACCTTAGCCTTATCTATCTATCTAACTCTCTCCCTCAGAAACGGCTCCTTTTATTCTCCCTCTAGCTGACTCTGTAGTCAATCAGAGAGAGGCGCCAGCCCTCTGGTGGAATAAGACTAGATCTTAGAGAAATTTATATTTTTATGCTCATACGATTGTTGCTCACGGCCTTGACAAATTTGTAGTAACAGTATTAATAAAATAACGCAGATCATACACCCATGACAACATTTATGATGTAAGAGAGAAAAGTTACCAAAGACACCAACAAATGCAAATCCAGCCTGATTTCATATTGAACCTCCCAATCACCACAACAATTTATAGTGGTTTTATTTAATTCCTTTTCCTTGTTTTTATTTTTTTGACAGCCAGTGCATAGGGGGCCACTTTGCATGTCACAAAGCTATTATTATCTCTCAAAAGAGACAATCAGGAGCATTTTTGTGGGGGTGTACTTGCTTGCTTGTGCAAATGGAAGTTTCAGAAGGCCATCTCTTGGGTCTGTATAAATTGCTATACCGCTGAATACTGATGTTGAAATGACATCATGATAAGGCATATTGCCTGGTTGAAACACTTGAGTGAAATATGAACAAAAGGTGGAGGATGACAGCTTCCCTGGGGACAGCTCAGCTGAACTTTTCTTGAGAGCAGGCACCATCTCTCCCTGCTCCTCCCTCCTCTCGTGATGACAATAAGCCCTCACCTGTAAACTTACACAAACCAGCACAAACGCTTTAAGCTGAACTGCCTGCTCTCACCCCCAAAACTCTTCAGCACTTAGCTAATTGTGCAGAGCCTGCTAACAATCCAGGAAGAACCCCCCACGGCTAGACAATCAAAGATCCACACCCATGAGGGGGGAGTATTTTGATTTTCTGGTGGTGTTTACGTTGTTGGTTCCCAATAAATAGCTACCCTTCATATTAAAAATGAAGGTTTTTAAATTTTATTTAAAGGAGGCTATCTCTTTGCTTGAAGGGACACAGGTAGCGCTGTGGGTTAAACCACAGAGCCTAGGACTTGCCAATCAGAAGGTTGGCGGTTCGAATCCCCGCCATGGGGTGAGCTCCCGTCGCTCGGTCCCTGCTCCTGCCAACCTAGCAGTTTGAAAGCACGTCAAAGTGCAAGTAGATAAATAGGTACCGCTCTGGCGGGAAGGTAAACGGCGTTTCCGTGCGCTGTTCTGGTTCGCCAGAAGCGGCTTAGTCATGCTGGCCACATGACCCGGAAGCTGTACGCCGGCTCCCTCGGCCAGTAAAGCGAGATGAGCGCCGCAACCCTAGAGTCAGTCACGACTGGACCTAATGGTCAGGGGTCCCTTTACCTTTACTATCTCTTTGCTTGCTTGCCCTCCCTCCCTCCCTTTGAGATGGGTTTTTTTTTTGGGGGGGGGTCCTTCTGTGGCAGGGGGAAATGGAGGAGGAAGATTTAACTAGCGGCCTTATGCTGAAATAGGAGGTTGGGTACTATGTGACATGAGGTGAGAATGATGGGGAGAGTGTTTGTCAGTAAGCAGTGCAAGAAAATGTGTCTCTACTCACAAGCAAGCCCTGCTGAATTCAATGGGGCCTATTCCACTTAGACCTCTGAGTACGGAAACAGATGCAACTTGAACTACTCTTAATTTAGTTGAAAATATATTAAATATATTATATAGAAGTTTATTTAATATTTTTATTAAATTAACTACTTACTTAAATTGTAAAAATGCCCACAAAATTGCATAGAGGCGCAGAGTTCCACGCAACATTGGGGGGGGGGCTCACTGCATGCACATGACGTCACACACATGTAACATTACACATGTTGGGAGGAGGCTGTGAGGCCCAGGGGAGGCCCAGCTGGGGCCGGCCCCTCAACATGGGGGGGGGGCACTCAGCCCCATCCCAGCATACTTTGGGGCACTGAACTGTCCTCAGACCCATGAAGTTGGCATGTATGAGTTGAAGCATGCTATCAAACATCATGATATACTGAAAAATCATGATGTTTAGCTGGTGGTATATTGCGATGCTGAAAACCAAATATTGCCCAGCCCTAGGGGACAGGCTAACAGATAATGAGTGTTGACCTGAAGTTGACTACAAATACACGCTCTGTCTGTGGAGAAGACCTTGTATATATAGCAGCCATCCAAGACTGCAATGGGCATCACTTGGAAATGCAGCTCAATATAAGCACTTCCTAAGGAAAACAGTGAGAGTTTGGTCAGATAATGAACTCTAAAATACTGTTTTCAGGAGTGGATACCAAGGGAAAAATTTGGTGTTTCCAATTAGTTGTAGGTCCGTTCTAGATTCTAGCCAGAAGATCCAATCCATCCCTTAGTTAACACTCTCAAGATTAATGCAGAGCTCAGTCCTGGAAAATAATAATAGTCTAAAACATATTGATAAGCTGCTTTACAGAGCTGGTTATCACCCAATTCCATAGAGCTTAGCGCAAGAAAATGCTCAATGGGCACACTAGCAATCCTTTTAGTACAGTGGTACCTCTGGATGCGAATGGGATCTGTTCCAGAGCCCCGTTCGCATCCTGACGTGAACACAACCCTCGCCTGCAGGTCGCGATTCGCCGCTTCCGCGCATTTGTGTGACGTCATTTTGAGTGTCTGTGCATGCGGCAAAACCCGGAAGCAACATGCTCCGTTACTTCCTGGTCGCCACGGAGCGTAACCAGAAAATGCTCAACCTGAAGCATGTTTAACCCGAGGTATGACTGTATATTTAAACTGAGCGTAATCTGCTCTTGCCTCACAGAAATTTCTGCAAATTCACTACAATGAAAATATAAAGAGGAAAGGGGAAACCAGCAATGGAGCAAGAGAGAATACCCATTCCTTCCTACCAGTTTATGAAATACTTACAACACTGATTAAAATTGGTAAAAGGAAGTTGTTGTTTTACTCTACCTGAAAGGTCACTGCTCTCAATTTTCCGGAGGTCAAAATCTGCCCAGAATAACTTCCCCAACTGGTTGTCAATTGCCAAGGCTACAGGCTTGCTCAGTCCACTGGAAAATAAGACCTCACGTTCAGTTCCATCTAGTGCAGCCCTTTCTATTTTAGGAGGAGACCTCTCTTGGTGATTGGTGAAATACATGTACCTATAAAAACAGAGTTAGATCATTTATGTCCTTTTCTTAAAAGCTGTCCTTCCCCATATATTTATTTATGGAGCATAATATCTAAGATGTTGATATTACCATATTTTTCGCTTATAGGACGCACCGGCCCATAGGACGCACCTAGATTATTGGGGGGGGGGGGAATAAAGGGGAAAAAATTATTCCCCCCCCCCAGGCGCGAGGCTGGGGCGGAGGAAGCCCGAGCTTCCCCCGACCCCAGCTCCCAGAACAGGAAGCTCTCCGCAAGCCCGAGCTTCCCCCGACCCCAGCCCCCAGAACGGGACCCAGAGCAATGCCGAAGCTGCGCACAGCTTTGGCACCGCTCTGGGAGTTTGCGGGGCTGGGGGAGGGGGAAGCCCTCTGCCAGCCTCCAAACCAGGTCGGGAGACAGCGGGATGGCGCGCTGCGCCTCTCCCACTGTCCCCTGAGTTTGCGGGACTGGCAACAGGGAGGAGCAGGCTTCTCCCCCCTGCCAGCCTTCTAACCAAGTCGGGGGACAGCGGGATGGCGGCGTTCCACCTCCCCGCTGTCCCCCGAGCTTGTGGGGCTGGCGGTGGGGTTCTCCTGAAGCCTGGAGAGCGAGAGGGGTCGGTGTGCACCGACCTCTCTCGCTCTCCAGGCTTCAGCGAAAGCCTGCATTCGCCCCATAGGACGCACACACATTTCCCCTTCATTTTTGGAGGGGGGAAAGTGTGTCCTATAGGGCGAAAAATACGGTATATATATTTTAAAGTTGTACTTCCCTGATCCAATAATGATCAATGTCAAATTTCATAACAGCTATCCCCTAACTATTCAACTATAGCAATCTCTCTCATTTCCCCCCCACCCCGTTTTCCTCTCTCTTACACAGCCACACTCCCCACTGCCATCCCTCTACCAGTCTCTAAGTCCACCCAACATGTCATTCCACTCTGCTGCCAACCATTCTTCCATTAGTTACTCTGTCTCACAGAAGCACCTTCTATTTCAAAAAGGTGAGCTGATGAAAAAGAGAACCTGGCGCTTTAATTGCTGAGTTTTAAGCATGTATATTCCATGCAACACTCTACCTACCCTTTTTCTGGGTTCACAACAATGGCCCTGGGCCGATCCTGATCTCCTTTCAGCACCACCCCCATCAGCCTTCCATCCAGGCGTGTAACATTGATTACATTTGTGGCTTCACAAGTCCAATAAACATAACGACTGTAGATGTCAATACTCAGATCATAGGGTTGTATGTCTAGGTTCTGATTTGGAACTGGACTCATCACAACCGTAAAGCTCTGGGGTGGGAAGAAAAAGATTGAAGACTGATCCAAGGAAGCAACCAGAAGAGAATTAGCCACACAATGCAGAATTACTATATGAAAGCAATGGCTTTACAATAATTCAGAGCCTCAAAGTTCCTTGGCTCAAGTTACAGCCAAGCGTTGAAACAGAATATAATAATAATGTTCTTTCTTTCTTTCTTTCTTTCTCTCTCTCTCTCTCTCTCTCTCTCTCTCTCTCTCTCTCTCTCTCCCACCCATTTGGATGGGTTGCCCCAGCCATTCAGGGTGGCTTCCAACACATTTAAAAGCATAATAAAACCTCAAACATTAACAATCTGATACAATACAAAAAGTCACATAAACTTATATCAAATATAAGTACTGCCCTGAGACCTTCGGGTATAGGGCGGTTTAGAAAGCAAGCAAGCAAGCAAGATTCAATAATCCATGAAAAGTGCAGCACTTCTCATTTTCATGCTTCTACTGTAATTCCAATAGAGAGAGATTGCTGTGTCAGCTGTATGTGGTTCCCACAGTTGGTGCCATGTATCTATCCATGCATGAGTTCATTTTTGAATATAACAGGAAATGTTTCCCAATTTAGTGCGTGTTGAAGCATTTGAATGCACCCCTGCTGTTGTCTTTTATTTCATTTCATTTCATTTCATTTCATTTCATTTTAAAGTGAACAAGGAAGTAAAATAGCTGTCCAGATAAATGCAGTCTTTGATATTTAATTCACCAGGTTGGCACTGTTTGTAACACACAATCTACAGTTAATATTCAGGTATCAGAAGGAAGTTTAGTACATATATTCAGAATATTTAAACATCAGCTTGACTTCTCATGCCCATTTTAATAGGGACAGAAAAAAAATATAACATATACTGTGGTTCTACTTCTAAAGCAAGGTCTCTCAAATGTTGTATTTTACTAGTTTTGTGGGATGTCTGTTCACAAATCTACAGCATTTGTGCTAATTTTAGCTAATTCGCCAAAGACTCATAAAACTAAGAGGTTTTGTGCTAATTTTAGCTAATTCGCCAAAGACTCATAAAACTAATAGGTAGGTTTGAAAAATAATATGATCTCCTCCTCAAAATTGAGGTATTCCTACTATTTACATCTGTTCTCCATCTATGACCATATTCCACTAGCAAACATGTACTCGGTAGATTTTAGTATACAAAATTCATTTATAAAATATTTAGAACATGAATACCATTTTAAAGATCCCTATCCCCCCCCCCCCACTTTGGAAACCCAAAGAACCCACACTTAAGATACCTGACTGCCATCCTCCTGTGACCTCCTGATAATGTTTTGCCGAGAGTCAATCCAGTACAGGTGCTTGTCTACAGGGTCATAGTCAATGGCTCGGATGTTCCTGAGGCTATGGATTGGAAGGATAATATCTGGACTCTGCTGCTCATCTATCACCATGCGATTTATTGCATTCTTCTGACTGAAGAGCAGGAAACTGGTAGGGGCTTAAACATAAATACAAAAAAGCCAACCGGTCATTTTCAAAAACAATTATTAAACTATTCATTTAACAAAAACATGTTTATGCTACTTAGCAAATTAGGGCTGCTATCTTTAATTAATTGGCAAAAACAAAACAAAACTAACTAAACAGCGAGGGGTGTGTGACATACAAATTGTTTTTCACACACAATTTTTTAAATCTATTTTGCTCTGGATATCTTGATAGTCTCCATTATGGCTTTAGTATTAAGAATTAAGCTCAAATCTTAAATTCAAGCATGTTGTCAGTCATGAACTTGCTGGCTAGCCTCCAACAAGGCTCTAGGCTCCCTGAGTTCTGCAATCTGAAATATAGGTATATTACTAGTGGCCTATGCTTAGTGTTAGGATTAGAGAACTAATTCATACAATGTGTTTTGAGCATTTAGGGAAACAACTAAACAGAAAATTACTGAGTTTTTCAGCCATGAATAAAAAACAAAAAGCCTAACACATGCAACCTATATTCAAATCTTGCATGATTCAAGCTATATCAACAAACCTGTCTATGTTACAAGTGGAAATGGCTCAGTATTTGGCATATTCCTGCTCCATCCACTACAGCTATAGCTCATTTTGGTTTGAATTTTGAACATTACTGTAATATTTGAGACAAACCACGAAAACATAGCCCTTTGCCCTCTGCACCACCTAACTGTGTTTATGGCTTACCACTACACGTTCTGTTGTCAGAATTCAAGGAATAGTGAGCTGGACATCCGCAGACAAAACCACCAACAGGCACTGCCAAGCAGAGGTGGGAACAATGCCCATTACTGGAGGCACATTCGTTCCAGCCCGCTTGACGAGATGAATGGAATACTAGGATATCCATCACATAATCCAAGTGGTTTTGGATGACAGTTCTGTTTTGGCCACTGGTCTTGTTGGCACGTTCAATGCTTCGCCGGCTCCAGTCTGTCCAATAGATGTAATCCTGGTACTGAGTCAGACCAAATGGATGAGGCAAGTCATCTGCTATAACGTCACGGTCAAGACCTGTTTTAGAAAGAAAAATATATACTGATGTCAAGATTTCCCCACCTCTCCCACACTCGGAAGGACAGTTGTAATCAAATGCATCTACAGTAACTCATAGATATAATGAACATAAGAGCCAGTGTGGTGCAGTGATTAGCTAGTAGGACTACAAGTTGGGAGCTCAGTTTCAAATTTGCACTCAGTTTCAAACCTACGCTGCGTAACCTTGATACAATCACTAACCTACCTCACAGGGTTGCTGCAAGGACAATGGGAAGAAGGAGAATAATGCATGCCACCCTGAGCTCCTTTTGATAAACAAGTATTACCGTATTTTTCGCTCCATAGGGCGCACCGGACCATAGGGCGCACCTAGCTTTTAAGGGGGGGGATCAAGAAAAAAAATCTTATTTCCCCCCCCCAGCCCCAAAGAGCAGCGTACAGGCTGCACGCAACCTCTCCCTTCTGGCGCTGTCTTGGCTTCCTCTTTAGCCCCATGCAATCTCTCCCTGCCGGGAGAGGCTGCGTGGGGCTAAAGGAGCCATAGCCCCATGCAGCCTCTTCCTGCTGGAGGGGCTGCACGCGGCTATCCCTGAAGCCTTCCGAGCGCAGAATCTCCTGGCTTCAGCGAAAGGAACCTGAAGCCTCCAGAACGCAGCGGGAACTTGCACCGTGCTCGGAAGGCTTCAGGCGGCTATCCCTGAAGCCTGGAGAGCGAGAGGGGTTGGTGCGCACTGACCCCTCTAGCTCTCTAGGCTTCAGCGAAAAAAACGCGAAGCCTCCCGAGCGTGGAGGGAGCACTTCCTCTGCACTTTGGAGGCTTAGCGTTGCTATCGCTGAAGCCAAGGAGCCTGCATTCGCTCCATAGAACGCACACACATTTCCCCTCAATTTTTGGAGGGGAAAAAGTGCATCCTATAGAGCGAAAAGGGACGCGGGTGGCGCTGTGGGTAAAAGCCTCAGCGCCTAGGGCTTGCCAATCGAAAGGTCGGTGGTTCGAATCCCCGCGGCGGGGTGCGCTCCCGTTGTTCGGTCCCAGCGCCTGCCAACCTAGCAGTTCGAAAGCACTCCCGGGTGCAAGTAGATAAATAGGGACCGCTTACTAGCGGAAAGGTAAACGGCGTTTCCGTGTGCGGCTCTGGCTCGCCAGAGCAGCGATGTCACGTTGGCCACGTGACCCGGAAGTGTCTCCGGACAGCGCTGGCCCCCGGCCTCTTGAGTGAGATGGGTGCACAACCGTAGAGTCTGTCAAGACTGGCCCGTACGGGCAGGGGTACCTTTACCTTTACCTTATAGAGCGAAAAATACAGTAAGTGAAACTTTGCAAATGAATGAATGGAGAATGAATGGAGAAATTTATGGGAAAACCTTTTAGTCACACCAGAACAAAGTAATTCTGACAATGTAAAAAGTTATATTCATAAATCTTTTTTCATAGGACAGTAATTTATGTCTATATAATACTAATGAATAACTGGTTGGTTCATGGCATTCAGACTTCAACTCTAATCTGGAGACTGTACATTTTGTAGGTGGGAGCACTTTTTATGTTTTCATTTTACAATAAATGTACATATCCCCTTTTCTGTCTCTCAAAAGCACCACAGTTCAAATCACTGCATACCATTAAAAACTAAGTAAGAAAACAAAATATGGGTCAGCAGAAAACAAAGGCACTAAATTAGTATCAGAACCAGTCAATCACAAAACAGGGACTGAAATAACTAACCATGAGAGCACACTGGAGAATGACAGTCTTCACAAGGCAATGAAACATCAAGAGGAATGGATCAGATACAGTAGATTGGAAGAGGGGGAAAGAGACAGCCAGCTAGCCGGCCAGTCAGATTTCACTGGAGACCTTAGCAGTTGGGTTTACTGGAGCAGGCAGTATTTTAAATACCCTGATCCCCACTACAGCTGACTTCAAGAACCCTAGCTAAACCAGCAAAAATGTACCTAGCATATTTGAAGACTCAATTAGGTTGGTATCCAAATCAGTCCAGTACAATCTTCTTTTAGCATAATCAATTGTCAGCCCATTAGCCCGTCCCACATTTGGCACCAATGTTGTACGTTCACTACCATCCATGGCAGCTCTGTCAATTTTGGGCTTTCCACCCCATTCTGTCCAGTACATGAATCTGAAAATATAGATCAAATATTCCATATTCATCTCATACAGAACTAAAGACAAAACATAGAAATATATCAGAACTATAATGCTTAAACATTTGTTTTAGCACACAACATAACTTTCATTTCTTTTGAGAGGTAAATAGTTTCACTGTACTGTGTATAATAGATCCCTAGGCTTAAATATTCACCCAGCCATTGCAAACAATGGGTAGCTTTGGGTAACTAATGACTCTCAGCCTAACTTACCTTACAGGGCTGCTGTGGACGATAAAGAAGGAATATATGTACATCGGTCTGAGTGTCTTAGAGGAAAAGTGGACTATACAGTAAGATCATGGAGGGCAGCAGGCAACGGAGCAGAGCAAGTGGTTCTCAAGCATGTTCCCCACAGACCACTTGAAAATTGCTGAGAGTCTTGGCAGACCACCTAATGATTTTTCTGTTTGTTGTGGTAATTATAATCCACTATGCTGGATGCTGGATGATTTTAATTGTATTTTTATTGGTTGTTTTAGTTGTTATCAGTACTATTTTTTAGATAAATAGGTGCTGGAACTCACCATGAACGCTTCCCTTGTTCTCTTATAATGGCAATGGAGCCCACCTGAGAGGGACCAGAACTGAGTTCTAGTGAGTTCCGGCTGAAAAAAAGCCCTGGTTATTATATTAAGTAAGGTACATTGTTTTTATTGGCACTCATCTTTTAATGGTTTTGCCTGAAAAATGTACAGTGGTACCTCGGGTTAATTACTTAATTCATTCCGGAGGTCCGTACTTAACCTGAAACTGTTCTTAACCTGAAGCACCACTTTAGCTAATGGGGCCTCCTGCTGCTGCCGCGCCACCGGAGCACGATTTCTGTTCTCAACCTGAAGCAAAGTTCTTAACCTGAAGCACTCTTTCTGGGTTAGCGGAGTATGTAACCTTAAGCGTATGTAACCTGAGGTACCACTGTATAGGGGAAATTCAACATCTTTTTATACTGCAAAATAAACTGAAGATTTAATAAGCTATTACAGCTTGTTAGTTGCCAAGTAATCTGTAGCTTTGGATCTAGACTGTTTCTGTCATGGCATGGGGTTGTAAGGAGGACAGTGATGATGACTAACCTGTGACCCTCCAGACATTGTTGTACTCCAACTCCCACCAAACACAGCCAATGGTGAGAGACGAAGGGGTGATGGCAACTGTAGTACAGTAAAGTCCATTACCTCTGGTGTAACAACATATGATCCTATCTACTCTATGGATCACATTATCATACCCTTATACTGCCTATTTTATTCTAATTATTCCTTGGCATTACATGTTTGAAAATCATTGGCATGGGCAAACCTTGTTTTTGATGAGTTAGGGTTTATCAGGGGTTATTCAACAAGTAAAGAAGATTTCCTTTTTGTCTACCACAATTAATATTTTTCTGCCATGATCAATGTAACAGGATATACTCTCAACTCATCCAGGGCTAGGATGAGACCCAGCAGGCCTGGCTTGCACCACATGTGGACTGAGAATGCACTGTAGGAAATAACCAAGAACACTGCAGCATGTAAAGGGTTTGTGACTGACATACAGAGATTCATCAGCACACATGTGAAGAACAGAAAGGTAGCAAGGTTTGAAATCACTGGCTAGATGATCATTCTCATAGCACAGTCAGCATTTCCTCAAACCTTGCTGAAACTGAGTCAGCATCTGCTTTAATAGCTTAACACAGAAAATTAAGCAAGCACCTCACCCTTCAGCAGGATCCAGTGCTAATGCCCGAGGACTGTCCAAATCCTTCCACACTAGAACCTGGCGATGCTGCCCATCTAACTTTGACACTTCAATACGATTTGTTCCAGTATCGGCCCAATACAGGTTCTTTCCAAGCCAATCCACAGCCATGCCTTCCGGGTAATCCAAGCCAAACTCCACTACATGCTCCAAGGCACTACCATTCATGAATGCTCTGCTGATGGTCTGCAATGGGAAGTAGCAGAAGAGAGAGGGAAGGCAAGAGACAGAGCGTACACATGAAAGCTAGTAAACAGCACACTCCTTTAGTACATTTATTTAGAGCTCCAGTGTGGTCCTGTGCAATGTTGCTCTTCTTAGTCAAGTCTCTCCCCCCCGCCCCATCTGATTCACACAGCATTTAGTGCACAGGTTCTCCCAGGTGCCACTGGGTTCAGTTTTCTCAAGCAGCTTCTAGGGGACATATCCTCCTTGTATACGTTCCTGGCATCCTCCACTCCCCCTTTGTCTTGCCAGAAAAGATTTCTAGGATTCCCCACAGCTACCAGCTGTAATATGGACTGTATCAAGGAACCCTGGTACATCTATACTCCCTTGCTTGCAATGTCACTGTATCGACAAACAGAGGAAGTATCTGTGCTCCACCCAAGAGGTGAGGCAACCATCTCAGGTGGCAGGATCCATGGGGCAGCTGATCCTGACCCTGACCTTTAGTCCCCCTTGTTCCTAATGTAGGTCTTCACTCCCCCCTTCTTCCCTGGCGGGGAGGGGGACACTGTTTCGTGGTTTGCCTCAGGTGCCAAAATGTATTTGGCTGGTCCTGCATGGGGCTGCCCTACTCCAAAGGGACAGAAGAGTGGTTGCATCCAATATCCTCAGTGTCTTTACTCCCCTTAAGCAGCAGACATTTGGGCTGGTTCTCAAAACTTTCAACGGGATAAAACTCTCCTCCAAGTACCTAGTAAAATGTTGCGGCTTTGCTCAATTTTTCCTGAAGTCAATGGGTGTTGACTGCATGACTGCATTACCTTTAATGAAATGTCTGTCCAATATATGCGATTGTCAGTTACATCAAAATCCAGAGCAGAAGCTTCTTTAACTCCTGTGAGTGGGATGGCAACATTGTTGTTGTTCGTCTCAAGAGAGATCCGCCTGATATCTGCTCTGCGAGAAAACAGCAGGAAAGCTTCTGGGACTATGCAGGTCTTCATGTCACTGATCAGCTCCAGGCCTATGGGGCAGGCACAGCGCAAACCTTGAGGCCTGTACAGGCAAAGGTGGCTACAACCCCCATTGGACTCTGCACAGGGATTTGTACCTAAGAAGACAGAAGGGGAAAACCATTTAGGATTCTTCTCTGATGTGAGACTAATATAAACACGATTCTGAGGGACTGTTGGTGCTCACAAAGTTTCCCAAAAGTGCAGCAATACAGAGTTAACTCACGTTATCTGCGCACACACGCAAGTGGACTGAACCAATTCAGACTCACTTCCTGTCTGGCTGCCATGGTGTACAGCTGTTCCCAGACCAGCGGAGCCTTTCCGTGCGGCTAACTGAGGATAATATGGGAGTAATTATCCTTGCCAAATGATGACCGGGGGGGGGGGGGCAGTATACTTTCTGAATCCATTTTTTTACAGGCCACTGACAATAAACAACATTTGGTCCTCCTCATTCCCACTAGGGGCAGATGGCTCAAACTACTGTCATCCTGTGCTAGTGCTACCTTGTGTCCCATTTGAGCATATATTTTTAAGGGGAAATCCTATAAAAACTGCATACATAAATAAATAATCTGAGGGTTGCATTTTTAGTTTCATTTATCAGCTGCTTAGAGCAGTGGGTATCTTCTCTTTGGCATTAATTTTTGAACCTTCTCTTTCATGCATAAATTATGGAAGCTGTTTAAAAACAATCCCAGGACTTAACTGTACAGGTAACTCGCAACTTGCATGCATTTAGCGGAACGGGGGTGGGCGCCCAGCAAAAGAGACATTGGCAATCCCACCTGATATTGAACCCAATGATTTTTTTTGCTTTGCACACTATCCCTGGGGCATTAACCCAGTGTAAACTGAAAGCTGTCATACAACATAAGGTGCACTCTCTATCTGGAGAATGGAGAAAAGGGTGGGTATCCCCAGGTGAATTAAATATCAAGTTTGCTGTTTGGAGCTGCTATTAGATCTAGTCCCTTATCTTAGATACTGAGGTGGTACAAAGAACTTTTCACCAAAGTTAACGTGGACTTTTTTTGACCGAGTTTGTTGCTTTAAAAAAAATATGAAGTAAGTCCCCACTCTCTCACTCTATGGTTAAACACACAGAAAGGTTCCTCAATTGAAACACCTCCCTTTTCAACTGATTACTAAACACCCTCTTTAACCTAATAGTCTACAGTTCCGATTCCTAGGATACTCACCAAGTATCTGGTGGACATTTGCAGCCTTCAGACCCATGAGGTCAGGAAGCTGGTCTATGATGATCTCCCTTTCCGCTGTCTGCTTATGAACTCGCTCAATGCTTCGCCTTTGCCAGTCTGTCCAATAAACATAGTCCCCCAACAAAGTGAAACCAAATATATGAGGAAGCTTATCCTCCACAAGGACTCTCCTGCTAGTTCCATCTGTGTTCATGACCTTCACAGGTACAAAGAAACATACAAATATAAGTGATAGTACCTAGAAAGCAATGATTATCAGACCATTTAGTTCAATAAATCTCAAACGGTGCAACTCAACATTATAAATTAAATGTAAGTCCAAAGTATTGTTATAGATGTGGGTAAAATTAATAAATGCTAGGATTTTGCGTATTTGTGGTATGAAGGGAGAAATACAAGCTGCAAAGGGATTCTTGGGTAGCCTGGCCAAGCTAGTAAGATCTGGACCCCCTCCATGCAGACTGAAGGTGTAAATGGGTGAATAAACCATATTTCTTAAAGAATGACAGTCTCCCCTGGGTCTTCCATTCTCCAAAGGGACACACACCTTGCGTGTGAGCCTGTGGCCCCATGCGCTCTTGCCACTGCTTGGCAGAGAGACGGGCGGGCACCGGGCTTCTGTAACAGTATCCATCTACAGAAGAAGTATCCACTGAATATACATACGATGCTCTGCCATTCCTTCTTTCCATCTTTCGGCTTTAATTCCTCATAAACGTTAAACACACATACACCACCTTTACAGAAAACACTAACAAAATTATGTCATACGGGTGACGTATTCATGCCTCTAGCAAGGGAAAGGCAGCAATGCCCACTCCCCACCCTCCGCACTGTCTAACACACTTTTTTGCGTTTGGACAGGTTGCCCTTTGCAGAAGTTACAAATCCATGGCATGTTTCAGAATTCACTGAAAATCACCAGAGTGCTGAACTGCACCACCATATATCCATACCCTCAAGAAATGTAAGCATAAGTAATGATTAACTTAAAAACAGGAAGTGTTTTTTCACACACTTCTTTTGACTGGCTGGCACCTCAGTTAGCTTCAAAAGCTGTCTACTAAGCTGCTTGGTCTTCTTCTGTTTCCTTTTATTGTACCTTTTCCCTTTTGTTGTATGACACTTTGAATCCCTCCCCTTTTCAGCCGAAAAGAAGAGTATGTGTATATGAAATAGATAGATAGGAAGGTAGGTAGACAGACAAGACAGATAGATATCCCCCAATAGGTAATTTAAGGTTTACTAGGGGCCACTGAGAACCTTGCAATTAATTGGGTTACTAGGTTGCAGCAACCTGAATTGGAAGTGCTATCCCATAATATTTTTTAAAAGAGTGGGTCCAGGGTGACAAAATGTCTGTCCATTCACAGAATATTTGGGAAGAAAAGAAGACAATAAATACACTTCAGTAAATTAATATTACAGGCTCAGCTATGAATGTTCAGTAACTTTGTTTGAAATGTGCTAGGCAGAGTTACTTTTTCAATAAAAATGAAAAACTCTCAATCTGCAAGAAACCCTTCTACATCCAGCTGGTGTCTCCAGTGGTTTCTGCTCATTTTAACCACTATGTGGTTGGATTTCACATTTTGAGGCCACTCCTAAAACCCTTCAAACCACAGCAACAATACAGACTAAGACAGAAAACAGATGTGACTTCACCACACTACATTTCTTCCTAGAGTGACTAAGCTCCCCACAAGGGGGAAATGGCCTGTTTTAGCCATTACAACTAGAATCAGAGAACTGTAGAGCTGGAAGGGACCCTGAGAGTCATTCTAGTCCCAATCCCCTGCAATGCAAGAATATCCAAGGAAGGAGAGTCCACAACCTCCTGAGGGAGTCTGTGCCACTGGCAAACAGCTCTTACTGTCAGAAAGTTCTTCCTGATGTTTGGTTGGAATCTCCTTTCTTGAACTTTAAGCCATTGGTTCAGGTCCTATCCATCTGCAGCAGAAGCAGGAGAAGGAACTGAAAGTTCCAGTTCAGGTTTGTAACATAAAGTAAGTGTAAAACTGCTCTGAAATACATGTGCTAACAGCATACAAGTCATTTTCCATGTAATATTTCTCATTGGAACTTAACCATTCTCTTCTCCCATTATCCATACAATTCAGTTATACTCCTCAATTTTTTTTATTTGCCTCCTGTTCTTTTCCAAGCAAGTGTAAGTACCCCCGCAGCCCTTCATGATATGCCCCATCTGTTCTGTCTTGTCCACAGCCATTTTTTCTGCAATTCTGATTATTATCAGCCACCCAAAGTCTAAATACTGCCTTAAATAACTTTACTATTTTTCATGTTGTATCCCTGTGCTTGGATCTCCTTCCTAGGACCCCTTGTGTGAATCCTTTGACTTAACTCCTTTGTCTCCAACTGAAGCAAAGCCTAAATATACCATGATGTGGAGGAACATGTGTGAGCTGCAGTCTCCTGCTGTGCAGGAGGATGGAGGGGGTTCATATGGATTGTCTCAATTGAACTTCAATACTGACAATTTTGATATTTGAATCTATAAAATCCATTCTTGGTTTGTTCCCCACCTTCAACTGCAAAACTTTTAAATATACAACAAAATCTCAAGGTCTGTTGGTCCCGCCATGAGTGATTATTACTAGTCAAAGAGACCACTGATTTCAGTAAACCCATGCAAACCAGAGCAAATGGATTTAGGATTATAACCACTGCAGGGGAGGGGGACTTTAAATAATTTGGAGAAATGCCAACCTAATCACAACCTAATATGCACACTATATACAAACTCATTTGCTCATTTCGAAATAGTCTGACCAGCTCTAGAATTACAATAGTCAGCAGGTTTAGAGTATCTGTTTCGTCTGCATTTTTCCCTTAATACTTGCAGAAGCTCTGGCCCCCTACTAAACCAAACTGTGTAACAGTCTGCTCTCAGTTTGGCAATGAGTCAACTGCTCTGGCCTATCCATTTTCATCTCTTTTTTTGGAAAGGGTTGTGGAGAGAGGGGGATGGAACAGAGAACAGTAGGTACAACGTGGGATCAATCTTGGTGCATCATAATTCAAGTCTCTGAGATAAGGGGTGGGGGGAGTCTAAAAATCAGGACAATTTCCCCAAATACTTGATATGGGGATGGGTGGACTAAAATAGGAGGCAAAGGCACACTTCACTCTACTCTTAAAATTTTGTATCTTTGATTTATTGATTAGCTCAGAGCGAGTGAAGACTTTCTTCCTACAACAGTGAGGCAGCCCAGTTAATACTGCCTCTCACCCTCCCCTTAACCCAGTACGTCAAGACTCAGAAGCAGCATGGTGCAATGGCGAGGCTTCTGATTTTCCTTCACAGTAGTCCGCTACGGTTTAGGCAGCACTGGGAATTCTGGTGTGTCCAAGTTCTCTCCTTTGGAATTAAGTCACTGTCCATATTTCGGCAGAGAATGTGGGAACTAATGATGAATATTAAGAGTGTGTTCTGAGGAACACATGATGTTAGATGCAAAACCATAATGACTTCAGTTTTCAAGGCACACCTGATCCTTATCATTGCACACTACTGTTCCTCACTACACAGTCTAGGATTTACGGAGCTGGGGAAACATAAAATGCCTTGCATTACAAAGAGAAATTTCAGTTACGCTTAGAAAATAGTAAATGGAACATTAATGATATCTATCTTGCCCCTCCTAGTTATTGGTTTTTTTAAAAAAATAATTAATTCATTGCTGGCAGTACCCTTGATGTCTGTAGGTTCACATAATCCCAAATGCAGAGCCAGCAGGTGCAACCCAAAACATCCTTGTTCAAAAAGGAATTGTACTGTTCTAAAGGAGTCTTCATATGCTTAGATTATCAGAAACTATTTATTTTACTATTTCATAAACTATAGAAATGTGCTCTGGAGTATGAATATACCAGCTCCTAATGCTCACTAGCCTGAACCTATGCTGGCCAACAACTTACAACAGCTGGCAAGACCTAGACATGGAAAAACACTTCTTGTTTTGAACTACTGAAATGTGAATATCTAGACTTTGTAAAGTCTAAGAATCACTATTTTTTACTTTAGGCTATATGTTTGCGTATGTTACGAGCCAATGTGCTTCTGTTAGTAGAAGCAGTACCTTTATGAATAAAAACAGAAAGTTGGTGCAAAAATTATCTTGCTCTACAAATTACCGTTGTGTGAAATCTCAACTGAACCCAGAACAATTATAGGAGTAGACTTCGTTGAAGTGGACTGATAAGCTATAGGTGGTAGATTGGCAGCCGATGGCTTCCTAAATCTGGCATACAAGAAATGGATAAGCACTTGCAAAGTTTAAATTTCTGACCATGAATAAGGGTGCACTTGCCAGTAGACCTAACCTTTAAGCAAACCCTTATTTCTCTGAGTACAATGTGTGGAAGACCCTCTTTCAGGGAGGGGATTTATAAGGAAAGGTTTTTGCAGTAGGGTAGTGAGCTGGCTCTGAGGGATTGAATGCATATGTTGAGGGGGAACACTTTCTTTGTGTATAATCATCAAGCTGAGGAAAAGAATGGCAGAGCAAGATTCAGACATCTGGGTGAAAAACCAACCCCTTGCTAAAAGTACTAAAAATTAAAGACAATGGGGGTTGGTGTGTTAGTGTATCTTGATTGGATGAGAGAAGAACAAAGTAATTAATAGAAAACAGAGAATGGTTAGATAATAAATAGAAAAAGCAAAAGCATATGCTGGGAAGTTAGTTGCAAGGGTATATAGCCTGCTCTTAATATGCAAAGATGCACAATACACATATAAATGCTACACCAGTGCTGGATACTTTGAAGATGGGTAGCATACGTGACCAGCACAAGCAAAGGGGGAAAACCTCACCCTGACTCATATTCAACTTAGAGCAGGGAATGAATAAATATGAAGTCAATTCAACAGAGCATATCATACATTTTTAACCTCATGGCACAGCAGGGGAAAATATGCTTTAAACCTGTAGCAAGTCAATGAGAAATCTTCCCCACTGGTAAGCACAATAGCAGCCATCCAATTCAATAGACGTTTATCAGTGAAACCTGATCGAGATAAATGAGGAAGCAGTTGAGCCACAGCCTTCCTCTGCCTGCTGCAGGCTGCCAGATAAAATGGAAACAAAAGCTCCCTGCTGAACCTCCCCATCCCGGTCTCCATTAGCACGCCCCCCCCCCCACTGGTGCTTTACTACCTGAGGGCTATGCAACAGTGCAGCATGAATCAGTAAGCTGAAAGAAAATAATAAAAAACCACATATGCAGCAGTTAAAAAACACACGCAAAATCTGGGTTTGCAAGAGACATCCCCGTTTTTCTAGTGATATGGCAAGCTTAGAGTAATACTGCATGTGCAAAGAAAAAGGTGACTTTATGTATTTTGAAATAACTTCCTATCGTTCTAGTCTATAGCACTCCAAGATTTTATATATTACATGCAAAATCATATAAAACTTAACTGCCTCCAGGTTCATTATAGGTTTTCAGAATCAATACATTGGTACCTTGGTTTACTCTTGCCAACCTAGCAGTTCGAAAGCACATCAAAGTGCAAGTAGATAAATATGTACCACTCCGGCGAGAAGGTAAACGGCATTTCTGTGCACTGCTCTGGTTCGCCAGAAGCAGCTTAGTCATGCTGGCCACATGACCCGGAAGCTGTACACCGGCTCCCTCGGCCAATAAAGCGAGATGAGCACCGCAACCCCAGAGTCGGCCACGACTGGACCTAATGGTCAGGGGTCTCTTTACCTTTACCTTGGTTTACAGCCATAATCCGTTCCAGAGGTCCGGTTGTAAAACCAAAACAGGTTGTAACCCAAGGCGCACTTTCACCAATAGGGCCTCCCCTCCAAAATGGGTTGTAATCCAAAAAAATGGGTTGTAATCCAAAAAAAGGGACATGCACTTCCGGGTTTGACGTGGTTGTAATCCAAAACGGTTGTAATCCAAAGTGGTTGCAAACCAAGGTACCTCTGTAGTGTTGTATATCACATGGTTACATTGTTATAATGCTTACTTTAACCAAATATAGCAACTTGGTTGCTATATTTAACGTTGGTTAAATTATGCATTATAACAAGCGTTTGAGATGATGCTCTGCCTTTGTAAATTGAAATAAATTTTCATTCTCTTTTAATCCTACAACCATTTTTGCACACCAAGAAAACTAAGGCAAAAGCACCTACTCATCCTACTCGTTTTTGCTCCCCCCCCCATGTGACTTTGATGCCAAGACCCTTTAAAACCACAGAGTGATATAGACATAATGCAGTATGTGGCTTCAACCAGCCTGCTGTGGTAAAACGGGGATTCAAGGGGATATTCCTTTTGCGAGGTAATAGCTGTGTGCTATCATCCAGTACACAGGGGACGCGGGTGGCGCTGTGGGTAAAAGCCTCAGCACCTAGGGCTTGCCGATCGAAAGATCAGCGGTTCGAATCCCCGCGGCGGGGTGCGCTCCCGTTGCTCGGTCCCAGCGCCTGCCAACCTAGCAGTTCGAAAGCACCCCCGGGTGCAAGTAGATAAATAGGGACCGCTTACTAGCGGGAAGGTAAACGGTGTTCCGTGTGCGGCTCTGGCTCGCCAGATGCAGCTTGTCACGCTGGCCACATGACCCGGAAGTGTCTCCAGACAGCGCTGGCCCCCGGCCTCTTAAGTGAGATGGGCGCACAACCCTAGAGTCTGTCAAGACTGGCCCGTACGGGCAGGGGTACCTTTACCTTTACCTTTTATCATCCAGTAGTTCTGCAATGCACCTAGTCATCACCTATTTCTGGACAGTCTATTTATGGACTATGCCAGCAGTGGTGGGCTTTGGGGTCTCAAATTTCAGTGGTGCCCTGTGCCCCCCTCCATTCTACATTATAGTTTCAGCAGTCCCGAGGCTGTGCGCCCAGTGCAACTGAACCAGTCGTGCTACCCCAAATCCATACCTGATGCCAGATTCATGTGTGTTATTTCAGTTTCTACATTGATCTGCATTGTTTTAAAACAATAACATCAATTCACATTGTTTTCAATGCAATTTATCATAAAATGAGCATTTTTTTTAAAAAAAACCCTAACAAGAGCTATAGCGCAGAATATGAAGATGTAATAAAACTGAATTCTGATCCGCGTATTAGTCTTGGAAGTTTGGTTGGGTGACTTAATAATGCAGGTTGGACAAAATCCTCATGTATCTCTAAATGCACCTAGTTTTTATTCAAGCTTGTGAGAAGCATACGAGTAGGAAATTCAGCATTACGGTAGTTGTGCATTAATCTTTATTAGATTAATTAGCTATGCTCTGTTATAGAACAAGAAAAATGTTGAACTTTAAGTAGCAGAGGCACAAGTAGGCCTACAGATCATGGTGAATCAAATTTAAATTTCCTCCTAAGGTGGAAGGATGAAAAAATACAAACAAAGAATTTGTCTTTCTAATGATTTGTGTCCGGTATATAAACACTTTTAAGGCTCTGTGGACATCCAAGGAGTGCCAAGCCTTTTCCAACAGATGTTTTGGATCAGCACAAAAAGAAGGGAGAATGAGTTCCTGTTGAATGCGGAATTTTGTAAGAACTTTTAGTAGAAAGGAGGGATATGTAGGCAAGACCACCTTATAAATGTGTTGCTTCCAACAAGGCAGACAGTTCTGAAGCTCGTCTCATCGAAGTTATCGCAACCAAAAATAGCACTTCAAAAGAAAGGTTCTTTAAGGAGATTTGGCATAGCGGTTCAAATGGAGGCCGTTGCTGTGCCAGAATGCAAGTTCCATGATGGAAAACGGTGTGTCACTGGAGGATGCTGTAACATAGTTTCTTTGAGGAAACGTTTGATTAGAAGATTTTGTGACAGCGAAGAGCGGCCAGCCGAACTTAAAATCAAAGAAATGCTGGAAAGGTGGCGTTTTAATGTATTAGCCTGTAGGGCATTTTGAAGACCATGTTGGATAGTGGAGAACATCTGGAACCGTTACTCTGTGTGGCCATAGATGAGAAGCTTTACACCAGGAGGTAAAGGCTGGTCACGTTAATTGATAAATAAGTCTTGTGGATGGACATCTGGAAGCTAGAATGGTGGAGATAACATTCTCATCCAGACCACGAGATTTCAGTCTATGGCGCTCAAACGCCATGCAGTCATCCTCAACCCCTCTAGGACTGAATGAGTCAATGGTTCCTGGCAAAGTAAATTGGACAATATGGAAGATGAAATGGTGGGGCCACTGAAAGAGCCTAAATCTCTGACAGCCAAGGCCTGTGGGGCCAGAACAACAAGAACCACCTGAGCTTTTTCCAACCTGATCTTCCAGAGGACTCTCGGAATGATGGCTTGAGGAGGGAAGGCATACAAGAGTTCCTTCAGCCATGTTGTCATTACGGCATCCCAGGCATCTGATTGGTTGTCTTGGAACCTGCTGAAGTAATGGGGTAGCTGACGGTTTAGCTTGTGAGCAAAGAGATCAACTTGTAGAGGACCCCAGTAGTGTTGAATCTGAAGGAACACCTGTTCGTTGAGTTTCCATTCCCCTTGATTTACCTGGGATCTGCTCAACCAAACTGCTTGCTGTCACTGGTTATATGTTCTGCCGTGAGGCTGAGGAGGTGACACTCAGGCCCAACTGAAGAGAAGAGCCGATTCTTTCTGGAGAGATTCCAAATGGGTGTCTCCTTAACAAGATATGTGGGCTTTTGTTGTTGAGTTGTCTGTTTGAAGGAGGACGTGATGGAGTTGAAGATGAGAGAAGGAAACAATTGCCAGTCTGGCTGCTCTCAACTCTAGCCAATTGATGGAGTGAGTGGCCTCCACAGGCCTTGAGTGTAGAGAGATCGACAATGTTCCATCCTTGTAAACTGGTATCCGTGGTTATCTGAGTGTTGCACAGATTTCTGAATGGAGTGCCTTGCCAAAGATTGGAGGTTTGCACCTACCATAGAATGAGTTGAGGAGATAAAGAACAAAGACCTGGGGCCATTGTGAATGATCGCCCATTAATGTAGAAGTAAAAACCACTGCAAGGTTCTTGCATGGTGTTTCGCCCAAGGCATAATCTGAGAGACTTACATGCAGAGACCTAGAATTGTTGACAGTTGTTTGACCTTCATCTTTTTTGTCTTTAAGATCAAATCTGCCGCTGCGGAGATTTTGCTGATCTGCTCTGGTGAAGAGCCACGAGACCTGAACTGTATACAGTGGTACCCCGCAAGACGAACGCCTCGCAAGACGGAAAACCCGCTAGACGAAAGGGTTTTCCGTTTTGGAGGGGCTTCGCAAAACGAATTTCCCTATGGGCTTGCTTCGCAAGACGAAAGCCCATAGGGAAATCTCCGGGGACCTCTTTTAAATGCTAGCGGTGGGGAGCAAAGCCTTTCCCCCCCCTCCGGCCTTCAGAAGAGGTCCAGGAAGGCTGGCGGGGGCCGAAAGGCTTTGCTCCCCACTGCCAGCATTTTAAAAGCAGTCCGGGATAGCAGGGAAGCGCTTCCCGCTATCACGGACAGCTTTTGAAGGCAGGAGAGGTCCGCGAAGCTTGGGCGTGCTGATCTCAGCGCGCGCAGGCTTCGGCATGCCGGCAACTCACCGCAAGCAGCGGCAGCGCTGCCGCTGCTTGCGGAGAGGTCCGCGAAGCCTGGGCGCGCGGATCTCAGCGCACGCAGGCTTCGGCATGCCGGCAACACTCAGCAAGCAGCGGCAGCGCTGCCGCTGCTTGCGGAGAGGTCCGCGAAGCTTGGGCGCGCTGATCTCAGCGCGCGCAGGCTTCGGCATGCCGGCAACTCACCGCAAGCAGCGGCAGCGCTGCCGCTGCTTGCGGAGAGGTCCGCGAAGCCTTGGCCGGACAGCTTTTGAAGGCAGGCGGGGGGGAGCAAAGACTTTCGCCCCCGCCAGCCTTCAGAAGAGGTCCTGGACCTCTTCTGAAGGAGGGCGGGGGGCAAATGTCTTTGTCCTCCTTGCCTGCCTTCCCAGGGGCTTTTAAATCGCCCCGGACAGCGGAGAAGTCCTCCGCTGTCCGGGGCGATTTTAAAATGCCGCCCGCCAGCATTTTAAGATCGCCCCGGACAGCGGAGAAGCCCTCCGCTGTCCCGGGGTTTTTTAAAATGCTGGGGGTGGGAAGAAAAGCCCTTGTCCCCCCCCCCCAGCCTTCAGAAGAGGTCGGGGGACAGACTGTCCCCGGACCTGGTCTGAAGTCGGTTTCCCTAGGAACGCATTAATTGATTTTCAATGCATTCCTATGGGAAACCGTGCATCGCAAGACGAAAAACTCGCAAGAAGAAAAAACTTGCGGAACGAATTAATTTCGTCTTGCGAGGCACCACTGTATCTAGCAGGGCTCCTAGGTGAATAATCCTTTGTGATGGAGCCAAGCATCTTTTTTTGTGGTTGATCAAGAAGCCGGGAGACTCTTCTGGCGAAGAGGCTAGACCAACAGTGCTGGTGGGAAAAGAGGGAGTCCATCCCTTGCCCAAACCCCTGGTGAGCTGCTTCCGGTCCACATCGGCAACAGCACGCACGGTGGAGCCACCAGGCTGACTCGCGAGGAGGTCCCTAAAGGCAGTGCACCTCGGGGGAGAAGGAGGCCGAAGGCGGATCGATAATCTCCACTCCTTGGGGAGTGAGGTGTGCGCAAAGCAAAAGGAAACTCAACCCGGATTGGTCTCGCTGCCACAGACTCCCCTCCCTGCACCCTCCCGGCTCTATCCGCCACAGGATCCTAAGGACAAGTGACACCCCCCTCGCGTTCCTCTCCAAGTCCCAACAGGGGTCTCTCCAAAGTGCGCTTTGGCGCACGGCAGCTGGCATCTCTTGTGCGTGTCTATCTTTCTCTCCCTTCTTCTTCTCCGGCACTGGGTCCCTCTGCCGCCGCTGTCACTGCAGCATCAAAGGCTGTGCTGCTGCAGCAACCACCCCCTTCCCCAGTACCGGGTGTCGCATGCGCAGCCGCCACTCCGGGCCCCAGAGCAACGCCAAGCGGCTCAGCCCCAGAAGTGACTGCCCCGGCATTCCCTCACAGGCACAGGACGGTGTGGGCAGGATGCAGTAAGGGTTTTTATACTGGGTAGTAGATTGCAGCCTGGTCTATTGCTTTCATTTTATGGATCAATGGCCTCGTTAGAGAGTAAAATTCATGTCTAATTGCTGTTTTAGGGGTTGCTGTTCCATAGTCTGGAACAGATTAATCCATTTTCCATTACTTTCTATAGGAAAGCACGCCTTGGTTTAAGTCCGCTTTGGTTTAAGACTGGACTTCAGGAACAGATTAAGGTTGTAAACCAAGGTACCACTGTATAGATATTTGCGTAAGACTCAAAGACAGGAGTTAAAACTAAGGAAGACTAGATAAAATAAAGCAACAATAAAATGAGATCAAAATTGAAAACGTCTTTGCTCCTGCCTGAGGTCATGTGAGAGGGTATACCCAATCCACTGTTCCCAGTGCCCAATGAAATAAATGTGTAGAAACACCTGTTGATGCTACAAGCCAAACCACCATTCAGCTTTTTGTCTGAACTTGACCCTGATGCAGATGCAACACCAAGCCCCCCAGTATGGTTTGTTTCCCAACAGCAGCAGGAGTGGATCAAAGCACTTGTGATTTCAGTAGCATGCATCAGCACTTAAATCATAGTTCAGTCTAACTATGGTTTCATGACATGCAGACCAGGTCATTGTCAGAAGTAACCACAGGAGTGGAAAACCCTGCGTGCTTTTTCAATGGCATGGAAGTAGCTGTGGACATAGCTGTAGATATGCACATATATTAAGGGGGTCTAACATTCAGCCAGGAACACAGGAAGAGCAAGCAGATTGCTTCATATGCAAAAGTAGAATTTGTAAGAAGCAAACCTACAATAACTAAACAATAGGAATTGCTAGCGAAGTTCTCCTGAGCCAAGCTTGAAAAAGAACTTTGGGGTTTATAAAAGCATGCCTCAAAAGAAGAGGATATTATAAGACTGCCAAATTCTCCTTTGGGAACGAATGGAGCCATCTGTTTCTGTGGAGGTGGAGGAAAGGCTTCCAAGATGATGATAACCTTTCTGAACCTTCAGAAGAACTCAGGAAATTTCTGTGTTTATCCCAGGGGTGCTTTCTCTGTTTTCAGAATTTCAGTCAATGTGGGGTTTTATAGTCTACAGCTTTAAGAGCTGTGTGTATGAAGCAATGAAGTTCAGAACTGGGAGCCAAGCTGGTGAAAAAAATGCACAACAGCTACAGCAGGTAAAAGCTACGTATTTCTGTGAAATGACAGTAATATCTAGCACTTTCCTTGTGAATACACTCTGTGTTTTATATATTTGTTCTGACTCACCAGCACTGACCTTTTATTCAACAGAAAATAAAATATAATTTAGATAATCCTTAAAGGGCTCAGAGAAAGGCAACAGAGAATGCTGATATTAAAATTCAGCAATAATTAATTATGATCCTGAACTAGCTATCTCTAGTTGTACTGATTAATGCGTTTTCAACACAAATTCATCATAGGCTGTCTCAGGAAGCTAGCAGCAAATCTGGGATTTCTGATTGATATAAAACAGAAGTAACAGACCTCAATTTTGTCTGTTTTGGCATCTCCCCAGTATATCTTGTTTTCAGCGTAATCCAGAGCCAAGCCATTTGGCCAGCCGAGAGAAGTATTCACCAACACAATTCTGTCTGATCCATCTAATGCAGCTCTCTCAATCTTTGGATTCTCTCCCCAGTCAGTCCAGTACATATAGCTGTAAGGAGAAACAGAAATGTTGCAATAAAATGCTATCATCACACACATTTTAGCAGGGTTGATAGGAATTTGGGCTGTGGCCTTTGGTTTCTTTAGCTAAAGAGATTCACTGAAACAGATTAGTTAATTTAAACTGCTTTGCAATCTGATGTAAATTTCTCATAAATGTATAACCTATAAGTGTATACGCATTGAGCATTGTGTGGTCATCACTATGAACACACTGAAAGAGATATCAAGAACTAGATGCAGTTCTTTCACTTTTTAAACACACGAGAGATTGGGGGGGGGGGGGAGTCTCCCAAATGGAAAGTAAAGTGTTTTAAATAGAACAATATTTAATGCTTACAGGCTGAGACTTACATCTGCTTATGTTTACATTTTTAAAGACAGAAAGAATAAAACTGCATATAAAGCATATGGGAGATCAAGTGAGTAGCTATTCAAACACTAACTGAAAAGTAATTCAGGAATTACACCATATTGTCCTAAAACATGGTCAACATGTCATCTATTGAAAAGGTTCAGGGCAATTTAAAATCTTTTCATGTTGTAAGCCACCTTGAGCATGATTTTAACTATGGAAAGGCAACATACAAATAAAATGAGGATTAAAAATTGATCAAAATAATTTAAAAAGAAAAAAATGCATCAATGTTAAAATTTTGTTAAACCACTCCAGAGATTTATTACAATAGAAAACAGGCAACTCCCGATTTAGATGCGTCCAAATGAGGCGTGATCACACGCCCCAAAGACATCGTGAAAAGGGGTGGGGCAGGCTTAACAAGGATTGCCTGCATATTAAAGCATCCCATATTCCAGAAAAACACCTAGACCCACAGAAAAAGGTAAAGGTAAAGGTACCCCTGCCCATACGGGCCAGTCTTGACAGACTCTAGGGTTGTGCGCCCATCTCACTCTATAGGCCGGGGGCCAGCGCTGTCCGCAGACACTTCCGGGTCACGTGGCCAGCGTGACAAGCTGCATCTGGCGAGCCAGCGCAGCACACGGAACGCCGTTTACCTTCCCGCTAGTAAGCGGTCCCTATTTATCTACTTGCACCCGGGGGTGCTTTCGAACTGCTAGGTTGGCAGGCGCTGGGACCGAGCAACGGGAGCGCACCCCGCCGCGGGGATTCGAACCGCCGACCTTTCGATCGGCAAGTCCTAGGCGCTGAGGCTTTAACCCACAGCGCCACCCGCATCCCACAGACATCGCACCTAGACCCACAGAAACAGCGTACAAATGACTTGGCGATTGTGTAACCAGATCAATTCTCTGCCTGGACTTTTCTGGTACTGTCTCTTTACAGACTCAGCCAATCATTTGTAGATTGATTGACTGCTAGAACTATTTAGGAAGCTGACTAGGAAACATGAAAATCAAAGCTGCCTCTCTTTAGAATGGGGCCTCTTTGATTGTCCAAATCTCCAGGCTGGCCTCTTGCTTAGTTCAGTCATGTCAGCTACTCATCACTATTTACCAGTTCTCCCACGGAAGTAGCTGAGTTGTGTAAGAAGGGCCAACGCTGTTTCCACTGTAGAATAGTCCTCTGCTTGCATCTCAGTGTATTGCATAACAGTGTATTGTGTCAGGGGACTGACAGGCTATTTGTAAACACAGTGGAAATCCTTTCAGAATGGATGTGGCCTTGAGGTCTCCAACTGCTTATCCTTAATCCAAGTAATGCAGAACTGAGATATCTGTTTCTGAATCAGGGCTAGCTGGAAACCCATGAAATGAATTGGTTTGATATAGCAAATTAGTGCATCTTACCCAACCATGGGATCCAAAACTATAGCTCTAGGTTCTTCCAAGTCTTCTGAGATCAAGATCTTCCTCATGGTTCCATTAAGCCTTGTTACTTCAATGCGGTCTGTGCCGGTATCAGTCCAATAAAGGTTACGGGCAATCCAGTCCACAGCAATGCCATCAGGGTGTGCAATTTGTGCTTGGACAATAAACTCACTAGCCGACCCATCAATGAAAGAGCGCCGGATGGCCCTCACCTCATCATCTGTCCAGTAGATGTACCCTTCTACAGGATCATAGTCAATAGCAATGGCATGTCGAATATCTTCCAGTTGCAAAACAATATCAGTGAAATCTGGAGTATCCAATGATATCCGTCTCAAATCAGTTCTCCGGGCTAACAGAAGCAGCTCCATGGCACCTGTACAGAAATATATATACATATATTTAAAAAACTTAGAACAAAGATATCCAAATAATTTTTTAGAAGTTCTTACATTTGTACCATGCCCTTAATCTAAAACGCTCAATGTGTCAATTTTACACATTTCACAAGCAAGTAAAGGGACCCCCTGACCATTAGGTCCAGTCGCGAACGACTCTGGGGTTGCGGCGCTCATCTCGCTTTACTGGCCAAGGGAGCTGGCTTACAGCTTCCGGGTCATGTGGCCAGCATGACTAAGCCACTTCTGGCAAACCAGAGCAGCGCACGGAAACGCCGTTTACCTTCCCACCGAAGCGGTACCTGTTTATCTACTTGCACTTTGACGTGCTTTCGAACTGCTAGGTTGGCAGCAGCAGGGACCAAACAACGGGAGCTCACCCCGTCGCGGGGATTTGAACTGCCAACCTTCTGATCGGCAAGCCCTAGGCTCTGTGGTTTAGATGGATTGGGTAATTTGTCACTTGCCAAAGACCACCCTGTACAACTAAACATTTTTATTTTCAAAAAGTAAAATATTATCATCTCTTGCAGCTACAACACATGAACAAAAGCAGCACCTGTCTGAAAAATTCAGTTCAGAACCTAAAGGAACCAGTTAACCATAGTTTTTTGGGGGAAGGAGTAAAAATTACAGCCTGTTGCCCCTTCCTTTTCAGAGTTTACACCGAAGTTTACATTACCATCCTTCTAGAACATAGTTAAATGCATAGATGTAAATGGTTTCTTGAAATTTCAACTGCTCAGCATTCCGAGTTATCTTCTGTACACATAAAGCATCTGAGACAAAGAAAATCCCAGGAAAATCAGCTGAATGTTACATGGGTTAACATGTGCACCCAGTAAATGTAGCATGTTGGGGTTATTTCCCCGCATCCATCAAAAATGTAGGATTAATGGGCAAAAAAACCCAGAAAGAAGCTGGAGGGGGGGATTCAAAGAAATTATTGATTTTTGCCATTGGAATGCCTTTTTCTCTTATCCACTATTAATGTATTGGGGTTTTTAAAATGTCTCAAACAAATATTGATCCAGAAAAACAGACTTCTTCTAACATCACATCCATGGTTCAATCTGGAGACACTTTAGTACTCCAAAGGTGTGTTGGAATGTAGCCTAAAATAGAAAATCCACCCCAAACAACATTAAGGGCGTTAAGGGCGTTTTCTTTACAAGTCTGGAATAGTGTTAAGCATTCAGAAGCTAAGATGAGAAGAGCACTCTGGTATCATAATGATCAAGACATTCCCTCATATATCTGAACCATTAAAAATGCATTTACCCACAAATATAGTTCAGGTAGCAGAAAAGCATTTTGAATTTCAAGTCCACACAGACAAAAGCAAACGAAGAATTTGTAGGCACAGTAGCGTCAGACTTTCCTGATTGGCATTAGCCACAATTAAGCAACCAAGAGTGGGGCACATGATTATGTGTTCTGTCGCCTGTGCTCTGCAACTCCGCTTCACCCACCCACTGGAGACAGTACCATCAGCTATCTTCAAGCAGGAGCAGGAGCTGTTATTTTGTCTCTGTTTTACTCTCACCTCTCTTGGCATCCACAGTGTTTCCTCCCCCTCCCCTCAATTGAAATACAAATTCTATCATAGCCAATAGATGTCCACAACAAGTTTTTTCTGGTTTGCAAAACAGGCCAAAAAAAGGTTGGCAAGCCCTGTGCTATAAAAAAGAATAATAAAAAAATCCTAGCACAGTAGTGTGTAGACTACTAACTTTCATGGACTTATCTGCAATGGTGTTCGAGCCTCAGCATGTTGAATATACAGCCAAATTTTTATTCTACTGGGGCAGTACAGGAAATACAAAAACCATTGCAAATCTTTGGGTTCTCATCTTCTATACATGCGCATTCGGCAAAACCCGGGAAAATACTTCTGGGTTTGCCGCGTACGTATCCCGAAGGATATGTAACCAGAGGTGAAGGCAACTAGAGGTACCAGTGTACATTAAAAACGTAAGACAAGACTCCAGCGGCCGGCTTGAAGATTCAGCCAATATATTCTGGCTTTGTCAATGCAAACTCAGGGGCGTTATTTCAGGTTTTGGTACGGGGGAAGTATAGATTCACAGCCAGGATCAAAGGCCTGCTCCTGGATATGTTCCAGGCTAAACTGCAAAAAAGCAACACATTGCAAGAGGATTTGCTGTAGTTTGTATACCTCACAGCAACTAGAAATATTGAAACTGCCGAGGAATAATCATATGGTCTGAAACTCATTTTTTTGAGGGGAGAGAAGAGACAATGCCAAGTGGCACCTCTGGAAAACAGCTTGAAAGCATCTCCTCCTATGAAAATATAGGATTCTATTAGTTTGGTAACCAGCAGCAGTACATTCCTAGTGTCAGCCAGGAGGAAGGAAGTGTATTCTTGGTTATTTTTATCACCGGAGTACTAAAACATAATTGCCCCCCAAAAGCAAGGCACAATTAAAATGCAGTGAACATAGATTAGAGAGAACTGTGCTGCATTCTCCGCAGAATCACTTTTTTTTTTGCAAACCCCCAAACCCAAAAAACAGGTTTTCCACCACAGAATTATGGAAATAGCATAAACATGGACTGTACATTTAAGCTTTTACCAGACTGACAGTTATTCTCAGTATATAATGTGTGAACAGCTCAATGTACATTAAAATAAGAAAGGAAGTGAAGAGGTTAAATCTTCTTCCAAAAATTGCCTGAGTCAGTGGCCATTGTCAGAACTTGTGGCAATGAAGTCCATAAGCTTAGTTGAAGTTTGTGTTCATTAGGATTTCCTTTTTTCTGAACCTAATTCAGGGGGTGAGAATGGCCAGAGTTTCAGTTTTATGAGAGACGGAGAAATAATGTCTCTGTATCTATTTGATCAATACCATTCCTGACTTTGCAAGCCTCTACAGTGGTGCCTCGCAAGACGAAATTAATCCATTCCGCGAGTCTCTTCGTCTTGCAGTTTTTTCGTCTTGTGAAGCACGGCTATTAGCGGCTTAGCGACTATTAACGGCTTAGCGGCTATTAATGGCTTAGCGGCTTTAAGAAAAAGGAAACAAACTCGCAAGAACTCGCAAGACGTTTCGTCTTGCGAAGCAAGCCCATAGGGAAATTCGTCTTGCGGAACGACTCAAAAAATGGAAAACCCTTTCGTCTATCGAGTTTTTCGTCTTGCGAGGCATTCGTCTTGCGGGGCACCACTGTATTATGGTAGAGACTATTTCACACCCAACAGCACTACCGCACTAACATGACATGAGGAAAGTCCGGAGAGCTTTATGCGGCATCTGGTACAATGAAAGGGAGAGCCTATGTAAAATGAAGTTGTCAGCAGTAGCCATCACATATTCATACACACTGCTTGCTCTTGGCTTCTCTATCACACTCAGTTTATTTCTGTTGCTCTGCACAAGAGTTTTGGCACTTTCGAGCTGAGACAATGGAGGAGTATTGAACTATGATTTTGACTCAGCTCACTAATCAACTAGGATTTTTGGCTTACATCCATTGCTAAGTGTTATTTTGAAAACATGTGGAAACTGAAATTAGGTGCCCAACTCAGTTATTATCAGTCAAAAAGAATTAATTCACATAGCATTTAAGTAATACTATGCCATTTGCAATTTCAGCTCCTTGATGAATATTTCTTTTGAAGATTTCCAAAATGGCTAGAAACAGGAAACTAGGGGGGAAAGTGATTGCTTACAACTGCCTCTCCCAGATACAATTAAAATACACATGCATACAAGGTGGTTTTTATATCCTGCAAATTGAGAAAGCAAAAGTTAATTGACATGGAAACTACTCTGCTGGGGTCAGCCAGGTTCAGCTTTGGCTATAATGATCATCTGTCAATGCCAAGGCACTATAAATTGTAGTAATTCACAGAGTGTTCCCTCACTCCCAATCCTCTTCCTGATGATCCAGCCTTATGCACCGAAGAATAAAATACTCCTGTTACTTAAAGAATCAGAACACTTGAATTTTTAAAAAATTATGCTTGCCATAAACTTGCAAAAAATGCTATTAGGTCTTACACAAGGGTTTGGTTCCGGGAGTCCATATATGTAAAAATGGGTAAAGCCAGGAACCCCTGGAACTGCAGTCCCCCCCCCCCATGGCAGACGGCTGCCTACCCGGCTTCAGAAAGGCAGCACAAGGGCTCTGGCAGTGTCCCAGAGCCCTCTTGCCACCTTTCAAAGCCCAGTAAGCACCTGCCCAGCTTTGGGAAGGAACCTCTAGAACCCTGCCAGAGCCCTCGCGCCTCGTTAACAAAGCACAGTGCTGCACTTAACCAGCTTTGGGAAGGCAGCTCTGGGATGCTTCCGAAGCCTTCAAGCAGCACAGGTGGTGGCTGTCAGGGACTGGGCAGAGGAGGAATGGTGGAGACCGCCTCCCCCAGCCTGACACTTCCAGGGAGGAGGGAGAGGAAGACAGCTTAGATTTACAACAGAGGTTTGAGGGGGGTCACAGCTCAGAGGCAGATGAGGGGAAAAGTTGGGAAATAATGGGAGAGGAGGAGGAGGGAGAGGAAGCACCAGGGGGGCAACAGCTGATGGACAGTGTCTTTAGAAAGAATTCCAGACCCACCATCTCCCAGAACCTGGCAAGCCTTGAAAGTAGGAGAGCAAATGGCTCAAAGACAGAGGTCGCTTGCCAGTACCCATAGAGGAGATGATGAGGATGACAAATGAGGAAGTGGGAGAGACGGGGTGGGCGGGCTGGAGATTCATTTGGGTCAACGCCATTATCCAAGAGGCTGGGTTCTATAGCCTCTCTCTGTAAATACTGAATAAAAAGCAGACAGTAAGAACATTCCTTGTCTTTGTACATTCCTGAGCAACCAGCCATGGGAGTTGTTGACAGCAGCCTGACAGTTGCATGGAAATAAGCAAATAGAGAGTGGGTTTCCTCCACTCTTTGTTTATTTGTTTAAAGCCCCCCCCCCCCCATCCAAAGCTGTGATCACATAAGTAAAACCAGTATAAGATTTAAGTTACCCGTATTTCACTGAGAACCCTTCCTCTTCATTTTCATTCCATTTGGGAAAATGGATGTTGGTATTGTTTAGGCACCAACATTGGTCAGTTGGATTTAATTTATGTGGGTTAAAAATAAAAAATATTTCAGCACTCGCCTCTCTTCCAGCGGTCTTCAATTTTGCATTATTATTATTATTATTATTATTATTATTATTATTATTATTATTATTATTATTATTTATACCCCACTCATCTGGCTGGGCTTTCCCCAGCACCTCTGGGCGACTTCCAACAAAATATTAAAAATACAGTAAAGTATCAGACATTAAAAACTTCCCTAAACAGGGCTGCCTTCAGATGTCTTCTTAAAGTCAGAAAGTTGTTTATTTCCTTGACATCTGATGGGAGAGTATTCTACAGGGCAGGTGCCACTACCAACCTCTGCCTGGTTCCCTGTAGCTTCACTTCTCACAGTGAGAAAACCACCAGAAGGCCCTCGAAGCTGGACCTCAGTGTCTGGGCTGAATGATGGGGTTGGAGACGCTCCTTCAGGTATACTGGGCCTAGACCATTTTGGGCTTTAAAGGTCAGCACTAATACTTTGAACTGTGCTTGGAAACATACTGCATCTTCCCATACTTATTGTTTGATTTAAATAAAACAAATTGTAAAGCAATAACATAAGTTTAATTGATTTCACTGACATGATTAAATAGCACATGGGAAGCAGTCTGCCTATCTATAAAGAACTACAGTTTTATAACTCAAAACTATGTTAGGTGTGCAAAGGATTGGCAGATGAGAAGAATGGGAAGTAAATTCAAATTTGGCTACCCATTAGTCATCTAATTTTGTCCTGTATTTCAGGCCCCAGGGTCACCCAATAAGGTTCATGACAGAGACAGGATTTGGACATTAGTCTCTTCAATTTAAGTCTGTTCATTATATCGCACTGGGTCTTGGCAGATATATTAACTGAAAGAACAGCATAGATTGTTCCGTACCTGAAAAGAAAACATTGTTTGGATTTATATCTCCTGAAAACACGGATTTGCTTTTTCCGTTAGATTTTCAAAGTGACAACTAAGAACAGATGAAAGAATACTGTACTAACAAATCTAGGCCTCTAATGCTATATTGTCATTAAATAAATGATTGGAATATTTGAGTAAAGATTTGAATATTTGAAAAAGAAGCTACAACAAATTTTGCAGAACTGTATCCTTCCTCCCTTGCCTGAAAAAATATTTAGACAGACAACATAAAGATAATTAGTTTATGTATTTTGCAGTTATAAGTCGCAGTAATGAAACTTTTTTAATGAGTTTTAATGAGTACAGGGAAGGGACGCAGGTGGCGCTGTGGGTAAAAGCCTCAGCGCCTAGGGCTTGCCGATCAAAAGGTCGGCGGTTCGAATCCCTGCGGCGGGGTGCGCTCCCGTCGTTCGGTCCCAGCGCCTGCCAACCTAGCAGTTCGAAAGCACCCCCGGGTGCAAGTAGATAAATAGGGACCGCTTACAAGCGGGAAGGTAAACGGCGTTTCCGTGTGCGGCTCTGGCTCGCCAGAGCAGCGATGTCACGCTGGCCACGTGACCCGCAAGTGTCTCCGGACAGCGCTGGCCCCCGGCCTCTTGAGTGAGATGGGCGCACAACCCTAGAGTCTGGCAAGACTGGCCCGTACGGGCAGGGGTACCTTTACCTTTAATGAGTACAGGGAGTGATGGTATTCCAGCTGAACTATTTAAAATTTTAAAAGATGATGCTGTTAAGGTGCTACACTCAATATGCCAGCAAATTTGGAAAACTCAACAGTGCCCAGAAGATTGGAGAAGATCAGTCTACATCCCAATCCCAAAGAAGGGCAGTGCCAAAGAATGCTCCAACTACCGCACAATTGCACTCATTTCACACGCTAGCAAGGTTATGCTTAAAATTCTACAAGGAAGGCTCAAGCAATATGTGGATTGAGAACTCCCAGAAGTGCAAGCTGGATTTAGAAGAGGCAGAGGAACCAGAGACCAAATTGCAAACTTGCGCTGGATTATGGAGAAAGCTAGAGAGTTCCAGAAAGACATCTACTTCTGCTTCATTGACTATGCAAAAGCCTTTGACTGTGTCGACCACAGCAAACTATGGCAAGTTCTTAAAGAAATGGGAGTGCCTGATCACCTCATCTGTCTCCTGAGAAATCTCTATGTGGGACAAGAAGCTACAGTTAGAACTGGATATGGAACAACTGATTGGTTCAAAATTGGGAAAGGAGTACGACAAGGCTGTATTTTGTCTCCCTGCTTATTTAATTTATATGCAGAATACATCATGCGAAAGGCTGGGCTGGATGAATCCCAAGCTGGAATTAAGATTGCCGGAAGAAATATCAACAACCTCAGATATGCAGATGACACAACCTTGATGACAGAAAGGGAGGAGGAATTAAAGAACCTTTTAATGAGGGTGAAAGAGGAGAGCGCAAAATATGGTCTGAAGCTCAACATCCAAAAAACGAAGATCATGGCCACTGGGCCCATCACCTCCTGGCAAATAGAAGGGGAAGAAATGGAGGCAGTGAGAGATTTTACTTTCTTGGGCTCCATGATAACTGCAGATAGTGACAGCAGCCACAAAATTAAAAGACCCCTGCTTCTTGGAAGAAAAGCAATGACAAACCTAGACAGCATCTTAAAAAGCAGAGACATCACCTTGCCAATAAAGTTAAAGCTATGGTTTTCCCAGTAGTGATGCATGGAAGTGAGAGTTGGACCATAAAGAAGGCTGATCGCCGAAGAATTGATGCTTTTGAATTATGGTGCTGGAGAAGACTCTTGAGAGTCCCATGGACTGCAAGAAGATCAAACGCATCCATTCTTAAGGAAATCAGCCCTGAGTGCTCACTGGAAGGACAGATCGTGAAGCTGAGGCTCTAGTACTTTGGCCACCTCATGAGAAGAGAAGACTCCCTGGAGAAGACACTGATGCTGGGAAAGATGGAGGGCACAAGGAGAAGGGGGCGACAGAGGACAAGATGGTGGATAGTGTTTTCGAGGTTACCAGCATGAGTTTGACCAAACTGCGTGAGGTAGTGGAGGACAGAGGTGCCTGGCGTGCTCTGGTCCATGGGGTCACGAAGAGTCGGACACGACTAAACGACTAAACAACAACAACAACAATTTACAGGGACAAATTCTGCAAGTTTAGTTTAGCCTTTCAGGGACAGTAGTGCCTTCCTTTGCAGAAGTTTGAAATTTGAAGGGCGGCTGTGGTTTGCTCCTTGTGTTGTGTACAAAGGTGTGAATTGGGTAGGTGTGACTTTAAATGGAAATTGAAACAGATTTCCCACTCATTCCTCCCTCATATAAAAGCCCCCAGAGATCTCTGCAATGAAAAAAAAGGAAGAAAGTCAGTTTAGTACAACATTTGTTTCAGAATTTTTTGTTTTTGTTTTCCACCTCTAAAAACTAGGTCAGGTGTGTCTTATGGAGTGAAAAATACGATATATATGGCACAAATTATTTTAAGCAAGCTTTCTGTGGATTCACATAGCCATGATTAAATAGAAACAAAGGGGGGAAATGAGCAAGGAGAAACAGCTGATGAACCTATAAAATGCTATCTGCATTTCTAAGTAAAATCTTGACATTAGTTGAAAAAGTAATTTGGTGTTTTATATTTTTATCATTTCTAACACTTGATAACTTACAGCTAGAATATGTGAACAAACCATTTTAAAAGCATTGTTTGATGTGATCAGAGGTGACATCAAAATTCCAACCACACACACATCTTCAACACTTGATGATGATCATCATTGTGAATCAGCCCTGCAAGCCTAGTGGTTAATGTTACCCCCTTTCACCTGCACTTCTTATTGAACAATAAACATATATACCAAGAGAGGCATATAAGAGAGAGTGTGCTTCTCCTGATATTTGGCCCATGTCATTTATGGCTTTGCATGTCAATATAAGCACTTTAAATTGGGCTCAGAAGGACAAAGACAACCAGTGCAGGTCTTTCAAGAACTAGTGTAATATGTGCCCAGCCAGCAGTGCTCATAAGTAGCATGGCTGGATACTCCATTCTGTCCTAGATGTAGTTTCTGAATCTTCAACACATTACAACAGTCCAGTCTTGAGGTCTGTGAGATGATCCATGGTTCTTTGAACAAAACATGGTTTAAACAACAATAACATTATTATCGCAGCCCACTGTGAAAAGTGTGTGCGTTCATAACATATTAATTCAACTTTAGGATAAATACTTCATACAGGTTATCAGTTAGTTCCAGGAAAAGCATTTTGTTCCTTAGCATTAAGTGACAGATTAGAGGTGACAGCCATCTGGGTGCCATAGTCAGGGTGTGTTTATAACATGCCCAGAATGGCCTATGAGTCTGGCAGTGGCATTAAATCAGGCCTGTCTGCCTTTCCCACACAGCACTGCTGCCAGTCTTGAAGCCCATCAAATTAAATGAGAAATTACCCCCTTTTAAGCTTGCTCTCCTTTTCAAGCCCCCAATGCACTTCCAACAGGTTCTTTGGCATGTGAGCACACAGTATCCCCCCACAAAGCTCTATGTATGAAGTCTAATGTGGTACTAACTCTTCCTCCCTAGAACTTTCCACACACATTCCTCCAGGTATCTTGCACCCTCCCCACAATTTGAGAAACATACACTGTTGTAACATACACTGAAGTGGCAGTGTACATTTTGTACTTGACTTGTAGCATCCTTGCCAGAAAGGTACACTATTCAATTATGCTAACAGATCAAATTCTTTGCCAGTTTAAACTCTATTATCTGAATAACTTTTAAAATTATAACATACCATCTTTGCAGGTTTTTTCATTTTCAAGGAGTTTCACGCCTGTGGGACATGCACACTGATAAGAGGGCTTGACAGGAGACATCAAACATAAATGGGAGCAACCACCGTTATTGGTTCCACATGGGTTTGTAGCTGTCAAGTATAGAGACCATGCAGATCAGTGTGTAGTAATACTAAAAAACATTACATTGCACATCAAGAATAACATGTGTTTAAGGGAAGAGAAACATGGACAGCAGAAACAAGCAAAATAAGTAAGGAAGTGCACATACACAGGGTATATGTGACTTGAATATGTGTATATTTATGTGAATGGGGAACTATGTGTACACAGGAGGGGGGAAATACAAAGAAGGCATTGCACACCAACCCAAGCCTCCCTCCTCACATCTGCAAAATAATGTTAGCCTCCAAAGCTGCATTTCATCCTTTTGAAGAAAAGCTGTATTGAGAATTTCATTTTCACAACCTTCAGTTTTGTTTGTGATATACAGTTGTGATTTTATTTTTTCCAGTTTCTGAGGTAATTTTATTGTATGCTATTTGCATTTTATTCTTGTTATTGTATTTCTGTTGTAAACTGCTCTGAAATTTTAATATATTAAGGGGCATAGTATTTTATAAATAAAATAAATAAATATAAAACCCAATTTTGACTTTATTATCGTAATGACTGGTCTGCCTTCACACAGACAGATGATATGAGATATGCAAAGCAAAGACAGCTGCACAGAAAACTCTGGCACAGCAGAAACCACCTTACTGTTAACAGGAACTATTTCCATTTCCTCTGCACCACATCTCATCCTCTGACCTGCCTTGTCAGGAACGTAAAGCAATAGCCTAAATAGCAATCCCTCCTAGAGGTTGATCCCAGGGAGCCATCTGACCATGGGAAAATCCACTTTCATAGGATCAAAATAATTAGAAGCATAAATGCCACCTCTGTCTCTCTGAGGAGTTAAATTGACAAGCTGTTTCTCCCTCAGTCTCCTTTTCCCCCCATGACAGTGTTTCTCAACTTTTTTCTGACTGTGGCCCCCGCTGACACCAGTAGAAAGGTAGCTATTTAAATGTTTTATTCATTAAAAAAAAACAGAATATGTTTTATTTATAAAAACACATTTTACTCCTCCACAATGGAATGTGTGTACTACATCTGTGCCAAAAGCACATGGGTTCAAATTATCTCGGGGGGGGGGGGATTATTTTACTGTCCTGTTAGCTAAATTAGAAGTTGAATCTAAAATAGCATTAAGAGTGAAACATGACTTCTATAAAATTATAGGAACACAATGAAATATTGTTGAAGCAGAAAAACATAGAATCATGGAGTTGGAAGGGACCCCAAGGGTCATCATTCTAGTGCAGCCCCCTCCAAGGTAGGAAACTCAGCTAAAGCATCCATGACAGATGGCCACCCACCCTCTGCTTAGAATCCTCCAAGGATGGAGAGTCCAGAAACTCCCAAGGGAGATCCATCTTCCATGTATTATAAAGAGCAAACAACACTTATTTGACTCCAGTTAACTGACACAGAAGGGGAAACCTACAGATACAGTCCAAATGGCACACAGCTCTGTATGTATCAGAGAATTTTAAAAAGCAAGTGGTCCTCACTCACCTGATGCAGAAAGGTCTTGTCATTCGGAGGAGCCCTGGCTGCCTAGATAAAAAACTATAGCCCCACACACCCTTATCTGAACTCAGTGCGGCATTCTTCTGAGTAGACACCTATTTACTAGATGCAAATCAGCAGCACCAGATGGCCCTGGTCCGTTAGGTGCTGGGATGGATTTCACCCTACACCTTTAGGAGCTGGGCCAATGCTGCCTAGCAGTTCCTCGTCATACTGGGGAAAAGTGACAAGCGGGATGCCGCAGGGTTCTGTCCTGGGCCCATTGTTGTTCAAAATCTATACAGATGACTTGGATGAAGGAAATGAGGAGATGCTCTTCCCATCTGCAGATGACACCAAACTGGGAAAGAGGAGACTGAAAACTGATATGATAGCCGCCTACGATATCTAAAGGGCTGTCATTTGAAAGAGGAAAGGGTGTTTTCTTTTTTGCCTGCTCTGATGGGTAGGACTCAAACCAGTGGATTCAAGTTGCAAGAAAGGAGATTTTAACTCAACATCAGGAAGAACTTAAACTCCTTCAGAAAGCGACTATTGGTCATGGATACTTTAATTGAGATTCCTGCATGGCAGGGGGTTGGACTAGATGAACTTTGGGTTCCCTTCTAATTCTGCAATTCTGTGTAGAATTGTAAAAGAAAAAGCAACCTGGCTACCTGCCACAAACTGAAAACACAAACACAAAATAATATGATTTTACTACTCAGATCAAAAACATGAAGAGTTGGTGATTCACTCACCAGTTCATGTCAATCATAATTTTGTTCTTTGGCCAACAGCAAGCCATCATGCAGAGATTAATCATAGCTAAGGTTCTTTAACCATGCCTTGGTGTGTTGTCTGAACTGGTGCCAGTTTTTCTTGGGATATATTTTTAATTCACTGCCTTATAAATTGTACCAAGGAAAGCATCTATACTGAACTCTTCCACTCTAAGGCAAATTGGGACTTCTACAAATCTGTTCAAAGTTGTAGTTAGCAATGGTGGGGGAACAGAGAACTCACCACTGGGCTGCCGTTGTTGGTTGAACACATGAATATCCATGGGAGAAAATATATTGGAATGTATTTCACGCAGGTTCTCCCCAGTGTATTTGTTGCAAGCCAGGACAGAACGTGTGGTCCAGTCAGTCCAATACAGTGTATCCTCAAATAATGTCAGAGCAAAAGGATGTGGAAGAGACCCTTTAATGACAGCTTGCCTGGTGGAAAACAAATGGAAAACGTTTGTTCAATCTACAAGCAAAGTCCTTAGATCTAGGAAAGAAGCTCTAATTGGACTCTTATCAACCATCCTTTTTCTTAGGTCTGAACTGCTAAATTGCCTAAATTAATTTTAAAAATTAGGACAACCTTATCTTCCCTTAATCGGCTAAGAGAACCTGAATAGGTTTATTTTAAATCTTAACTGAGGATTTTATAGTTTTAGGGTTGCACACTGCTTGAAGTAACTCATAGAGGCAAACTCATGATTTGCTGAGAACGTCATGAAACGTGTCAATATTTCAGCATTAAAAAGCAGTTTGTAATCAAAACAACCCAGGAAGCTAATACAGTACACTTTCAATGTTTTACACATTTACAGAATATATACAGTAAAATTTCCTTACAGAAATCATCCAGGATTAGTCTTCCTCCACCCAGTATTGCACCTCTTCTCAAATACACTTTCTCTTTCTGTCAACTTCAACAATGCAGACTCCAACCTTTGCTGTCCCTCTCTAATACTACTTTATATATGCCGCAGGGTTACATATATTCTTACACTTGCAATTCACTGCACATAGGATTGCAGTCTTGACATTTGAATTAATATTTTATACATCAGTATACAAAATGCACTGAAAGAAAAAAGAGGTCGCACTATGGACTGCAAAGAGGTGCATTTCAAAAAAGAAAAACGTGATAAAACATTCAGAACAAGAGAATTTTAGGAGATGCATTTTGATATCTAATATTCTAACAGAGATTCTTGCCAGAGAGAATAATATTTAATCCAGTTAAATCTCACCATCACCACCACTAGAATAGGGTCAACGATGAGCTCTATCCTGTGCATAGGTATGCACAGCACATTTCAACTGGGGGAATTTTCCATTTATTTATTTCAGGAAGGAAGGCGGGGTAAATGACAAGGCAAATGAGGACAAGAAAGAGGTAAAGAGTCAAAAAGCTCGCAAAACAACCACAAGAAGAGTGGTCAAGAAGACAAAATACCGTATTTTTCGCCCTATAGGACGCACTTTTCCCCCTTCAAAAATGAAGGGGAAATGTGTGTGCGTCCTATGGGGCGAATGCAGGCTTTCGCTGAAGCCTGGAGAGCGAGAGCCATCGGTGCGCACCGGCCCCTCTCGCTCTCCAGGCTTCAGGAAGCTATCCGCAAGCCTTGCGAGCCCGGGGGAGTTCCCACGGGCTCGCAAGGCTTGCGGGCAGCAGCCTGCAGCCGGAGCGCCCTCCAGAGGATGCCCCGTGCTTCGGGAAGGTGTTCGCAAGCCTCCCGCGCCTAGGGGAAGGACCTGCCGGGCGCACAAGGCTTGGGGCGGCAGCCTGCTTCCCGAAGCACGGGGTGCCCTCCGGAGGACGCCCCGTGCTTCAGGCGAGTGTCCGCAAGCCTCCCACGCCTGGCGGAAGGTCCTGCCGGGTGCGCGAGGCTTGGGGCGGCAGCCTGCTTCCCGAAGCACGGGGTGCCCTCCGGAGGACGCCCCGTGCTTCGGGAAGGTGTCCGCAAGCCTCCCGCGTCTGGCGGAAGGTCCTGCTGGGCGCGCGAGGCTTGCAGGCAGCAGCCTGTTCTGGGGGCTGGGGTTGGGGGAAGCTCGGGCTTCCCCCGCACCAGCCCCGCGCCTGGGGGGGGAATAATTTTTTTTATCCCCCCCCCCCCCAAAAAACAGGAGCGTCTTATGAGGCGGTGCGTCCTATGGGGCGAAAAATACGGTAATATATTTTTCATGCACAGAAAAAGACCCATGGCTGACGAGAGGGAGGGCAGATGGCTCCTCCTCCTCCTTGCTTGTGCACCGCAAAAGCAGCCCCTCACTCCCACTGAGCTCTCTCCACAAATGATGGTGAGTTGCTTGGGCAGCCGAGGGAGCCAGGTTGCTGTGTGCTCTCTCCCTCCTTGCCATGATTCCTGGTTTTTTTAAAAAAAAAAACATTAGGCTGTGCCCAGGCACACCCTGCACACATGACCATGCTCCTGTGTTTGGTCAGATACAACATGAGGCATGAGTCTTCCTCTACTTGGGCTCTAGCCATTTCCCGTCTTATTTCATTGCTCCCAGCACAGATGTATAACAAGGAGTCATAGAAATTCTATTCAGAAGGAGAGGGCATTTGGATAAAAGTCATCTACCAAATAAATAGCAGCAACAACAACAATTTTACTGGGCGCCACTACTGAGAAGGCCCTCTGTCTGATTCCCTGTAACTTCACTTCTTGCAGTGAGGGAACCGCCAGAAGACCCTTGGAGCTGGACCTCAATGTCCAGGCTGAACGATGGGGGTGGAGACGCTCCTTCAGGTATACTGGGCTGAGGCCGTTTAGGCCTTGAAAGGTCAGCACCAACACTTTGAATTGTGCTCAGAAACATACTGGGAGCCAATGTAGATCTTTCAGGACCAGTGTTACATGGTCTTGGCGGTCACTCCAGTCACCAGTCTAGCTGCTGCATTCTGCATTAATTGTCTTTAGGTCTTTTCAGGACCAGTGTTAAATGGTCCCAGCAGCTGCTCCCAGTCACCAGTCTAACTACTGCATTCTGGATTAGTTGTAGTTTCCAGGTCACCTTCAAAGGCAGCCCCATGTAGAGTTCCATTGCAGAACTCCAAGTGGGAGATAAGCAGGGCATGTACCACTCTGATGAGACAGTACACAAGCAGGAAGGGTCTTAGCCGGTGTATCAGATGGAGCTGGTAAACCTGAGCTTCCATGGACAGCTGTGAGTCCAAAATGACTCCTAGGCTGAGCACCTTGTCCTTTAGTGGCACAGTTACCCCATTCAGGAACTGTGAGTCCCGCACACCTGCCCGCCCCCTGTCCCCCAGAAACAGTACTTCTGTCTTGTTGGGATTCAACCTCAATCCGTTAGCTGCCATCCACATAGAGAGGAAAACAATAATTAAAAAACAATTAAACATTGATAGAATAAAACTCTCTACCTACCTACCTACCTACCTACCATGTATTAAAAACATACAGATAATTTCAATGAAAACAGCACCAACCCTTTCATTCAAAGCAATCAGTTCCCAAAAGAAAGTCTTCACTTGACAGCAGACGACAGCAAGGAGGGAACCAGTCCATCTTCTCCAGGGAGGGAGTTCCAAAGTCTGGGAGCAACCCCTGAGAAAGCCCTCTCATGCACCCCTCCTCACCCTGGGAGGGTGGCAGGAATGAGAGAAGTTTCATCTTTTCCTCCCTAAACCTTTTAAAGGTGATCAGCACAAGAATTCCCTGGCTTCCTTTGGAAGGAAGGGCAGGGTCCAAATTAATTAAATATATAATCCTATTTGGCAGGCTTCATTCACTTAAGAAGGGCTACTATGTCTGCAAATGTCAACCAATTCTATCAAGAGTAAAAAAACACATTATAGCCTTAAAAAAAAAAAAGGCCCCCATAATAATAAATTGGTTAGTCACAATTCTGTCTTTTTTGGGGTTGGGATTTAGACCTGATCTGAACTAGACAGCCCTTACAATACCTTGGATTAAATTGGGCAATTTTTCAACATGTTGAACCAGGATCCAAACTGACTCTTGTGGTTGGTGCACAAGAGAGAGAGTGTGTGTGTGTGTGCGCGCACACACACACATGCTAGCTCTATTTAAGAAGTAGTAATGAGATTAGCATCAACTCCTGTGGTTCCTCAATATCTTTTCTAAATCTCAATAATACAATGAGGGCTTTCAACAGCACTCTATACTTACTTATACCACCCAATGTCATGCTTTCGTATTTTATAACCTGATGTTCCCACCACATATGCAAATCACTAGTATTATCAACACTGCATTCTCCAACAGGGCAGCCTTTAATCTGAAAACTTCAAGTTCACCAATAACTATCATGCTATAAAAGCACACAGGTTGGTTCCTAAACACTAATCACAATTGCCTGAGTGCAACTATGTGGAAAAGCAGGGAAGAGCTTGCAAGGCACCCAAATGGACTTCAGCTGTGCTTTTTTATGATTTAAGGAAGAGATGTTGATTTCTGAACAAACATGATCGTATCCCTTCATGAGAACCACGTACAGCACACTCAGCTCCTTGAAGGAAGCTTGAATTGGAGCTCATTGCAAACCCAGTTTTGTTTTTACCACCCTGAATTATTGAGTGTCAGCAATACCCACTTTGCTCTAACTCTAGGTCATTGACGAAAAAGTTTAAAATCACTGGCCCAAAACAGAATGTGTGGATCCTCCTTTTACATCCCTCCATTGTGAGGGACTGTTAATTTATTCCTATTCTTCAGTTGTTTTTTAAAGTTATTAGTGATCCATAACATAAATCATTCTCTTATGCCATGGCTGATCACATTTTTCAGCAGCATTTATTGAATGACTTTTTCAGAAAGGTAGACAGGCTTTTGCAGAAGACATGCCAATTCTTCTTTAGCAACACATGCTCTCCTATATACCTGATTATATTTAATAGTGATTTCCACAGAACAGACATTAAGCAAGTAGGACTAAAGTTTCCTGAATTCACCACAGAGCCCTTTCAAAAATAATATTGGACGGGCTACTACAGCCAATTTCAGCAACTAAGTTACATGCTTTTGTTAGAAGATCAGCAATTTCACCTTTGAGTTCTTAAGAACTTTTGGCTGGGTAACATCCAGAGCTATCAACTTGTTCATTTTTTTAGTTGCCCATAAGGCCACCTAATAGCGTCACCACTATATTTGTGTTCAAAAACGAATTTCAGGACAACATGCAAAGAAATTTAAAAATTTAAAATTTATGAATCTACTTAACCAACAATGCAATAAAACTAAGAGGAATAAAACCATTCCACTATATTCTTCAGCTTTTCAGACTCCCTTCCTGAAAAACTTAGTTCAGGCACAGGTTTCTGCCCTACATCTTCCACAAAGAGGACATAAACAAACAAATAATTCAGCTTTTCCTTATAATGCTTCAGCATTCCTTTAACTCCCTTGTCTCCTGTCCAGCTGCTTCCCTAGCTAATTTCCTGTTTCTGGTATAATTAATTTTTTATTTCCAATTATACATTCATCAAATGTACAATTTTCCATTTTTTAATTTCATTTTTGTCTGCAAAATTCTTTTGCTGAATATTGTGGTTCTTTTTGTTCTCCTTATTCGAGCAAGAGTTCTTGTTTCTGAAGGAACTTTTTTGCCCTTAATAGTTTCCTCTGCTCTGTTCTCCTGGAAACCTCAGAAGGAAGGGGCAACCAGAGAAAGGCCTCTAATAACTATCAGCTGCTGGACGGGTTTGTGGGAAAGGTGAAACTTCAGGTAACTATGTCACGGCCCTGCCCAGAGAGAGGCTTGGTGGAATTTAAGAAAAGAAGCAAAGGGCAAAGACATGGAGACTTTTGGGAAGCTGGTTGCCAAAGGCCGGCCCAACCTTACAACCAGAGTGGAGTATCGTATCCCTGCAAGGACTTGGGAATCCCATCTTAATAGTATATATGCTACTGGGCAAACAGGGCAAGAGGTAGCACAGAATAAAAGGGTAAATACATGTAACCTTCCAAACTGTCCGCCAGTAACCATCGTGGAAATTAAGAGTCTCATCTCTATGCGCAAAAGAAGCAAGGCCCCCAAAAACGATGGTATTCCACCTGAAGTATTTAAATCCAGCTTCAACTGGTGGATGCCCGTGTTGGTAGCTTTATTCACAAGCATTGATCTTTCAGCATGTATCCCTGAGGACTGGGGTTTAGTGTTAATCTTTCCAATATATAAAAAGGGAAAAGAACAGAACCTGCAAACTACAGACCCATTAGTCTACCCAACATTATTAGGAAACAGTACGTCAGCCATCTATTGGGAAAACGACAGGCTGTCTTGAACAAGAAAAAATTCTAAATGATGAGCAGCCAGGCTCCAGGAAGGATCAATCCACAGTGGGCTTGTCCTACAGCACTTGGTTGAGAAATAGACAGCCCCAGTTGGAGGTGCGCTTTATGCTGCCTTCAATTATTTTAAATCTACTTTTGACCTTATACCAAGACAGAGGCTGTGGGACAAGATGGAAGAAACAAATATAGACTGTCATTTACTGACTTTGATACGCTGCCTCTATGAAAACACTTGTTTGCGGCTGAGATGTAATAGCAAAGGTCATCTATCCTGCTCCACCCCTTCTCTCAATGGAGTAAAACAGGGATGCGCCCTTGCCCCTACGCTCTTTATTTTTTATATAAATTATTTGGTAGGAAGCTTACAAGTGCAACACATTCAATATCCTAGTCTGTCAAACAAAGCCCTGCAAATTATATTATATGCATACGATGTAGTACTCTTGTCTCTCACAAAAGTGGACTTGAGGTGATTGTTGAGAGCCTTGGGGAGTTACTGCAAAAAGGAATCATTACAAATTAATTATGATAAAACTAAGATTATTGTGTTCTCTAGGAAAAGGTTGAAATACAGATGGCAAATGAACAGCCATAAAATATAGGTATCCTATAGGTATCTAGGAATGATATAGCTCTCAACAGGTACATAGAAGTTACAACTGAAAAATGCTGTTGCAAATATACAAAGAAGCTTAAAGGCACTTCTCTCGTTCTTCTTTAAAAGTGGAGGACAATTCATCCCCTTCTGCTATTCAAGTTTTTACAGCAAAGATTCTAGCTCAGCTGCTATATGGAGTATGCAAAACCATATTTGGTAATAGTTTACCAGGCGGTGCATACTCTTTAATTTCTTCTATTATTTTTTTCATTTTTGGTCCCCCCCCCACCAAGATCCAACAGATCTCTGTATGTACCCCACTGTTTCTCCATATTAATCTTTTCCCTAGCTATTGCTTCTGTCAGGGATAACCACAGTGGTATCTTTCTTTCCAGTAGGTTTTTGTGTTTGCCTAGACTCTAATAAAGTTTGTTCTGATCACATAATAATAATAATAATTATAATTTTTTTATACCCCGCCCTCCCCAGCCAAGGCTGGGCTCAGAGCGGCTTACAAGCAATAATAAAAACAAGTTGAATTATTACAACTTAAAAACAAAATTAAAATACATTAAAATATTGAAACATTAAAATATTAAAATGTAGCCTCATCGCAGGAGAAGGAAAAGAAAAAAGAAAGAGAGGGAGGGAATCAAATTGGCTCCAAGCCAAAGGCCAGGCGGAACAACTCTGTCTTACAGGCCCTGCGGAAAGAAATCAGATCCCGCAGGGCCCTGGTCTCATGAGGCAGAGCGTTCCACCAGGCCGTTCCACCAGACCAGAGTTGAAAAGGCCCTGGCTCTGGTTGAAGCTAATCTAACTTCCTTAGGGCCCGGGACCACTAGGGTGTTGCTATTTATGGACCTTGAGGCTCTCCGTGGGGCATACCGGGAGAGGCGGTCCCATAGGTACGAGGGTCCTAGGCCGTGAAGGGCTTGAAAGGTCAAAAGCAGCACCTTAAATCTGACCCTGTACTCCACTGGAGCCAGTGCAGCTGGAAAAGCACTGGGTGAATATGCTCCCATGGCAGAGACCCCGTGAGGAGCCTCGCTGCAGCATTCTGCACCCGCTGGAGCTTCTGGGACAGCTTTAAGGGCAGCCCCGCGTAGAGCGAATTACAGTAGTCAAGCCTGGAGGTGACCATCACATGGATCACTGTGGCCAGGTCGGGGCGGGAAAGGTAAGGGACCAACTGCTTGATGCGGCGAAGGTGGGAAAATGTCGCCTTGGCTGTTGCTGTAACCTGCGCCTCCATGGAAAGGGAGGCGTCAAGGATTACACCCAAACTCTTAACGGAAGGCAATGGCACTAATTGGGCCCCCGCAAGAGAAGGGAGTTGGTCCCTCATCCCCATGCCATTCCGACCCAGCCATAGGACCTCCGTCTTCGAAGGATTTAGTTTCAATCGGCTCCCACGAAACCATCCAGCCACAGCTTCCAAGCATCTGATCAGTGTGTCCGGGGCCGAGTCGGTGTGGCCATCCATCAGCAGATAGAGCTGAGTGTCATCAGCATATTGGTGACAGCCCAGCCCAAAGCTCCGGATAATCTGGGCAAGGGGGCGCATAAAGATGTTAAAAAGCATCAGGGAGAGAATTGTTGGAGAATAGTTGGAGAAGCTCTTGTAAATTTGGGCTTTGCCATACCACATACACCTGTGCCGTCCATATTTAACAACATGCCCTCCCGAATCTAGCAGTTGGGTGTTCTTCAGGCACAAACACGATGCCTCAAAGTATAATCATATGCTTTATTCTGGGTTTCTTCCCCTGCCAGATAAAATTGGATTGTTCTTTTTGCATTGTGCATCAATAAGTATTGGTACTGTTTGAAACAGAAACAGTAATTTTGGGAGAACATTCATTTCTATAGTAGAGATTTCCCTCCCAAAAGGACAATTGCATTCTACCCCGTATTTTCAGATCTTTCTTGATTTCTTTCCATTTCTTCACATAGTTATCATTAAAAATATTATGGTTGTTAGCCGTTATTCATATTCCCATATACTTCACTTTTTTCTCTATTTTCAGTCCACTGATTATTTCTAAATTATTTTTTGATTGTCCATCCATTTTTTTAACTAAAATTTTAGTTTCATCTTTATTTAGTTTAAAGCCTGCTAATTTTCCAAACTCCAGTGCCTCTGGGGTACTTTCCAGAGGTTGTTCTGATGTCAGGACCATGTCGGCTGTGAAAGCTTTTGACTTAAATCCTAACTCAGGGATACGATAAAGCAAAAGTGAAAATTTCACAAAGAATTAGAAATATTGAACTACAAACCCATTTAGCTCAAGCTGATCTATATCCTATGCTTTGGACAAACAGAATGGTCCCGGCACTTCCAAATTATTTGACGAATTTGAACATCCCCAAATTTAGAAAGGCATTAAGCAAGCTAAAGTCAATGTCTTGCCATCTGCACTATTGGAAGACAGATACAGAAAGATTCCTCATGGTGAGAGGGTCTGCCCGTGTGAGAGGGGTCAAAGTGAAGCAGTGGGTCGTGTTCCATTCCACTGCAGATTTTATACAGATCCCAGAGCCTCTCTCATAACCCCACTTGTACAAAAAGTACCAGGAAAAATGGAGGGATATTATTTAAATTAGCTCTTGTCTGACTGGAATCCATATGTCACTAGAAATGCAGCTAGATTTTGTGCAATAGCCATAAGTCAAAGAAAGCAAAAGCTGCTGCACAGTCATAAACCATTACAGCTTATAGTTAATTTTTCTTATTCTTTAAATTCTTAAATGGAGTTCTTATTTCCTTAGATATACATTTTAAGTCTATTTAATTAGTATATTGATTGTAAAATTCCACTCTGGTTGTTTTTATCGTTTTTGTACAGAAATTCTGGTTTCAGTATGGCCGTAATAATATTCATGTCACAGCCCTGGGTCTTAAGTCATGGTTTAAACAGGAACTGCTTCTCCCTACCACACAGATCCGTAGCATTTGGTTTTAATTTTAAAATGAATACCTAGGACAAAGTGGACCATTATTTTCCTTTGCACCCCCAATTTGAGCTCTGAATTCAAATTCAAATATTCTTATTGCTACCCACCCGGCAACATGAGATCACAAGGCAGGTTACACCAAAAAACCAACCAACAAAAAAACCTAAACAAATAACAAAATTCAATCTTTTTCCTTTGCAGCTGTAACTTAAATGTGATACAGTGGTACCTCGGGTTAAGAACTTAAATCGTTCTGGAGGTCTGTACTTAACCTGAAACTGTTTTTAACCTGAAGCACCACTTTAGCTAATGGGGCCTCCTGCTGCTGCCGTGCCACTGGAGCCCGATTTCTGTTCTCATCCTGAAGCACAGTTCTTAACCTGAAGCACTATTTCTCGGTTAGCGGAGTCTGTAACCTGAAGCGTATGTAACCTGAGGTACCACTGTATAGGAAAACAGCACTTATCTTTCAAGGTTGGCAGTGAATTTTGAGTACTAAGTCAGTATCATACCACTATTAAAAGTTCTCAAAAACCTCAATCTTAAGCACACTAAGCTGATTCACACCTTCTCAGCCTTAAGCTACTGCCTAGAGAGGTCCCCAAGAACACCATTTTTTGATATATGTGATGGACAGCACCATTCATTTACAAACCTACAGTCTTTCAAACATTACTTTCAACACAGGCTCAGTTCACACAAAAGCAAACTACAGCACTGCAAGAACAAGCAAGCTACCCAGAGCAAAACTGTGGCCACTATGCTCCTGCCCAGTTGTTGCTGCAACACTACCCACAGCTAAGATATGGTTTAGTTTAGCATGACATACAAACCTAGGTTCATGGTTTGTATTGTTTCCAACATATAAAGGTATGCCCTTGGTTTACCACTGTTGATTTACTGGGAGCAAGATAAACCATGACCCCAAGTTTGCACATAATGCTAAGCCAAGTCATAGCTTAGCTCTGCATTGTGTGGTAGCAGCAAGACAGGGGAAGTAAAGTGGCAATATAGCTGCATGTTTGCTCATTCTCACTAAGCCATGTTCATCTTAGTGTTATGTGCAAATGAGGCCACACCAATCTTCCAGAGCTCGAATATCTGGGTTGCAAAATAACTTACAATTCAAAAAGAAAAATCAGCTGTCAAGAACAAACTGAACATTGCCACAGTTATGCAAACTATTATTATTTCATAACTCCAAGAAAAACCACCCTTCGTTTGCAATTTGTAATGCAGAAGGCTATCATTTTATATTCTGACAGTCTCAGCTTAGATGAGTCTTTAAAGGGCACAACCAATGTAGTAGATTTCAGAACTCTGCTATGGATAAATTTACAGACACTTGCCAGTTGCCAGCGCATATTTTAATCTAATGAGGAAAGTGGGGCTGCTTCTTTCATTCACACTGGAAGCACTGGTTGGGGGGGGGACGGGGCGGGGGGGGGACGGGGGGGGGCAGCAGTAAGTTCTTAATATTTTACAAGTAGCTCCAAAGTGCAGTGTAATGTTAGAGATCAGATTTTGGTTTCGGCTGGCTACCTAAGCAGGCCAAAATGTGCGGGCCTCCCTTGTGTTTCCTGAACAAAAGTTTTATCTCTTGCCTCCAATAATACATGGCAATCATCTTTTGAAACTGAAGAATTTTCAAAGGTTGGTTGTGGTATGTGATAGAGATCTGTCAATTCAAAAGGAAAACACCAAAAGTTCCACTGAGCTTGCCCAAGCTATTGGACCCCACCTAAAGTACACTTTGGGCACCCCAGCAAACCAATTTAGTCAGAGCACTGCCTACATTATTTTTTTCTGTGCATTTGATCAACAGGCACATATTTTCCAAGAAGGGGATTAAAATACGGTACTTTTAAAAGGCACCATTGCTATAGCACTGTAGGAGAGACTCTGAAGAACTACATTTTATGAAGATTAATATAGGCTCATTTTTGAATAAAGCAAGTTAAGAAGTTTCCCTTTGGGATTCTCAGCAAATTGCAGTCTGATCTCTCTCTGCATTATGATCTCTCTCTACATTATGCTTCTAAACTCAAACATCTGAAATTTAACAAACTATAAACATGGTATTCAAGGGCTTCCATTGGTTCATATACTTGTACCACTGTTGTATTTATTTAGAATACAATCTCACAAAGTTTTTTTTTCTTTTTTAAAGCAAAACACAACTCTTACCTATTTGTTCCATCCAGATTTGATTTGTGAATGAAGTTCAGTTTAGCATCTGCCCAATAGAGCTTCTGTTCTTCATAATCCAAGGTCAATCCATTTGGCCAATAAATATCTGCGTTGATTATAACTGAGCGGCTTGAGCCATCCATCCCAGCACGTTCTATCTTTGGCACTTCTCCCCAGTCAGTCCAGTACATGAACCTATTGTTTTTTAAAGGGAAGTCAGATATTATGCACATTTTCCCCATACCCTTCAAGACCTTCTTCCAATCAACAGGAGGAACAAATAATAATCAATACTCGGATTATGTCAATTCTCTTTCACCCTGAGCTATATTATAGACATTTTAATTAAGCTTTTATACCACTTTTCTGCCAAACAGTACTCAAACCAACTTTGCACAGTGGCAGATAATATGGTCACATGAAAAATAAAACTGTGGAAAAATTATTAGGTAGTAATAGACTGAAAATAATGGCAACATTAAACATTAAAACATAAAAATCAACACATTTTCAGAACCACTGCCAAGTGAATGGGCCTTTCAGGTGCAACTGGGGCAGCAAGGTTATAATATGGACAACACTGCTGAAAGTCTCTATCATCTTTTCATCCACTAATACCACCGAACTTGGGTGGCCCTATGCAGCTCTGGCCCACCCATAAGGTAGGGTGAGGCAGCTGCCTCAAATGACAGAACCACAAGATGCAGTGCCCTTGCGGATGTCCCGCCCACCCCGCCGTTGCCAGCTTCCACTGAAATCTTCCGAGATCTTGTGCACTCCACAAGATTGTGCAGAATCTTGCCAGAACCCACCATCATGGTCTCCACTTCATGGGCACTCCCACACCATCCAGGGAGGCTTTGGCAGCAGGCAGCAGAATGACAAGGAGGCAAAATAGGATGCGCCAAACATGGTCCTATGAATATGAAAGTAAGGTAGTGGTTTCTGCATACTCGCTACCTGCTAGGTATTCAGAAGTATAGTTATAAATTTTAAGAAAGAAACAGGCCACTATGCTCTTGGTCTTAGTGGCTGGAGTGCTGAGAGCAAACAAATATCTTAGCAACAACATTCCAACACCAGGAACACTAAGAAAGTGCTTTTTCATATACCTCAGTATACCTCAGTGGGGCCTTTTCAGACTTCATATGCCAGACATAAACGGCACAAAGTCGTCTCCACACTTAGGCTATTAGAAACATGTACAGCATCACACGGTGCAAATCATTCTAGCTTGAACAATATCCTAGACAGCAGTGCAAAACAACAAGTCATCACTGTATGTTCTACCTTCTATTTATTAATATTCCACCTTTTCTTAATGAGAAAATGGCAGTCTCTTGGAAATACAGCTAATCTCTGTATCCACGGAGCAATGGATCCAAACTACAAGAAAGAAGATTCCACCTAAACATTAGGAAGAACTTCCTGACAGTAAGAGCTGTTTGACCGTGGAATTTGCTGCCAAGGAGTGTGGTGGAGTCTCCTTCTTTGGAGGTCTTTAAGCAGAGGCTTGACAACCATATGTCAGGAGTGCTCTGATGGTGTTTCCTGCTTGGCAGGGGGTTGGACTCGATGGCCCTTGTGGTCTCTTCCAACTCTATGATTCTATGATTCTCTTCAGGAATTATATTCTATATATTTTAAAGATACACTTTAAAATGCAATCAATGTGGGATACACACAGCAAATGAATTTGCATTTATTTGTATCATACATATACATTTCTCAAAGTGCATTGATTTCCTTCCACTCCCCATTAAGTGGGAAGCTCTGGAAAGGTTCTGGAACAATGAAGGAATTTAACAGGTAGCAAAATAAATGATGTGGCTTTTATGTAAGGAAAGAAGAAGAAGAAGAAGAAGAGTTTGGATTTGATATCCCGCCTTTCACTCCCTTTAAGGAGTCTCAAAGCGGCTAACATTCTCCTTTCCCTTCCTCCCCCACAACAAACACTCTGTGAGGTGAGTGGGGCTGAGAGACTTCAAGGAAGTGTGACTGGCCCAAGGTCACCCAGCAGCTGCAAGTGGAGGAGCGGAGACACGAACCCGGTTCCCCAGATTAGGAGACTACCGCTCTTAACCACTACACCACACTGGCTCAGGAGCAAGGGATCCTGTGCATTGACAGCTATCACTAAGCAGCCATCAATTTTTCAATATTAAATGCACACGGCATCCAAATTGAAAACACATGTACAGTGGTACCTCTAGTTGCGTTCCGCTCGTTACGGACTTTCAGCTTACGAACGCGGCAAACCCAAAAGTGTTTACTTCCGGGTTCGCCACATGCACATGTGCAGAAGTTAGTTATAAGTAACATATATATGTTACACCAGTATTGAAATATCTGCACTGGCTGTCTATTAGCTCCCAAGGGATGTTGAAGGTTTTGCTGTAATTTAAAGCCCTGCACAACTTGCAGACCACTGCCCCAGGTACAGGCAAAGCGAAGGAGACCCTGCTGCTCATTCTACAACATAGAATCATAGAATTGTAGAGTTGCAAGGGACCCCGAGGGTCATCAAGTCCAACCCGCTGTGATACAGGAATCTCAACTAAATTATACAATAGAATAATAGAATTGTGAATTGTCACTTGGTGACAGCGCAGGAATATGCCCTTCTTGGCAGCAGTACCCACCTTTTGGAATGCCCTACCTCAGTTAATTCCTGCAGCTAGGACAGTAATGATAGCTGTTTAAAACTTAAGCGGTTACCCAAGCTTTAATGGACTTTTTATTCTTTTGTACACTTGTCAGTTTTGTTTGTGATATATAGTTGCGTTTTTCTTCATTTTAAGGTACTTTTATTGAATGTTGTTTGCAGGCTTATTGTTCTTGCATTTAAAACAAGGAAATTTTTATTACTGTGAATTTCAGTTTACAGATGGGGGAACGACATTCCTGATCAGGATGACTCTCCTCTACTGGAAATAGGTAGGGTCTTCAAGGAGACTTCCAGTTTGCTGCATAATGGTGTCGGGGTGCGAGTCTGCTCCTCAGGGAAGGACCCAAACGTTGGAAGGGGTTTAGGAGGAAACGAAAAGGCGCTGCGTATCCCCAAAAAGCTCAAGAGGGAGTCTTGAGCCCGGAGAAGATTCGGTGGCACCTTTTAAGGAGCTCCCCGGTCTCTTTGCCACTTCGCAAGGAACGGGGCAGAGTAAAACTCCAGTGCAAGAAGCATCTATTGCCCCATGGTGAGAAGCCCTGAGCATCAAGTGGTAAATTTTCCACTTATTAACAAACGAAATTCTTACCTGATCAGGGTAATATTTGACAGACTTTAATCTGACAACACAATGGGAGGAAAAAAGGAGGTCCCCCCAATGTGGTCTAAGCACTCACTGCAAGGAAAAATTATACAGGAGAAGAAATGTAAAGGACTGAGATTGAATTTATCAGATGTCAAAGAATCGCTAAGAAGAGGAGTTTAAGTGAACATTTAAATGGATATTGAAACTAAGTTCTTGTTGAGGCAAGAAGAGGAGTAAAAACCTCCATATTCTTAAGGGGGTGAGTGACTGAGAACCCTTCTGTTCCCATTCCAAACGTGGAGAGAATCAGTTTAAGGGGGGGCACAGACAAACATGACGGTACCTTTATAATAAACAAAAAGGCCCATCAATAAATGGATTCAGGACATGCCAGCTTTGGCAGCAGATAAAAATTACAAAAGAGCAGAGTTGCCATACACCCAGGAATTCCTGGACGTGTCTTCTCTTGGGGGTCCTACATGTCCATTGTGTGTGTGTGTGTGTGTGTGTGTGTGTGTTACATTTTAAAGCAACTGTCCTGGATCTTTATATATATATATATACATATACACACACACACACACACACACACACACACACACACACACACACACGTGCGCATACACACAGGTGACCTGGGCTCTGGTTCAGGTTCTGGACAACCTGGGCTCTGGCGTGGGCAGCCAGGGCTCTAGTTCAGGCTCTGGCTCGGCTACAGCAGAGGGACTATTGGACGATTGCCCTAAAACAGTTCGGCGACTTTTTGTGTCCAGATTTTGACCTCTTAACATATGGCAACCCTAAAAAAGGGACAAATTCACAGCAATATGGCAAGAATTCATTGATATCTATGTAGACTCTTGTGAAAATGAAGGTGCCTTCTATAAGAAGATATTCAGGTGCATCCCCCCCTTTTTTTGTCTTCTTTCTGGTTCTATTATAACTGAACAACACAAGGTGGGCCTAAAATATTATTTCTCTTCAAAGCCAAAAAGCCATTTCTCACATTACCTCCTCTTATAAAAATCTGTTTAAATCCATCTAATGACTGTGTAATGAAGGTAAGGGCTCAAGTGATCTCACAATTGATGAATACAAAGCGCTGCATGTCTTGTTGTACCCTTGTTTATAAGGTTCATTGCTCCAGTTGTATTTTAAACTGTACCATAAAAATAAATCTTATTATGTAATATGTATCTTTACAATATACAAATCTTTCTCAAAATTCATTTAAAGTGATTTAGTTCATTGTTTGTTTTGATTCATCTGGGCTTTACTCCAACCGCCTCACTCTAGACTTTTTAGATCTCCAGAGTAGAAACTAATCTAGTTAACACCTGTCATTTCTCTACCTTTAAGATTTATTCACAGGAGTTACTACATATCTACAAGACAAAAATATCTGTGAAACAACCAACAAGAAGAAATTGGGTTTAACGCAATATCTATTTTGTCACCTTGACTTGTAGTTGAAGAGGACATTAAACATATGCAAAAGCAGATTGCCCCCTATTTAAAAGCATATTCTTCATTTTGGATCATACCAGGTTGTGGTCACTGTAAGAAAAGAAAGTACAGTGGTACCTCGGGTTAAGAACTTAATTCGTTCTGGAGGTCCGTTCTTAACCTGAAACTGTTCTTAACCTGAAGCACCACTTTAGCTAATGGGGCCTCCCGCTGCCGCCGCGCCATTGCTGCGCAATTTCTGTTCTCATCCTGAAGCAAAGTTTTTAACCCGAGGTACTATTTCTGGTTTAGCGGAGTCTGTAACCTGAAGCATCTGTAACCTGAAGCGTCTGTAACCTGAGGTACCACAGTAAATATACCAAGAGAGTGACTGTGCTTGAGGCAGTAAAACAAATAGAAGATGAGGATAGGCCAGCAAGAGATGAGGAGACACCAAAACCCACAGGCTTAAAACTATTGAGCAACATGTTTATATATATCACTGCTATATATCATGTTTATATATCATGTTTATATATCACTGCTATATCGATGGTTTACAAGCTATAAGGAACACCATTTCAGATAAAACCACAGTGGGCTTTGCCACCAAACTCTGCCAATTTGTCCTTACCCACAACAACTTCAAATTCGGTGATGACCTGTTCCTTCAGATCAGCGGCACAGCAATGGGCACCCGCATGGCCCCACAGTATGCCAACATCTTCATGGCAGATTTAGAACAACGTTTCCTAAACTCCTACCCACTCAAACCTCTCTTGTACCTGCGATACATTGACAATATCTTTATCATCTTCTCTAACCTTTCCAACCTACAGGCTACTAATCAAAACAAGATCAACAATATTGTCAATCTCTCACAGCAAGCACTCAGCCCAGCTGAGGAATCAGTCCTTTCACGTGGACTGTCATTCTGCCCTGCCAAATCCCCACACATGATTCAGATCTGCGGGGACTTGGAAGCATTTTCCCGCCGTTTACGCCTGAAGGAGTATTTTCAACACACACAACAACAAGACAAAGCAGAACAAGCAACAACTTCACAACACAACACCTCTCAACCCACTGGAGAACAACAACCACCCTCCCAACAGAACACTGACCACCAACTACCACCGAAAAAGTGTTACACAAAAAGAGACTCCACATGGACCCCTCCTGATGGACGCAATACCACACTGGACTTGTACATTGACTGCTTCCGCCACAGAATCCAAACAGATGTGACCAGAAAACACCATCGCTTACAACAAAATCTAAACCATGCTGAAAGAAGAGCCATAGATAATCTCAGAAACAACCCAGACATTATAATTAAAGAAGCAGACAAAGGTGGAGCTGTCGTCATCATGAACAAAACTGACTACATTCAGGAGGCTCACAGACAACTTTCCAATACCGCCTTTTACATAAAATTGGACTCAGACCCCACACAAGAATACAAAAAAGAACTGAACAAGATTGTTAAGGAGCTACCCCCACACATCCAAGAACAGATCCTCACCAACACACCAACAGAACCTCGACCAGGAACTTTCTATCTTCTACCTAAAATACACAAACCAGGAAATCCAGGACGCCCCATCATTTCAGGTATTGGCACTATTACAGTGGGTGTCTCCGGTTATATGGACACTGTTCTGAAACCATATGCCATCAGTGCTCCCAGCTATGTACGTGACACCACAGATTTTCTGAGGAAAATACAATCTTTAAATAATCTTTCCAACAATACTATACTAGCTACTATGGATGTGGAATCTCTGTATACCAACATCCCACACAACGATGGTTTACAAGCTATAAGGGACACCATTTCAGATAAAACCACAGCGGACTTTGCCACCAAACTCTGCCAATTTGTCCTTACCCACAACAACTTCAAATTCGGTGATGACCTGTTCCTTCAGATCAGCGGCACAGCAATGGGCACCCGCATGGCCCCACAGTATGCCAACATCTTCATGGCAGATTTAGAACAACGTTTCCTAAACTCCTACCCACTCAAACCTCTCTTGTACCTGCGATACAATGATGATATTTTTATCATCTGGACACATGGTCAACAGACCCTGGACACCTTCCACCAGAAATTCAATGATTTTCACCCCACAATCAACCTAACAATGAATCAATCTATGCAAGAAATAAAATTTTTGGACACTACTATAAAAATACAGGATGGGCGCATAGACACCACCTTATACCGTAAACCAACTGACCGACAAACATATCTACATGCCTCTAACTACCATCCCAAACATACCAAACAGTCCATTGTATATAGCCAGGCACTACGTTACAGCCGTATCTGTTCCAATTCTACAGACAGAGATTCTCACCTAAGAGATCTACAGCAAACCTTTTTAGAACTAAAATACCCAGCAGATGAAGTTAGACAACAGATCAACAGAGCCAGACTGATACCCAGAGAGAACTTGCTGCAAGACAGACCCAAAAAAGAAAATAACAGAACACCTCTAGTCATCACATACAGCTCCCAAGTTAAAACAGTACAACGCATCATCAGAGATCTACAACCTCTCCTGGACAATGACAGTTCTCTTTCTCAAGCTCTGGGAGGAAGACCTTTCATTGCCTACAGACAGCCACCCAATCTTAAACAACTCCTAACCCACAATAATACTACAACCAGACTTAACACGGACACTGGCACCAGAGCCTGCAATAAACCCAGATGCCAACTTTGCTGCCACATACACCCGGACAACACCATTACTGGCCCCAACAACATCACACATACCATCTCGGGACTATTTAATTGCTCATCGTCTAACATTGTGTATGCCATCAAATGCCAACAGTGTCCTTCAGCTCTCTATATTGGACAAACAGGCCAAACCTTACGCCAAAGAATAAATGGACATAAATCTGACATCAAGAATCACAAGACAGAGAAACCAGTAGGAGAACACTTCAATCTCCCAGGACATTCTATACAAGATCTCAAAGTAGCTGTTTTACTACAAAGGAATTTCAGAAATAGACTGGAAAGAGAAGCTGCTGAATTGCAACTCATTACCAAACTTAAAACCATGGAGAGACCTGGTCTGAACAAAGACATTGGATTCTTATCTCATTATACATGACAAAGCCATTTTTCACCTTCTCACCCCTTGCTTTTTCCTGTAAGACCTATTGCAGTCGTTAAGAGTCGTCAACAGGCTCATCACAGCTATCTGCCAATCACCCATTCCCACCACCCTTCTGAGTAATACCCCTCCCCACCTTCTCACTATATAGAAGGATCTGGCAACTTCTGTTTCAGTGTATCTGAAGAAGTGTGGCATGCACACGAAAGCTCATACCAAGAACTAACTTAGTTGGTCTTTAAGGTGCTACTGGAAGGAATTTTTTTTGTTTTTGCTATATGTATGTTCACCAATGGTGTAAGATTTCTTAATGTAACACATGACTTTCAATAGCAGCCTGAGAGAAGTGATCTGGGAGATATTAAAAAGTCATCTGGAAAGAAAAATAATAATAAAAGGGAAGGGAACCAAATGCATGCCAATAATTGTGTGCATCCCCTGCATAACTCCTTATGAGACATGCTAAGCAGCCAATCTTGTCAGAACCTTCAAACTACGAACATTCGTTTCAACTTCAAAAGAGAATGTCAGAGGAAAGAGAACTTGCTTAAATGAGAACCAGATTATGAGTTCCAACTTCCCATCCTGTTCCATTGCCAAGAAGCAACAACACAAATGCCATTTGCCACTCCCATTGAAGACTACAGCAGAATATTAGTAATAGATCAGCAAAATTAGTATAGCAATGCATCTTAAATTAATTCTATATAGTGGGGAAATATGAGATGTCACTGCTAATGAGAGCAACTAATGTGAATTTACCACAAAGGTTTGTCAAAGGAGGAATATTGCTTGTGATGAAGAATGGGTTAGAAATGTTTCTTTAAAAATAAAGCAAACATATGATGCTGATTTCAGTCAGTTAGATAATTGATTCATCTAGCCTAGTATTGGCTACTCCCACCTTTGCTAACCTCATTCCATCCAGATGTTTCGGGCTGCAACTTCTGCTCATGCTGCCTGGGACTGATGGGAATTACAGTCTGAACTGGCCTACTCCTTTTATCATGGAGTGTTCCAAGTTGTCAGGGAAAGATTCTTCCCCAGATCTGATACCCAAGATCCTTTAACTAGAGATGCAAAAGACTGAATCAGCAACTTACAATATGCAAAGCATTTGCTCTATCACAATTCTATTCAGACTAATAGAAACAGATTCATCCCCAGTCCAAGTGTCTAGTGTCTTTAGAAACAATATATAACTGTAAAAAGAAGAAACATATTACAAGGAACTATTTACACATCACACTGTTAATTACCAACCAAGAGGAGCCCTGGCAAAGAGGGAAAACTGGAATTCCCCAGAGTGCTCAAATTCCTATGGATCAACAGTGTTGTTGCTGCTCATCGCATAGTGGGCGTCAGCTGCGTTGGCACATGGCTGCACTCACTTTGTCCCTATTCAATGCCAGCTCAATATGTTATGTCACTGCTTCAGCAGGTACTGCAGTCGCAGTTAAATATGTCTATTATATCCAACTTCTTAGAAGAACAGGCCTAACAGCACAATCCTAACCATTTCTACCCAGAAATAGATCCTACTGAAATAGATCCAGACAGATGGGATTGAGATTGCAGCCTATTTCATTATTTTTGAGCAGTACCTCTCCAATCACAAGATAACTTTTTTTGCAGGACTGCCTGTACAGACGAGCCTTCAAAAATCCTGTTACATGAAAGGTTTTGGGGTACCACATTTACCATGGCAAACAAATGTTAATGCATTTTGCAGGCCTTCCTTTTAATATCCAGAATTTGCGACTCTCGTAAAACATTAAAAGATTAATGTAAGCACCATCCTCCAACTGTCCCTTGATGGGCACCATGTCCTATCATGAGTGTTTTCTTGTCCCAGGCAATGGGACTCCAATATTATGAGATTCATTACAATAAAACAACAAGGAGAAGTCAGACTTACAAAGTGGGCTTAAATGTGTTAAATCTTTAAAATGTCATATAATCCTCCTAAATATTATTCCATGATATTTTTCCTAAATGGGGGAAGAGGTCACAAACCTCTCAAAAGCAGACTTCCAGTGCCTCATTATAAAAATAAGACAGGAATGCCCACAAATGGAGGAAGTAAATTAGTTGTCAAAATAAGAAAGCAACCCTCACTTCCTTGATTCCCTTCCCTCTCCCTCTCTCCAGAAGCAAAGCTCACTTTGCTTAAAAGCACATCCATACACACCCCTTCTCTTCTGAAATAAGGGGGTGGAGGGAGATGACGACTTGGAGGAGAAGAAGGGGGGAGAGAGACCAATTCACCCTCTCCTATCTAGAAGCAAGGAAGGGAAAGCCAGCTAAAATGTGTGCCTCATTAACAGCTGAGCAAAGGCAGAGGGGGCAAAGGGAGAGGTGGGTGGGTCAAGAATAGCTTGCTACTGTCTTCGGAATCTGCTGGATTGCAGGACAGTTTGCTTTGTCTCCTACAAAATTAGCTTTGTCTCCTGCAAAGTTAGCTTATGGAGTCTCTTTAGCATATCAAAACTCCGGCATGGCTCCCCTTTATCACATACACTGCCCAACAATAAAACAACAAGAATCCACCAACAGCATACAAATCAATATGGCAGGCAAAGTCTGGCAAATAGCCTGGTCCAGAAGGACTTTCAGCCGCTATTACAAAACATTAAGAGAAACATTATCCACTCCCCTTAAAGATCTTATGAATGAAATTTTACAAGGGAGAATGACACCAACATTGTGGAAGAATTCTTACATTACTCTCTTCCCCAAACAAGATCAGGATATACTCCAACCCAAGAACTATGGGCCGATCTCCTTACTGAACAATGATTATAAATTGTATGCGGCAATAATAGCAAAAAGGCTGACAGTGTTCTTAGAATCATATATTCATGAGGATCAAGCAGGTTGGTGTGTGTTTTTTTACCAAGGAGACACCTAAGGAATAATGCTAGAAATGTATTAAATGTGATTGAATACTTGGAAAAAAGAAATGTAAAAGAAGGAGCACTAATATTCCCAGATGCTGAAATGACCTTTGACAACATGTCCTGGGTCTTCCTGAGGAAAGTAATAGAGATAGCATTCAGAACAGCATTCTCCAACAAGATAAATGCAGTTTATGCAGAGCAATGGACAAACTTAATAATAAATAGTAATGTTATGGGGAAATGTAGTTTAAAGAAGGAGACAAGGCAGAGATGTCCCTGTCACCACTGTGTTTATCCGAATGTTAGAAGTATTAACTATAGAAATATGAAAAAATGATGAAATAACAGGAATTAAGTTTGGGCAGAGAGAGTACAAAGTGAACGCCTTTGTGAACGACGCTGTGTTGACGTTGGAAAATCCAATGGAAAGTGTCCCAAGGACAATAGAAACTATAACAAAATTTGGCAACTTAGCAGGGTTCTATATAAATATGGAAAAAACAAAAATGATAGTTAAAAATCTAGACTCACAGGCAAAAGAATATTACGGGAATTAAACTGGGACGGATTAAATATTGGGGGATATGGATATCAGTTAAGAATTTAAACCTTTTCCAAGATAACTATATTAAAATCTGGAACGAAATTTTTAAAAACCTAGAAAATTGAACTAGAATCAACCTTCCTTTATTAGGAAGAATATCTGCAGTCAAAATGAATGTTTTACCCAAGATGATCTTCTTATTTCAAACACTGCTAGTGATAAATAGCCTAGAATGTTTCAAACAGCAGAAGAAAGACGTGGCAAACTCCATCTGGCAGGGGAGAAACCCCCAAATTAATCATAAAAATCTGACAAGACGTAAGAGGAAGAGGGGGTTTTGCCCTTCCTGACCTCAGACTTTATTATGAGGTAGTGTGCTTCTGCTGGATGAAAGAATGGATACCAACACTTTAGACCTAGAAGGTTTTGACCTACGCTTTGGATGGCATGCAAAGCTGCATTATAACAAATCAAGGGTGCACAAATGTTTCCAAAACCATGTCATAGGAAGAAGTATATACATGGTTTGGCAGAGACACAAAGATCTTTTAGAGGGAAAAACCTCAAAATGGATATCACCAACTGAGGTGGTCTCAGTTGAAAAGGTTGAACATAGATGAGAAGTGGACCACTTACAAAAATCTTATAGAGTTTAAAGAAGGAGGAGTTTGCTTGAAAAAAAGAGAACAGATTTTAGATCATACAGTAGATTGGTTTCAGTACTTTCAGGTGAACGAGTTATTTAAAAGAGATAATAAGGAAAAAGGATTTGCGTAAATGAGTTCAGAATTTGAAAAACTTGTAAGAAGAAAGGAGGATGAATTAATCTTGAAAATTTATAAATTTCTACTGGTGAGAGACCAAAGCTGCAATGGTAAAGGCAACAATGACAAAATGAACCACAGATATTGGTTACAGCATGAAATTGTCCGCATGGGGAAAAATAGGGGGGGAAACCATGAATTTTTCTACCTTTTATCTTATTAAGGAAAACCGACAAAAGATGATGTACAGGTGGTACTTGACACCCCTAGCAATCCGCATCCGAGCAGCCACAGACATCAAGGGAGTGGAAATAAAAGGCAGAACCTATAAATTAGGGCTCTTTGCAGATGACCTAATGGTCACAACACCAGACCCCATAAGCACAGCAACCTCCCTAATCAGAGAACTCAACGCATTTGCAATGGTGTCGGGCCTACAGGTAAATTTTACAAAGTCAGAAGCTATGTGCTTCAACACCCCTCCCCGCACCCAAAAAGAACTCACAAAGGTCACCAAAATAAAACTTTGCCACACCAAGTTCAGATACCTAGGGGTACAAATAACCAGAAACCTCAATAAATTGTACCTCCACAACTACAAGCCCCTGTGGCGACAAATTAACAAAGACCTAAAGAGATGGAATAACATGAATTTCATTCTCTCAGACAAAATAGCCATGATCAAAATGATCACACTCCCAAAACTAACCTACCTATTCCAAATCCTCCCACTCTAGATCCCCTCAACCCAACTTCGCAGTTGGCAGAGAAAACTACACTCTTTCATCTTCTCACATAAAAAACCAAGAATAAGCCCGAAATACCTGCACCTCCCCCTTCATGGATCACTGCCTTGCCGTGGCGAAGGGGCTTGAAGAACTCAGAGAAGCTATGAACTATGCCGAGCAGGGCACACAAGATGAACAGGTCATAGTGGAGAGTTTTGACCAAACGTGATCCACCTGGAGGAGGAACCGGCAAGCCACTCCAGTATCCTTGCCAAGAAAACTCCATGGACAAAGACAACAGGCATATAAAAGTTATGACGCTGGAAGATGAGCCCCTCAGGTCGGAAGGCGTCCAACATGCTACTGGGGAAGAGCGGAGGGCAAGTACAAGTAGATCCAGAGCTGATGAAGCGGCTGGGCCAAAGCCGAAAGGACGCTCAGTTGCGGATATGCCTGGAAGCGAAAGGAAAGTCCAATGCTGTAAAGAAAAATATTGCATAGGAACCTGGAATGCAAAAACCATGAACCTGGGTAAGTTGGAGGTGGTCAAAAATGAGATGGCAAGAATAAATATTGACATCCTGGGCATCAGTGAACTAAAATGGACGGGAATGGGCGAATTCAGTTCAGATGACCATCACATCTACTACTGTGGGCAAGAAACCCGTAAAAGAAATGGAGTGGCCCTCATAGTCAACAAAAGAGTGGCGAAAGCTGTACTGGGATGCAATCTCAAAAATGATAGAATGATCTCGATACGAATCCAAGGCAGACCTTTTAACATCACAGTAATCCAAGTTTATGCCCCAACTACTGGTGCTGAAGAAACTGAAATTGACCAATTCTATGAAGACTTACAACACCTTATAGAAGTGACACCAAAGAAGGATGTTCTTCTCATTATAGGGGACTGGAATGCTAAAGTAGGGAATCAAGAGATAAAAGGAACAACTGGCAAGTTTGGCCTTGGAGATCAAAACGAAGCAGGGCAAAGGCTAATAGAGTTCTGTCAAGAGAACAAGCTGGTCATCACAAACACGCTTTTCCAACAACACAAGAGACGACTCTACACATGGACATCACCAGATGGGCAGCATCGAAATCAGATTGATTATATTCTCTGCAGCCAAAGATGGAGAAGCTCTATACAGTCAGCAAAAACAAGACCTGGAGCTGACTGTGGCTCAGATCATCAGCTTCTTATAGCAAAATTCAAGCTTAAACTGAAGAAAGTAGGAAAAAACACTGGGCAGGTAAGATACAATCTAAGTCAAATCCCTTATGAATACACAGTGGAAGTGACGAACAGGTTTAAGGATTTAGATTTGGTGGACAGAGTGCCTGAAGAACTATGGATGGAGGCTCGTAACATTGTACAGGAGGCAGCAACGAAAACCATCCCAATGAAAAGGAAATGCAAGAAAGCAAAGTGGCTGTCCAACGAGGCCTTACAAATAACGGAGGAGAGAAGGCAAGCAAAATGTGAGGGAGATAGTGAAAGATACAGGAAATTGAATGCAGATTTCCAAAGAACAGCAAGGAGAGACAAGAAGGCCTTCTTAAATGAGCAATGCAAACAAATAGAGGAAAACAACAGAATGGGAAGAACCAGAGATCTGTTCAAGAAAATTGGAGATATGAAAGGAACATTTCGTACAAAGATTACCATAATAAAAGACAAAAGTGGAAAGGACCTAACAGAAGCAGAAGACATCAAGAAGAGGTGGCAAGAATACACAGAGGAACTATACCAGAAAGAAATGGATGCCTCGTACACCCCAGGTAGTGTGGTTGCTGACCTTGAGCCAGACATCCTGGAAAGTGAAGTCAAATGGGCCTTAGAAAGCACTGCAAATAACAAGGCCAGTGGAAGTGATGGTATTCCAGCTGAACTATTTAAAATTTTAAAAGATGATGCTGTTAAGGTGCTACACTCAATATGCCAGCAAATTTGGAAAACTCAGCAGTGGCCAGAAGATTGGAGAAGATCAGTCTACATCCCAATCCCAAAGAAGGGCAGTGCCAAAGAATGCTCCAACTACCGCACAATTGCACTCATTTCACACGCTAGCAAGGTTATGCTTAAAATTCTACAAGGAAGGCTCAAGCAGAATGTGGATCGAGAACTCCCAGAAGTGCAAGCTGGATTTAGAAGAGGCAGAGGAACCAGAGACCAAATTGCAAACATGCACTGGATTATGGAGAAAGCTATAGAGTTTCAGAAAGACATCTACTTCTGCTTCATTGACTATGCAAAAGCCTTTGACTGTGTCGACCACAGCAAACTATGGCAAGTTCTTAAAGAAATGGGAGTGCCTGATCACCTCATCTGTCTCCTGAGAAATCTCTATGTGGGACAAGAAGCTACAGTTAGAACTGGATATGGAACAACTGATTGGTTCAAAATTGGGAAAGGAGTACGACAAGGCTGTATTTTGTCTCCCTGCTTATTTAATTTATATGCAGAATACATCATGCGAAAGGCTGGGCTGGATGAATCCCAAACTGGAATTAAGATTGCCGGAAGAAATATCAACAACCTCAGATATGCAGATGACACAACCTTGATGGCAGAAAGTGAGGAGGAATTAAAGAACCTTTTAATGAGGGTGAAAGAGGAGAGCGCAAAATATGGTCTGAAGCTCAATATCAAAAAAACGAAGATCATGGCCACTGGTACCATCACCTCCTGGCAAATAGAAGGGGAAGAAATGGAGGCAGTGAGAGATTTTACTTTCTTGGGCTCCATGATCACTGCAGATGGTGAAAGCAGCCACGAAATTAAAAGACGCCTGCTTCTTGGGAGAAGGGCAATGACAGGGCTAGACAGCATCTTGAGAAGTAGAGATGTCACCTTGCCAACAAAGGTCCGTATAGTTAAAGCCATGGTCTTCCCAGTAGTGATGTATGGAAGTGAGAGCTGGACCATAAAGAAGGCTGATCGCCGAAGAATTGATGCTTTTGAATTATGGTGCTGGAGAAGACTCTTGAGAGTCCCATGGACGGCAAGAAGATCAAATGCATCCATTCTTAAGGAAATCAGACCTGAGTGCTCACTGGAAGGACAGATCGTGAAGCTGAAGCTCCAGTACTTTGGCCACCTCATGAGAAGAGAAGACTCCCTGGAGAAGACACTGATGCTGGGAAAGATGGAGGGCACAAGGAGAAGGGGGCGACAGAGGACGAGATGGTTGGATAGTGTTTTCGAGGTTACCAGCATGAGTTTGACCAAACTGCGGGAGGTAGTGGAGGACAGAGGTGCCTGGCGTGCTCTGGTCCATGGGGTCACGAAGAGTCGGACACGACTAAACGACTAAACAACAACAACCTGCACCTCCCCACCTCAGAAGGAGGATGGGGAATCCCCAACATAGAAGCATATTACAATGCCAACCAAATACGCCATATAATCCCATATATACTAGAAGATGAGACAAAACAATGGGTACACCTAGAGAGAGACACAATTGAAAACACCTGCACCACAACATACCCACTCCTCCCAAACAAACTAAAGAAAATTCCCACAACACTTAACAGGTACACACAGACCATGCTCAAAGCATGGAAAACACAAATAGGCAAACTATCCCCAACCCCATCCCCACTAATCCCCCTGGCGTACCACCCATTATTCCACCATGCAGCACAAAACCTCCAGATAAAAACCTGGCGAACCAAAGGCTTATATCACCTAATAGACTTTTATAAAAATAACAAACCCTTGTCAACACAAGAAATACAAGACAAACTAGAAGACACCCAAATGACCTGGTTAACACAACACCAACTACATGCCCTCTTAAACAACCCAACAGTAAAATCAGCAGCAACTAGGCCCCTGACAACCTTCAAAAACCTCCTCCTAACAACAAAGGGAAACAGTAAAGGGACGGTATCCGCAATATACAAAATACTACTCCAAAACCCTGCAAATCCCCTAGATGCAATCAAAAAACAATGGGAGAATGAGATAGGCTATGAGATTAACCCCACTCAATGGACCAGAATGTGGTCTAAACCCCCCTTTAAATCCATATCAACGAAAAGAAAAGAACTCACACTGAAACTCACCTACAGGTGGTACCTAACACCCAGGAACCTCACCAAAATGCTGGAGAGGGTGCACCTCCACAGGCACATACCTCCACATGTGGTGGGAGTGTCCCAAAATTCAACTATTCTGGACAACAGCCATACAAGAAATATGTAAAATAACTAAGCAAGTAATAGACATCACCCCAGAATTGGCCCTACTAAACATCTTCCAAGACAACAATGCCCATTTACACCACAAAGAACTCATAACCCACCTGCTCTCACCAGCCAGAAACACCATAACCAGACACTGGAGAGACCTGTCAGGAGTAAGCATGGACCAATGGTACCAAACAGTATGGGAAACAGCCCTACTAGAAAAATTAACTAATAAACTGAAACTGACACGGGGACAAACAGAAGAAGACAGCCCAACAGGACAATGACAATAATCCACCAACAGCATACAAATCAATATGGCTAACCTGATCCAAAACACACACACACACACCTCACTCACACACGAAAACAAAGATCACCACAGCCAATCACAAGCAAACAATCACACCCTAGGCCAACCCCAACCTCTCTCACCACCAAAGGAACACAAGTGAACAACACAAACAACGCTGACACCAAACTCTACATACATTAAACATAATAGAAACACCGCCACTCAACCCCACCCCCATCCATCTTCCCTCTCTCCACCCCCCTTTCTTTTTTCTTTCTTTTTTCTTCTCCCCCTAATGCCTCAACAAATGAAACGGATTTGTAAAAATGTTACATGGAAGAAGAAGAAAAATACGAGGCACTACACTTCTGTAAAACAAGAAAATCCTTAATATAAAAAAAATAAATAAGGAAAAAGGATTTGCGTAAATGAGTTCAGAATTTGAAAAACTTGTAAGAAGAAAGGAGGATGAATTAATCTTGAAAATTTATAAATTTCTACTGGTGAGAGACCAAAGCTGCAATGGTAAAGGCAACAATGACAAAATGAACCACAGATATTGGTTACAGCATGAAATTGTCCGCATGGGGAAAAATAGGGGGGGGGGGGACCATGAATTTTTCTACCTGTTATCTTATTAAGGAAAACCGACAAAAGATGATGTACAGGTGGTACTTGACACCCAGGAAATTAGTGAAAATGTATTAAAAAGGGTCTCATTTATGCTGTACTGATCCATATGTGGTGGTCATGTAAATATGCTAGAGAGTACAGGCATACCCTGGTTGTCAAACACCTTGGTACTCGTCTGTTTTGGCTCCCGAACGCCGCAAACCTAGAAGTGAGTGTTAAAGTTTGAGAACGTTATTTGGAAGCCGAACGTTCGACGCGGCTCCCGTGGCTTCTGATTGGGTGCAGGAAGCTCCTGCAGCTAATTGGAAGCCGTGCCTTGGTTTTTGAACGTTTTCGGAAGTCGAATGGACTTTCGGAACGGATTCCGTTCAACAGCCAAGGTACAAGACTGTATTGGGAAATGTTCCATACACAATTTTAAAAAATTCTAAAACTCACATTTCCCAAAAAACCAAAGGCCAGGCAGGGCTGGGCAATGGGCTCTTTGAGGTAGTGAATGCTTCCCCCTGTGAGGGAGTCTTCCTAGACCCATTTAAATATGTCTGTCAGCCCATTGCATTCTCTCGGAGGAGGCAAAGCCTCTTCCTCCACTTTGAATGAGCTGGACAGTCTTCTGCATTTCTAATCATGCCTGTAAAATGTTTTACTTGTCTGCCTTCTACTAAAAAAAGGGTTATGAAGTGCAAAATGCAGGCAAGTAAAATGTTTGAACGCCAGCAACTTTGGAGGACATGCTAACCAGTCTGGGTGAGGAGCAGAAACTGGACTTTGCTAAATCAGTAGCTTCATCCACTTGGTAAACCTAGCTGCAAAACAGAAACTACCACATCCTTAGTACACACTCTTTCTGTGAAACAGCCACGACACCACATACAACTTTTAGAAGTCCAACAATTATTATTTGCATCCTACATTCAGGAACCAAGGCTTGTTCTTAATGCAGCTTTAAAGCAATGAACACAAAAAAGGACAAAACTGAAATGAATACCCAATGAAGTAACATGTTAGCTTGAAAGTAAAATCCATGTACGGTAAATCTGTGGAACTTGCTTCCCGAAATGTTTATGTGACAGTACAGCTACATATGTGCAAGTAACAGATCATTTAGCCATGATTCAATGCAAAGTAAGTGTCCATACATGCAAAGTAATACACAATTCTACACAATCTTTGAGCCATTTAACAAGTTTAGCATTTCACCTATCAAAACCACTTCAGTGTCAAAGTGACAACAAGGTGAAGAAACAAAAAACTGAGTGAAGCCCCAAAAATGTTACTAATGAGCTGCTGGCAACACTTAAAATGACAATTTCAAGGAAGTTAATAAATCTTGTAGCCCACACTAGGTTTTTATGAGTTGCAATTAATACCATATGAATAAGGGATAGTGTTGTAGTCACATAGGAATTGATGTGCAGATAGACACAGAAAACTATGTTATTTTTTTCTCCCCCCAAAAAAAAAAAGTTTTTAGCTCAGTAATTAAGATGTCTAACCAACTTATTACTGGGACGCGGGTGGCGCTGTGGGTAAAACCTCAGCACCTAGGACTTGCCGATCGCATAGCTGGCGGTTCGAATCCCCGTGGTGGGGTGAGCTCCCGTCGTTCGGTCCCAGCTCCTGCCCACCTAGCAGTTCGAAAGCACGTCAAAGTGCAAGTAGATAAATAGGTACCGCTTTATAGCGGGAAGGTAAACGGCGTTTCCGTGTGCTGCTCTGGTGCCGGTTCGCCAGAGCAGCTTCGTCACGCTGGCCATGTGACCCGGAAGTGTCTGCGGACAGCGCTGGCTCCCGGCCTCTAGAGTGAGATGAGCGCACAACCCTAGAGTCTGTCAAGACTGGCCCGTACGGGCAGGGGTACCTTTACCTTTACCTTAACCAACTTATTAAAAAACATACATGGAAAGCAACTCACATCTTGACCAATATCATGGAACATTTTACATTTTGATTAGACTGCCAAGGAATCCCTGTACAATGATAAGGATTTGAGGAACTGTGCAAAAGCATGCACACATTTCATACTGGTCTGTTCAATTTCACCATGAACTGAGAGTATGCCTTAGACTAGAGTTTTCCAAACTTTTCATGTTGGTGACATACTTTTTAGACATGCATCATTTCGCAACACAGGAATTCAGTTTTACTAGCAAACTGGAGGTTTCCAGCCCTCGGAGGAGCACAGGGAGCGTTCGCCTGACACACCTACACACTGCAGCCGACACACTAACGTGTCGTGTCACACCGTTTGGAAAGCTCTGCCTTAGACACACAATCAACAATCCTTCATTAGTTTCTCATTATAGAAGTAGATAGCTCATTGATGCACCAGCAGACTTTAACAGAAACATGTCTCTAGGTTCATTAAAAAGTAGTGGCAATCTACCTCTAAGGATTCACACCGTTCTTTGAATAGTTTAAAAATTAATTGTCTGGAGCAAGGGTAGCCAGTGTGGTGCCCTCCTACTATAAGTTCTATCATTCCAGAACCCTGGCCATGCTGGTTGATAGGAGTTGTTTACAGTGGTGGTAGCAGTAGTGGTAGTAGTAGTAGTAGTAGTAGTAATAATAATAATAATAATAATAATAATAATAATTTATTATCTATACCCCGCCCATCTGGCTGGGTTTCCCCAGCCACTCTGGGCGGCTTCCAACAAAATATTAAAATACAATAGTCTTAAAATACAATGGTACCTCGAGTTACGAACTTAATTCATTCTGGAGGTCTGTTCTTAACCTGAGGTACCACTTTAGCTAATGGGGCCTCCCGCTGCTGCCGCTGCGTGATTTCAGTTCTCATCCTGAAGTAAAGTTCTTAACCCAAGGTTAGCAGAGTTTGTAACCTGAAGTGTTTGTAACCCGAAGTGCTTGCAACCCAAGGTACCACTGTATTTTTATTTATCAGATTTATATCCCGCCCTTCCTACCAAAGAAGCCAAGGATGGCAAACACTCCTGTAATAAAAATAAAATAAAAAATTAAACAAAACATGTTAAAAATATTTTAAACTTGTTAAAAACATCTAAAAACAATGCAACACAATAAAATATGTGGCCAATCGTGTGTGAATAGGCCTCCCAAAAGAGAAACATTTTCAACAAGCTTTAAAAAGAATACAATAATAGCACCTGCCTAATGTCAATAGGCATGAAGTTCCAAAGTGCAGGTCCTGATATACTAAAGGCGTGACTCCAGACACTGTGCATGACAACCCCTCAAGTAAATAACATACTAACATATTCAGTCTTAGTAGTTTGTTTGATAACTGAACAGCTTTTCAGGACACAAACAGAAGTTCAGAAAGAGGACATTCTGCAAGAAAGGTTCACCTAGTAATAGGCACCATTACACTGCAACTGGAATATAGGCTTTGGCAGCTAATGCTGTAGCAAAATGAATTTTGATCTGTACTCTTTTCCTAGGAACTTCTACCAAGCTAGCAAAAGGTGCCCCACACTCAACCAAGAGTTTTAAAGGACAATAAAACTTACCCTCTTGCAGGATCTAAGGCAATTGCTCTGGGTTGATCCAATTCTTGCCAGAATAAAACTTTTCGCAAAGATCCATCTAAATTGGAAACTTCAATCCGGTTTGTTTCAGAATCCGTCCAGTATAGTTTTTCGCCTAGCCAATCACAAGCTAGCCCATCAGGTGATAAAAGCCCAGAAATAACCACATTTTGCACACTCCCTGATTTGTTGAATTCTGTTCGCTTAATGGCTTCTTCGCTTACATCACTCCAGTATATCAAGCTGTGGATGAATACAAAGTCCACAGCAGCTGCATCCTCCAAGCCACCCACCACAACTGTAGCATTCTCATTCACCTGTGCAGCGTCTACCAGTCGCAGGTCACGCCGATTTGCATATAGCAACAGAGGAGAACCTAGGAAATAAGAGAAAAGCATTAAGCTGGTCTATGCACAAATTAAGGATTCGACAGACATCAAGTCACAACGTGAAGTAATTAGCAAGTTAATATTTAATTTTTATTAAAAAAGAACTTCCAGTGTTATCACCTTTCTAAAAAATATGAGGGATTTGAAATCACAGGTGATCGTGATCATAGTTACAACAACTTCAATAACTCACTCTTAACACTGTAAGAGCTTTGCAAGTAAGAATGGATATAGTCTTTCTCCTCCACTCATAAGGTAACAACACAGGAGACACACAATTAAGCTGACCAGCCCTAGGGTCTGGACAACAAGACAAAAAGCACTTCTTCACACCACACATCATTAAATAATAGGTTGTTCTGCCACAAATAGTAAAAATGTGCACTGGCTTAGATTCTTTTAAGTGGGATTTGATAAATTCACAGAGAATAGATCTGTCAAAGGCGCTTTACTAAGGAGGATAGCTGAACAGAGCCTATACATTTAGAGGCAGTATACTTCTGATGACCCACAAGCTGCTTATGAATTTCCAGACACATCTGGTTGGCCCCAGATGAAGACTGAATGTCTCATGCAGCAAAGCAATTTTGTTTGTATGCAGTCATCAAAAGTTAGCAACACACAAGAGAATGAGAGGGCGCACATGCACAAACCTATCTTATTTGGGGCCAAAATACATTTCTCTGCCTGGAAACAAGGCTCATCCAAAACTAGACAACTCTCTTTATTCCCTAGCAAATTTTCCAGTTCCAGGAACCACATTGAATATGTCACAAGCTCATTTGCAATTAGGTAATAAGAGCACATCACATGATGGGCAAATTAGTCCATATACAACCAGTCTGCTGCTTTGACCTATAGAACTGGCATAGTTACAGGTGCCACATAATATTAATTCTGCACTTGTAAGAAATTGACATTTAATGTGGTAGAAGCTACCTTTGGAACTCCCTACCTATTGCCATCAGACATCACCGACCTTTCGTGTACTTTTTCATTACAATGTTTTTGTTTAGTCAATCCTACCCAGACATATAGAAGTTATTCCTGTCTATTTCTTTTTAGCTACTGTTGATTTTAATCATCTTTTGAATATTCTTAAATAGTTGTTTTTAACTGCTTTTTATCAAGAATTTTAACATTTTATATTTTTGGCAATTGCTTGTAGGGTTTCTTGGAATCAAGCAGTATATAAACATTGTTCAATAATAAAGTTATTAATATGGTTGGTGCCATAATAGCAGGAGCAGGTGGTGCTGTGGTCTAAAGAACTGAGAAGCTTGGGCTTGCAGATCCCAGGAAGGTTGGTGGTTTGAATTTGCACGACGGGGTGAGCTCCTGTTGCTCTGTCCCAGCTTCTGCAAACCTAACAGTTCAAAAACATACTGTGAGTAGCACTTGGTCGTGGATAGAGGACTTGACCTGGCATGTGTAACAGAGACTTGGTTGGATGAAGCAGATGGGCCTGTTCTTGCCGCTGCTTGTCCACCAGGTTTCTCTTAAGCACAACAACCCAGGTCATGTGGGTGGGGAGGGGGGGTTGCAGAGATTTTTAGGAAGTCATTAGCTTGCACCAGGTGTCCGATTGGGAAGACCCAGTTCTCTGAGTGCATGTTCTGGAAGTTGGGCAATAGGGGCAGTACAGGATTCATTTTGGCGTACCAACTTCCCCGCTGCACCAAGGACTCCCTGTCCAAGCTGCTTCAGGTCATGGCAGATGTTCTCCTAGAGATACCTAGTTTGGTTGTCCTAGGGGATTTTAACATCCATGCCGACACGACCTTTACAAGGGGTCATTCGGGACTTCGTGAAAAGAATGGCCTCCATGGGGCTGTCCCTGAATAAGTCTGGCCCAACTCATAGTCGCGGACATGCCTTAGACCTGGTGTTCACCTCTATGGATGTGGGTGATCTGACACTAAGTAAAAGCGAAACAAAAGAAGTGCCATGGTCAGATCACTTCCTGGTGCAACTGGACTTCTCTGCAACTCTTCCCCTCTGCAGGGAGGTGGGACTGATTTGGATGGTCCGCCCCCACCACTTAATGGATCCAAATGGTTTTCAGAGAGTGGCAGGGGATACTTTATCTCATGTTGATGGCCTTTCAGCGGATTCCCTGGTGGCCTGCTGGAAAGTGGAATTAATCAGGGCTATCGACTGTCTGGCTCCGAAACGCCCTCTCCAAGTGGATGGAGCCTGGACAGCTAACAAAGTAGTAAGAAACAATAAAACTAAACAAACATAACAAATTAAAACAACAGACTGTAAAGTCAAAACAGTTCTAAGTAAAACATTCATATTTCTTAAAAGTGTTTTTGCTTGGCACAATGTATGCCTATCTAAGGAGGGTGTTTCAAAGGTGAAAAGGCAGCATTGAAAAGTATTTCTCTCCTGGTGCCACCCACTGTACTTCAGATGGCAGGAGAACCCAGAGAAATGCTTCAGGTGGCAATTTCAGTAGACTAGCAGAGTGCTATGAGAAAAGACAGGTATTTGGGTCTTTAGCCATGTAGGGCAAGAATGAGGAATCTGAGGTCATTGCGATGTTGTTGGGACTACAACTCCCATCATCCCTGGCCACTGGCAATGCTGGTTGAGGTTGGCGGGATTGTGGACCTAAGCAGTGCAGCTCCACTACCCCACTCCAACACACCACCTAAGCTTAGGGGTTTTAGATTGATGTCAGAAGCAGCAGCTTCTTGTCTGTGCAAAAACACACACACAAAGGAGCAGGAGTTGATCAGAGTATGCAACAAGAGTATAAAAATAACACGTAAAGTTGGAGGGGAGAAAAAGAAGGAAATAGATGTTGTTCAAGCATGTGGAAAGGAAGTGAAAGAGCGGGAAGGAAGTTGGTGAAGCAGACAGAAGGACTGTGAGAAGAAAAGGAGCAGTGCCTGAAGTTGCTGACCAACACACCCAATCCTCCACCTTCCAGCCCGATCTCATGCCAAGCTAGGATACTTCTTCCTTTTCTGAGTGCACGCATTAACAGAAATTAAAGAGAGAAATAAAAGGTGACATTTTTAAGACAACGTAACAACAATCCTAATACCTGTACGATAAGGAAGGGATAAGAGGGGGAATTGGTTATAACAAAGTTTTAAACATAAAATGAGAAGGGATGAAAACTGCTAGTTTTTTGGGAGCAGCAATACAGTTCACTTTACGTGTTAAAGAAGGGAAGACATGACAAGAGATGAGTAAAAATACCTTTGAGAGGTATGTGGGGAAGAATATATCATGAAAGGCCTTCTCCACCTAGTATTTCTGAATCAGCAAATTCTGTTTGAAATGTGAAGGCTGAGAAATGATGTACTGTACTTAACTTGAGAAAAACTGGACTATAAAACTAACTGCTACAACAAATTCACTAAGAATGTAGCTATTTCCAAAGAAGGATTAGTAGAAAGTGACCAGTGGCCAGTAATTGCCAGTTGATTATGTGAAACCCCATTTCCATCCTCTGTCATTTGTGACTGGCTCTGCCTCTGCACCATCATTTTGCAATTGGCAGGCCTCAATAACTTCCAGTCCTCTCAATGGGCCCTGGAGGTAGAAAGTTTGAGGGCCTCTGTTTTAAAGGTTAAGGCTAGCACTTGAAATTGAGCTCAGAAACTGTCCAGAAGTCAATGCTTTAACATAGGTGATCCCAGGTTAAGTTAGCAGTGTAGCAACACTGATCTGGACTAGTTTCTGTTTCTGAACTGTCTTCTATGATGGCCTCATTTAAAGCACATTGCATAAATCCAACCTGAAAATTACCTGTGCATGGAAGGAGTCAAAGTGGATCACAGTTCTTCATTGCTCTCAGAAGTGCTATTTTTCTAGAACAAGAGGTACTCACTATGAACGCTTCCCTTGTTCTCTTATAATGGCAATGGAGCCCACCTGAGAGGGGCCGGAACTGAGTTCTGACTAGAAAAAAAGCCCTGACCCTAAGCCCCAGTAAGTCAGTGGGAGGGAGCATAGGAGAAACTCTGCTTTACCACCCTTTTGCCCATAACTTATTGAAACTGATTCCATGAAATCCCACTAATTTATTAGCATGTCCATATAATTCTTAACAGTATTTTTCTCCAATCTGTACTTTCAACACTTCTGGCAGGTTTCTAAGTAGTATGAGAGTATTTATAGACTTCCTGTTTCCTCCTGTGCCAGGAATGGAGGTTTCCTTCGACACCACAGGGACAGACAGAGAAAAAGAAAGAAAGATGAGGGAATTTATGTCTGGGTGGGAAAGGAACGGCTCTCACCTGTGGATTGCCTTGTGGTCTAGCACTTGCTTCCCTATGGAATGGCAGGGCAGGCAAAGGCACAAGTCTGACTGCCACGACCTGCCACAACCCCCCCCCCCCCGTTCCTGGAAGCAGAGGATATCCTGCTAATTGGGCTTTAATTGGAATAAAATACAGGCACGTGCTAGAGGCGATGAGTTGACAAACTGTGGAACATCTCAGCTACAAGGATTTAAAGGTTGGAATTGAGATAAGGTTTCATTTGGTGACAGAGACGGTAGAGGGAGGAGCCAGTTGTTTTTCAAAGTTTTTCTTCTACATTTCTGATTCAGCAACCCTCCTTGGAATGCAAGGTTAAAACATGATATAAAAAGTGAGCGTGAAAGAAACTAGATTAATGACATGAAATTTAATATCAAACTGGAATTGCATGTATGAGAGGAATGGAATGGAGAGAGAGAGAAAGATGGGGAAGTTTCACCTTTTTAAAGGACTATGTTGAAATATGAAACGAAACCACCCCCGCGCTCTGTTATTTTCAAAGGAATGCGAAGGAGACTGAGACAATTTGGAATTTTCAGCTGAAAGGAGGAAAGGATTCTGCCGGCTGCAAAGTCAGAGGTTTTCTTATTAATCATTGGCAGTTTGGAATCAGACCGCTCTTCCTAGGTTGGAAAAAAAATTGTGAGGACAGTTTATTTGTTAAAACAGAGGGGTCTCTAACAAGCTCTTGAATCATGGGACGAAGCGACGCAGAAGCTTTTGGAAAACTGTGAGACAACACCATATATGGTTGGGACAATATCATGTGGGGTGGGAATTACCACACGAGGGAAAGAACAATGATTACAGACTGAGTACAGTGGTACGTGTTGCGTAACCTCCAGGTTACGGAATCTTTGGATAATGGCCGCGACGAATCCGGAAGTGGGTCTGCCGCTTTGCGCATGTGCAGAAGTGTTCTGCGGCGCCGCATGTGTGTACAGAAGCAGTTCTCCGGTTACAAAATTTTTGGGATACGGATGGGCCTCCAGAATGGATCCCATTGGTAACTGGAGGTACCACTGTACTTCACTTGAAACTTTATAAATTACTTAATATATAAACATGAATTGAAAACATAAGATTGTAGCTGCTGTCTAAAGGATTACTATCTTGAAGGGTATGTAACTGAAATTATTAAGATTTCGGAACACAAAAAATAAAATATTGGTTTTAATAATTGTATTAATTGGGTAAAATTGGCATTGTTATAATGAGGCTATTATTGAAACAATATTAGAAAATCAATAAAAAATATTTATCAAAAAGAAAGAGAGTCTTTAGAAGTAGTGTAAGTATTTCTACAAAAAGAAAAGGAACCTGTTTCCTAATGTCTGTAGCAATTCAGGTGCATCTGCCATGCTCAACTTAGGCACCAACGGCTACTTAGTACCTTGTCTGAGGCAATTTAGGATGAAAGAATATTTTCAAACTAACACAGAAGAGATGAGAAGAATTAAGTTTTGGCAGCTATGTCAAGTGTTTTCTTTTCAAGGCTGCTTTTCAGCTCTTGTGTGTTCAGTTATCTTAAGATTTTCTGTGCATACAAGAAAAAGCCTACTTAATTCTAAACAAAAGTAAAGCTAAAAGTGCAGGATACATCCTGGCTATGGAAACAGAGTAATCAGGAGTTCTCAGAAGATATTCTAAAGTGTAACATACTCTCTTAATTATACCCTCTAACTAGAATGCTTACAATGTTCCCACCTTCAGCAACACAAGAAGTTTGCAAAAACTAAAATAAGAAACACACACACTTGCAAAAATGCTATTCAGAGCAGAATAATCTTGATGATGCGAAACAGCATTTCCATTCCAGTTTTGCAACAAGCCATATTTGATTGATCCATCCAATCTTAGTGCCTGCATTTAGACATTCACCCATGGTTTCAGAAGCCAGTTTGATGAGGCAATGGATAAGCATCAAGGACACAAAACCTCTCCCTCATCTCTCCCTTCTTCTCATCATATCTTGGCTTCGACACAGAGATCCGGGCTTACATTAATACAGATTTCCCCATTATGTCCAAATCAGAAAACCCTGGTTTAATAAACAAACCAGGATAATCAGAAAGGATGTTGATTTCTTAACTGACATTAAACCAGAATTCCACAGTTCAGATGTAACTGTAAACTGTGCATCAATGTAAGTAAGGATCCCTGTGCTGAAGTAGTTTTGTGGTGGTTTGTGACAGAGACAGGCAAGAAAAGTAGCACCGAGCCACCACACTCATCCTGTTTCAAAAAACATGATTTACCAGGGGTAGGCAACCTAAGGCCCATGGGACACAAGCGGCCCACAGGGGTCATTTAACCGGTGCACTGTGCTAAACCGACGCAGCGCAGTGCCAGGACTCACCTCTGTGGCATCAGAAATCGTGTCTGTGCATGCGCAGACACCGAAAATCATGTCTGCACAGATGCCGACGCTGGAAATCGCGGGCGTGTGCGCTCATGCACACGCACGATCTGGCCCACGGAGGGATCTCCACCGGAGTGAACCAGCCCAGGCAAGGTAAACCTTGCCAACCCCTGGTTTAAGAAGTGGGAAAATCTCTTAACATGACCAGTATATTATGGTTTGTTTGAAAGCAGCCCAGATATCAAACCAAGATTATTTTTCTCAGAACAACTCTACATGCAATATTCTGGGAAATAAAAATGGAAGCTGGGCCACTGAGAAGCAAGCTGTGCTGTTGCTGCAGAAGAAGTGCTGCAGCTGACAGTGAAAGCTGTCTCAAATAACTCTGAAACTTGCCCTGTTTGCATGGCACTATTTTATGTCAGTCATTGATTTTAGGTTTTGCTACAATTCTAACCTTTACAGTTGACCAATTTGACTTGCATTGTGCTCAATTTTTTATGATAATAATTAATTTTATGAAACGACATATGTCAAAAAGTAGAGAAAAAATCATGGAAAAATATTGTACTTGAACGTTTTCCAACCCACATCACTAGAGAAGTGTGGCAAGAGGGAAAAGGAGTTAAAAAGAAAGGATAAGGAAGATTGTTCCCAAAGGTGTAATGAGAGCTATAGTGTGTTTGAAAAAGGATGTTTTTTCCCCTGATTCTCATTTTTTAAAGCCATTACAACTGGCAGTGGCCCATCTTTACATCTTCTGGCAGCAATTCCATGTCTCTGTACACAGAGTTACACATACTCAAGACAAATTGTACTGCTGTGGCAGTAAAACACATCCATGTTGAATAAAAATAATTATTAGAATGGTGTTATTGGTGGAGTGGAGGGGACAGAAGAGAAGTGTTTTTGAAATAACCGATCCTGAAAGGAAAAACTAGATACTGAGGGAAATTTCTTTTAAAAACTTTGCTTTACAATTTTAAGTTTTATGGAACTTATATTCATAAAAATGGAGCTTCTGTTCAAAAAAAATCTAAACACTAAGCACAAGGTTCAAGCATCTACACAATTCTAAACAACGGAAGTCTAAAGTTCCAAACGAACTCATTCACTCTAAAAGATCTTAATCAGGCACCCTTCTTTCTGCACGCGCACCTTCTGAGGTGAAGTGGATGGTGACACAATATAGGGTCTTTCTGGTGGTGGCATGAAGATCATGGAGCACTCAGCTGGCACTTAAGTTGCTAACTTTTAAGCACCAGGTAAAACAATCCTATTCTCTGAAGCTTTTAATAAACTGCTGCATTTTGCTACCTTGGCTGTTCTTTCACGGACATTTCTACTTTTATTGCTGTTTCTGATTTTACTGTTCTACTGATTTTGATTTTTAAGCTGATTGCTTTTAAATTTTGCCATTAGTTATCTCAGAACCTTTTAGTAAATAAAGCGAAATTGTAGTTCTACTTTAAATCACTGAATAGCAGTGACAGCTTGCACAGCAGACTTCTACTTGAGCAATGGAACATCCTCCCCAAGCTCCCTGTGAATTCTCATAAACTGCAGCAGATTTTGGGGTACACAGTGGGAGGAGAGGTTAAAGAAGTCCCATTACACAAGTGGAACTCTGTTCACACAGCACCAGATACAAACAAGTGTTCATACAAGATAAAAAGAAGGGGAGCTCTCTCAATCTGTCAACTCAATATTTGAAATCTTTAATTCCTGATGTTTTATGAGACATCTTTTGTTCTTTATTTTGTGCTTTTTTTAAATGGTAGAAGAAAGAAATAAAACTGGAGTGAAATGAGCATCCTCTGGCCCCTAGCTGGACATCAAAACATAGCGTAAATACAATCAAAGCCATTCCATTTTTATTTTTAAAAATGTTTGTTACAGTACCATAGCCTAACTATTTTTCCTTCATGCATTTTGGACTCCAGTTCCCATCATCCTTGACCACTGGCCACACCGAGAGTGTACTACACAGAGAGTAATTTGTGCAAAATACATTTTAATGTCTTGTATCCCTGCTCCAGCATCCTAGCTGCACTGCTCATAGAAATAGTGCCACACCAGCAAGCTCCTTTAATATTTGATAGTCTCTTGATGCATCATCTGCATGAGCAGCATTTTTAAGAGGGGAGAAAAGGTGAAACCTACAAACTCTCCAGGGTCTGGTCATGATTTCTAGCTGTGAAACTTACAGTATTTGGGTATTTCATTCAACTCCCCACTTATGCTTACAAGTAACAGCTGGAGAAGCCGCTACCTCAAGGAGACAGCAAAAGGTATGGAATAAGAATGACCTAATTACTATAAATTTGCTGTGGGGCTTTGGGAGCAGTGTTAGAAACTCAGATATAGAAGCTAGGTGCCAAATGGCACCTTAAACTGGGGTTGCAGTTGCCAAAACAGAATGTTTAGTTGTCATTTTGGGGCAAGACGGATCTAGAATCTTATTTTTCAAATTATGGACTGATTGTGATCGATTATCAGTTAAACATCTGGCTAGTTCAGATGACAAGCTTGAGCTAGGTTAAGAACTTTGAGAACTTAACCTAAAAAAGTTACTTGATTAAGGGACAGTCCACATATATACAAGCCGATTCCTAAATCTTTTTCTTAATGGTCCATTCATAACATAAGAGTATTCTTCACAACTGTGAGCAGGTCAGTGGGATGGGGTAAGTGAAGATAAGTGAAAACCATTAACTATAACCTTTCCACTGCTCCTGCTCAGGCTGCACAGAAGCAGCATTTTGGTTCCTGAAATTCACTGATTGTGCAGATAAAATATAACTGATAGAATTTTACAGGATGTGGTATTAGTGTGTGAAAACAGTCCAGATCCAATGATCCCCAGGCATGCACCTCCAGGTGGAGATGTCAGGCCCCATCCTGGCACCCAGGCATCTCCACTTGGTCGCAGAGTAACTTATAGCCAGGTGCAAAATGCACCTGGAGCCTATAGAATTTTGAACACTATTTAGGGGCATAATGGAAATTCCTTTTCAACATACCATCATAGGAAAATTGGAGCATTAATATTTTTAAAATAGTATCCAGTGTGAATGTGACACCTATATAGTACCACTCATGGGACAGGTAGAATTTGCTGTGTTTCTCTGTTACATATATTCAGCGGCAACTCAGGCTTTATTACTGGATAATGCAGCAGCACTCACAGGCTCAGGAATAAGGTGGTTACAAAAATCTCAGTGAATTCCCAAATGAACAACTGATAGAAAGAATCCTACCCCCTGGGAGCATTATCCTTATACGCCTTTTATGTTCATATATATTACCCTGGCAGGTTTATAGCTGACCTTGTGTTTGTTTACATGCAAATTAATACCACTTAGTTCAATGAGACTTCCTTCCAAGTAATTATGCAAGGAATAACTAAGTTTGTGGACACCTTGAGAATTAACAGAATAAGCATTCATGGACTAGAGCCAACTTCATCCGATCGTTTGTAATGCACAAAGGCTTGTGCCACAAAATACATGCTAATCTCCAAAGTACCACAAGGCTATGGTGACTAACACAACTACCCACTCTGGAATTAACATAAAGGAGTACAGAAAGCCCTAATGAACTCTGGAACTCACTAAAAAGGAAGCATACCTAGGATTGAGCTGTCAGTTTGTCTAGTAAAGAGCATTCCCACGTCTGGTATGTTTACCTAGGTGCCTTACATCAGGAAATATATTTTCCAAAGTAAAAAAAGACTGTCTAAAAACTGTTTTTAGCCAAGCTGGCAAATACAGTCCCAACAGATTGCATATTTAATGGCAAAGTAATTACTGTTGCTTTTGAAATTAATTTCCTAGCTTGATTTTCATTGAAGTCAAAACTAGCTGCCCTAGCAGTACAGCAGAAAAAGGATGCAGCAATCCAGCATGAATATTTTATTATATTCCTAACACTCAGGGTGACACCCCCCCCCCCCATTTTATATTCACAGCGATACTGTATGCTGGGGTTAACCTGGGAGCTGTGACTAGCCCAAGGTTACACAATGAGTTTCATGGCCAAGTAGGAATTTGAAATCAGTCCCTCTCCACCCAAATATCACTACATCATACATTATATATAAGCATACTCATTTTATACAGTTTACAATATACTAACTAAAAGATAACCAGTACATATTAATGGTAAAAGTTTCCGGCCATACACATATATTTATGAAAAATTGCTATGTTCATCCTGTATATTTAAAAATGTGACATCTTAATATTGGGGTCCCAATGACTGGATCTCCAGCCTTTGGCAGCCTGACATCATTCACCAGCAAATTAACAAGCATACACAATCTTTAACCCTCTATACCCTACCAAATTCCTGTTTTTCTCAGCAGTAATATAATAGCTAACTGGTCCTCTGTAAAATACACAGCCACAAACTCTCTGTAATCCAAAGGTATTTATACTGAAATTCTGAGTAATCTAAAGAGCTAGCCAACATCAATTTTTTTCTTAGATAAAATAATTCACCTTACAATCAGAGTTCAAATGCTCTGATTTCTTATTCCCACTTGAGCTCACACATAGATCCAATATAAATTATGTAACGTATAGAAGAAACAGTATAGCCAAATTCAAATGAGCCTTCATTTAATAACTTCAGCAAGCATGCAGGCCTTCTGTTAACTAAAGTTGTCCATTTCATCTGAACTGAACCAAGAACAATGGTTAAGGGCTTCAGAACAAGTCATTATATTATACCAGACTTGAAGTTAGCTTTTTCTCCTGGCTTGTTCTGAGGCAATCAACGAGTATGCTTAACCTGGATAAGAGGCGATATGATAGCCATCTTTAACTATCTAAAGGGCTGTGTCATGGAAGATGGAGCAAGCTTGCTTTCTCCTGCTAAGGAAGGTAGGACCCGAATGGACCAATGGATTCAAGTTACAATAAAGGAGATTCCGACTACACATCAGGAAGAACTTTCTGATGGTAAGAGTTGTTCAGAAGGTGGTGGACTCTCCTTCCTTGAAGGTTTTTAAGCATAGGTTAGATGGCCATTTGTAAAGGATTCTTCAGCTGTGATTCCTGCAATGCAGGGGGTTGGACTAGATGACCCTCAGGGACCCTTCTATGATTCTGATTCTATTATTATTAATCCAAGATACGATCATCCGAATGCAGTCAATATACCTAGTTTTGATTGTAAGGGAAGCATATTAAATCCATATTTGATTATAAAGTAAGCATCTTTAGAAACGTTTTTTCTACAATACATGAGGAAGTCTGTAGAAATTCTCATAAATATGGAAGTATAGCATAACATTTGGAGAAAAGAATAATTTGTGGCAAAATCCTGCTAATTTTTGTACTCTGTCAGGTTATTGATTATGGAAAACACAGCAGAACTAGACTAAACTTTATGCATTAAAAAGTTAACTTAAACAATCATTTTTCCTTTGAAAATCAGAGAGCCATATAAATCAACTATCCTTCCTCAAAGGAATATTTGGTATTACATGTGCATATTATTTTCCTATGAAGATGCACTATGGTAAACAAATGCATAAAGCTTGAAGTTCAAGAATATACTTGCACATGGGTTTTTTGTTGTTTTTATCAAATGCCTTTCTAGGTCTCCCCTCCAATCCAGTTCAACTCCCCAAAATGTTCATCAAAGCAAGCAAATGCAGAGGAATTGTAAAAAATTGAGGCAGATTCCTTTTCACACACAAATACAAGAAGCATTCTTCTACTTCCACTGCAGCAAAAAGAATAGTTGTGAGATGTCTGTGAACAAGTATTTCTTCTAACAGTATGTGAAACAGCTTCAGCAAATCAGCTGTAGAGTATCTGAAGCTTCTGCTCACCACAATACAGGAAGTGGGAGATGAGGGAAGAGACAAAAAAGAAATAAAATACTGAATAAACTGACCAATATATCCTATTTTTATTTTATTTTCAGATACAAAAATATAAAAATCTATTCCAGTCTGGTCTCTGAAATGGAAATTAACATTTCCTGAAATATGGGGAGCCTTTTCATTTTGCCCAAAATGAACTCATACTAATTCATATGGCTGAAAATACTTTTAAGATATGCAGACTTCACAGATGCAATAAAAAAAACTGTTCTTTGCAGGAGACCTGAACATTTCATACCTTTTGCATAAAGGGATATTAATTGCATATATTTCTGAGTATGCATGGTCATGATCAAGCTGTACATTTCACTTGCTTTATTCATCAGAACTTATGTCCGAAAACAGGTGTGCTCAGGAGTCACTCAACTTTTCCAAACTGATTGCTGGCTAAATATTATCTCACACACAATTACAAGGAAGCAAACTCCATTAAACTTGGTGGATAAGACCACACAGTTGCTATCTAAAATGTGTTATTTGCCAGTGGTGCAATCCTATACAGTACATGTCTACACAGAAGTAAGCTCCATTAAGTTCAATAGGCCTCTCTCAGGTAATTGTGTACAGGATTGCATTATTAATTACAGCTTCCAGCCTGATCTTAACTATGTTGACTGCTGTAAGTTCCACTCATTTCAACGTGGCTTACTCCCAAGTAACTATTTAGCTAGGATCGGAGACCTTGCTAAGGGGAAATCAACACTCCCAAACCAAGAATATCCAGTCCGCGATTGTAAAGAAGTCCCACCACTATCAATCAATAGCACCAGCAGACAGACATAGGAATGGGCTGTTTGTTTACAATGGCCACACATTTCTTGGAAATTAATTGAAACAATTTTCCGAAGGTCTAATTCCCCCCAAATCACAAAATCTAATAAAGGCTGGTATGCTGTTCTTTTTTAAAAGAAAAACTTAAAAGCAATCCTCCATGAAACTGAAGGAAAGAGAAGTGTCCTCCCTGTGTTTGTGTGTACTGGCAAGCTCTCCCCCTTGCAAATTCCTCCATGTTCCAGGATTTGGGCAAGGAAGGAAGGAAGGAGCGAGCGAGCTGCGCCCCTTCCCGGGGCCTCGTCTCCAGGCCAGCCAGGCCTTGCCCTCCCCCAGAGATGCGCGCCGTACACACAAACACGCGACACGCGGACGTGCTGGGACCTTCCTTCCCCCGAAGCTCCGGGGCCACTTCGGGGCCTCCGCCTCACCTCTCGCCAGGGAGCACAAGCCGCAGACCAGGAGGCTCCTCAGGACGGCGCCCATCTTCGCTCCTCGGCCTCTCACCGGCGGCGGCGGCGGCGGGGAGGCGGAGGAGGAGGCGGCGGCGGCGGCGGCGGGAGCAGCGGCGGCGGAGAGCGGGGGCAGCAGCACCTCGGCCGCCCTCTCATACTTTCGGGGTGCGGGGGGGGGCCGCACAAAAGGAACCGCCGCCCCGAACCTGGTCCTCTTTGTTTCTCTTAAAGGGCTGCTCGGCCCTCGGCCCCCGGCCAGGAGGGGGAGAGCGGCGGGGAGAAGCCCTCGTCCTCCATGCCCGCTGCGAAGCCACCGGGCTGCTCCTCCTCAGGCCGCGCTCCTTCCTCCTCAGGCAGCCTCCTCCTCCTCCTCCTCCTCCTCGGGAAGCCGAGAGAAAGGCAAGGCGCAGCAGCAGCAGCAGCAGCACAGCCCCTTCTCGGCCGCCGCCGCCGCCTCCTGGATCCCCGGTGCAAAGCCAGGGAAGATCCCTCCTCCTCCTCCACCTTCGGCAACTATGGGGCGCCTCGCATCTGGGCCCGCGAAGAGCCCCCCTTTTCTGGGAAGAGACGCCCCGAAGGCCGCCCCGCCAAGCTCCCCCGGGAAAGGGGGCGACGCGGCAGCCGCATTCCTGAGGGACTCCTTCGCCGCCTCGCTCGCTCTCGCCGCCAATCAGGCAATCGGGTCCTGGGCTCCAGAATCTCACGCTCTGGACCGGAGGAATGTCGGAACTACTTTCGGGGACGCGGGCTGCGCGGCGAGAGCGGCACAAAGAGCGGCGGCGGAGGAGGAGGCGGCTTCCCTCTCTCTCTCTCTCTCTCTCTCTCTCTCTCTCTCTCTCGGCGGCGCTTGGTGAAAGTTCTGCGCGCGAGCGAAGGCGAGGCTCCAACCTGGCCAGCCGGGCAGGCGGCGGCTTACATAACTGGACGGGAAAAGGGCGCGCCGAGGGGGGCCCAACACTGGGGGGGGGGGTCGTGCGTGCATGACGTCACACACGCCCCCCCCCCGCCGGGCAAGGCCTCCCTGCGAGGGGCGCCCGAGCGCCTGCCGCCCCCCCCCCCGGCCCCCTCAGTCTCGGAGGGCGCAGCGCCCCGTTTCGAAATGCGGAGGGGGTGGAGCCCCCTTCTGGCGCCCCTGCCGCTCACCTGGCAGGGTTGCTTTCAAGGAGATACCGGTACCTACAAATTCACGTGCATTTCGGAAGTACTGCGCAGGTAACCCTAACGGGAGAACCAGCCTTGGCATTAGCTTTACCTAAACTCCAGCATGGCTGCACCTCCCTCCTTCAAACATCAAGACAATAATATTGGCTTATCTTTAAGAGGATCCATGTAAGGATTACTGCATCTATGTATATGAATCTTAACAGTACTGAAAATGCTATATAAATGGTAAACATGCAATCTACAGAATTTCCCTGTTCTATACAGCTGTCCTCTTTTGGAATGGGATAAGATATACCATATTAATTGCAACTTATCCCTCCAGGTTCCAAGGCGTGGGTTGCACACAGTTTTAAAATCCCATCCTTGGGAGCAAAATTAAAAGCATAGGAATTGGGCTGTAAAACCTTGTTTTGAGCAAGTCTAGCTAGGAAATAAGCTAGCTCTCCCTTTCTTTCTTTCTTACTTCACTTAACAAAGAATCAGGCAACAACTTGGGAAGTAAATTTAAAAAAATATAATTTACTTGTTTATAATCGTGCATTGGTTCACAGCAGCAGCAGTAAAAACTATGCAGGCAAAATACTTATACTTTACAGTATATCACACTCTAACCAGCTTCAGGCATGTGATTAAAGCTAGAGCAAGTTGAGGCATGTCTGCATCGCAATACTGGTCAAAGTAAAAGAGGAGAGGAATACGGTGGTACCTCGGGTTAAGAACGGTCTGGTTTAAGAATGATTTTGTTTACAAACTCCACAAAACCAGAAATAGTGTCTTGGTTTGAGTATTATGGCAACTCTGTGGGCCTTACCTGAGCCAAGTGCAACCCCTTGTTGACTGAAGCGGGGGTCGCTAAGGAGTTTGCGTCCTTTGGGTTGTGTACTTCTTGTAGGAAGGCAATGTGTGGTTTCATGGCGTTTACATATGAGGTGATGCATTTTCTTTTGATAGGGTTTCCCAGCCCCCACATTTAATGTAATTGCTTTTAAGCTTTTTTAATCTTGCTTATCTACTTTATAGGATGATTCCCTGCCAACTCACCTGGGTTGCCCTGTGGACAAACGTCGGCTCCCTCGGCCAGTAAAGCGAGATGAGTGCTGCAATCCCAGAGCCATCCGTGACTGGACTTAACTGTCAGGAGTCCTTGACCTTGACCTTTAAAGGACCACCGCGGGGGGCATTACTATTGAAAGTGGGTGGGGAGGTTTATGTAGGTAGGTATGTGATTTATTATTATTACTTAGGGGAGAAAAGAAAAGAGAGGAGAGGGGGGATGGAGGGGGGAATTTAATTATTATTATTATTATTATTTATACCCCGCCCTCCCCAGCCAAGGCTGGGCTCAGGGCAGCTAACAAGCAATAATAAAAACAAGTTGAATGAATACAACTTAAAAACAAGATTAAAATACAACAAATACAAAAAAAAATACAAATATTAAAATGCAGCCTCATCACAGGAGGAGAAAGGAAAAAGAAAGGGGGAGTGAATCAAATTGGCTCCAAGCCAATGACCAGGCAGAACAACTCTGTCTTACAGGCCCTGCAGAAGTCAGATCCTGCAGAGCCCTGGTCTCATGAGGCAGAGCGTTCCACCAGGCCGGAGCCAGTGTTGAAAAGGCCCTGGCTCTGCTTGAAGCTAATCTTAATTTCCTTAGGACCCGGGACCACTAGGGTGTTGCTATTTATGGACCTTGAGGCTCTCCATGGGGCATACCGGGAGAGGCGGTCCCGTAGGTATGACGGTCCTAGGCCGTGAAGGGCTTTAAAGGTCAAAACCAGCACCTTAAATCTGACCCTGTACTCCACCGGGAGCCAGTGCAGCTGGAAAAGCACTGGGTGAATATGCTCCCATGGCAGAGACTCCATGAAGAGCCTTGCTGCTGCATTCTGCACCCGCTGGAGCTTCTGGGAACAGCTTTAAGGGCAGCCCCGTGTAGAACAAATTATAGTAGTCAAGCCTGGAGGTGACCGTCACATGGATCACTGTGGCCAGGTCGGGGCGGGAAAGGTAAGGGACCAACTGCTTGATGCGGCAAAGGTGGAAAAATGTCGCTTTGGCTGTTGCTGTAACCTGCGCCTCCATGGAAAGGGAGGCGTCAAGGATTACACCCAAACTCTAAACGGAAGGCAATGGCACTAATTGGGCCCCCGCAAGAGAAGGGAGTTGGGCCCTCATCCCCATGCCATCCTGACCCAGCCATAGGACCTTTGTCTTCGAAGGATTTAGTTTCAGTCGGCTCCCACGAAACCATCCAGCCACAGCTTCCAAGCATCTGGTCATTGTGTCCGGGGCCGAGTCGGTGTGGCCATCCATCAGCAGATAGAGCTGAGTGTCATCAGCATATTGGTGACAGCCCAGCCCATAGCTCCAGACAATCTGGGCAAGGGGGCACATAAAGATGTTAAAAAGCATCAGGGAGAGGATTGCGCCCTGCGGCACTCCACACACCAAGGTGTGGCACGACAACATCTCCCTCCCTAGTGCCACCCTCTGTCCCCAACCAGAGATAAAAGAGCACAGCCATTTACGGGCTATGCCCTGTATCCCCATGTTGGCGAGGCGATGGTCCAGAAGATCATGATCAACCATGTCAAAGGCTGCTGACAAATCTAAAAGGATTAGTAGTCCTGACCCGCCTCGATCCAGTTGTCTACGGAGATCATCTGTTAGGGCAACTTTAGGATCCAGTACATCCCGGGAGAGCAGAACATGAGAGCGGATGCACTATCTTGCAAACTGGAGTACTGGGAGGAAGAGAGACCTCCCGTGGCCAGGCTCATGTTCCCAGAGGACAAATGGACTTGTGGAGGTGCACTGGCAAAGGAAGCTGAACTAATGCAACTGACCAGACATGATGCCTTTGCTCAGAGGAAGCTGAACAAACTCAAGGAGGGAGTGGGAGCAGAGGGGGGCTTTGAGGAGAAAGGGGGGCTGTTGTTCTACTGGGGTGCACTGTATGTGCTGGGAGAGTCCCTAAGGGCCAAAGTTCTCAAACAGCTCCATGACAACCCTACTGCGGGGCATTTTGGGCAACACAAGACCATGCTGTTGGTTACGATCGACTTTTGTTGGCCCAAAGTGAGGGAGGACATGCGGGAATATGTGTGAGGTTGTGACACATGTCAGAGGGCGAAAGGAGAGAGGGCAGCTCCGGCTGGGTTACTAGAACCTTTGCCCACACCCAGGAGGCCATGGGAGGTGGTGTTCATAGACTTTATAACGGACCTGCCCACATCCAGAGGTAAGATGGCAGTCATAGTCATGGTGGATCTGTTGACCAAGATGTGTCACTGTGGCATGTTTCCATGCAGTGACAGCGGAGGAGACCGCCAAGATGTTCATGGAGCACATTTTTCGACTGCATGGGGTTCCTTCAAGAGTAATTTCTGATCGGGGGAGGCAGTTCACCTCATGTTTTTGGCACAAGCTCATGAGTTTGTGGCAGGTAGAGGTGAGCTTCTCAACAGCGAGGCACCCAAAACCAATGGACAAGCCGAGAAAGCAAATGCCATTTTGCAGCAGTACTTCTGCTGCTGTGTCAGTCAGAGACAGAATGATTGGGTGGAGAGGTTAGCACTGGCAGAATTCACCTACAACAACACTGAAAATGTGTCCACAGGGATGAGTCCCTTTCTTGCAAATTACGGATGTCACCCCAGGGCTTTTCCAGGGCAGGGGGGGGGGAGACGTGGAGTGTGCCGGCCACAGAACAATTTGCGGAAGAGATGGAGGCCATACACCAACAGCTCAAATTGAACCTGGAGAGGGCCAAAGAGGTGTGCAGAGGCAGACAAGCATCAAAGACCGGGGGAGGTCATCCAGGTGGGGGATAAGGCGTGGTTGTCAACTTCTTTCTTGTAGTTTGGATCCATTGCTCCGTGTCCGCTTCTATGGAGCAGCAGAAAACAACCTTTCTCCCTCCTCTATGTGACATCCTTTTATATATTTGAACATGGCTATCATATCACCCCTTAACCTCCTCTTCTCCAGGCTAAACATGCCCAGCTCCCTTAGCCGTTCCTCATAAGGCATCGTTTCCAGGCCTTTGACCATTTTGGTTGCCCTCCTCTGGACACGTTCCAGTTTGTCAGTGTCCTTCTTGAACTGTGGTGCCCAGAACTGGACACAGTACTCCAGGTGAGGTCTGACCAGAGCAGAATACAGTGGCACTATTACTTCCCTTGATCTAGATGCTATACTCCTATTGATGCAGCCCAGAATTGCATTGGCTTTTTTAGCTGCCACGTCACACTGTTGGCTCATGTCAAGTTTGTGGTCAACCAAGACTCCTAGATCCTTTTCACATGTACTGCTCTCAAGCCAGGTGTCCCCCATCTTGTATTTGTGCCTCTCCTTTTTTTTGCCCAAGTGCAATACTTTACATTTCTCCCTTTTAAAGTTCATCTTGTTTGTTTTGGCCCAGTTCTCTAATCTGTCAAGGTTGTTTTGAAGTGTGATCCTGTCCTCTGGGGTGTTAGCCACCCCTCCCAGTTTGGTGTCATCTGCAAATTTGATCAGGATGCCTTTGAGTCCATCATCCAAGTTGTTGATAAAGATGTTGAATAAGACCGGGCCCAAGACAGAACCCTGTGGCACCCCACTAGTCACTCTTCTCCAGGATGAAGAGGAACCATTGATGAGCACCCTTTGTGTTTGGTCAGTCAGCCAGTTACAAATCCACTGAGTGGTAGCATAGTCAAGACTGCATTTTACCAGCTTCTTTACAAGAATATCATGGGGCACCTTGTCGAATGCCTTGCTGAAATCAAGGTAGGCTACATCCACTGCGTTCCCTTCATCTACCAGGCTTGTAATTCTGTTAAAAAAGGAGATCAGGTTAGTCTGACATGACTTATTTTTGAACTCATTGAGGAGTTCAGCCCTTTCTGTGTCCCCTGTTTGCATTTCACCATCTTCTCCTCTGAGTGACCCCACTGTTTCTTTGTTCTTCCTTTTGCTACGGACATACCCATAAAAAGCCTTTTTTGTTGCTTTTAACCTCTCCAGCAAGCCTGAGTTCATTCTGTGCTTTAGCTTTTCTGACTTTGTGTCTACACGTGCTGGCTATTTGTTTGAATTCCTCTTTGGTGGTTTCCCCCCTTTTCCATTTTTTGTACACATCCTTTTTTAATCTTAACTCAGTTAAAAGTTCTTTAGATAGCCACCCTGGCTTCTTTAGGCACCTTCCATGTTTCCGTCTCATTGGTATTGCCTGAAGTTGTGCTTTTACTATCTCCCTCTTAACAAACTCCCAGCCATCATGAACTCCCTTTCCTTTTAGTATTACTGTCCATGGGATCCCACCCAGCACTTCCCTAAGTTTTATGAAGTCGGCTTTCTTAAAGTCAAGAAATTGAGTCCTAGTATGCTTGGCTGCTCCTTTCCGCTGTATAGTAAACTTCAGAAGAGCATGAGCACTCGCGCCTAATGATCCTTCCACTTCTACCCCACTAACCAGGTCCTCAACATTAGTTAGGACCAGATCTAAAATGGCTGTTCCTCTTGTTGCTTCTCCCACTTTCTGGACAATGAAGTTGTCTGCAAGGCCAGTGAGGAATCTGTTTGACCTTATGCTCTTGGCTGAGTTTGACATCCAACAAATATCCGGGTAATTGAAGTCCCCCATTACTACTATCTCCCTTCCTTTTGCATGCTTGGCCATCTGTTCCAGGAAGGCATCATCTATGTCCTCCGTTTGGCTTGGGGATCTATAGTAAACTCCCACAATGAGGTCTCTGTTATTCTTCTCTCCCTTAATTTTGACCCAAATGCTCTCACTTTGACTTTGAGGTTCTAAATCTTAGATCTCTTCACAGGTATACACATCCCTGACATATAACGCCACTCCTCCTCCTTTCTTGTCTGGTCTGTTTCTCTGAAATAGATTGTATCCCTCCATTATTACATTCCAATCGTGGGACTTATCCCACCAGGTTTCAGTGATGCCTATTATGTCATATTTAGTTTGCTGTACCAAGAGCTCAAGCTCATCTTGTTTATTTCCCATGCTTTGCACATTAGTGTACAGACATTGAAGTCCATTAATCATTCCCCCGTGTCTCTTATTTAAGGATTTTTTCCTCCCACCACTAGGTCTGCGTGCTGTTTGCTCCATTTGGTCTATGACATTTGGATGATCATCTTAATCAATTGATAGACTCCTACCTTCAGGAGCACTGTCTCCCTCCCCCACATTAGTCAGTTTAAAGCCCTCCTGATGAGGTTTCTGAGATTTTTGGCAAAAACATTCCTCCCAACCGTTGTGAGGTGCAGCCCATCGCTTGCCAGAAGTCCATCTTCAAGAAACTGCAGTCCGTGATCTAAGAATCCAAACCGTTCCTGTTTACACCATTTGCGAAGCCAGCTGTGTACTTCCACTATTTCCCCCTCTCTCCCTGGGCCACGTCGTTCAACTGGGAGGACAGATGAGATGACAATTTGTGCATTTAATTGCTTCAATTTCCTGCCCAGAGCCTCGTAGTCTCTTTTGATCTTCTGGAGGCTATTGCTTGCAGTGTCATTGGTTCCCACATGAACCAAGAGGAAGGGGTATTTGTCAGTGGGTTTTATGATTCCTTGCAGTCGTTCAGTTACATCTTGGATCTTAGCCCCGGGGAGACAGCACACCTCCCGAGACATCTTGTCAGGCCCACAGATCACTGCTTCTGTTCCCCTCAGTAGGGAATCCCCTATCACCACTACACGCCTCCTCTTAGGTTTGGTCGGGGTTCTTCCGTGAGCTGTCCGTTCCAAGGTCGCCTGGACATACCCTGAGGACTGCCTTTGCTGCTCGTCTTCATATACCTGATCGACTGTAATGAGGGAGAGATCCTCAAATGGAGTCTGTTCTTCGTCTTCCATGCTAGGGGAGAGGACTTCAAAGCGATTGTGTATTTCTAAACAATCAGAGCGAACCCTGGGCCTCCTACTTCTTTGAGTCACGTTTCTCCATATATCTGGCACCTGTGTTGGTGAACTAGCCTCCTTCTCAAGGGTGTCCCCTGTCTCCTCCTTGGTGGAGACGGAGTTCTCTGTTGCTTCCAAGAAGATCTCCAGCTCTCTAATTCTTTGTCTTCTATTAGTTTTCTAGGGAGTTTCCAGCACTGTTCAAGATGGTTCAGCTTTTGTGTCTGCTCTCTGCTTTTGACTCTGGGTCTCCTAAAACTACCAATCTATTTTCCTCTCTTGCACATAAACAGTCAGGGGGAGGTGGGAAGGAAGTCCTTACCTCTTTTGCCATACGGGCTGTCAGCTTCCTAAAATGCCTCCATCTATTTAGTTTCAGTGGCTACAGCCACTAGCTTGCATTTCAGAAGCGGTTGCTTAACAGATTTGGCAAGGGCTGTTTACTTCACAAAAGAACTGGATTGCCCATTTTAGCCATCCTCCTCTTCTGCATAAGCCACTCCAGCAGCTATATTATAACATCACAGGGCTGGAGGGCATCCCAAGAGCTAGAAAAGGTTATAAGAAATAGGCTTGAAAAAGGAAAGTCCTGGCTAGAAAGTTGTACGTAGGGCAGGCAACTGCTTTTCAATTGCTAAATTATTCAGCAGAATTATTAAAACATCTGAAGAAATTTCTTATTATTGTACTGGAATTACTTTAGGCTTCATTGGCAAAACATACTTTTTTCTTTGTTAATGAGAGTGTTTTAACCACCAAGCCCTGAAACATTATTTGTTTGAGCTTACAGAACATTCAAGAACATTCAGCACATGGGTTGTATTAACTATCATGCGAGTCCCTTTTAAACAACAGCAACTGCAAACAGCTTTCTTCTTAGAACTCTATAGAGGAATTCAACATTCTGCCCTGCACATCTCAGGAGACTGTAGACTGCACCTTTAAAATGAAATAATTATATATGTATTGTAATTTATTTCTAGTATTGTAGTATACGTAGATCGGAACAATGGCGGAAGTTCATGCCTCTCAGCTTTGCAGATCAATCCTATTAAGCATGTTAGTGCTGTGGTCTAAACCACTGAGCCTCTTGAGCTTGCTGTTCGGAAGGTCGGTGGTTTGAATCCGTGCAATGGAGTGAGCTCCAGTTGCTCTGTCCCAGCTTCTGCCAACCTAGCAGTTCAGAAGCATACACAGTGCGGTGGGAAGGTAAACTGCATTTCTGTGCACTCTTGCACTCGTCATGGTGTTCCGTTGCGGCAGAAGTGGTTTAGTCATGCTGGCCACATGAACCGGAAAGCTGTCTGTGGACAAACACTGGCTCCCTCAATCTGAAAGTGAGATGAGTGCCACACCCCATAGTCGCCTTTGACTGGACTTTGACATCCAGAGGTCCTTTACGTTTACCTTTATCTTTTAACCTTACAGGAGTAAAACCCACTGTTTAAATGTGAAGACAGACATGATACTTTTAAGTGTCCAAAGTGTATCTTCACACTCCTGGAACACACATACATTTTTCTGCTCAAGATCAAGATCTATACACTGGTGGTGGTGGTATTGAACTCATCTTTTCAAGTGCCATGACACTACCTACCTCTTCTTCAACATCAACTCTCCAAGCTGTTTTGAAATTATTTTTAAGGTGTTTATTAATTGGAGGGGGCATCAGATATATTATGTACATATGCATGTGATCATTTATTTTTTGAAACAAAACAGCAAAGCAGCAGCCAAAGGCTTTGGACATGCCTTCTGGCTTCCTACTCATTCTGTTAATAATGTCATGAATAAACAACACATGACATGGCACCATGGTGCTGTGAAATTCACTGTGGCGGATCAGTTTCATTGGCTTCCACTTATGGGGGACGGCAGCAGAAACAGCCTAGATACGAGACACCTGAAATACAGACTCACATGACCCTGAGGCATGTGTCGACAGACCTAAACTTTTTATACAATCAAAACTGAAGGAATGGGTTTCCCAAACCCTAAAACTGACTGTGCAGGCAGTTTTTAAACTGCACCAAAATCCCCATTTCTCCTTAGCTAAAATGCATAAACTTTAGCCGTTGAGCAAATGCAAAACAAGAACACAGCTCTCTCCCTTATCAGTTTGACGGCAAGACTGGCCTTGACTTTACCAGTAGAACAGACACAGACATATCTTATGTCTTGGCCACAAATGACGCAGAGACCCAAGTCTGGGACTAACGCCAGAGCATGTTCTCGGAAGTAGTGACCTCTTGCTCCAAGATAGGAGTAGGAACAGGAATATCCTTTTATGGTCAGAAGTACAGGAAGGAAGATCCTTTTATGGTTGAGAGTACCAGAGCAGGAACATATGTGATGTCAACCTGTGTACGTACGCCGACGTGGTTGGGCTCCTAGGGGAGGAGTGAGAGGGTGCCTGGAGGATATATAAACTGCATGAAACCTGTCATTTCTTTGGACTTGCTGGGGACTAATCACGCAAGTGCCTTCTGCTATCCGGAGAGCAGAATAAACTCTTTCTTTGAACCAACCTCGGTGTCATTTTGACTTCCTTCCTCCTGTCCCGGAGCAACGCAGACCCAATCAGTGTACTCCAATAAGGCTACAAAACCATCTATTTCAGTTGAGCCTGGGAAAGCAACCCCTCTATGACCCCTATATTCTGTACCATAAAATTCAGGGTATTGAATTCTGAACCTGTTGCATTTTCCAAAGGAAATCCCATGTTGAGCACATTACAATAATCAAATCTTGTCATTACCAGGGAATGTATCACAATATCAAATTAAAACATAGGCACATTATAATTTATGAGAAAATGAATGATTAGACCAGCTTTCTCAACCTTGGGGGGGGGGGGGTGTCTCCAGATGCTGGACTACAACTTCCACCATCCCTGAACACTGCTCCTGCTAGTTGGGATGCTGCAAGTTGAAGACCAACAACATCTGGGGACCCAAGGTTGAGAGGCTGGACTAAACCTTAGAATTCCATTCTTATAATAATTTTGATTATGTTTTCTAGCAACTTTTGCTCATTTTTCTCATTTTAGTGTTTACGAAAAACACAATACCTTTAAGATGATCTCAAAGTAACTTACACAGAACAAAATATCTATTTAATCACAGCACATTAAGAGATTTTGCCTTTGAACAATTAAGTTTTACATTCAATTTTTCTTCTTTTCAGCATAAAGCTTCAAAACAATCCCCTCACCCACTGATTTGTAGGCACTTGTGGTCTATCACACTTGCGGGAATACAGGAAAATATACAATCAGCACTTTGTAACAGTTGTGGGATTTTGATTTTTCACCACAACGTTAAGAACTATGGCATTATTTTGATCTTATAGATGGAGCTGCAATTCCCCTCGAAGACCATGTCTGCAGCTTGAAGTGCTCTTGAGCTTGTTGCTTGTAGCAGTGGCTCGGACCGCATTCTATCATCTCAGGCTTGTACATCCCCTGTGGCCACCAGCTGCTGCCCTAACTTGGGTGGCATAACCTGACCTTGATCACCTCTGCTCTGTTATTTTCAACTGGATTATTGCAATTTGAACTAACTGGGGCTGCTTCTAAAGATGGCTAAGAACCTTCAGCTGTTGCAGCAGGTTGCAGACTGGACTGGATATGTGACACCAATTTTGGGTCAATTGCATTGGCATTTATTAATATTTAAGACCTTAAATGGTTTGGGACCAGGTTACCTAAAGGACAGCCTGCACATGTCTGACTCTGCCCATAATCTAAGTTCTGCTTGGATAACTCTCTGGATAACACAGAAGAGTGTATGAGACTTTGTACCAGCTACAACAGTTTAACATCAAAGCACTAGAAACATCTGTTGGGTATATAAATTGAAACAGACTAGCTAAAACAAAATTTAATACCATTCCAAATAATGAAAACGTAGAATACAAATCAGTGTTACCGTAAGCCCGGATGTATTGCTATTAGAATATATTCTAAGACACACAAATTTCCAAGAGGAAATTTAAATAAATTATTATTTAGATAATAGATTTCTAATAGGAAATTAACCATCAGATTTGCTAATTTAAGAAAAGTGGGAGCATAAATTTAAGGATTTAAAAGATAACAGAAGAATGGTAACCGGAATGAGATAGCTCAAATTGTGGAAGGATGGTTACCACCATGGTTTCAATATTTCCAGCAAAGGAGTATTGCTTTTGGCAGCTATAAGTCCTACATGGATGATAATGAAGATGACAGCATGAGCATGGGAAGTGCTAATAAAAATAATAAGTTGAAGGGTCTGCTAGCAAAAGAACCCCAACCCCCCTGTGGGCTGTTGGTGGAGTCAGTAGCCAGGTTAAGGTGGGGAGCGACAACTGGATTTCACCATCTAAGACTCAAGACAACCCTGGATGTAGTGTTTTGTGAGATATCACCGAGTTGATCAATATGTTAAGCTCAATTTAAACTTTTGCTGTTGGTATTTAAGTCCCATCAGGCTGAATGGAATGTATAAAGATTCTAGGTTCGAATGCTAGACGTGTTTTGCAGTAAACATGCATCTAACACATATGTGGTGTGATTGCCAGTGTACCTCTGAATTTTGGAGATGAGTCTTGCATCGCATAATGTGAGACTCTATCCTATGTTGATTTTATTTAATTGGATCAATGAGAAGGTATCTGCAGAATCAGTAAAGATTTTCTTGACTGCAGCAGTGGAAAGATTCTCCAACCATATGGGAATGGCTAAGGAAGTGTCTTGCATGAGCAGAAATGGACAAATTGACCTATTTGATTTATAAGAGGAATGATATGTTCTATAATTCAAATTTACAAAACATAATTTGGGCATTTTTTATATATTGTGATGCTGATTTTAGTAATATCAGATTTATTCGTGTAAATTATTATTTCTGGGTAAATCATGATTTTATAAATAAAGACATATTTGTTTTGAAAAAGATCTGATTCTTAGGTGGTATTGGTTATGCTGGTGAGCATATGGGACAGGGTCTTAACTCTTCCAGTTAATGTTTGCTTGGCCCCTTCAGTTCTAGAATTCAATAAAACCTTAAACATTTTTTGTTGTTGCCTTGCCTTTACAGAGCTTAGGTCAGTGAACATGTGTATTGCCACAGGTTCTTCACCTCTGGCTTAGAGGCTTCTAGCATTAGCATATTATAAGCCCCTGGAAACAGCGCCTCCCTCCAGCTACCTCTGGCACATGCCTTTTATGCTATGGAGCTTTGGTCTCTTTGAACTTCTTGTAACATAGCCTGCATTTTCATTGCTGAATTCTTCCCCCCTCTCATTTGGAAGTTGCATGTTCCTGTGGTCTGGTGACTAGAAGTACCACACGCATGCTGTGACACACTGCTCAGATTTAAGAGTGTGCATGTCAAGCAAACCATTTTCACTTGTTTCAAGTCCATGTTTCATAATCAAATTACTTTTGAACTTTCCACAAATACAGAGACTCTTAGTGAGGTCTGCCTCGAGCAGTTTGCCAGGCCAAAAGATTTTTCCAAGAACACTGATTGACAGGATGCTCCTCAGATCCTGCTATGAGTAGTCTGCTGCTATGCCAAGAGTCACACCAATCCTGATTCCCAGTGCTCTCTTAGTAGTAAGGAAAACATTCACTGCGGAACAAAGGCCACCATTGCAGTACCAGCAGACCGCGCCACCACATTTCTGGAAACTCCCAACACCACCCACTAATATAATGTTGTTTACGGGGGCATCATAGTAGCCATGTGCAGAAAACACCCATCAATATATACTATGGTGGCCTAATGGACCCAGGACTTTACCTAACCCAGTTCTCACATGGCATATAACCAGGCAGCCAGGAAAGTATCAGTGCTACTCCTTGCGCAAACTACCACAGTGCTGCAGGTAGGAGGCCTGCATGAAGAACGCCAGTTTTGCAGGAGAAAAGTATGAGACTCGCTGCCCAAACCACACAGTGCTGCCTTGCCCCACAACTGGGCAGATGTTCCATTTATATAATCATAGAAGTGTAGAGTTGGAATGCGTTTCTGGTTCTTCGAGGAGGAAAGCAATTTTTCTCCCCTGGATTTTCCATATGATAAGAGTTGCCAGATCTCCAAGACCAAAAAGGAGGGCGGGGGGGGGGGGTCTGGCAGAGCCTAGCTCAGCAGGGGAGCTGCGGGCTCGTCCCTGACTGCCCGCCCCTCGAGGGGCAAGTTTCAAGGCGCTCCCGCCATGCCTCCTGCTCCCCCTCCCAGGCCGCCTCGGCGCGGGGGTCGGCAAGGCGGAGGCGGCTCTGGGCTGCCTCGCCCCGGCCGGGGAGCGCCTTCCGCGCAGTCCAGCAAGCTCCCCCCCCCCCCGACGCAAGTGTTCCATTTTAAGCCGAGAGTTTGATGGCGGGGGGGGGGGGCCGGGGCTCCTTCCTGTGCTCTGGGGATCGCGACCCCCGCCCTCCTCCTGGCGGGGAGCAGGCGCGGCTCCGGGAACCTGGCGCGGGGGACGCGGCATCTCTGGCCGCCCGGGCCGCCCCCCCTTCCCCCCGCTGCTCCCCCGCTCGCCTCCGCCTCTCGCCGCCCCAAGGCGGACACTCCCCTCGCGACCCCCCAGGAGGAAGAGGCGAGCCGGGATGGGGGGCGGCCTGCGGGCTTCCCCCTCGCTCCCGCTGTCACCACCATGCCGCCAACCAAACCCGGACATTTTGCAAAAATCAGAAAAAGCCGCCAGGTTGTCGATTTCACACCCGGAACACCCCCCCCCCTTGTGTCCGGGAAATTCCGGTCACATGGCAACATAACCATGTATGATGGTGTGCTATTATGTGCCACAGAGTCTGTCAACATCCTATCCTTGATGGTAACTGTGAGGACAGTAACCTGGGGCTCTTTCTTTACTCTCATTGGAATGCTTCAACTTGCAGTGTAAGCAAGGCTACCTTCGTGTTGGGGGGCAGAACTTGCTCCTGGGTGGGATGTCCTCCCCCCTCCCCGCCGCCCGTCTCCTGCCTTAGCAAATCCAGGTTGTCAGGGCTGTGCAGTGGCTGCTTCTCAACCACACAAGGATATTGCTCTAGTAGTGTAACTTCTCCACCAGTCCATTGGTGCAAGGTTTCATTTTGAACAACTCTCTTCCACCCAGCAGGCTTGAAATGAGGACAATGAGCTATGAATTATTGGGGGGGGTGTGCACAAACATATACACAATTTAACAGAAAAAGTTACTCAAGGTCTATTTGAGTAAAACTTAGTTGACTACCCATTTTCTATTGTTCAGCATTCAGCCGGTGTTGCTTTATTATATATCCTTGTTTGAATATTCATTTTATGCTTCATATTAAAAAGACTAGTTCAAACCCAAGATACATTGGATAATCACAAACATTTGGATCTCTTTTCTGAAGGAGGAGTGTGTGGGCCTAGAATGTGGGGTTTTTGTAATTTATTCTGTCTTTACAAAATCATATTTTTTTTGGTCATTTTTTAGTTTACTAACCTGTTTGCATTTTGTATATCTGTATTTCTAATGCTCTGTATTTCAGTGTTTTGAATGTTTTCTGTAAACTTCTTCAGGCACAGCTCATTGTGGAAAAGTGGCATTTAAATAAACTCAATTAATCAACATTTGAATAAATTGTTTTTAAAGTCTCTTATAAATAATACCTTTAAGCTGAGGAAAATTGCACAAGGAACCATGACTTTACACAATAGTTTTTGAAATTATTAAGTACTGTTATAGACAGGATAAACCTAGAAATTAATAAATGCTAGGATTTTGGTTCCTCTTCATGGATCACTGCCTTGCCGTGGTGAAGGGGCTTGAATAACTCAGAGAAGCTATGAGCTATGCCGTGCAGGGCCACCCAAGATGGACAGGTCATAGTGGAGAGTTTTGACCAAACGTGATCCACCTGGAGGAGGAACCGGCAAGCCACTCCAGTATCCCTGCCAAGAAAACTCCATGGACAAAGACAACAGGCATATAAAAGTTATGACGCTGGAAGATGAGCCCCTCAGGTCGGAAGGCGTCCAACATGCTACTGGGGAAGAGCGGAGGGCAAGTACAAGTAGATTCAGAGCTGATGAAGCGGCTGGGCTAAAGCCGAAAGGTCGCTCAGTTGCGGATATGCCTGGAAGCGAAAGGAAAGTCCAATGCTGTAAAGAAAAATATTGCATAGGAACCTGGAATGCAAAAACCATGAACCTTGGTAAGCTGGATGTGGTCAAAAATGAGATGGCAAGAATAAATATTGACATCCTGGGCATCAGTGAACTAAAATGGACAGGAATAGGCGGATTCAGTTCGGATGACTATCATATCTACTACTGTGGGCAAGAAACCCGTAAAAGAAATGGAGTGGCCCTCATAGCCAAGAAAAGAGTGGCAAAAGCTGTACTGGGATGCAATCTCAAAAATGATAGAATGATCTCGATACGAATCCAAGGCAGACCTTTTAACATCACAGTAATCCAAGTTTATGCACCAACTACTGGTGCTGAAGAAACTGAAATTGACCAATTCTATGAAGACTTACAACACCTTCTAGAAATGACACCAAAGAAGGATGTTCTTCTCATTATAGGGGATTGGAATGCTAAAGTAGGGAATCAAGAGATAAAAGGAACAACCGGCAAGTTTGGCCTTGGAGTTCAAAACGAAGCAGGGCAAAGGCTAATAGAGTTCTGTCAAGAGAACAAACTGGTCATCACAAACACTCTTTTCCAACAACACAAGAGACGACTCTACACATGGACATCACCAGATGGGCAGCATCAAAATCAGATTGATTATATTCTCTGCAGCCAAAGTTGGAGAAGCTCTATACAGTCAGCAAAAACAAGACCTGGAGCTGACTGTGGCTCAGATCATCAGCTTCTTATAGCAAAATTCAAGCTTAAACTGAAGAAAGTAGGAAAAACCACTGGGCCGGTAAGATACAATCTAAGTCAAATCCCTTATGAATACACAGTGGAAGTGACGAACAGGTTTAAGGATTTAGATTTGTTTTTTTTAAAAAAATAATATTTATTACCTTTCCAACAATTTAAACACTACCAAAAAAAAAGAACAATACAATACAATACAGAAACACTACACAACACCAACACACCAAACTGACAAAACAAAACAAAAACAGTTTAAAACACATCAAACAATTTCAATATCCTATCCTTCATTCACTTATTTCAACGACCTCCTCACACCTCCCTTCTTGTATTCCACTTCTATTAATTGTTTCAGCAATTCCTTTCCATCTTCCTCTGTTTTCTATCCTATAATTATCTTAACACATTCTAACCTTATTTTTTCCTTTAATATTCTATTAATCTATTTATACTTAATTCCTTATAACATTTCTACTAAAGCCATATAACTTCATTCCAACATTCTTCTAACATTCATTAATTTTACAATATTTCTGTAAATAGTCTTTAAACTTTTTCCAGTCTTCTTCCACCGACTCTTCTCCTTGGTCTCGGATTCTGCCAGTCATTTCCGCCAGTTCCATATAGTCCATCAACTTCATCTGCCATTCTTCCCGGGTGGGTAAGTCTTGTGTCTTCCAATGCTTCTAGATCCAACACTTCAGTGTTTTCAAGAACCAGCCATTCTCTCAGCCAGCAAAAAGCAGCTGTTAAGGATTTAGATTTGGTGGACAGAGTGCCTGAAGAACTATGGATGGAGGCTCGTAACATTATACAGGAGGCAGCAACGAAAACCATCCCAATGAAAAGGAAATGCAAGAAAGCAAAGTGGCTGTCCAACGAGGCCTTACAAATAGCGGGGGAGAGAAGGCAAGCAAAATGCGAGGGAGATAGTGAAAGATACAGGAAATTGAATGCAGATTTCCAAAGAATAGCAAGGAGAGACAAGAAGGCCTTCTTAAACGAGCAATGCAAAGAAATAGAGGAAAACAACAGAATGGGAAGAACCAGAGATCTGTTCAAGAAAATTGGAGATCTGAAAGGAACATTTCGTACAAAGATTACCATAATAAAGGACAAAAGTGGTAAGGACCTAACAGAAGCAGAAGACATCAAGAAGAGGTGGCAAGAATACACAGAGGAATTATACCAGAAAGATGATGTCTCGTACACCCCAGGTGGTGTGGTTGCTGACCTTGAGTCAGACATCCTGGAGAGTGAAGTCAAATGGGCCTTAGAAACCACTGCTAATAACAAGAGCGCTCGAAGGGTTGAGGGAGCTGGGTTTGTTTAGCCTGGGAAAGAGGAGACTGAGAGGAGATATGATAGCCATCTTCAAATATCTTAAGGGCTGTCCCATGGGAAATGGAACAAGCTTGTTTTCTCCTGCTCTAGAGGGTAAGACCTGAAGCAATGGATTTAAATTACAAGAAAGGAGATTCTGACTAAAGATCATTAAGAGTTGTTTGACCATGGAACAGACTCCCTCAGAAGGTGGCAGAGGCAGACTCTCCTTCCTTGGAGGTTTAGAAGCAGATGTTAAATGGCCATCTGTCAAGGTTGCTTTAGCTGAGATTACTGCATTGCAGGGAGTTGGACTAGATGACCCTTAGGATCCCTACGATTCTATTATTTTACATAAAAAGGTAAAGGACCCCTGACAGTTAAGTCCAGTCGCGAATGACTCTGGGGTTGCGGTACTCATCTCACTTTACTGGCTGAGAGAGCCGATGTTTGTCCACAGTTTTTCCGGGTCATGTGGCCAGCATGACTAAGCCGCTTCTGGCGAACCAGAGCAGCGCACGGAAACGCCATTTACCTTCCCGACGGAGCGGTACCTATTTATCTACTTGCACTTTGATGTGCTTTCAAACTGCTAGGTTGGCAGGAACAGACCAAGCAACGGGAGCTCACCCTGTTGCGAGGATTCGAACCGCGACCTTCCGACCGGCAACCCCAAGGCTCAGTGGTTTAGACCACAGCGCCACCCACATCCCAATTATTTTACATACATCACATTAAAAAGTATAAATTATCCACGTTTTCAGTTCCCAGTGACAGAAATGAAAACTGAACACAAAAAGGGGACAAAACATGGCTGGATTATGTTATATTCTACAGTATCTCACAGCAATATCTCAATATCTCTCATATCCCAAGTCTGTGTGACTACAAACTGTGAACTGCCCCAAGAGCTATGGATGAAGGGCAGAATACAAATTTAATAATAACAACTTTCCACCTCCCTGTGTAGCATAAATCACAGTGCTGAGTATGTCTCCTGGTTGGATATGATCTGTTCAGAGATTTTAATGGGCAAACTTATTCGAGAATGTTTTATCTTTTAATCAGGAGTGATTGAAAGATTGAAAGTTCTAATCAGGTTCGATGCAGAAGTATTGCAGAATTATTTGAAGCTTTCTTCTACTTGCAAAATCCAGACGGATTAGAATTTGGCAGCGTCACAGCAGTAAATAAAAGAGGAATGAAACATATAACTTCTTCAGTGGATGAAACTCCTCAGTTTTGAATGAATTTGTACCTTGTAACATGGCAGTGTGCACCCTGGCACAATAAAGGATTCAGCAGTAAAAACAGAATTATGTCTGAAGACAGACTATAATTTTAAAAGATTGCAATGTGGAATGCTAAAGCAATACCACCCAGTTTGTCTCACTATTGCTTATGATCAAACTGGCAATGCAATTTCCAGAGTTCCACATAATTCCAGAGATGATAGTGGGATGAGAGCCACAAATATTTTCCTGCCTGCTTCAGCTCTTGTAATAAACGATTTCTCCGTTTCCACCATCGGACTCCCGTTAGCCACTGCTGGAGATGGTCGCTGAGCACCCTGACATAAACAAAGCCCTGTATGCAGAACAGCAATTTAATCTATTTTTTATTTAAGCAGAAGTCAGTTGACCGATGACACCATACTGGACACTGTCTGAAATGGAAAACATGGACCTATGCTTTCCCCTTTTTTATATTCTCAGCTTTGCTTTTATTCTTTTATTCTCTGTAGAGTTATTTTTATGTACGCTAATGATTTAGTCACATATAAATGCCGTATATATATGGTGGAGCAATAAATTGTTCCTTCTTGGCCCCACTGGGACGTGGCTAATCTTTCTGAGCTCTCAGGGTCAGCAGAGTGAATATATTTGTTTGCCATGTTGGGAGCCCCAGGCACCATTCCCCTGGGCAGCTTGCAGCCAGGGCTGCTGCAATAAACAGCTGTGCAAGCCTTTGGGAGGCAGACGCGTGAGAGTGAGAGGGCATCGGAGGAGGAAGGAGAAAGGGACAGAGGCCAGTGTTGCACGCAGCACCCGACCAGTATTCGAGGCAGCCCAGGGTGCCACAGCACACTGACCTAGTAGCTTACTCCATTGAAGGTGGGTTTAGGATTGCAGCCTGCATGTTAGCATATTTGCTGCCCTCTGGTGTTCACATAGAACATTAACTTTGCCCACTGTTCAAGGGGCCCCTCTTCAAGAAATAGTACAGTCGTACATACGCTTCAGGTTACAGACTCTGCTAACCCAGAAATAGTGCTTCAGGTTAAGAACTTTGCTTCAGGATGAAAACAGAAACCATGCCCTGGAGGCACGGCAGCAGCAGGAGGCCCCCTTAGCTAAAGTGGTGCTTCAGGTTAAGAACAGTTTCAGGTTAAGAACGGACCTCCGGAATGAATTAAGTACTTAACCCAAAGTACCACTGTATCTGTAAGCAAATTTAAAATGGAAAAAAAAACCCACATTCAGTAGCAGAATATGGGGGTGGGGGTGTTCCTGCAAGCATTAGCTAACACTTATCTATATTGCTGTGAAAAGCCGATTTTGACTGATCTAGTGGTAGACAGAGAAGAAGCAATGAATTCAAATAGCAGAAGAGCAGATTTAGGTAGGATATCAGGAATTGCAGACCAATGAATCAAAATGTCCAGAGAAAGTATCTGTACCAAGAATTTGAGCAGATGATTATGTTTAAAACATACAGAAACAGCAATAAACCGTTTAGAAAATCCAAATATGATTTGTTTTAATCTAATTACAAAATACATTGAAGCAGCTGTAGGCTATAGTCTTCAAGTGACTAAACAATGTTTTTAAAGGGGGAAATGTTATCTAAATTGTGCTTGGGTTCATTTTTTCAAAATTAATTGTTACAGCAAATGATGATGCAATATTTCCCATAAGAAAACCCTCATGGCAGAGCTATATGCTATTAATGTGGGGCTGCTGCTAAAATGGGATACTCATTTCAAGTTCTCCATAATTGACATCACTGTACTGCGTGTTGCACTGGCCCTACCGCACAATGCAATGAGATCACAAGGAACATGGCAGGGAGTCCCCATTCTTAGCAGAGACCTCGTGTTTCTTTTAACATTTTGCTCTGCCCCATTTTGACTGAAGCCTGGTCTAAGTGTTATACTTTGTGTGAGAAGCGAAATGGAAAATGGTTTGCTCTGAAAGCCTCTTTTGTGTGCTGTGTGGCATCTTGTCTCCAATCACACAGATGTTTGTGTTGATTTTTTACTGTGTGTGGAAATACAGTCAGACACAGACAGTATTTAAACTAAGTTCTGCCTTCTGTTTCTGTAAGGTCTAACATCACCACTCTTTTGGGGCAGACTGATTACCCCCTTCCTGCATGCCATATTCTCAACAACCATTCAGAGAAAGAGGTTGCCAGTCTGGCTGCTGCACAAACTGCTCTGGCTAAATGTAAATGTTGCCCTTATTATGCAAGTGGGATAGAATGCCAAACTATCACAGACTTCTTGTTGCAGAAAGCAGGGGATTCAATATGCAACCAACACATGATACACACTGCAAACAAGCAAAGATACCACATGAGAACTCCATTCGTGAGGGAACTGAAACATTTAAACTTGACCTTGTAGGAAAGATAACATGTTCTCTGCTGTGACAAATCCAATCCATCTATAAAGCTTCCAAATTTACCACTAATGTACTTCTTCATGTTTTTCCTCTGTCACATGTTCGCATACATGCCATTGATCAAGTAGTCTAGCTTAGTGTAACGCCTTCTCTGAAGAGATTCAAGCATCTTTCTACCTACCAGCACTGTAACGAAGAGAAAGAAGACCACCCCCAAAAGCAAGGCAGCTGTAAGTATGCTTTTGTCACCAAAGTGAAGGGAATGTTCCTTGCTGGGCTCTCCATTAAGCATATCACCTTTCAAGCCTTGTTGCCCATTGCCAAGATGGACATCATGTAAAGAAGCAGAAGAAATCTTCATAAGCAGTGGGCTGAGGCTACCAGCACTAGATCCAGCAGTGGTAGATGGGTTGGGAACAGTGGTACTTCTTCTTAGATTTGTAGTGGCCCAAGGTGCATTCTTATGATAAGCTGTAGTAGACCTAGTGGTTGTTGCCTTTCTAGGAGACATGTGAGGAATTATAGTACCAGGCTGGGTGCCAGTGGTAATAGTAGGTGACTTAACTGTGGGCTGCGCAGTGGGAATACCAGGCTCAATAGCATTTGGAGTACTTGGGGACAACAAACTCTTGAGTTCAGGCACTGTTGAAGAACCCAAGCTCTTTGAACCATTTGCCCTTCTGCTTTGTGGATGCTGGGAGTGTCCACCCATCTCATCTATGTGTTTATCATCTAAGTGGTTCAATACTTCCACACTCTTTGGGGGAATTGGCTTTTGCAAAGGACCTGACCCATGCAGAGGGCTTGTTGGGCTGTGAGGATTGAACATAGCAGCCAGTGCAGACACAGACTTCCCATTCAGAGTTGGGTGGGAGAGCTGAACTGAAGGAGGAGTTGGCATGGGAACCTTTGCATCTAAAAAGGAAGAAAGGAGGTATTATTTGCTAATACTTTCAACAAGCAAGTCCCCACACAAATACAAATTAAGGGTGAAGAGCCCTTAATTTATTTCAGAATCACTATCCTGCACCCCAGTAGAGGAGACTCGCATTCTGATTCTGCTTACAAAGAACCCTAGAGATTGCAGATTCTGCAGGAATGTTGGGAATTATTATTATTATTATTATTATTACTCAGAATCCTACACAGAACTACAATTTCCAGAATCCCTTGCTGGGGAACCATTACTGTCAAAAAGTTCAAAACTAGCTCACATGTATAGTTTAGACATGCCTTCAGTTCAATTGCCTCCTGGTAGGGCTACAATTCTATGCACACTTGCTTGCGAGTAAGCCTTGTTAAATTTGGTGGAAGTTACTTAAGAGCAAACTTTCCTAGGATCAAGTATGCTTAGATGCTCTAACACAACACTACAATGCACAAACTGTACAATCTGTGGAACATCCCTATTGGTATGGTGAAGCTGTGTTGTCTGCAAATGGTCTGGCTAAAACAAGGACACCCCACAACACTGACTGGATCTTAGAATCATATAACTGTAGGTTTTGGAGGGATCCCAAGGATCATTTAGTTGAACCCCCTACAGTGCAGAAATCACAGCTAAATAATCTTTGACAGATTCAGTTTAACAGATTGCAATACATAATAAAATCAAAATTTATCCTAATATCAACATAACCCTGTTTAAAGGTAAAGGTACCCCTGCCCGTACGGGCCAGTCTTGCCAGACTCTAGGGTTGTGCGCTCATCTCACTCTATAGGCCGGGGGCCAGCGCTGTCCGGAGACACTTCCGGGTCACGTGGTCAGCGTGACATCACTGCTCTGGCGAGCCAGAGCCGCACACGGAACGCCGTTTACCTTCCCGCTGGTAAGCGGTCCCTATTTATCTACTTGCACCCGGGGGTGCTTTCAAACTGCTAGGTTGGCAGGTGCTGGGACCGAGCGACGGGAGCGCACCCTGCCGCAGGGATTTGAACCGCCGACCTTTCGATCGGCAAATCCTAGGCGCTGAGGCTTTTACCCACAGCGCCACCCGCCCTGTTTAGGGAAGTTTTAATATTTGAAGTTTTATTCTGTTTTTAGTGTTCTGCTGGGAGCTGCCCAGAGTAGCTGGGGAAACCCAGCCAGATGGGAGGGGTATAAATTTATTATTATTATTATTATTATTATTATTATTATTATTATTACTATTATTACTATTACCACCACCACAACTTCATTATCTATACTGCACCCATCTGGCTGGGTTTCCCCAGCCACCCTGGGCAACTTACAGCATATCTGAAAATATAATAAAAACATCAAACATTAAAAACTTTCCTAAACAGGACTGCCTTCAGAGGTCTTCTAAAAGTCAGATAGTTGTTTATTTCCTTGACGTCTGATGGGAGGGCGTTCCACAGGGTGGGCGCCACTACCAAGAAGGCCCTCTGCATGGTTCCCTGTAACCTCACATCTCGCAGTGAGGGAACCTCCAGAAGACCCTCGGCGCTGGACCTCAGTGTCCGGGCTGAATGATGGGGGTGGAGACGCTCCTTCAGGTATATTGGGCTGAGGCCATTTAGGGCTTTAAAGGTCAGCACCAACACTTTGAATAAAACAGTCAATAATAAAACAGCAACATGAAGCAAGAAAATCTTCCACTGTCAATCAACACTTTTTCTTTTTAAAAATCATTGTTTACCTTTTATCATTCGGTAGGTCACCAGTCCTGACACTTGTCTCACCAGGAAGGTTTCATTAGTAGGATAATAGAACAGGTAGCAATTTGTGTAATTTCCTTTGCTCCTGGTATTAAAGACCACATAGTTGCACTTCTTGCTGTCTGGAAAACACACACACAAACACACAACCTAAATATACTGTAACACTGGAGAGACTTTATATCTGATATATTTATGATAAGACATCTCAATCTAGAGTGGAATAGTCCTCAATATTCCACCTTGCTGGCTTAGTTCCCACTTGGGCGGGAAACCTGTTACTGGGCTGTCCCATTCCAGAGTTTGTTCGTTCATGTTTGTGTAACTAGCTAGCTAGTCAGCGTTATTATTAGCCTAGCTTTCTACCCGATGGGCTAGTTTCTATATGAAGGAGAATTATTTTTTTCATATGGCGGAGCTCCCCTCATTCTGAAGTGGTATAGCCCAGTCATGACGTCACACGCACTATGAGAAGAATTCCAGACCTTTGTCAGGCTCCAAAAGTGCCACAGTTTAGGACAGCCCAATGTTAGTTGGAGATTCAGAGTTGCATCCAGCCAAGTTCAATTCAGTGTAGACCCACGGAATTAATGAAACTAAGTTTCATGGCCCTTAATTTTGATGGGTCTACTCTGAGTAGGACTAGCAATGGGTACCACTCTCATTCTCCTCCCCCGTGCCCTCTCTGAACTTGACAGGGCAGACTCTGGTCTTTCAAATTTCAGTGGGTGGTGCTCTGTGCAAACCCCAAATTTGGTGCCACCTGCCTCTCGCCTTCCATTCTGTGCACTATGTCACCCCCTTGGCTCGGTGCTGCCCCAAATCTGCCTCTGGGCGGAGAGGCTGAAAAAACTCAGAGGAACTGGTTCATTAACCTTTCAACTTATTTTGTGACATTTTTATCCCACCCTCCTTCTGGTGTACCAGGCAACCTGTGCTTTTTCTCCCATTCTGTACACTCATATACCCTGTGAGGTAGATTAGGTTGAAAAACCACACCAGCAGCCGGCTCTGTCCCATTCTGAGAAGGAAAAGACTCCACTGTTACTAGCTATGCACTCACCAATCCATTCCTGCATTGCAGGGGATTGGACTAGATGACAATCACAAATTGTGGGCGTCACAATTTAATGATGTCGACAAGCTGGAACGTGTGCAGAGGAGGGCAACCAAGATAATCAAAGGTCTGGAAACCAAGCCTTGAGGGAGTTGGTATGGTTAGCCTGGAAAAGAGGAGACTGAGAAGAGATATGATAGCCATCTTCAAATATCTTAAGGGCTTTCACACGGAAGAGGGAGCATGCTTGTTTTCTGCTGCTCTGGAGGGCAGGACCAATGGCCTCAAGTAACAAGAAAAGAGATTCTGACTAAACATTTGGAAACCTTTCTGACAGTAAGAGCTGTTCGGCAGTGGAAAACTCCCATTAGAGATGGTGGACTCTCCTTCCTGGGATGTTTTTAAGCAGAGCTTGGATGACTATCTGTCATGGAAGCTTTAGTTGAGAGTCTTGCATTGAAGGGGTTGGACTAGAGGACCCTTGGGTCCCTTCCAACTCCATAATTCTATTATTCTATGATTCATCCTAGTCAGCAGCTGTGAACTTGGCTTTCTAAAAGCAGCATGAATATGAACTCTGGGAGCATCTGCTCTCCATGTGTGCAAGACGTAGCTGCTTAGAAAAGGCTAGGTGGTGAGACTAGCAGCCAAGATGAGGATTAGAGTGGGCAGGTCTCCTGAGTCTTAAACCTGAGACTGAGGGGACAAAGCCTGGCAAAAAAGGAGTGAAACATCAGGGTCAGGAAGTGGGAAGTAGCTCCAGGGCAGGGGGGCTCAGGGTGCGGTCTGGTAAGCATCATGGAAGTACTATTAGAGGGGGCAGATTAAAGCAAGACTCTAAGCCCTCTTATTGAATATACTCAACATTAAATTTTCTGCACTTCATGATTTCCAGAGCTATAGATGCTCTTGACATATAACTACATGTGGCTGGAAACATGGATGGCTGGAAGGTTGGGGGGGGGGAGAGAAGTCACATTTGGAGAGGGGATTAGAAGGAAAGCACTAGCCATATCTGAGCTCCCACAATTGATTGCAAGCTCCAACTCAGTCCATCCCAGCTCATTTCAAGTGCAGTCAAGTGACACATCTATATGATAAACATAGACTGATTTTAGGCCAGCTATAGCTGTCATGGATCCCCATAATCACCCCTCCCTCAATTCTGGGAACTGTAGTTTGGTGAATTCTATAATTCACACACACACACACACACACACACACACACACACACACACACACACACTAGTTCTCAGGGTTTCCTGTAGTGGGGAAATGACTGGCTGTCAAACTAATTTAAGCCTGTAATGTAGATGCACCTAAAGAGCACCGTTTTTACCTGCACCCAAGCAGCAGACATCAACACAGGCTTCCCAAGATGAAGCATGGATTGGATCTTCCCCCCGGATGCCTTTGGAAAAGGCTGCTTTGATGTCAATAGTGATGTTCTCCATCTTCTCCGTGGAACACACTTGATTTTGGGATGGCTTTGGCAAGGTATAAAAGGCCATGGCAAAGAGGCAAGCTGAGCACCATGCAATCCGGATGGACATCTCTTTCCCTTAGCTGTGACAGACTCCTTACAGTTCTTTTGTTACCATCAGGGTGAGTAAAACTCAGGGTACAGCAATTTTAAGAAAGCTGTGGTGTTTGCATTTGTTCTAGTGAAAAAATGATGAGATAATATCTTACTGTTTAATGCCACAAACAAAAATAAATTCTCATTTCCATTAATATTCACGTATAATTAATTTTTCAAACCAATTAAAAGGAAGTTTGTTGGCATCCATCTGTCTTGAAAGACAACAGAGTGTGCCTCCAGGGGTGAAGTCAAACGGCTGTGTTAGCAGTGACCTCCCCAGGGCGCCAGGCTGGGCAGTGAGTGTGGAGGTCCTGGGCTGGCCAGGTGACACCACCCTCTCAGTCTCACTGATGTGGTCCAAAGCAAAGCAAAGCAATTGGGTTGGCACCAGGTTGGCTGCAGGAGTTGCCAAAAGGAGGACTTACTCCTTAGCCCTGCTTTCTCCCAAAGATATCCCACAAGACAGTGAATGTTTAGGATCAGAGTTTTCCTTCTCTTAGATGGGCTACCTTTTCAGGTGGATGCTCCTCACTTCCCTCTACAGCATGTGCAGAAACTGCCTTCTTGGTGGTTAGACCCACTATTGGTCTCGTCTGCTCAATCCGCCAGAGCTGCTTTTCCCATGTAGGGGAAGTTCCTAACTCACTGAGGGTTTGAGACCCGTTGGCTACCCTCACTTGGTTTAGCTGGCCAGTTGGAGCTATTCCCAGGGTGTGGCCGTTGTAGCCTGCTGACAGCTTCAAGGAGCCACAGGTGAGAGCTGAGTACAGGGTGGGGACTCCAGAAGGAGCATGGCATGTCCCCCACCAGAGGCACAACACTTCCCCTTGCACCCCATACAGCCCTGAAAGCAGGAATGTGAACTAAAACAACAAAAGTAATGTTAAGAGTAGAAAAAGGATGCACACAGGTCAATGTGCTGCTGGATAAAATCAAAGGCCCATTGAGTCCAGCACCCTGCTCTCAAGGTGGTCGGGCGCTTATGAGGCCTCAAGTGCAATAGCAGCCGTCTCCTCACTTGTGATTCTAAGCAACTGCTATTCAGAGGAATACTGCCTCTGACACTGGAGACAAAACATCACCCTCAGGTTTTGTAGCCATTGGTAGCCTTATGCTCCATTAATTTCTCTAATCTTCTTTTAAAGGCACCCCAAGTTGATGGCCATCATATCCTTTGGGAATGAATTCCACAGCTCAACCATGCATTGTGTTCAGTAGTACTTTGCTATTCATGTAGCTCATGAAAAACAACAGGCTTCATTTGTTGCAAATCAAGAGGTATACATTAGCTTCTCAGATATCTGCTTCTTGGGGTATTTGATATTGATATCACTGTATCAATATATTGTATATATTGATATCAGCTTCTTGGGGGTTTTTTATGCAAGACATTCCTACTCTCAAACCAGTAGTTTATTTGGGACATTGAACGTACAAAAAAGGGAGAACTCCGTATGCATGCATGTTTCCACATGCCTCAACACTGCACTTAAAGGGCACAGAACCTCTGCACTTCCCTCTAAGCGAACAACACTCACACCACAGTGATCTGTGGCTAAGAAAGAAGCTGTGTTGGCTCAAAGAGTCTGGCACATGGAATAACTGTGTAATCCTATGAATGTCTCTTACAGGGCTCGGGAACAGATGAACAATTTGGAACTGTCCTCTTATATCATTTTCCTAGGTATAGTTACATTTGTAATCTCTTATTTATTGCACCCGATGTACATCTAACATATGGTTGAAAATATCATGAGCATATTTGTTTAAGGCTTAAGAAAAAAGGCAAATTAAACACATTCTCTTTCCCATGCCACTTTTTCTTTTCTGGGTAGGCAACCTAGATATGAACCACTAGTCTTTCAAAAAATTTAGAATCATCCTTACAATGAGTGAAGGGATGAAAAAGGAAGGGAAGGATAGTGAGACTAGTGAAGGGGATGTAAGGAGGGAGCTCTTATCCTCACAAGTAGCATAAAACATTTAACTCTTCCAGCTTTGCTTCTGATTGTATTTTAATGTCCTGACACTCTCAGATAACATATTTCAAGATTTCTGAAGTTTTTCTGCATTTGAGACCCATAATTTCACAAGACCGTCACAAACTGGAGTCTGCTAGGTCTGGCTCCCACCAGGTTTGTGGCAATTAAATACACTGAGAATTGGCATCCATCTGTCTTGGGAGACAATGGAGGAGCTGCACCTTTGGGGGTGAAGTCACACTGTTGGAAGGTTACAGAACTTGTTGTGGCTGTAGAGACAAATTTGGGAAAGACATGTTTTGTTGCATTATATTATTAATTTTATTAAACCAAACAATTTAGCTCAGCAATGGAAGAACCAGACTGAAAAACCCATGAACATATGCGAAAATATTATCTGGGATACAGCAATGTCTGAGTGTCTCACCAGACATAGGAGGACAATTTCAGGCTTAACAAATAGAGACACCTTCCATGGAACGTGGACCCCTTTCTTTTACTAGGTTAATGACCAAAATCAAGATCTCGTACCAACTGCTCAATATTCTCAGTGGAGAGGTTACATAAAGTAATACGTCTGAATGTTGAATGCTGGATAAGTGTTTACTAGTTTTTGGATGTTCCTTTGCATTTAAAAAACCAACAATAATAAAAATTTGTCTTAAAAAAAAATTAAACCAAGCAATTACAGCTGATCTTTACCCAGCTGCTCAGTGTCAGATTCCTGCAGGTTTTATTGTAATTTTAGTAGCTCTGGGACATTCTGGAAGGTCTCCTGCTTCATTGAGCCAGGACTCCACTGAAGGTCTTGCCTCCTGTCCCATCCATTCTGCTCAGGTGTGAGTCAGATGGAAGGCATAACAACCACCACCACCACCTCAGGGATGTGTGACTCACACCACATAGGTGGTATTTGCCACAGGTGGGGCAAGAATGTAAGGATGTGTTTGGGCCCTTTCCTTCCTTCTTTCCTAGACCTGAGGCAGATTTCACCAAAGTAGCTGGATTTCCTGTGAAAATCCACTTTCCCAAAGAGAGCTTTCCAGAAAGGCTTCCTTCAGTTGGTTTATGTACTAGAATACTCTGAATTGCCTTCTTGCCCATGTTACTTTAAGGAGTGCTGTAGTCAGAATACCCAATAAAACGTTATATACATTTAATGTACATCTGCGTTATACATTTAAAGGCACAAGTGCGGGACCAGAGGAAAGAGGTAAAGGGAGAGCTTGAGAGGATTGGGGGAGAAATGCGACTTGCAATCTTAGGGTGCTTTGGACTACAGTTGCAATTGAAATCATTCAACCCCCATTGCAAATTGGGTTTATTATCAAAATTTACAGACTTTCTGCTATTTGCAATGAGCAAATCAAACAAAAACAATTGAAATAGCTCAACAAAACAGGTGCTTCAAGGTGTTTCCCCACTTGAAGCATCCAAAGTCTCTAGGAACATTCAGTACCTTTAATATTTTGTTGTATCCTGCGCCTTGTTTGTGAAGCAAATTCCTTTGTTCCAGCCTCATACATATTGTCCGGGGGGGGGGGGGATCCTTATCATAATTTATAATCATCTCCCACGTAGTTCAGGTGAGAGTTCATCTAATGTCTTCATCTAATGTCTTTCTCAACAGCCCGGCATACAGAAATTACCGTATTTTTTGCTCTATAAGACTCACTTTTTCCCTCCTAAAAAGTAAGGGGAAATGTGTGTGCGTCTTTTGGAGCGAATGCAGGCTGCGCAGCTATCCCAGAAGCCAGAACAGCAAGAGGGATTGCTGCTTTCGCTGCGCAGCAATCCCTCTTGCTGTTCTGGCTTCTGAGATTCAGAATATTTTTTTTCTTGTTTTCCTCCTCCAAAAACTAGGTGCGTCTTATGGTCTGGTGCGTCTTATAGAGTGAAAAATACAGTAAGTCACTGGGGCGAGTGATGAAGTGATGCAGGCCCAGTTCAGATATGATGCTTTCATTTATCCTGGATTATACAGTGGTACCCCGCAAGACGAACGCCTCGGAAGACGAAAAACTCGCTAGACGAAGGAGTTTTTCGTTTTCTTAGCCGCTTCGCAAGACGCATTTCCCTATGGGCTTGCTTCGCAAAACGAAGCTTGCCCCGCAAGCTCCGGGGATAGCGGGGAAGCGCAGCGCGTCTTCCCCGCTGTCCCCGGACCTCTTTTGAAGCAAGGGGCGGCGGGGAGAAGATCGCTTCTCCCCGTTGCCAGCCCCGCAATCTCCGGGGACAGAGGGGAAGGCGCACGGCACTTCACCTCTGTCCCCGGACGGTCTCCATAGGAACGCATTGATTGATTTTCAATGCATTCCTATGGGAAACCGTGCTTCGCAAGACGAAAAACTCGCAAGAAGAAAAAACTTGCGGAACAAATTAATTTCGTCTTGCGAGGCACCACTGTAGAGAATAAACCAGAGTTTCCCAGTTTGAATGTCACAGAAAACTGTGGTTTCCCCAAGCTCCTGAAACCTTTCTTATGGACTTGGAGTATGAGAAAAGAAAGAAGAGAACTCCTGGACACACTTGTACTTGAGCGATTGTTACACTTGATTTAGGCTACATAACATTTATTTTCTTATTTTCTTATTTTATAAGCTTATTTGCTTATTTTTCTACCATCCTCAATCTGCACGATGCTTTACATAATATAGCAGGATAGACCTCTGCACTGAGGAGCTTACAATCTGTAAATCAGCACAAGAGAGACAACGGAAGAGAAGGTGGGCACTGGAGGCAGGAGTAAATAGGCTTTAAAGATCAGCACCAACACTTTGAATTGTGCTCAGAAACGCACTAGGAGCCACTGAAGATTTTTTGGACCGGTGTTATTTGGTCTTGGTGGCCACTCTCAGTCACCAGTCTAGCTGCCGCATTCTGGATTAGTTGTAGTTTCCGGGTCACCTACAAAGGTAGCCCCACATAGAGTGCATTGCCGTAGTCCAAGCGGGCGATAACTAGTACAGCTAAGACTACTCTGGCGAGACAGTCTGCGGGCAGGGAGGGTCTCAGCCTGCGTACCAGATGGAGCTGATAAACAGCTGCCCTGAACACAGAATTGACCTGCGCCTCCATGGACAGCTGTGAGTCCAGAATGACTCCCAGGCTGCACTCCTGGTCCTTCAGGGGCACAAGACCAGGGAGTCCTCCACACCTGCCCCACCAAAAACTTCTGTCTTGTCAGGATTCAACCTCAATCTGTTAGCTGCCATCCATCCTCCAACCGCCTCCAGACACTCACACAGGTGGGCACAGCTGGGTGAGACCAACTCCACCCTGTTCACCCACCCAGATCTCTGTGATGCAAGCCAGATCAGCCTCCTCATCCATAATCAGATCTTGGATGAGGGAGATTTTATTCTGGGCTGCTCTGGCGCTCAACAACAGCAGTCACAGACCTGAGGGCTGCCCCAGGTTGGAGGAGGGGCTGGCACAGGGGCGCCGACTTATAAAAAATATTGGGGGGGCCCATACCGGGGTCCTGCCCCGGGAAGTTTTCTAAGTTCCAATGTCAGAGGCGCCCGGCAGAGCAGCCCTCTCAGCCACGGCAGCCTGGCTCTCCCAGCCCCCGGGGGCCGCCCTCCTCCCTCGCGCACCCGCAGCGTTCCCGCCCGGGGAGGCGGCGCCCCCAAGGACTCAGGTTCAGTTGTACCTGAGAAGCCGAGCACCTTGGCTCCCAAACAAATCGGCTTCTGAACAATCGAAACCCGGAAGTGAGTGTTCTGGTTTTCAAATGATTTTTGGAGGGCGAACATCCGGTGCGGCTTCCGATTGGCTGCAGGGGGCTCCTCTGGCAGAAGCCGCACTCTGGTTTTCAAATGGTTCCGGGAGTCGAATGGACTCCCGGAACGCATTCTGTTCGAGAACCAAGGTACAGTGGACGCTCGGGTTGCGAACGTGATCCATGTGGGAGGCACGTTCGCAACCCGCAGTGTTCGCAACTCACATTGCTGCGTCTGCGCACACACAGGTTGTGATTTAGCGCTTCTGCGCATGCACAAGTGCCAAAACCTGGAAGTAACCCATTCCGGTACTTCTGGGTTTCAGTGCATCCATAACCTGAAAATGCTTAAGCTGAAGCATCTGTAACCCGAGGTATGACTGTATGTACCAGTCCTAAGGAACTGGCCAAGTAAGGCAATCAGCATCTGCAGGTCCCTTGACAGACAGGAGAGAAGCCACACTCTTGGATTTCTGTTGGTAGATGCCTCTTCCTGAGATGCTTGTATTATGCTAATCATAGAATCATAGAGACAGAAGGGACCCCAAGGTCATCTAGTCCAGCCCCCTGCAATGCAGGAATCTTAGCTCAAGCATCCCTGACAGATGGCCACCTAGCCTCTCCCAGGGAGCAGAGACCGTCTGAACAGCTCTTATTGTCAGAAAGCTCTTCCTGATGTTGAGCCGGAAAAGTCTTTCAAAGCTGCTGCACACCTTTGTTTGGGGTCCTCCCCTCCTTGCAAATGTCAGTGGGAAGGAGGGCTCTGTTTCAACAGAAAAATAAAGATTCCCCCTTTCTTCCAGCTTCCACTCATTCGTCTCCGACTGATAATGGACTTGGGAGGCTTTGAGCCCCTTGGGGAGCTGAGCTGTAAAGGACAACCTCCAATTTTCATGCATCAGAAGGAGCCCAGGAGCCCCATCGGGGCTTACCCTGTGCAGGCTGGTTCCCCCCCCACACAAACACACACACTGGGTTGCAATTTTGTGGGTCAGCTTTGGCTGGGAGAGGCAGCCCCCGTTAAGTCTCTGCCAGCCCAATAGCACAGCCCCCCCCCCGCCAAGTCCATGGCAGGAGACAGGCAGTGGCACCCAGACCCCAGAGGCTGCCCTTGGGACTGGCGTTCCCACACTGCCGCCTCCGCAACAAAGGCCAGCGGCCAAGTCCCCCCCCCCCCAGCCGCTTCCTTGGTCCCACAGGAAAGCCAGGCAGGGGCTGCACATCCTGCCCTCCGCCTCTTCCTGCTGCCCCCAACAGACAACCAGGCCTGCAAGCTTCCTCTTCTGACATCGCCCAGGCCCCCACACAGCCCCCCACCAGCAAAACGCCCAGGAGTTTGAAGGGACCCGAGGGCCACGCAGCCAAGGGGTCTAACTCTGCAGGGAAAAGCTTCCTGTCTTTCCTCTGCCCCCTCCCCACCGGAAAGGGATGGTGGCTGCAGGCTCTGCCCCCCCCCCTTAACATCTGCAAAATGATTAAGGCTGATACATTGTGTTACAGGATTTTATCTAGGTAACTTCCCTGAGCTGTCAAGTTGAAAGGGTACATTCAGGCATAATATTTGCAACATTTAACAACTTTAAAGATGTCCCCCCCCCCTGTAATTTCCATAACAGTTGGGAGGACAAAAATATAACCTCCTATGACAACTCCTGCAACCCATGAGCTTTCAGACAAAGATCATGCATGGACAAATGTAAAGATCTTTGGAAAGTATTGATCGAAACCACAGTAACAAACGAATCAATGTATCTTCAAGGGAAAGAATAAGTAGATCCATTTGCATATATAGCTCTGTAGGCTTAATGAGATTCCCACAAAACATTAGGAAGGCCTTTCTGGTGGTGAGAGCAGTCAGACAGGGGAAGGGGCTTTTAGGGAGAGGTCGGGGGGAGGGCATCTGCCAGGGATGCTTTAGCTGTGAGTCCTGAATTGCTGGGGGTTGGACTGGATGACCTTTGGGTCCCTTCCACCTCTATGATTCCATGACCTTTAAGGGAAGTCACCTCCATCTTCGTCTCAGAGCAGATGCCCACAAGCCCTGGGCGGGAAGAGCCCGAGAGAGAGAGAGAGAGAGAGCCCGAGAGAGAGAGAGAGCCCGAGAGAGAGAGAGCGAGAGCCCGAGAGAGAGAGAGCGAGAGAGCGAGAGAGCCCGAGAGAGAGCCCGAGAGAGAGAGAGAGAGAGAGAGAGCCCGAGAGAGAGAGAGAGAGCCCGAGAGAGAGAGAGAGAGCGCAGCCAAGCCCCCTTCACCGCCTGCCCCCCCCCCGCCAGCCCCCTCTCCCCTCCTCCCTAGGCGGCGGCAGCAGCAGCCGCGCGCGGCCCGGGCTCCCCTCGCCGGCCGCGGGAGCCAAGGCGCGCGATAATTTTCTTAAATTATGTCAGCGGCGCCCGGCAGAGCAGCCCTCTCGGCCACGGCAGCCCGGCTCTCCCAGCCCCCGGGGGCCGCCCTCCTCCCTCGCGCACCCACAGCGTTCCCGCCCGGGGAGGCGGCGCCCCCAGGAGAGGCGGCGGCGGCAGCAGCAGCCGCGCGCGGCCCGGGCTCCCCTCGCCGGCCGCGGGAGCCAAGGCGCGCGACGAGGGAGCCAAGGCGCGCGAAAAAAAATTTAATTATTGGGGGGGGCAGAGCCCCCCCAATAAAATTTTTGAGGGGGCTCGGGCCCCCTCAGGCCCCATGGAGTCGGCGCCTATGGGCTGGCACACGACTGTGTGCCCCTCACCCAGCCTGCCCCTCCTCCCTCACCATACCTCCCCCTACTTAGAACCCCTGTAACTGCATTTCCTCAAGACAGAGAAGTCTTTGCTTGCTGAATTTCTGCTTGCCAGGAAGCGAGCTATAACAGTACTTAACTATTTTAACAGTAAATATTTCATAGTTAAGCGGATCCAAAGCCCTGCCAGAAAAGGAAAAGGAAGTGACTCCAGATCCAACCCAGCCACTCCATATTATAAAGCAATACTTCCTTCTGGTGGGTCAGATTACTGGGTGTGTCAACAGATTTCTATCACAGGGCAATTCAGCACATACAGCTAAGAAAAGAACTTTATATGACTTAAAGGGTGTCTCCATAACAGATAAGATTGTGTTAAATCCACTGAGGGCAAGGGGGGGGGGGGGCTGGGATCCACACCCTTCTTTTAAAAAACAGCATAATTACCTGATGTGTGAGACAGAGTCACACATTACATTATTATTAATACATCACACTTAATTTTCCTGGGGGAAATGTGATGGCTGAATAAGCCATTCTAAGAACAATATCCTGTGATTTATATGGCATTTCTCCTAATGCTTGAAGAATCTGAAGGACTAACAAGTTGAGGGGAAAGCCATAAGAGATCCTGACAAGACAGTAGCACAGGGGTGCTTCTCACTGGCCAGGAAATGGGTGTGCCATCCATTCCAGATGGCCTTGCACTGAAAAAGCAGGCGCACAGCTGAGGAGACTTCTTGATCCAGGATCATACCCTTTAGCAGCAGCGTTGCATTTTCTGGACAGGAATAGCTTGGCTACAGTGATCCATGCTCCCCCAGTTGCTTCACAGTGTTTACATACGGCTGCCCGTGAAGACGTCCCAGAAGTCGCAACCAATGCAGAATATAACAGGCAGAATGCAAAGTGCCACAGCTAGATGGCATCATATTATTCTCAAAGAGCTGTACTAGTTACCTATTCACTTCAGAGCCCAGTTCCAGGGGGGCATCTTTACCTCAAAGCCCTCAATGACTTAAGACCCAAATACCTCTCCCCATTTCAATCTGCCCAGGCTGGCCAAGAATGTCCACAAAGGCCTTCCCAGAGTTCCTTTGCCAAAGGAGGTGCACTAGGCAGCAACAAAGGAGTGGTGACCCAGTTGTGTAACACCCTTTTAATTTGCCCAGGCATCTAAAATAGTCATCATCCTATATGTCTGCTCTCCTACATTCAGTGTTTCAGAATTGGTTTTACTTATTTCATTTTTTGTATGATTGCATTTTATTCTGGCATGATTACTTTAGTCATGTCCATTGGGTGCTGACCTGATATTTGCAAAGATGAAGTGCAGTTCAAAAACATTTTACATAAAATTATTTAGCACTAAGAGAACTATAGTTTGTGCCTGTTCTGGAGCTCATTCATTCACTGATGGGCAGGGTTTGTCACTTTCCACTTCTGTACAGTGTCCATGATGCACAGCTTACTTGGTAGAGCATGACTCTCTTAATCTCAGGGCCACATTGGGCAAAAGATTTCTGTATTGCAAGTGGTTGGACTAGATGACCCTCGTGGTTCCTTCCAATTCTACAGTTATATGATTCTAAGAATCTATTTCTTAAGCACCATTGACTATTATTAATGTGTACTGCATCACACCTCTGACATGAACTGGCTAAGCTGTTACAACCGGCACAGAGCAAAACAGTTTGCAGAACAATGTCTATGAGGGAAGAGAACTGGTCAGTTTGGTTGTAATTAAAGCCCCAGGCAAGAGGTAGCAGTGGTGTGGAGTTGGTCTTGGGATACAAAGAAGCAGACAAAGAGGTCTGGGTCTCATGAGGGGAAGGGGAGAGGGACCCTCACACAGCAGTTCTCACCATCCCTGGACACTGGCCATGTGGGTGAGTCTGGAGGTGATAATGCTGGCTGCTTCAGTGCCCTGATTTTAGCCACATTATGCCCTCCCTTACTTTCTAAAAACCAAGAGCAGGGGGTGGGGCTGCACAAAAGGTAAGGGCAACCCTTCCCCAGCCCCCTTGCTGCTTGAGGAAAAGGGCCACGAAACATTAATTGAGCTAAGAACGCTGAAGAAACTCCACAAAGACCAGGAGGGGCCCTATGAGGCGCCCAGGGAGAAGGAAGGGCCTTGTCGGGGTCAGGACAAGAGACAGAGTGCTTGAAGAGCAGGGACCAAAGAAAACTGTGGGGAGAGGAAGCGCAGAGGAGCCAAGGAAGGAGGGCTGTGGCAAAACCTCATAGATGATGCAGTATTGTGGGCTGTGTTAAACTAGAATCCGATTATTAACAGATACATGGTTTTTAATTCATATTTTGAGATTATTGTATTTTAATGACGTTATACTGGGCTCTGATGGGAGGAAGGCTGGTATGCAAATACAAACAGTAATCATGGTGATGGAAGGGTGGAAGTTCACTGCCAAGAACAGATGCAGGTGGGAGCACTGGACTACTGCCTCCCCCTGCACACACGATAAATGTGAAGAGGTCCACACATATCCCTTCAGTTTCTATGAAAGCTGGAACCCTGTGCAGTTGGGGTTTCAGTTCCTGTGGAAATTATGTCTACACCCCTGGGCATCCACACTCAATGTGTGGACACTGGGGATAGGGGAGGAAACATGACTCTGCTCACTGCATGAATGGAGATTAATCTGCTTGTTGTGGTTTCTTCTGCCACTGCTGTATTTTGACCTGGCAACCCCAAGAGGGCTACAAGGTCCAAGAAAAGGGGTGGAGGCCTGAATTTGCACATTAAGTTGAGCCAACCAGCTAATGTTTGGCTGCAGGCTTCTAGTATTAATAATAGCCTTCTCACTGCTGTTTTAGGGCAGAGGGCTGTGACTAAAAGACGACTGAGTGGGGTAGAAGCCTGAGCCCAGGCACAAATCAAGCTTCATCAAAATATAAAGTTCTGTTAGCTGACTTGCTTGGAGTTTTGGTGTTCCCAGAATGGACTATCAGAACTACTGCACAGTGGGAAACTATGGTCCAGAGCAGGGATGGAGACCTCCAGGCGCTCCAGATGCTGTTCGTCTACAGCTCCCCTTGACCCTTGCCAGTGGCCATGTTGGCAGGACCGCCCCGGCCCCGGAGGGCCACAGGTGCCCCATCCCTGACTTCGAGGAAACGCGGCATCTGCCAAAGGCAGCACGAAGAGGACACGCCTCGTTTCTGGGCGTCTTGCCCTGCAGGTTGCAGGCTAGACTGCCAATCCCTTTTCTCCACCATGAATCCTAGAGATCCTTTGGGATCCGGATCTTTCTTCTCTTGTTCCGAGGAGCAGCGGAGCAGAGTCCGATCCCAAGCTCGGCTCTGCAGCCCCACGCGCTCCCACGGCCACGAAGGCCACGAAGGCCACGGCTCAATTCTGCTCCGATTTGGGGGGCTTACCTGGCCCGGCAGCCGGCGCGCTCCCCTCCGACGAAGGTGGCCGGCTTCCTCGACCGCTGCGCGGAGTCAAGGGAGGAGTTGGCGGCCAGGGCGAGCAGCAGCTGCGGAAAGGGAAGAGGAGGACCCGAGCAGACGTCGCCTTCACTCAGAAACAGGAGACGTTTCTTCGGAGGGAATGAGTTCTCCGAGCGAGCAACCCCACCTGTGCCTGCATTTACTCTGATGGGATTTCCTGCCTTGAAAGCTGCGGCTCCAGGAAGGTCTCCTTTCAGCAAGCGCCGCTTTGCATCGCCGCGCCGTCTGGCCGGGAGTCCGCGCTGCTTCCGCGCCCTCCGCTCCGCCTCCCGGCCTGGGCGAGGCTGACCCGGGAACCGAAAGAGGCTGGTTGCTGGGAAGGCGGAAGCGAGAGAGAGGCCTGAGGCCGGGGAGCCGCGCAGCCCTTCCTGCTCCGCCGGGGATTGCTCTCGCCATGGGGGCCGAGCAGAGCGCAGAGGCGGAAAACCGGCATCCCGAGCCCAGCACTTCAGGTGGGGCTCCCTTTCCTTCCCACCTTCGGGGGTTGCTAAATTGGGTGCTCTTTAAAAGGGAGCCCGTGCGCACGAGCTGCGCCTCTCCAGGCTGCTGCTCAGGGATGCTCCGCGGTGCAAACCGGGAGAAAGGCTCGCCTTGTCTCGTCTGCTCTCACACTCCCAGCCAGTCAGCCGCATCCCATCAGCTCACTTTGTGGGCAGCGGTGAGACAAACTTGTGGAACTCACGTTTTTAAAATTACTTGCTACGAACGAACGAAGAGATCAGGCGGCGAGGAAAAGGTGTCTGTTCTAGGAGCATTGCCCCCAATGCTCAAAAATGGCACCCCTGATCTGCAGCCTGAACTGGTCCTTTCTTCTCTGCTATCTGCCAGCCCGATCACCTTTCATTCTGCTTACATGTGCAGACTGAGCACCATTTTTTATTACAGCCTTTTGCAGAACTTTCCTCTAATTTGTCATTCTCTTTATCTTAGCTGAGTTGACCAGGAAGAGCAAGATAAAATGCCACATTCAGGGCCCAGTCCCATCTCAGGGTCCACTTGACAGCAGACACAGTTCATACATACATTTCCAAGTGACACTTTTTGCAAAGTGATGGGCGTGCATGTAAGAATTGGACCTTGGCCTCCCAAAATAGAAGTTACTAGAACTAGAGACAAGAACAGAAAATGTGCAGTCTAATAAGAAATTAAATTTTACAAGTATTATAGTGAGAAATGTATACAGGCAACTCCTGATTTAGGCGCCTCCAAATGATGCATGATGTGCACAGCACCGAACCTGGAAGTCTCCCCGAAACATCACAGAGATGTCATGACAAGGGGCAGAGTGGGCTCCAGAACGGAACTCCCACACAAAATGATGATTGCTTGTAATTCGCTCAGCGGCCTGTTTTGTGAAATCATGGTCTAAAATGGATTTTTGCCTATCTCAAGCAAGCTAGTGTGCGTGGCTAATTCGTGCCCAAACCCCTGCTCCTTGTGCCACAGGGAAGAGGAAGCAACCGACACACTGACTTTGTGTTACATGCAAACCACAAGTGGTAAGCCAAGGTCTGTTCTTGTGGTTTGTTTGGGAGAAGTGCATGTCGCATTATGTCAGGGGTCTGATTGCTCCCTCTCTGTGGCATAGGGAGAAGGGGGTGCGGGTGAATGAACACCGTGCACTGGCATGTTTCACATTTGCAATAAACTGTGGTCTGCTTTAGACTATGGATTCAAATTATGTGCAAACCAGGCCAATGGACCTTTCTATCACAGCCATTGAGTGTGTGGGTGTTTTACACTGTTAAGTCATTCTTTTTTGCTGGTACCAGATGAAGGGTAATCCTAGGTGTGCTTTGTGCTTCCTTATACTTGACTGGATATTTCCCCCAGCATCTCCTTCACCGGCCAAGCAGCGAGCTAAAATGGATGATATTGTGGTGGTGGCACAAGGGACGCAGTCTTCGCGGAATGTCAGCAATGACCCAGATGTCATTAAGTTGCAGGAAATCCCAACTTTCCAACCCCTTCTGAAAGGTAAGATATTACATGAAAAAATGAAGTTCCCATGTCTGCCCCCCACATTCCCCTTTGAGCCTCCTGGTTCATAACAGTGCCGATTTTTTGATGATCCCATTTTACTCTTCTCATTTGTTTTGTCATGCTGCTATAAAGTGGTAGAGAGAACTGGGTAAAACATAAACATGTTTTAATGTATTGATGTGTTAAAGCTAGTGGTTTGTAGTTTGTCCAGAAAGCAGTTATATTTGTGCTTCTAGTTCTGTTGAGTCATTTTGTTCTGCAGTGTGAAGAGATGAACCTTATGGGAGGCTTGGGATAAGGGTGGAGAACCCTTTTTGGACCCAGGATGCAAGTGGCAGGTGGGTCCACAGGCAAGATTGGGCGGGGAGCAATGAATGTACAGCTTCTACACACACTCCTCTGTTTCTCCTCTATCAAGGCAAGAAAGAAGTATTATTGGAGTCCAAGGACACATTCTAGTTAGGCAAAATCCCTCCAGGAGGGTGCAAAATAGATCTGGGGAGAAGGTGTGTGGCTGAGCAGGGAGGTGTAGCCTTGGGGAGAATTCTGTGGACCAGACAGAGGCCTAGAGTGCTGCATTTGGAACCTAGGCGTGAGGCTTCCCACCCAGGCCTAGGAATAAACTGGGAAACAGTAGTGCTTTAGTTAAGATGGTATTTTGATGCCCATTATCTCAGACTAGGCAACCCCTTGTTCATAATCTGACAGTAAATTCAGTAAACGTTGCTCTTGATTTTTGGGTGCCTGTACTGCCTGCCTGCTTGCTTCTGCACTCTTTCAACATCATCTTGATCTGTACATTGGTAAATAAAATGGCAGTTTTCCAGTTTTCTCCATGCCAAAGAGGGGGAACTTAAAAGACCGGGATTTGCTTTTTGAAAACGGTGTGGAAGTAATTCTAAAATTTGAGTCCATGGGTCCCTTGACCAACTACCTTCTTTCTGTGGGGCACAGGAGCCCAGTTATGTCACCCCTTGCCTGCAGAGCTGGCAGCCCGTCAACCCTTTTTGAACACCCTCCATTGTGGAGTCTTCCCTCAGCCTCCTCTCCCCTCTACTTGGAAGTCCTCCGGGCAGCTGCAGCTGCTGCTCCTGGTCTCTGAGCCCCCCCCCCCAGGCCCCAAAGACAGGTGCCTCCTCACACTGCCCCACAGGGGCCAGGGAAGAGGATGCCCCCAGCCTTAGTGGCCCAATGGAGACTGGCCAAAGGTGAATGTGAGGCCAGCACTTTGCCCAGGGAGGCAGCAGGGGCGGCAGAAGGTACTGCCAGGCCTGCATGGCGTAAAGGCTCCCCTTCAGCTCCCAGGCAGGCTTTGTACACAGCAGGCAAAAGAAAGGCCAGCGCTGCGCCTGCCTGCCCAGCCTCCCACTTGTCTGTCCATTCCCAACAGCAAGGGCTGGCGGGCTGGGCTCCCTCACCCATTTGCTTGCTTACTCCAAGGCCACCTCAGCTCCCGGCAGCCAGCACCCCATGGTCCGGGCTGCTGCAACAAACAGCCACACAAGCCTTTGGGAGGCAGAGATGCGAGGGCATCACAGGAGGGATGGAAGGAGAGAGGGACAGCGGCACCCCTGACCAGCATTCAAGGCACCCCAAGGGTGCCATTGGCGCACTGGTTGAAAACCACTGTTTTAGGCAATCCATATATACTGACATCTGGTGCCTGTTGGGAAACACTTCAGCGAGTGTACCTTGTTTATTTATTTTGCTTATTCACCAAAATTTATATACTACTTGCTTGTAATAAAACTTCTAAGCATTTTACAAAAAATAGTGAGGCATTTTGATTTGGGAATCTGCATTATTGTTATGTTATTGAAACACTAAGATGTGAGTGAGTTTATTTTGTATTTTACTAACAGTCGGAACAGGATGAGTATATAATAGGAATATTCTATTGTGCATGGAATATACAACATAAATGGTAGAAGCATAATTGGAAACACAGCATTTATTAAATGTTCACAAAAACTAGAGCTCGGGGAAAAGTGCACAGCTATTTTCTCTGCAAACTGTTCAGGAGGCCAGGCCTCAAACATGGGCTGGTTCTGGTAACCAGCTCTTGCTTCCAGTAGGCAATGCCTCCACAAAGGCAGGTAAGTTCGTTCCTTTTTGTACCTGCTACCCAGTGAGACAGTTTTGGAGGGGAGAAGTGGCAGGCGTCATGTGAGTGTACACCACCTTGAGCATGTTGGAGAAAAGGAGGGATATGCAATCAATCAATCAATCAATCAATCAATCAATACTGGACTAAGTCAGTGGTTTGACTCTGTACAAAACTCCTTCATATGACCTTTGCATCATTGTGTCTGGCGGCAAGAACAGGAGTCCAATGCAAGTTTAAGACTCCATTAAACTAAAAATAATTTGTGTGGAAGTAAGCACAGTTGAGCATTTTTCCTTTATTGTTGCACATTTGCTGTTTTTTTCTTCATCTGCTCTCTAGCTGCATTACCAAGCAGAGACATTTTCCTCTTTGTTCTGAGGAATCTTCCTTCTCAGTCAGTGGGAAGTTAGAGTAAGCCCTGACAGGAACTCTCTCTCTCTCTCTCTCTCTCTCTCTCTCTCCCTCTCCCCCCCTCTCTCTCCCCCCCCCCCCAGATCTCCACCCCTGAGTCTTTCAGTTACCTAACAGTGATCACATTTGGCAAAGAGCCACACTATTATTTTAATTGCATCAGGGTTTTTTTAAAAGAGGCCTGTAAAACTGCATGGTCTACTTTCGCCCTAAGTTACTGTAAAGACTAGGCCCAAAGTGAGATTCATATACCCAGGCTGCAGGAATGTTGTGAAGTGCCCCAACCAGTTCACCACTGCAGCTCATAACATCATACTGTGAGTTGACGTTGTTTTCTGGGATGCCTGGTCTGATATTGTTGAACTTTTCAATTTGCCAATTCCAGTGCAGCCCACAGGTGGCGCTCTTCACTGCCTCTGGTGCATTGCAGGCTCCCAAGAGCAGCAGAGGTTCAGAACTCAGTAAAAGAATTTTATTTGGTAGGGACTCAGGGTGTTTGCAGCAGAATAGCAGTCAGCAAGCTCTAGAGGGAGGATTGAGTGAAGCCCTTTCCGTGTTAAACCCTCATGAAAAATTGGTTTTGTAATCATTTCTAAAACGGAGTGGAAATGAGGGAGAGGCTTGGAATGTGGCAGAAAAGCCCATGGCCCCAGATTCAGTCCCCAGTTCATAGTGTTGGGGAGCAGGGCTCAGAAAGACTGGTCAAACTGGACAAATGCCGAGACAACGTGACATGTTTACTTTATTTATTTTAAGAAATGTCTAGCCTACCCTTCCTTAGAATAATCCAGGGGTGGAGGTAGTGGTTGGAGTGTCAGTGTAGGACTGGGGAGAGGTTTTTTTGTTGCTGAGGTTCCTGGGCATATCAGCGCCACTTTCCGTGGCGTTAAGTACCACCTGTAGGTGAGTTTCAGAGTAAGTTCCCTTTTGGCTGATATGGAGATTAGATAGAATCATTATTTGCATCAGCCACTAGCCATAACAATAAAATAAAATAAAATGTACTGAAGATAGAGGTAAAAACTTAACTATAGAAAATACATTTTGGGGTTTACATCAATAATCAAATAATAGATCTTATTCTAATTGCCCCACTAAAAACCTTGCAGTTTTTGCTATCACCTGATCATCTTGATCTGCTAAAAGAATGGTTGAGCGACGACCCGACATGGACAATAGTAGAGGGGTAAGAACCTGATATGGACTTAAAGGGAAGTTTAGACCACATTCTAGTCCATTCGGTGGGGTTAATTTCATAGCCAATGTCATGCTCCCATTGTTCTTCGATTGCATCAAGGGGGGTTGTGGGATTCTGGAGCAGTATTTTGTACATTGTGGATGCCATCCCTTTGCCGTGTCCCTCTGCTGTCAGGAGAAGGTTTTTGAAGGTGGTCCAGGGCCTAGTGGCTGCTGATTTTACTGCTGGATTGTTTAAGAAGCGTATAGTTGACAATGTCTTAGCCAAGGTCTTTGGGTGTCCCCTAGTTTGTCTTGTATTTCTTGTGTTGGTATGGATTTGTTGTTTTTGTAGAAGTCTTTTAGGCAGTGCAGGCCTTTGGCTTGCCAGGTGTTTATCTGGAGGTTTTGTTGGAATAGTGGGTGTTAGGCCAGGGGGTTAGTGGGGATGGGGAGAGTTTGCCTACTTTTCACTTCCTGTGTGAATCTGTTCAGTATTGTGGGGATTTTCTTTAGTTTATTTGGAGAAATGGGTGTGCTGTTGTGGAGATGTTTCAACGGTGTCTCTCTCCAAGACCCATCCAAGACTCGTTTTCTAGAATATACGGGATTATGTGGTATACCTGGTTGGCGATGTAACATAATTCTATGTTGGGGATTCCCTATCCTCCTCCTGGGGAGGGGAGGTGCAGGTATTTAGGGCTTATTCTTGGCTCTTTGTGTGATAAAATAAATGAGTGTAGTTTTTTCTGCCACTGGAGTTGGTTGGAGGAATCCAGATTGGGAGGATTTGGAATCAAATGTTAGCTTTGAGAGAGTGGTCATTTTGATCATGGCTATTTTGTCTGAGAAGGTGAAGTTGGCACTGTTCCATTTCCTCAAGTAACTGTTGATTTGTCGCCACAGGGGCTTGTAATTGTGGAGGTATAATTTGTTGTATAGGGACGCGGGTGGCGCTGTGGGTAAAACCTCAGCGCCTAGGACTTGCCGATCGCATGGTCGGCGGTTCGAATCCCCGCAGCGGGGTGCGCTCCCGTCTTTCGGTCCCAGCTCCTGCCCACCTAGCAGTTCAAAAGCACCCCTACGTGCAAGTAGATAAATAGGTATCGCTTTATAGCGGGAAGGTAAACAGCGTTTCCGTGTGCTGCGCTGGTGCTGGATCGCCAGAGCAGCTTCGTCACGCTGGCCACGTGACCCGGAAGTCTCTCCGGACAGCGCTGGCCCCCGGCCTCTTAAGTGAGATGGGCGCACAACCCTAGAGTCGGACACGACTGGCCCGTACGGGCAGGGGTACCTTTACCTTTAATTTGTTGAGGTTTCTGGTTATTTGAACCCCTAGGTACCTCAATTTGGTGCGGCAAAGTTTTATCTTTGTGATGTTGGTGAATTCCTTTTGGGTATGCGGGGGGGGGGGGGGTGTTGAATCACATAGCCTCAGTTTTTGCAAAGTTTACTTGCAGGCCTGACACCATTGCGGATGTGTTGAGTTGCTGTGTTTATGGGGTCTGGTGTCGTGACCATCAGCTTGACCTGCGACCCTAGTTTATAGGTTTTACCTTTTATTTCCACACCCTTGATATCTGGGGCTGCTCAGAGTCGGATTGCAAGGGGTTCCAGGGCCAGGATGAACAGGAAGAGAGACAGTGGGCATCCTTGTCTTGTGCCTCTTGGGATTGCTATGGTATTGGAGTCCATATTATTAATTCTGCATTTTGCTGAGGCTTGGGAGTAAATTTGTAGGAAGTTGGGCCCAAATTTCATGTTAGTTAATACTGCTAATAGATATTTCAATTCTAAGCAATCAAAGGCTTTAAAGATGTCTAGGGACCTGATCGCCAGTGGGAGTTTGGTCCTTTTGCTGTGTTCTCTCAGATTCAGTAGTTTCCTCCTGGGGTCTCTTACGTTGCAACCAGGAACAAAGCCTGCCTGGTCTGGGGTGATAAGTTTGTGGAGGAAGATTTTTAGGCGGTTAGATAGGATTGATGTGAATATCTTGTAGTCTTGGTTTATCAATGAGATTGGTTTGTATGATTCTATTTTGAGGCGATCTTTGAGTGCTTTGGGGATAGAGACTATTTTGGAAGAGGCCCAGGTTTTGGGGAGGGGGCCCCTTTTATGATGTCGTTAAATAGGCGGGTCATGTAAGGGGTTCTTTGATTTTTTTGTATAATTCTGCTGTACAGCCATCCGGGCCTGGGGCTTTGTGTGCTTTCAGGTTTTTGAGTACCGTCTCTATTGCCTCTGGGGTGAGAGGGCTCTCCGTGAATTCTTGTTCCTCTGCAGATAAGGTTGGCATGGTCAGCCCTGTTAGGAGTCTTCTGATTTCTTGTTCAGTTGGGTTGCAGGAGGTGTATAGGTTGGCATAAAATTCAGCAAATTCTGAGGTTATTTCTTTGCTGGAGGATGTCATATTAAAGTCTTTTTTAGTGACACAGTGTATTCCTGTTTTGAGTGATTTTTTTCCTGCATCTAATTGTTTAGAGTATAGGATGTTAATCATTGTTTTATTGATTTCTAGAGAGTCAATTTCCCTTCTTTTTTGTTGTATAAGTTTAAGGAGTTTTATGAGTTTGGTTTTTTCGGCTCCTGTTTTTTTGTACTGTGATGAGAGGGTCGTAATGTCTTGTTCCAGTTTACCAATTTTTGAGGAGGTTTGATTTTTTTTTTTAAAGGGATGCCCTCTCCTTTATTCAGGCTCCTCTGATGACTGCTTTCATTGTGTCCCAGAGGAGAGGGGTTGTAATGTCGCCCATATCGTTCTTTTGGAGAGTTTTCAGTTGACTCTCTCTAGCTAGTTGGCTTGTGGTTAGGATGGGTCTGAAGGACCACGATGGGGTAATTTGTGCTTCCTCTCCTATTTTGAGGGTAGCTTTTACTGGGCCGTGGTCTGTGGTTTTAATGTTACCAGTGTTTGTTGTTTCTACCAGGGGGAGCAGGCCTTGTGTGAGCAGAATGCGGTCCAGTCTGGACATTGTGCCGTGGAGTCCAGACTGGAATGTGTGGCTGGTGTCTCCTGGGTTCTTTTCTCCCCAGATGTCATGAGACAACCAAAGGCAGAGCTTAATCATAATCAGGGTAAAAATACACACCACATGTTCCTAGAAGCTTGAGTAGATGGAGCCACTTAATCAGGTAGTAATAATCCATTGACTTTATAAAAAGTGTGTCTGGCACACAAATTGCTGCTAGGGAAAAGCAGTCTTATAAAACCTCAAAAGGCAAGTTAAAAAAAAATCTATGAAAACCTCAAGTTCAAAGGATTATGAACAAAGCTATAAAAAATGCAGCCATACCAACCTCAGAAGTTTAAAGCTGCAACACTATTTTCAGGGCGTATACCAAGCCAAGTGAATCTCGATCATTTGCCAGATACATACATTGCATTTCTGTAGTTTCCTAGAGATTTTGTGAATCCTAAATATTTCCAATCACAGCTCCCATTTTCTTATATATGATTTGATTCTGCATCTTAAAGAATGGGTCAATTAAAAGAAACCAACCAACCCATAAGCCCCTAATCTGTATAGATGCATGGGGAGGGGGGTGGGTAGCAGTTAATAGCATGTTGTCAATTCCTAATCTTTCTCTTCTGTTCCTCCATTGATGACATTCCTAATCGAAAAACATTTTGAATTGTTGGGGGCCCTTGCCATAGGGCACTGCACCATTGGATATTGGCTTCCATGCAGAGGCCGCAATGCAAAGGCCCTAATGGCAATGAAACAGTGCAGTTTGAAATGGGCTGATAGTGGGACCACTCAGATAACATTTCCAGATCTGCCACGCAGCATGATGGCCTGGCCTGGGATAGCTCAGGCAATATAGCAGTAGAGCTCGGTCGTGGGTTCGAGCCCCACATTGGGTCAAAGATTCCTTCATTGCAGGGGTTTGGACTAGATGACCTTTGTGGTCCCTTCCAATTCTATGGTTCTGTGAGGTGACATTGTGAGGGAATGAAGGGATAGATGAAGACAGTGTCAAATTGGTGTTGCAAAACTTAAAAGTGTTAATCCTCTGATTCAGATTAACTTCCTCCTCTCCCAGGACTCTTGTTAGCTGCAAAGGGGGCAAAAAATAAGATAAAGCAGCTCTTGTGTTAGAAACTTAAGAGTGCAACAACTTGTACAAGATGTGAAAAGATGCTGGCTTTTTGGTGTGCTGCTGAAGTCAAAATGCATCCCTGTTGGTGTTAGTTTCAGACTTCTGAGGGTTGAAGCCAACCTGATTCTGAAGAAATGTCACTTTGCCCTCTGAAGCTTATGCATTGTATATATTGAAATTCTGCTCATTCTCCTTAGGCCAGTAATGTTCCTGCCTTAGCAGAATGCACACACACACACACACACACACACACAGAGTGCTGATGGAGAAAGTTTTTCTCAGTATTTCTGTTGTGATCATTAAACCCCTGAGCTGCACACCCTCACCCATCTGCCTGCGTCTCTGCCCTAAATAAGCATTCATTTGGACAGTTTTCCTGCAAGAAAGATTTAAATTCTTCTGCAGCAGGTGATATTGCCTTTCATTTCACCAAAATTTTAGTTTACTCGTTAAGTGTGGCATTGTAGGAGTATTTTGCTACCTATACAATAAAAATTGAGACATTTCGCTAAAACTTGCTGCACAATTTTTCATGTGCCTGCAAGGGATAATGGTATTCAAAAATACCTTGATATGATCACGACAGTAATACCCCTCTTAATTTTCTTTTGCATCCAGCAAGTCTAATCCTGATAGATCTACATAGTCAGAGAACTTGTACATGTCCAGAATTGTTACCTGACAAGCAGTGTGTGTAGCCGGGTGCTGTTGTAGCAACGGAAGACAAGGATGCACAACCTCTTGCTGGTCTTGTGTTGTTCATCTGCTGGCAAGGCTGTGTCTGAACTGCACAACTTCAGCCTGCCGCTGTGGCCTCACACAGTTCAGTGCTCTCCATGCAAAAAGAGAAAGAGTCCTTGCAAATAGAAAGCTAGCTCAAACCATTCTGCCCCCTCCCCCCCATCTAGGGTTCTGTGGAGGATATTTTTTTATGAAAGAACATTCAGTCATATGAACAGTCAGAAGTGGTACAGCCCAGACACAGATTTACCAAGTTAGTGAGAAACTACTAAATCAGTTTCGTAGTGTGCTGGGAATATGGTCATAACTATGATGAGCCTTAAATGTTCTGCCTCTAGTCAAATTTTTAGGTATTTATTTTAGGCTTGTTGCTATTTAAATGTGCAAATGAATAGTGACCAGTTCCTTTGCTGTGTCGTCTTGTAGGGACTTCATAACTCTTATTTTGCACTTGCTTAAAATGATTTGGTTTGTGTCAGATGGCTGTTGCGGTTGCTCAAGAGTAACCAGGCGGGACTCCGGCCGGTCTTTTACAGGCTTTATTTTGGTGCAAACTATTTACAGTGAAGAGCATCATAAGTTCATGTCTGGCTCAGTCGCTGGCAGAATCCGGGAGTGGTCTGTTTTTGTACCTCCCCCAACATAAAAGTTTTGTTACCCCCAGCCGTTTCCGCCCCTCCCTGCGCCTCAAACCACTGCGCAGGATGGGCGATGGCAGGGGCGTGCTTCCCTCCTCTACGACTTACGGCTCCCACTAGCATCCTCTGGTCCTTGCACCTCTTCCCGACTGGAGGTGGGGCTTTCCTCCTCCCCGGAAGAGGAACTGCTTTGCAAGATTTTCGTAGGCTCCCTGTGACACAACTGCCCTCCTATCTCTCGCCTCTGAGCCGATGGCAGTTCCCTGACAGTTTGACTCTTGTAAAAATGTTGTTCATAGGGAGGGTGATTTATTTAATAGTTTTAATCTTGGGTGTAGTCCTGTATTGCAATTTTGACCATCTCTTGCTTCAGTATTGCACATTCCTGATGCAAAAAGACTCAAAAGTCACACTTGCTGTTGGGGGGGGGGGCGAGGGGGGAAGGAGTCCTAATTCCTGACAAAAGGCGTCTCCTAAAGACTGGTGCAGGGACCTGAAAGTGTCACGTCTTTATTTTTAATGCTTCTTCCAGTATAATGACTTCTTGCATGAGCAAACCAAGTAAAGAATAATGAAAAAGAAGCAGCAAATGTAGCCAGCAACGAGGTGCCAATAACCTTGAGACTTTGAAACTTTGCAAATGTTTGCTTGAGTGAAATTCTCCTGTGTATCACCAAATAAGAATGAGCTGAGGTCACTCTTGGCAAGAACAGGACCCTCCCCCCCCCCCCCCCTGCACAAACAGCATAACATGAGAAGCAGGGAGTGTGTGGAGGACGGGGGCAGGAAGAGGAATCAAGGAGGACTGGATAACATTGTAGACATGATTTTTGTTTGAACATACTATATACAAAAAAGCAGCTTGCTTTGTTTGCAGGCTTTGAGTACATAAATATACAAAAATTAGGGATGCTTTTGCTGTCTTTCTACGCCATAGTATTGTGAGGCAATGGCACAGAATTTCCTACTTAAAGTTGCATAATTCTTTGTGGTTCTTGTCCGGTGATATTTTGGGGGCTGCCCTGATTTAAGTCTCCACTCCAGCAAAATTGCCAAAATTCAACAGCAAAATTTTGTCAGGCTTATGAAACTCATGGCAACTGCCGTTTGTGAGTAGTCAGCTGGCCACCTGATAGCTTGAGCCAGCCTCTGGCATCTGGGCCTGAGAAGCCCCTACTCCTAAATAAATTTTCTGCTTTGTCACTTTCTCCTTTGTGAGATGAGGCACAGACCCCCAAAGCCCCTTAAAACTTTCTTATATGCACCCTGTGAGCAGCAACGCAATTATGGCCGTTAGGCATGTCAGGTGTCTGCATTGGCAAGTGGAAGCCCAGGAAGGCAAAACAGCCGCTGCCACCAAGTTACAGACAGGCATCCAGACACACACCGAGCGCTGCCAAGCCAAACAAAAGAGAGTGGCGGAGCAGTATCTGTAAAGCCATGACAGCAAGGCATTGCGGGAGTGGAAGTTCAAGGGGAAGGGTACACGAGCAGCTCCCCAGTGGCTGTTTGGCAAACTAGTTTTATTTTTATTTGTTTTATTTTTAATATTTCTATACTGCTTTATATTTTTAAGCAAACTCTCAAAGTGGTTTACAGCATATTAATTCAATAAAACATAAATAAAACAAACTGAAGAAAGTCAAATACAGAGTATACAGTCAAAGCAACATGACAGAAAACTAAAATATTTTCTTAAAGATTTAAAAATAAAACATTACAAAGGAGGTCAACTACAGAATACATATTTAACATAGTGGGGCTGGTGAGTGTGGGCCTCACCCCCAAGTCCAGGTGGAAAGGGCCTTGCGGGGAGCGGCCTTCATGCCTCACAGCCGGGCCACGTTCCTAGCTGCAGATCAGGCACCTGGTGGCACAGGTTTTTAAGCTTCCAGTGCCATTGACCCACTATAGATGTCTATAGATTTCCCTGTGCAAATTATTTTACCTGGGCCACATTGCCAAAGTTGCTGTCATGTTAATGGTTTATGTGGTCTAAAGGGTACATTGCACATGCTCTTTGTAGTGCCTTGTCTTTTGTTAAAATGTGCGCTTTGCCATGAAAGGCATTTAAATCTTGCACAGTGCACGTAAGGAAGAAGGGGACAGATGCATACGATTCCCGGGGAGTTTTGCCCCTTGAATTAAATTTTGCACGCACAGTTTCACATTTGCCTGCACAGCCGTTTACTTTGTGAGTAAAGGTAAAGTACAAATGAGACTCCCCCAAAAGAGCCCCCCCCCTGTGTTTCTCTGGAAGGGATGGCGGAGTGCTTCCTGACTGGACTCCGTGGGCAATTCTGCACCCACCCCTTTTATGTGGAGTTGGGGAAGAATTACTTGATCCCAGGAAGGGAAGATTCAGTGTAGGCAATTAGGGTAGAGAAGTACAGTATATGATGTAGTGACACAGCAGGCACCCTCTTCTGTGGGTGGGCCCACAAGAGGCTTTTTAAATATGTAATTTAATTTATGTGGCACCAGCACTTCTCTAACAGCACACTGGATTGGGAATAAATAGTCTAAACTACCTCGCTCTTTATTTAGAAACTGAATAGCCAGAGGTGCTGTGTGTGAGACAGTAAAACAGCTTTATGACTATTGAATGTGGGGAAGGGGAGGGGAAATAGAATATGATTGTTAGCAGACCTTCTGCATGGCTTTTCCTTTTTATAATTCAGCCACCCATGTTGTCTCTGCCTCCCAGAATATGATTGCAAATAGACACTTGGAAAAGCTGAGAATACGTTGCTGTTTAAAAAAAAACGAATAAAGCAAGGAAATAGCGTTACTGTTCTCCTGTTAATGTAAGAGGTAACAATTTCAACAATTTTTTCTAGCAGCATGAGTAGAGTATGCTTGCAAATTACGTGGGGTGATGTCCTGGGGTTTGCTCCTAAAGCCAAAATCTTGTAGTCAAAGCCCATTGGGTTCAATGACGGGTGGGATTGCCAAAGCCTTTTTTTTTTTTAAACTCCACCCTCTTTTGCTTCCCCCCTTTTTTACATTTTTTGCCATACGTGTATAGCTGAATGCACACAAGTTAAATGTGCATCAGTTGTGGGCTTACTGTATTCCTAATGGAAGATTTTTACATGCATGATGAGTAATTACTACCTAAGTGTCAGTCACTAGTTTCCAGAGAGTTCTGCCCAAAGCAACACAGTTATATGAAGTAGCTTTGGGATAAGTATTTTCAGGTTGTGTGCTGCGGCGACCCGGAAGTAACGGAGCATGTTACTTCCGGGTTTTGCCGTTCGCGCATGCACAGATGGTCAAAATGACGTCACGCGCATGCACGGAAGCGGCGAATCGCGACCCGCACGGACGCGGGTTGCGTTCGCTTCTGGGTGCGAACGGGGCTCCGGAACGGATCCCGTTCGCATCCAGAGGTATCACTGTATACAACATGTGGCCTGAGAAAACACAGTAAAACACAATAAAGAAATAAATGCTATAAACAGGCAAGAACACCACCCCAGCAGAAATGGTCTGGTTTCTTTGGAGTCACAATAATAGTTTTGCAACACACACTCCATGCACTGGCTGGAAGGAAAGAAAGAAAGGAAAAGGGAGTTAGATAAAATCATTTTCGTGATTCGGAGGTGTTTAGTCCATCAGGTCATTTTTTCAGTACCATGCCCCCACCCCCCTGTCAGTCAGCTGACATCACTCTGATGGGTGGGGGACATCAGCTGATGGGCAGAGGGTAGAGTTCGATTTTGTGTAAGCTGCGTATACAGTATCAGGTTTACTCAAGTTCCCATTGCAGGCAGGTTTCCCACATCTAACGCCATGCAAACGCCTTCCTGATCAAAATGAAGGGTCCCCCCCTCCATTTTAGCAGTGTCTTGCTGCCTGCAAGGTGCTTTGAAGGCCTTTGTATCCTACATGATAGATCACCAGTAAGCTGCTGTTGAGCTGCTTCTGGATTTGTCTTTGTGTAACATGGTAAATGGCACTAAGAACAGGCTGATTTCAACTGGGGATTTATGTGGAGATGCTGTTACATGTGTTTTGTTTTTGATCACACCAATCCCTTTGCTAGTTCTGCTGTTAGCCATTTTAGTAAATTCCTTTGCTGTCAATTTTCTTCTAGGTCTTCTCAGTGGGCAGACAGCTCCTACCAACATAAAACTGGAGAAACTGGATTCTCAGCAAGTTCTACAGCTCTGCCTGCGATACCAAGACCACCTTCACCAATGCGCAGAAGCGGTTGCCTTTGACCAGAATGCTTTAGTCAAACGGATCAAAGAGGTATGGAATATGCTGGGGTTGGAGAAGCAAAGGGGGTTCTGTGAAGCCATCTTCAACAGCTCTTGCCCTTTTGAGGCAAGAAAAGCCCTTCAGCTTTCCCACTTTATTCCCCCCACCTCTCATTTGTAACATGACTGGAGAAAACTGATCTATAATTATGTCTCTCTGGGGGAGAGAACAGTAGTTTAAAGCAGGTTAAAGTCCTATTTACACTAGTTGTGTCGGACCAAAGTGGTGGTGTTACAAGGCGTTGCCCTGCTCCACCCCTCTTCCCACCAACATCCGCTCTAAGCTGCTTCTGTCACAGCTTTCCTCAGTTCCATCCACGCAAAGGTCCATCTGCCTCTTCAACCATGGAAGCCCCTCTTACCAGCTTGATTGAGGGAACCCCTTTATGGAGAGGAGGAATCCTCAGTCCAGGCTGTCGTATGCGTTTTGGTCATCACTTTTGTTTTGATATTTTGCTTGGTTTAATGTATTTTTATTACACTTTACTGCATCATGGAGACTTTATTTTTTTAGTAAAAAGTGATATACAAGTTAGATAAATCAAAGCAAGCTGCACTTTCCATTCTTCAGCTGCAGTCCTACTTTCTTCGTGTATCATCTGTTTTAGATTATAAACTCCTGTAAATACTGACCAGTTGCTTGATTGTGTACATCCTAGCTGTTGTAGATGCTTGATAGTTGGCATTAATATTGCATTTGAGCAAATATGTGGAGAAAATCATTGACCAGTGAATGTTGTTATCACTTAGATTGTTAGATCATTGGCTTGTATTACACAATTCAACATACTCTGTTCTAAACAGGTAATAATTGTGCAAATGTCACGATCAGTGTTTCTGCCCAACTTCCTTTTGCAAACTAGATTGTACCACTGTCTCTTTTCTCTCTTATTTTTCTCCCTTTCTTAAAATAAGCAATGAACATAACATGCTATTTTTATTGGGTGGTTGCTTAATCTTTACTTACTTTCCATACAGGGCAGCCAAGATTCATAGTTAGCATGACTCAGAACTCAGAACTTCCATATGGCTAGATGAACAATAATGTGATTCACTGCATTTATTGAATGCCTGCAATCCTTTCATGCTGTGTTGAATCCCAGTTCAGATGTGAACCATTTTTATTTTTTAAAAGTATTTTGGTCAACACATAATCTGAAGCCAACTAATTACACAAGGTGTGAATGTATCTGCAGATGTTGATGACTCAGATTACTTCGATATCCAGCAATTTCTTTAATTGCCAACTTGAAGAAACTGTGCTAATTCAAATAAAGCCTGTAAACCTTCCTGAAACTAGATTCATCTTTCTGTCACTCTCTGATGGTGACTGCTCTTGCTTTTAGTTTGAGTGGAGAACTAACAGGGAAGTCTATCTGCCAACAGAGGGAAACAAAACAGCTTGTACAGTGGTACCTCAGGTTAAGTACTTAATTCGTTCCGGAGTTCCGTTCTTAACCTGAACCTGTTCTTAACCTGAAGCACCACTTTAGCTAATGGGGCCTCCTGCTGCCGCCGCGCCACCGTCGCACGATTTCTGTTCTCATCCTGAAGCAAAGTTCTTAACCTAAAGCACTATTTCGGGGTTAGCGGAGTCTGTAACCTGAAGCGCATGTAACCTGAGGTACCACTGATAGTAACATAATTTTATTAAAATTTTATGGTGTGCATGGTATAAAAGTAAAAAATGTAGGTAATAAGAGAGAGTCATATAACTAGAAGGAAACAATAATTAATAGTGCAAGTCTGACACACTTAACTACTGTCAGTTCTTACCAGATGAACCCTCAAATACTGTGGTTTGGGACTGCACCATGTAGCAGTAGTTTTTGACTAGCAGCGGAAGCCAAAATGAAATGACATATAGACACTGTTTTTCCCCCAAGGTGTACTCAAGGGTACGCAGTACCCGTACCTCTTTGTTTTGGGGGGGTTAAAAAGTGTAACATTTACTGTATCAACTTCATTATGAGTACCTATTTTTCTAGGGAAAAAAGAGATGACATATGGTCTGGTGAGAAATATGAATATGAAAGACTTCCATGATTGTTGCTTCCTCCACATCTTGCTGGTATTCGGTTTATGTTTAGCAGCATACAATTCCAGGATGAACAATTCCAGTGATTTGCGCTCAGTGGTATTTTTCTTCAGACATGATGTCTGGACCCGTCCTGTAGCAGAATAATGCCATGGTCCCAAGCTCAACGTGGTTCAGGTTGCTGGTGAAGAAAGGCCCATCTAGAGAGGGAGCAGGACACCTAACAGGTCTGCCCCATCAGCCACTGCATCCTGCAGGAAGGGACACCCTCTTATTAGGAAGTCTGTTTTGCACAATGGTGTCGGAGGAAGTTACTCATTACATATCACACAAATGCCATATCTTAGTGTCCTTTAGGTACTTGTTGAAGACTTTTCTCTATCAGCAAGTCTTATAAGTGAATATTGGTATCCACGTTCATATCTGCATTGGATTTGAAATTGATTTTATATATGGTAATAGTTTTTGGTGGTTTTTTTGAATAGTTTTGTATGTAATTGGGTTTTTGTTTTTAAAATTGTTTTATTTATGTTAATTGCTTTTGATTTATCTCATAGGAAGTGATTCATGAATGAAATAATAATGTTTATTTTTTAACAACAGCAGCCTTCACGCCAGATTCCCCCAAGCATTCATGCTCCTGGCTTATTCCCTGAAAACAGAGAAGTAGTTTAGACATGCCTTGAGGAAGTGTGGTAACAGAATTACAGACAGGAAGAGAGCTCTTCACATGGGACTGCCTGTACTGGCTATCTGAACTGGAGGCCAGTGCAGTGCAGAGAGGCATTTGTCACATAATGCGTCTGTTTTCAGCGCCTGTCCTACACAGCAATAATTAAGGCCTAGTAAGAATGGATGAGAAAGCAGGGGCTCTCCTGATGTTGCTAATGATGGATGACCCTTCCATTCTTGTATGGTGCCCAGTTGTTGTATGTAAGTCACTGGAGCTGTAGACCCTGTAAGTAAACACTAGCCAAATTCAGTAGTAAAGAATGAGAGATTGGCACTGTGCCACTTCCCAGAAACAGAGTTACTATTTAGCCTCCAAAGAATAGCGCGGGATGTTATTTGTGGCGTAACTTTTTTAAAAATTGGAGTTGACTTTCCATTACCTCAGAAGCTTATACAAACCAGAAAATAAATGCTCTGGGCACTATGCACACACCACAACTACACCCACCCAGCCCATAAATGGTTTCTACTAAAGCCAATAAATTGCTTCTTTGAAGCTTAATTGTGGTGAGCGGGGCACAGCAGGGAAGAGGCTATCAACAGCCCTGAAATCACCTACCTGCACTGTAGTTAGGCTTGAAAAAGACTGTCTACTGGGCAAAATAGAAGGCTTTTTCAAGCCTATCATGTTCCAGTCTTACTCTGAGAGAGGTTGTGGGCATCTTGAGCCCTTTTAAGCCTCTGCTTCCAGACCATCTCTTTCAGGCTCCACCACATTCTGGAGAACTTCCAAGTTCTTAAAGGGTCAACCTTCTGGGATGAAGGTTGGAATTTGCTGCCAAGGAGTGTGGTGGAGTCTCCGTCTTTGGAGGTCTTTAAGCAGAGGCTTGACAACCATATGTCAGGAGTGCTCTGATGGTGTTTCCTGCTTGGCAGGGGGTTGGACTCCATGGCCCTTGTGGTCTCTTCCAACTCTATGATTCTATGAAGATGGGCCCTTCTTCTCTATTCCATAGCTCCATGTGCTGCTGGAGCAGTGAGGTACTGTCAGTGGCATGTGTTTTTTCAGGAGAAGGTTCCCATGAGGTCCTGGTGGTATGGAAATTCTTCTGGGGGCTCAGACATAGTGGTCTCCTGAAGCAACAGACAGGGCCGTCTTAAGCATATCCAGTGCTGTGGTGCAAAGATCCCTCCAGCGCCGCCGCCCCCCCATTTCCCAGAGTTGTTGAACTTTTTTTAGGAGGCTGACACCCGCTTACACATTATCTCTGCTTGGGAAAAGAAAGCAGGATATATTCTCAGGTGCATGTGAGCCAGCCAAAATCTGACAAGTCACTCCTGGTCTTAAATGGCATAGCTTAACCTGGCACCAAAATGAGGAAAAGATGCTGAACTTAGATATACCTCAGTCAGTAAAGCATGAGACTCTTAATCTCAGGGTTTCAAGCCCCATGGGGTTGGACTGGATGACCGTGGTGGTTCCCTTCCAACTCTGAATGGTTCTGTTATTCTATCTGAAGGGCTGTTCGCAGGGAAGATGGAGCAGACTTGTTTTGTGAGAGATGCTTGTGCTGTGATTCCTGCGCTGGAGGGGGTTGGTCTAGAGGACCCTCGGGGTCCCTTCCAACCATCCAGTTCTGTGATCCTATGATTAAAATACTCCAAGAAATAAATAAACGGGCTTCTCTGTGGCAGTCACTGGAAAGGGCTCCAGGGGTGGCCATCCCACAGAAAGTTTGGCATGTGCCCTGTAGCCCAAGCCCCATTCACCAGGCGAGACCCGGTGAGCTGAAGGAGCGCTCCACAGTGGCAAGGGAGAGCTTGAGTACGTGGAGAGCTCTCCCAGGAGAGCTTGAGTACGTGACGGCACGTCTGAGGGATCTAGGCCTCCCTTGCTCCGCCTCGGACTCTGGGCAGGCGGAGGGTGGCGGAGGCAAGGCTGGGCTGTGCGCCTAGTGGGAAGCAGACGCCCTCTAGGCAGGCTGGGGCGGCACAGGCCGGCCACGCCTCAACGCCTCCCGCTCAGCAGAGGCGTAGGAAGGTCAGGTGGTACCCGGTGCAGAAAATTTCTTGTCACCCCCCCCCCATTGTGTTTTTTTTCACCTGCAAAAATGGTTTTACGTTATTTCATATTTTCTTACAAAGGAATGTGGATTCTGAGCCTCTGATAACAAGCAGGCGACTATGGACAGATACTTAAATCTACAGGATGGATTGTGTTTTGGCTTGTGTTATTTTATTTATATTTATTGTTTGTTTGTTTATTTAATAAAATTTATTTTAAAAAACCAAAAAAAAAATCACAGCAGTAAAATCAGGAAAAATTGACAATCCTACTTTAAAACGTACAAAAGCTAAAATATAAAGATTAAAATTACTTCAGCTTCCTAAGCATCTAGGTATGCTTGCCTAAAGAAGAATGCTTTTAGCAGGTGCCTGAAAAGAGTCTAGCAAAGGATTTATTGAAATTTCAGACTTCACAACATAGGAAAACGGCTAAGTAAACAGCTATTTTCATGGAGGAGGGTCAAGATATTAACTGTATGCATGAAATTTCATATGTAGCTATATAATCCCTAGTGTAGTAAGATAAGGCCTTTGGAGCAGGCATTTTCTAAAAAAACAGTTTTTTATGAACCGCCCTAGTAGGGCAGTAATTGTTCCTTGATAATTTGTCACACACACCCGCCCGTGATGGCCCCTGGGGAGACCCGCCCCCCCCCCTTTACTACGCCCCGGCTGCTCGGCTGTTAAGCAGCAGGAGCCCCACTCCTGAGGCGGCAGGCGGCGGAGGCTGCTAGGCCGGGCAGGCTGGCCGCGCCTCAACGCCTCCTGCTTGGCGCTCCTAAGCAGCAGCCGGAGCCTGAGTCCCGAGTCGGCAGCGGGCGGCGGAGGCTGCAAGGCCGGGTGCACAAAAAACAAGCATCGCTGCGCGAGCCGAGGCGACTGTTGAAGCCGGCCAACGGAGCCTCGTGTGAGTAGCGCGCTGCTGGGCTGGCCCTACAGCAGTGGCGCGCAGGGGGCGGAGCCGCTGAATAACCAGAGAGGGAGCCATTGGCAAAAGAGCTCTGCCTGCCTGCTGCTAGGCTCTCTCGGCTCTTCCCGGACGACTCAGCCCAACTCCGGACTCCCCGCAGCGCCCTTGGCAGCAGGGAGCGCCCTGATTCAGCTCGCCAGCTGCACCACTGGCTAGAGACGGGCCTGGCAACAGATCCAGAACCTGAACCTGATCTGGACTCCATAGCAGGAGACACTGAAGCCCTTGAGTCTGTGTCTTGACCACTGCTGGACAACAGGGTCATTGTAAAGCCTAATTTCAGTCCAGAAACAGGCCCTGGTGTGCTCCAGGAAGGGCGTCTGTGGGTAAATGCCCTCGGACATCCCATTGACAACCCCTGCCAATGAACTGGTTAGAAAACCTTGGATCAGTTTTAAAAGGTCCCTTTGATTGATCGCTAGACTTTTATTTTTACAATTTGTAATGGATCCAGGGGGGTGGGGAGTTTTCTCCTTCCTTTCTGTTGAAGAATTCCCCATAAAAAGCATCACAATAGGGGGCAGAATCTAAGCGAATGAAAGCCAGGATAGTTTTCTGTTCCAAGCATCTCCGCAGGGTTCCCAATCCCAGGCACTCTTGATGCCACACTTGGTCTGCACCAGGTTGGTCATACAAATATTTTGAAAAGCCACAAGCAACAGACGAAGAATTTAGATGATTAACTAAATTATCCAAGAATACCTCTTTGAAGATGATTCCATTTCTGACACATGCATGCTTAAAAAGAAAGATGTGCTTCTTTTGGCATTGTTTTTCATTATGTGCAGTGCATATAGTGAGGCTGTGCTCAAATACCTCCCTCCCCCATCACAGCCTCCATTGTGAGCTGAATCATGCACAGATTCAGCTAATGCACCTGCAGCAGTTTCCACAGTCAGTAGCATGGAGGACCTGGCGCACTCTGGAGTGTGTGTGGAAGAGGGACCTGTGCCTCCCTGTGCCACAGTGCCTTAGCGCAGCTTCCAGCTGAAATTATAAACTCTGGATAAGAGTTGCCATATATCTTATTCTTTGGCTGTAGAAAGCACCAGCTGCTAGCTGAACAGAAGAACCTGATTAACAGCAAATCGAAAGCCTGCAAATCAGATGGAATGAACTTTGACGACACATTTTACATAAAAATATTTTGCCCTTGAAACAAAAGCAGTTTACTTAGTTAAACTAAAAATCAGTTGAATTTTAGAAATAAAAATATTGAAAGATGTACATGTGGGGAATGGGAGGAGGAGGAGGACAGGATTTCAGTAAAGAATGCACTTGGGGAAAATATGATTAGAATCATAGAATCGGAGAGTCATGGAATCTTAGATTTGGAAGGGACCCAAGGGTCATCTAGTCCAACCCCCTGCAATGCAGGAATCTCAGCTAAAGCATCCATGACAGATGAGCATCCTGCTTAAAAACCTCCAAGGAAGGAGAGGCCACCACCTCTCATGGGAGTCTGTTCACTGCTGAGTATCTCTTACTGTCAGAAAGTTTTTCCGAATGTTTAGTCAGAATCTACTTTCTTGCAACTTGAACCCATTGGTTTGAGTTCTATCCTCCAGAGCATGCTCCTTCCTCCATGGGACAGCCCTTAAGATATTTGAAGATGGAGAAGAGTCGGTGGAAGAAGATTGGAAGAAATTTAAAATTTACTTACAGAAATATTGTAAAATTTTTGAATGTGAATGACGTTGAAATGAAACGAAGTGGCTCTAGCAATATGCTTAGAAGTTACAATAAGTGAGGAAAATAACTAAGGGTAAAATAAGAGGGTATGAATTTGCTGAACAAACCTATAAATGGAATACAAAAAAGGGAGGTGTGAGGAAGTCATGAAAATAAGTTAATGAGTGGTATAATATTTGAAAGAGCGATTTTTTCTTTTTATTTTTTCTTTTTAAATTTTGTTTTTTGTTTTTTGTCTGTTTTTGTGCTTTTGTTTTTAAACTTTTATTTGTAAAATCTTAATAAAGATTATTAAAAAAAAAAGAAGAAGAAGAAGAAGAAGAAGAAGATGGCTATCATATCTCCTCTCAGTCTCCTCTTTTCCAGGCTAAACATACCCAGCTCCTTCAAGCGCTCCTCATAAGGCTTGGTTTCCAGACCCTTGATCATCTTGTTCATGCTCCTCTGCACACGTTCCAGCTTGTCAACATCCATCTTAAATTGCCATGCCCAGAATTGGACACAGTATTCCAAGTGTGGTCTGACTAAGGCAGAATAGAGTGGTACTATGACTTCCCTTGATCTGGACACTAGACTTCTGTTGATCCAAACTAGAATAGCTTTAGCTTTTTTTGCTGCTGCATCACACTGTTGACTCATGTTAAGCTTGTGGTCCACCAAGACCCAGAGATCCTTTTCAGATATTAAGCCAGGTGTTCCCCATCCTATATTTGTGCATCTGGTTCTTCCTAAGTTCAATAGGGACCTTACATTGGTCCCTATTGAAATTCATTTTGTTAGTTTGGGCCCAGTTCTCCAATCTGTTAAGGTCATTTGAATTCTGATTCTGTCTTCTGCGGCATTAGCTGCAGTTTCGTGTCATCTGCAAATTTGATGAGCATCCCCTCAATTCCTTCATCCAAGTCATTTATAAAGACGTTGAACAACAACGGGCCCTGGACAGAACCCTGCGGCACCCCACTTGTCGCTTTTTCCCAGGACGACGAGGAATTGTTAATGAGTGCTCTTTGGGTTCAGTCAGTCAACCAGCTACAAATCCACCTAACAGTTACCTCGTTCAACCCACATTTTACCAGCCTCCTCATGAGAATATCCTGGGGAACTTTGTTAAAAGCTTTACTGAAATCAAGATACACTATGTAGATACACTATCTCCACAGCATTTCCCTGATCCACCTAGTTTGTAATTCCATCACAAAAAGAAAATAGATTGGTCTAGCATGACTTGTTTTTGAGAAATCCATGCTGGATCTTAGTAATCACAGCATCCTTTTCAAAATGCTCACAGCTCAACTGCTAAATTATCTGTTCTAGGACCTTCCCTGGTATGATGTGAAGCTCACTGGTTGGTAGTTACCTGGTCTTCCTTTACCCCCTTTTTGAAGATGGGGATAACATTTGCCCGCCTCCAGTCTGTAGGGACCTCACCTGTTCTCCAAGAATTCTCAAAGATAATAGACAAAGGCTCTGAAATTACATCTGCAAGCTCCTTTAGTACCCTTGGATGCAGCTCATCAGACCCTGGAGATTCGAATCCATTTCAAGCAGCTAGGTGTTCCCTTACTACCTCTTTTCCTATCTTGGGCTGCAGCTCCCTCCTTATGTTACTGATTCTGTTGTCACCAGGTTGGGCATCGCTTTCCTTTTGGGTGAAGACAGAGGTAAAGTAGGTGTTGAGAAGTTCTGCCTTTTCTCTGTCATCCAATAGCATTTTTCCATCTTCCCCACACAGAGAACCTACCACTTGCTTGTTCTTCCTCTTACTTTGGACATAGCCAAATGAACTTTTTTTTAAACCTCTCTTGCAAGCCTGAGCTCATTCTGAGCTTTTGCCGGCCTGACCTTCCCCCTGTTGGCTACTCGTTGGCTCCTCCTCTGTGATTTCCTCTTTCTTCCATTTCTTATACATGCCCTTCTTAACCCTCAGCTCATCTGTAAGCTCCTTATGCAGCCACGTCAGCTTTCTTTGACGCCTCTCACTTTTCTTTCTTGTTGGTATTGCCTGCATTTGTGCCTTCAATATTTCTCCTTCTAGAAACTCCCATCCTCCTTGGACTCCCTTCACATTGAGTATTTCTGACCATGGGATCACACCCAGTAGCTCCTTCCACTTTTCAAAATTGGCCTTCTTAAAGTCCAGAGTGCGTGCCCGACTACACTCGGTTTCTCCTTGGCTCTGTATCCTGAAACCCAGGAGAACATGATCACTTCCTCCCAAGTTTCCAAGCATGTCCACTTCAGCAATCAGTTCCTCCCTACTGGTGAGGACCAGGTCCAAGATAGACAATCCTCTTGTTGGTTCTTCCACCTTCTGAGAAATGAAATTGTCAGTGAGGCAATGGAGGAATTTATCAGACCTTACACTCTTGGCAGAGTCTGGGTCCCAACAGATATTGGGGAAGTTGAAGTCCCCCATGATTACTATTTTTCTCCTTTTTCAATGCTCTAATAAGGCATCATCCAAGTCTCCGGTCTGGCTTGGTGGTCTATAGCAGACACCCACAGTAAGGTCACTGTCGTTTCTCTCTCCTACATTTTTTACCCATATGCTCTCAATCTGCCTTTCCTGCTCCAGGTCATGGATTTCTTCACAAGTGTACACATCCTTTATATACAATGCTGCTACTCCTCCCTTCCTGTTTGGTCTATTACTTTTTAACAGGTTATTCATCCTGATGTGCTGGAAGAAACCCAGAATTTGTCTTAATGTTAAATTATCATTATGCATAACAGATTTCCAGCTGTGTCTGCCTCTAAAATTTCTCACGATGATTAATGTGTTGTCATTATTGGAAACAGGAGGCCTGTGACACTGCAGGTCATAATATTAAGGTGTAGAAAGCTAATGTTGTATAATATCTCTCTGCACTTTAATTTTCCTCTTTTTAATTTAAAATAGACAGCTGCTTCCTAATTTTTGTCCTACAGGGTCTTTTCTTCTCCAGAGTTCTTATACTTCGCAAACCTCTTGATGACTGAAGCAAACCTGAAATAAAATTGGGGGCATACTTCATTCTTTCAGCTGAATAGGGTAAGAGTCACCTGGCTCAGAGAAACTAACCACTCTTGTTTCAGCATGTCCTTATTCGGGACAGGGGTGTGTGGGAGGCATGTCTCTTCTGAGAGTAGATATGATGTGTTGGGGTTCAAGTGCCTCCAAAATGTGTAAAAGACACTCTTGTTAACAGGCTGCCAATTTTGTTTCCTGCTTGGCAGGGGGTTGGACTCGATGGCCCTTGTGGTCTCTTCCAACTCTATGATTCTATGATTCTAATTACATTGGATTCAGCTTGGATGAAAACCTCAATGAAAACCCGGCTGAAAAGAAGCCAAAAGGATGCCTCTTATATGGGGGTGTCTCAGAATGCATTAATAGAATGGGCACAGTCCATGTCTGGAGGCGGTTGGAGGATGGATGGCGGCTAACAGATTGAGGTTAAATCCTGACAAGACAGAAATACTGTTTTGGTGGGGCAGGGGTTAGACGGGTGTGAGGGACTCCCTGGTCCTGAAAGGAGTAACTGTGCCCCTGAAGGACCAGGTGTGCAGCCTGGGAGTCATTTTGGACTCACAGCTGTCCATGGAGGTGCAGGTCAATTCTGCATCCTGGGCAGCTGTCTACCAGCTCCATCTGGTACGTAGGCTGAGACCCTACCTGCCCACAGATTGTCTCGCCAGAGTGGGGCATGCTCTAGTTATCTCCTGCTTGGACTACTGCAATGCGCTCTATGTGGAGCTACCTTTGAAGGTGACCCGGACACTACAATAATCCAGAATGCGGCAGCTAGACTGGTGACTGGGAACGGCCGCCGAGAACATATAACACCAGTCCAGAAAGACCTACATTGGCTCCCAGTACGTTTCCGAGCACAATTCAAAGTGTTGGTGCTGACCTTTAAAGCCCTAAATGGCCTTGACCCAGTATACCTGAAGGAGCGTCTCCACCCCCATCGTTCTGCCTGGACACTGAGATCCAGTGCCGAGGGCCTTCTGGTGGTTCCCTCGCTGCGAGAAGCCAAGTTACAGGGAACCAGTCAGAGGACCTTCTCGGTAGTGGCACCCGCCCTGTGGAATGCCCTCCCACCAGATGTCAAAGAGAAAAACAACTACCAGAGCTTTAGAAGACATCTGAAAGCAGCCCTGTTTAGGGAAGCTTTTAATGTTTGACAGATTATTGTATTTTAGTATTTTGTTGGAAGCCACCCAGAGTGGCTGGGGAAACCGAGCCAGATGAGTGGGGTATAAATAATAAATTATTATTATTACTATTACTATTACTATTACAGTGGTACCTCGGGTTAAGTACTTAATTCGTTCTGGAGGTCGGTACTTAACCTGAAACTGTTCTTAACCTGAAGCACCACTTTAGCTAATGGGACCTCCTGCTGCTGCCACGCCGCCGGAGCACGATTTCTGTTCTCATCCTGAAGCAAAGTTCTTAACCTAAAGCACTATTTCTGGGTTAGCGGAGTCTGTAACCTGAAGTGTATGTAACCTGAAGCATATGTAACCTGAGGTACCACTGTATTATTATTATTATTATTATTATTATTATTATTATGAGTGGGAACTAATCTTCAGGCAGTAGTAGACTAATCTTGTGGCAGTAGTAGACTGATATATATATATATATATAGAGAGAGAGAGAGAGATAGTAACATAATTTTATTAAAATTCTATGGTGTGCACGGTATAAAAGTAAAAAATGTAGGTAATAAGAGTCATATAACTAGAAGGAAACAATAATTAATAGTGCAAGTCTGACACACTTAACTACTGTCAGTTCTTACCAGATGAACCCTCAAATACTGTGGTTTGGGACTGCACCATGTAGCAGTAGTTTTTGACTAGCAGCGGAAGCCAAAATGAAATGACATATAGACACTGTTTTTCCCCCAAGGTGTACTCAAGGGTACGCAGTACCCGTACCTCTTTGTTTTGGGGGGGTTAAAAAGTGTAACATTTACTGTATCAACTTCATTATGAGTACCTATTTTTCTAGGGAAAAAAGAGATGACATATGGTCTGGTGAGAAATATGAATATGAAAGACTTCCATGATTGTTGCTTCCTCCACATCTTGCTGGTATTCGGTTTATGTTTAGCAGCATACAATTCCAGGATGAACAATTCCAGTGATTTGCGCTCAAGAAATCTCTACTTTCAGAGAGACCTGTGGAAGGAAGTTACAGCAGATAAGAATATAGTTGTGCTTATATTGGCTCTAGAGAATATTAAAAGATCATGGCTTTGCCCATGAAAGAAATGGATCACAACACAAAACTGGTGATCTAGGAGGCAGATAGCCAAGGGAAGACAACCCTGTTAGTTCCTCAGATCATCAGATGAAGGCCTCCTAGTACTGCAGCCTTCAGAAAATAAATCATGCTGAAGGAGGGTCTTCATAGTAGTAGCATCTTCCATCTGGAACAGCGTCCTCTTAGAAATAAGTTATGCGCCAATGGAATTACGTTTCCGGCACATCTTGAAAACGTATCTGTTTATTCAGGCATTTCCTGGCCATTAATACCATTCACCCAGATGGCTGGTTGCTGTGATTATTGTGAATTGTTATATTATGGTGGATCGTGTATTATTGTTTTAATGCAGTGGTAAGGAATATTTTCCAGCCAGAAAGCCGGATCCTGGGTTCCCCCACCCCCAGCAGACCCCTTTGATAGCTGGGTGGGTCCTTAGATATTTATTATCTGCAGAGATGTAATTTCTTCATTAAAGAAGTCATAGGAAAGGATGTTCGGGAACAATATTTTGCTCAGAACATTATAATCAGGGTTCTGTATACTCTCAATAAAAATCCTATTCCAGGAAAAGTTGAATTCCAAAACCCATATGTGTTATGCAAATTTTCCTAATTTGCCCAGTTCTGCAACTTTTAGAGTTTTGCATTATTTGTTCTTGTTTTGCTAATTACAGTTTTTTAAAAAGCGCTATACAGGACAGTGATCCTAATTCTCACTCAACTATTGGAAAACCTGTTTGGCTACTTATCTGGCTTCTGGGATTCCTCCTTATGTCACACCTTCATATGTAGATTTATAGCCACAAGAATTAGAAACTTGCTTTTCCTGTAAGCTGAAGTTCCTGAGACATAGCCTGTGTTCTGGTAGACTGAGAGCAGGTACACAGCCCTAATTACTGGTATATAAGGCACTGCATTAGGAGGGAGGTTTTAGCCCTGCCGTGTTCTTGTAAATGTACCAGTATAGTGATGTCTTTGTATTGAGTTGTGGTCAAGATAAAGCTACATAAGTGGAAGAGAAGGCGCTGGATTTGGATTTAGAGAATAAACCTAGGTGAAAGGCGTCTGTTTGGTAGCTATCCAGGAAAACACTATTTTCAATTGACCCTGGCTGTTCAGCAGTGGGGTGAAGGCTTCCTGGCTGACTTTGTGTCTCCTTTGTGTTGTGTATTGTTGGTTGGCTTGCTTGCCATGTTTCTTATTGTATTGAACTTCAAATTAAGTTCAGATGCTACATTTGAAGAGAAAACTCAATTCTGTGAGTCACTTTCTTCCCTTACCACGCACAGAAGTTAACTTGCAAATTGAACTCTTTTGTATTCATCAGCCCTCAGGATTCCCTAGTCTTCCCAATCCTGGTGCATTTTCAATCTGAGGATTGGATCACAAGTACCCAGAGTTTCTGTCTGCACATAAATGCATTACTAGAGCATTTAAAATGCTACTGTCAATAATGTGCTAAGGGGAGGAGAAGATATTGCTGCTGCTTTCTTCCTACTCTCTCTGGAAATTAGCACGTGTACAGGATTGTAGAATAGATACTAGCTAGGTTTTAACCAAACTTTCATTTCCTCAGGTATTGGTAGTCTGTCCTTCCTCATTCCAAAGCCTTGGAGTGAATTATAATGTTAAAAACAAGAACCTATACACCACACAAACCAAACAAAATCTCCAGTTCTCAAGGAAAAGAATGCCAGCCCCCCTCTTCTGGACCAAGCTCTGGTTTTGAGAAATATCCAATAGAAGAGAGTACCACAACTGTAGGGCAGCCTAGGAGAACACCTCTCTGTGTTGTTGCTCTTCCAACTTGGTTCTTGAATGGTAAAGTCAAGGAAGCAGTTTCTGCTGATCTGTTAACAGTTGTGAGATAATAAAGCAAGCAGGTGGTCTCCAGTAAGTGTTGGGCGTAAGGCCTAAAACTTTATGCAGCCCACAGCTCCTTGGGGAGGAAGGGTGGGATATAAATTAAACAAATTCAGCAACAGCAGCAGCTGTGAGCTGGTAGAACAAACCCAGCACCTTGAAATGTGCCTTGAATTTTTTTGGGTGGGGGGACCAGGTTCATAAGCTAATCTGCTTGAACGTTTGCCCTTAAATTTCAATTTTCTGTCCATTTGATTTATGGCTAGGTTTATCAAAACCCTTAATTTACATTGTTTAAATTCCATATTTCCTCATTTGAATGAAAAGTTTTTCACTTCTTCTTAGGAAACAAAGAGGCCCAGTTTCTGTGAGTCTCCAGGTAAAATGAATTCCAGAGGTGAGAGACTTTCCCTAAGTATTTCCTGGACAGCTTTATAGATTGTGATGACTCATAGGAATGTGGAAGTGGATTTATATGCCAAACCCAGGCCATTTAGGCTTGTGTACATCATGGCCACCATTTTGACCTCATACTGGAAAGCAGCAGGGAGACAGTGGAGACCCTAAAGTCCTGTTTCAGGGCACTCTGTGCAGCTGAACCCCATCAGAAATTTTGTTCCATGTGTGAAAAGAAAGGAAGCCACAAGAAAGAACAGGGGAAAGTGATGGTTTCAGCTCCTGCGTGGAAAAACCCCCAGGCTTTGTCTACGTGACCAAATGATAATCTTGAATTTGAGAACTTGCATTATTAATTTGGGGATGAGCAGAAGCCTTTTAAATCACCAGTTTAAAAGTCTTGCCAAAAAGGTGTATACACACACACACACACACACACACACACACACAATCACAACCCCTGTAGGAAAATTCACATTTACCCCACACTTTCTGTACTACTGCAGAGGAGCAGGGGACTATGCACATAACCCCACAAGAAAATTCACATTCTCTTTGTTGCAGCAATGTGTTGGGATTGACTCACCCACAAAACCCCTGCTTGTTCAAGTGGTTTACTCATGTGAGCAGTGCATCGCTTGCATAGCATGCTGCCCTTTTCTTTCCAGGAGCTGGGGAATGGCAAGTTCCTTGTGTCATCTTGTAGAAACGTGCTGCTTCCTTGAGTAGTCCATTTCTAAGGCCAGTTTCTTTGTCCAGCATCTTTGGCCCATCAAATGGACGCAGCCGACTCTCACTTGCCCTTGACTTGAAAGTGTGAAGCAACCTCTACTCAACAGGTTTATGTTTAATGGAAGGCAACTCTTAGAATTTCTGTAATTGTGTGTCAGGTTCTATCTAGGGAGCTATTAAAAGGGGTGAAGGAATTGCAATCCCGTATCAGTGTCTAGCGTACTTTGGTTGACTTGCATGCAAGGGGCCTCTTCAAAATTCTGAGAAACACTTTTAAGGCCTGAGTGTCCTGCTCAGCATAACGTGGAGAGAGACTGAGATTGCCTCGCTGAACTCTCATTATGGTCACTAATTTCAGCAAGGGATGATTTCAGAGAGTTTGGAATATTTCTGCCAACTTTGAATGAGACTCTTATGCTTGAGATTGTTCACTGAATGACACAGTTTTAAATAATGGAAGCAGGAACTTGGCCTGCCATGAATTTGTTATGACTGACTAACAGCGGAAACTCTGGGTTTTCTTTCTTTCTTTCTTTCTTTCTTTCTTTCTTTCTTTCTTTCTTTCTTTCTCTCTTTCTCTCTCTCTCTCTCTTTCTTCTTCTTTCTTTCTTTCTTTCTTTCTTTCTTTCTTTCTCTTAATTACTTCACTTTTTAACAGAGATGGTAAAAGGCAATAAATCATAAATGTACAGTTTTCATGAGGCGCCATGCAGTGCTTTTTTCCTAAAAAAATGTTTAGGGGTACTCTCATTTTCCTACTCATGTTGAAATACTGCCCCTCAATGAGGCCAAACTTAGATTCACAAAATGTTAAGGGGTATGCGTACCCCTGTGTTCCCCGAGGGAAAAAACCTCTGGTGCCATGTATGTTGATAGTACAATACATTAACAATGTAAAAACAGACAGAAGAATTTGGTAGAGTTAATTCAGAAAGCAAATAAAAATCAATGAACATGCATAACCTTCCATACATGTGTTTAATGTGTGCAGGTACATTAACTATAGGTTTGCTTTGTTCTGTCATTACTCTGTCAATGTTGTGATCTCTCCAGGTATGGGGTGTTCAAATAAATTTAAAAAGTGCAGGACTGTAGTTGAAATTCACCAAGGAGCTGCTCTGAAAAGAGCTGTCATACAAAACCACCAGTGCAAATTGCATGCGGATGGGTGGTCTTGTGGTCTTGTAAGCCAGTCTGAAGGTGGTGGGCCCCAAGGTTAGAAAAAGTACGAGATCATATTCCCAAAACACCACTGGTGGGATTGCGAAGCAGGATGGGCAGTTCACCAAGGAGAGGAACTGAACTTTATTGCCTGAATAGTGCAAATCTAACTTTGCCATCAGTTGGCATGCCATGGCTGTGATAAAGCTGATAACAATGTTAACCAGCACAAGCTGGTTAAAATACAGTATTATTGTCTAATAAAAAGCACAGGGAGAAATTGGTGATATTGTTAGCCACCAGTACAGTACCTGGCTTGTGTCAGTGATTCCCCATCTCTGTGCTGCAAGAAATATGATGAAGGGGACCTGTGATTCCATAGCACCTGTTCACAGATGAGGCTGCCCACTTGGCATGAGCTCTGGTCTTGCATTATTCAGATAAGTCTCCACTATAGTTGGGTGGTTCCAGTTACATTCCGACGTTCAGTCATTCCTAGAGTCAAGGCACAGCAGAATTAGCTACCCTCAGAGGAGGAGGCCAGTTGTGTGAGTTGTACTTCTGAACTTGCCATCTCTTAATCTAGAGTTATGCTCAAGACAGATTGAGGGAGGGGCTCTTCAGAGGTTGACTAACTCTAAAAAGTAATCATTTTCTAGTGTAAGTGTGCCTCCAATTTAATTTTTTATTTTTGGCGGGTGTTCCCAAACATTTAAGAAGCACAAACCAGTGCACGAAGCAAGGTTACATGTGTCTACTTGGAATTTCAAACCTATTATTGGGAGATAATGCAGTCCAAATTTGTTGGAACACTTTTGCTGATCCACCCCAAATCAGTGGTTAGAAAATGCATTACCTCGCAGAAGTTAAAACAAGAAATGGTTTTTCCGGAGGTGGTGATTGTTTTACAAGACCAACTTCTGAAAGTTTGGTGTATGACTAATCCTTACTACATTGTGTCTTTGTATATCTTCCTAATTTAAGAGAAGTGTTCTTGGGGGGGGGGGGATCTTGTAATGTTTGGTAGGACCAAGGCTTTTTTCAGTCCCAGCACCTCTCAGGTGGGCGCCATTTGCATTCTAAGAGAACAAGGGAGGTGTTCAGGGTGAGTTCCAGCACCTCTTGTGCTAGAAAAATAGCACTAGCTAGGACTAGCCAGAAGTTTATTTCTGCTTCTTATTGTTATGGCACAGTTCCATCAAGAGCTCAGAAAGCACAGCTCCCTGCCCCAAGGAGTTTACAAAGGGGCAGTAATACAGGGGGAGAGGCAAAAAATCGGGAAGACAAGGAAGGAGCAGTGTGAGAGGTGCAAACAAAAGGACAGAGAGGTTTTTAAAAATGGTTAATGACTTGTCAGTAATCTTGGTGGTCGCTGTGGAAGAGGCGGGAAAGCTTTCTCAGCACAACATTCCCCAAGGGCTTCCATCGGGGGCTCGCAGGTCAGTGGTGTGCAGGACCAGAAGCTTGTGTGAATGCCTGGAGGCGGTTGGAGGATGAATGGTGGCTAACAGATTGAGGTTGAATCCTGACAAGACAGGAAGCGGGCAGGTGTGAGGGACTCCCTGGTCCTGAGTGGGGTAACTGTGTCCCTGAAGGACCAGGTGCGCAGCCTGGGAGTCATTCTGGACTCGCAGCTGTCCATGGAGGTGCAGGTCCATTCTGTGTCCAGGGCAGCTGTTTATCAGCTCCATCTGGTATGCAGGCTGAGACCCTACCTGCCCGCAGACTGTCTCGCCAGAGTGGTGCATGCTCTGGTTATCACTCGCTTGGAGAGTGGCTGGGGGGACCCAGCCAGATGGGCGGGGTATAAATAATAAAGTATTATTATTATTATTATTATTATTATTATTATTATTATTATTATTATTATTATCAGAATAATGGCAGCCTCTGTACAGTTGGCTGCATTCCAGTCATGCAAAAATCAGGAACTTTCTGCACTCCTCTCCCCATGCACACCCACCTGCCCACACCTCTAGTATATCCGTATTGTGAGGAGCGGGCTGTGGTTGAGATGGGCCGGTTACAAAATCACTTTACCAGGGAAAGTGCGGGTGGGAAATGGCTTCAGAGTGAACCAGAAAGTCCTTTCTCAATTGTCTGGAGAAAGGATTTATTTCCTGGTTAATTTTGAAGACATTTCCTAGTGTGTGTGTTATCAGCTGATTGTTGGTGCTTGCAAAGTGTTGTGCTTAGGGCTTTGTAGGGACCACTGATCAGCAGGGCACGCAACCCCTTTTTGACCCCAAACAGCTTCGTGGGCCAAATGGGACCTGGCAGGACTCATTAGGGCTGCCAACTGGAGATTCTTTACTGCTGTGCCTGGCCTGGTACAGCCAACCCCCGTACTCTTGGGGGCTGGGAGAGATGGAGGGCAGAGGAAAAGTCTCAGGGGCCACATTTGGCTCCACAGTCCATGGAAAGAACATCTCGTTCCTCCAAGAGGTGACTAATTGAACACAACCGTCCTGTTGTTTTTGTAAACAGATGGATCTTTCGGTAGAAACCCTCTACAGCTTAATGCAGGAGCGCCAGAAAAGATATGCCAAATACGCTGAGCAGATCCAGAAGGTCAATGAGATGTCTGCCATCTTGCGTCGCATCCAGATGGGCGTCGACCTGACCATTCCCCTGATGGAGAGACTGAATGCCATGCTGCCCGAGAGCGAGAGGCTGGAACCGTTTACCATGAGCCCTGACAGAGAGCTCAAGCTGTAGTTTTCTGATACAGCCTTCAGTCATCTTTTTCCTGGACCCTACTTGATAAGGAACTTACTTGGAACACGCTTCACAAGCCAGAGTGAGTAGAGCAGAGGTATCAGTTCTGTGTTAGGTAGAAAGACTGTGTTTGGCTTGCAGGGAATGTTCAATACACACATCAACTTGGAATGAAATGCCATTTCTTACCTCTCCTGCTCCCAGCTGCCTCCCACCACTGCCTCCACCCACCAAAACATTGCTTTAACAAGGTTCAGATTTAAACCTTCACATCCTTCCTCTACTGTTGTGCACATTAGTGTGCTTACTGAGGAATCCTTCCAGCTGCAGAGGATTCTGGGGCATGCTCTAATGTAGTTTTTCAACTGTTTCTTGTAAGATTGGTGTTGGCAAACAAACTGCCCACAAGAGCTTCACCATCATTGCCAGCCTTCCTCTCGAACACACCTGAATTCTACAACTCACTCCTAGCAATTCCAGCATACACATGAGTGTGAAAAACACAGAGAAGAGGAAGTTTGATGGTCATTGTTCTGGAGCAGGGTCCCAGTTTGGGCCATGAGGCCATTTCCCCTAAACCATGTCCACCTGCACATCATGTGTGGGGCAGGTAGAGACATGGCTAGATTCAGCTTTGCAACTTGCTCACACAGCCAGTCTCTGCAGAAAACAGCATTGCCATCCTGTGCTAAGTGCTTTGCACAAGTATAGGGCAAACCCCCTTGTGCTGTGGTTCCCAAGCGCCCAATAACCAGTAAGCTGTCAGGCACTTGAGAAGCGCTGTGGAAGGGACTTTGACAGAGGGGTGAGACAACCTGCCTGCCAATCATATGAAGTCATAAGTCAATCTGGTGATTGATAGGTGAGTCATCTTGACCACCTGTTGTTGACCTGTGGTGGTGGGCAGGATCTCCCTCCTTTAGGGTTTTTCTTTAAATTGGCTTCTTATTTTATAGGGCTATTAAATGTGCAACTGCTTGAGCTATGTGACTATCACAGCTTTGCAGGCAGCAGAGCTAGAGCCTGGGTGATGGTTTAGGCTGGTGTTTCCAACACCTGAATGAAAGGAGTGCCTCTTGCCCTATCCTATTAATTTGCTTTGCCAGATGATTCTTAACACGATGGATAAAGCATGACGAGGCAAGGTTATGTCCATATCCAAAGGAAACTGTAAAGCCTGCTACGCTGGGAAAGGTTGGCTCATATGCCAAAGGCACCTCAGAGGTATGCCATAAAAATGCCACCTTGCTGTTTGCAGTTGAATCTCTCCAAAGATGGCTGCTTTATGGTCTCAGTTCAGGGGCAAGGCCATGCTAGTTTGGACTGATGTCTCCTGCTCTGTAATTCTGGTGCGGCTTTGAAGCTGTGCTGTGCCTAGAATTAAAAAGGGTTTGGAGGCTATTTCAGAGTTGCCTTCTGCATTTCAAACACTTTTATTTATGTAAAGCACTTGATTTTGATCCAAGCCTATGTAGTACACTAGTGTGGAAGTCTTCAGTCTGTGGATGTAGCTGCTTCACCAACTGGAGCGATTGCCGCTTTGTTTTCCCTATGTGATTCCTTTGCTGGCTGGGTCTGAGGAATCCTAATATTGTCATATTATTCAGTTTTGTTCTGGCACACTCAAATTCCCTCTTATCCCCAAGTCTTTGAAGGAAGGAATGGAAAGTTGCTTTTATCTGTTATTACTTAGCTTGAGAGATGAATCCAAGAGTGAAAAGGAAAAAGAAGACACTTGATACTCCTCTCTGTGGTAGCAGGGTCTACGTGGGGGTAGCCACTGGAGAAGGGACTCCTGGTGGGGAAAAAGGAAATCTGCTGTATTGCTCCAAGGCTGAAGAAGGGATTGGCAAAGTCTGTCTCCTACAGCTCTTACTACTGTATATGTTTCCAGTGGTATATGTATATGTAACCACTTGTTCTCAGAAGTGTGCACTCTTCCTTTGAAAAGGAGAAGCAACCACTAAATCATGATTAAGGAAGTGAGAGGAAAATGTCTAAAAAGGGCTATGCTTAACTATCAGAAATGATTACGAATAGTAGGAGAGCTTTTACCCAAATACACATGAGCAATCTGTGGTTTGAGGTCAGCGACAGAGTGCCTCTTCAGCTAACAGAAATTCCACACAGTGGCTAAGCATGCAACATCTTATTTTAAGGAATGCTTTTTTCCAAAGAAGCTATTCATCAGGTCCTTTTCAAAAATAACCCTTGAGTTATGTAGTTCATGCCCCCTTGAATCCTGGTTGGCACACGCCTGCCCTCCCTTCTTTTAGAGGGAAGTATTTTATTGTGCCTTTTTTCTTTGATTTTACCTGATAGTTTTGGAGTTTGACAGCTGTACCATTATTTTATATTTTTGTCTTCTGCATTATTTTGTTGGCACAATTGCTTATTAATTCTAAATAACTATTTTGGTTGAAAATTAGTATGGTAAATAAATAATAAGCAATCTTGCATGGATGGCTGCCAAGGTGTTGCAAAAACCCCCAGATGCAACCAAAAGTGGGGGAAGGGTTCAGCTGTAGTTCTAGAAGATTCTAATGTCATATTCTGATTGCTTTACTTTCAAAATATGGCCTGGTCTCTTAAAAATGGATGCAAGTTAGTGTTATTTCTGCATTACACTTTTTGTTGTACAACACAACTCTAGCTAAGAAATAGCATTTAGCAGACCAGCTGGCCTTTGAAATGCTAAAGCCATATTTGGAACAATATGCTCAGTGTTGCCAGATTCCAGCACTGGTAGTCAAAAGGCATACACTGAAGGCTGATAACATGTTCTTTGGACGCATTATTCTAAAAGCTGTGCTCTAGGAAAATGTTATCACACCACTTTGCTTCTCATTTTGGGGGACCAGTTCTGCTTGCTTTATTGACTACAGTTCTAGTCAGGAAAACCTTTGAGCTATTTTCACTGCAAGTCATGTCTACTCAAAAGTAAGCCTCATTTAGTTCAATGGCTCTTACTTTTCAGGTAAGTGGGTACAGGATTGAAGCCTTAAAGTATGGAGGGGAAAAATAAATGTCTTCATTACTCATTCTGCTCCAAGCATGTATTCACAAAGCTGTCCACCAGGGTGGAACTTGGCAGGCAAACACACTGAATTCCTGAAATACATTGAATTGTATTGGATCTGTTGAGAGCCAAATTTGGCACAGTGTTCCATTTAATTATGTGTAATAGCAGTAGAAAATGTAACATGTACAAATATATTGTGCATTGGACTCCTGCGTAAAAGTGCAAAGAGTTATGTAGTTAGCGAACCATCAAGGCAGGTGGGTATTTCGGTCCAAGCAGCTGATATGCCCCTCGTGAGCTAGCAAGAGAGATGCCATATGCAGATTTCCAGACTGGATTGGGAACCCGGAAAGCGCATCTGCTTTGCAGTGTGTATTTGGCTATGATGCAACCTCATCACTCTTAAATTTTAAGCATATTTCTATCCAGTTGGAATGCAGGTAGAAATGGATCTCTCTAACCATTTTCTCAATCTGCATTTGCGCTTTTGAGCACAACTGTTATCTACTGTAATAATTTAATTCTGAGGAAAACCTGTAGGTGATCCTTACTGAGACTTGGCTTGCTAGGGTACCCAGATGTTAAAATGCTCTGCAGTGAAAACACATTGCTTGCCTCCTTTTCCTAGATCAGTGGTTTTCAAAGTGGAATTTCCTTTTGGGGAAGTTGTCCCTCCAGGAGTCTGTGAAATGTGATCCTATGCTGTAATTTCTGCCCTCACAGTTCTGTCTAACACTTATGAAAACTGTGCTCTAGAACATGCCCCAGAAACTTCAGGGAATCCCCCCAGGCAGACGGGCAGCATTCTTCAGGGTTTTTAAGTGCTTGCTGAAGGTGCACATTTGGACGTCTAATGTGTTCATATTTTTAGGCCTTGGAAATAGAGAAGGGGGAATCAGTGGTGGTGAAGCAGTTTCTGACAGCTTTGTGTCAGGTGCACTGTGTAGTTTCCTTTTATTGCAATGCAACTTGTACAAATTTGATGGCTCTTGCATTACATTGCAAGATGTAGATGCTACTCTAACACAATGTAATTTCAGCTGGGAATATTTATTACTGTTTGGTTTTATTATTAATTAAAGGACATGTGACATGCCAGCTTTCTTCTGGGTTGTGTTTCTGGTGTTTGATTTTTAAGAAATAGCCCGGCTGTTCTATCAGCAGATGGAAAACCCTCCTTACTCCCACCATTTCCCAAAAACAGAGTCCCCTGAAGTCCTGTTGCTATCACTCCAGTTGTTCCCCACACTTCACTTCCCCCTGACTTGACAACTGGGAGTAAGATGGTGTTTCTTAGTTGGCTGGATTTGGCTTTGTGTCTGCCAGTTGCTGACCTGTGCTTAAAAGAAATATTTTAAGTATTTGTATATTATAAAATAGGACTAAATACAGACTGATCCTGGACTCAATAGTGATGTGTGCTCATACTACTCATCTCCCCAGAGTGATGTTAAGGGGAAGGCTACCTGCATGGCGTTGGAGTGCCCACTGACACCAATGGCTGAGGGGAGGGGTTGCAATTCAGAAGCCATTTTGCCTATAAAATTTGATCTTGACCATATTTTTGATTTGCTCTTTTGTCCACTCATAGTTTAGATAAGGGAATCACATGGAATAGACAGATAGTATAGGACCAATTAAGACTTAATATTAACACTTCTTATACGTGGTCACAGTAACTCTGACATCCTAGCAAGGTAGGCCGTTAGCATCCCCATATTGCAGTTAAGGTGCTAAAGGTAAGATTGAGGCTTTGTCAGCCTCATGAGAGCCAGTGTGGTGTAGTGGTTAAGAGCGGTAGACTCGTAATCTGGGGAACCGGGTTTGCGTCTCCGCTCCTCCACCTGCAGCTGCTGGGTGACCTTGGGCCAGTCACACTTCTCTGAAGTCTCTCAGCCCCACTCACCTCACAGAGTGTTTGTTGTGGGGGAGGAAGGGAAAGGAGAATGTTAGCCGCTTTGAGACTCCTTCATAGAATCATAGAATCATAGAGTTGGAAGAGACCACAAGGGCCATCGAGTCCAACTCCCTGCCAAGCAGGAAACACCATCAGAGCACTCCAGACATATGGTTGTCAAGCCTCTGCTTAAAGACCTCCAAAGAAGGAGACTCCACCACACTCCTTGGCAGCAAATTCCACTGTCGAACAGCTCTTACTGTCAGGAAGTTCTTCCTAATGTTTAGGTGGAATCTTCTTTCTTGTAGTTTGGATCCATTGCTCCGTGTCCGCTTCTCTGGAGCAGCAGAAAACAGCCTTTCTCCCTCCTCTATGTGACATCCTTTTATATATTTGAACATGGCTATCATATCACCCCTTAACCTCCTCTTCTCCAGGCTAAACATGCCCAGCTCCCTTAGCCGTTCCTCATAAGGCATCGTTTCCAGGCCTTTGACCATTTTGGTTGCCCTCCTCTGGACACGTTCCAGTTTGTCAGTGTCCTCCTTGAACTGTGGTGCCCAGAACTGGACACAGTACTCCAGGTGAGGTCTGACCAGAGCAGAATACAGTGGCACTATTACTTCCCTTGATCTAGATGCTATACTCCTATTGATGCAGCCCAGAATTGCATTGGCTTTTTTTGCTGCCGCGTCACACTGTTGGCTCATGTCAAGTTTGTGGTCAACCAAGACTCCTAGATCCTTTTCACATGTACTGCTCTCAAGCCAGGTGTCCCCCATCTTGTATTTGTGCCTCTCATTTTTTTTTTTTTTGCCCAAGTGCAATACTTTACATTTCTCCCTGTTAAAGTTCATCTTGTTTGTTTTGGCCCAGTTCTCTAATCTGTCAAGGTCGTTTTGAAGTGTGATCCTGTCCTCTGGGGTGTTAGCCACCCCTCCCAGTTTGGTGTCATCTGCAAATTTGATCAGGATGCCCTTGAGTCCATCATCCAAGTCGTTGATAAAGATGTTGAATAAGACCGGGCCCAAGACAGAACCCTGTGGCACGCCACTAGTCACTCTTCTCCAGGATGAAGAGGAACCATTGATGAGCACCCTTTGGGTTCGGTCAGTCAGCCAGTTACAAATCCACTGAGTGGTAGCATAGTCAAGTCCGCATTTTACCAGCTTCTTTACAAGAATATCATGGGGCACCTTGTCAAATGCCTTGCTGAAATCAAGGTAGGCTACATCCACTGCGTTCCCTTCATCTACCAGGGTTGTAATTCTGTCAAAAAACGAGATCAGGTTAGTCTGACATGACTTATTTTTCAGAAATCCATGCTGACTATTGGTGATCACAGCATTCCTTTCTAGGTGCTCACAGACTGTTTGCTTAATGATCTGCTCCAGAATCTTCCCTGGTATTGATGTCAGACTGACTGGGCGGTAATTATTTGGGTCCTCTCTTTTCCCCTTTTTGAAAATAGGTACAACATTTGCCCTCCTCCAGTCTGCCGGGACTTCGCCTGTTCTCCAGGAATTCTCAAAGATGACTGCCAGTGGTTCTGAAATCACATCTGCCAGTTCTTTTAATACTCTTGGATGCAGTTCATCTGGCCCTGGAGACTTGAATACATCTAAACTAGCCAAGTATTCTTGTACTATCTCCTTAGTTATTCTGGGCTGTGTTTCCTCTGCTGAATCATTTGCTCCAAATTATTCAGGTCGGGCATTGTTTTCTTTATCGGAGAAGACTGAGGCAAAGAAGGCATTGAGGAGTTCAGCCCTTTCTGTGTCCCCTGTTTGCATTTCACCATCTTCTCCTCTGAGTGACCCCACGGTTTCTTTGTTCTTCCTTTTGCTACGAACATACCCATAAAAGCCTTTTTTGTTGCTTTTAACCTCTCTAGCAAGCCTGAGTTCATTTTGTGCTTTAGCTTTTCTGACTTTGTGTCTACACGTGCTGGCTATTTGTTTGAATTCCTCTTTGGTGGTTTCCCCCCTTTTCCATTTTTTGTACACATCCTTTTTTAATCTTAACTCAGTTAAAAGTTCTTTAGATAGCCACCCTGGCTTCTTTAGGCACCTTCCATGTTTCCATCTCATTGGTATTGCCTGAAGTTGTGCTTTTACTATCTCCCTCTTAACAAACTCCCAGCCATCTTGAACTCCCTTTCCTTTTAGTATTACTGTCCATGGGATCTCACCCAGCACTTCCCTAAGCTTTATGAAGTCGGCTTTCTTAAAGTCGAGAAATTGAGTCCTAGTATGCTTGGCTGCTCCTTTCCGCTGTATAGTAAACTTCAGAAGAGCATGATCACTCGCGCCTAATGATCCTTCCACTTCTACCCCACTAACCAGGTCATCAACATTGGTTAGGACCAGATCTAAAATGGCTGTTCCTCTTGTTGCTTCTCCCACTTTCTGGACATGAAGTTGTCTGCAAGGCCAGTGAGGAATCTGTTTGACCTTATGCTCTTGGCTGAGTTTGACATCCAACAAATATCCGGGTAATTGAAGTCCCCCATTACTACTATCTCCCTTCCTTTTGCATGCTTGGCCATCTGTTCCAGGAAGGCATCATCTATGTCCTCCGTTTGGCTTGGGGATCTATAGTAAACTCCCACAATGAGGTCACTGTTATTCTTCTCTCCCTTAATTTTGACCCAAATGCTCTCACTTTGGCTTTGAGGTTCTAAATCTTGGATCTCTTCACAGGTATACACATCCCTGACATATAACGCCACTCCTCCTCCTTTCTTGTCTGGTCTGTTTCTTTGAAATAGATTGTATCCCTCCATTATTACATTCCAATCGTGGGATTTATCCCACCAGGTTTCAGTGATTCCTATTATGTCATATTTAGTTTGCTGTACCAGGAGCTCAAGCTCATCTTGTTTATTTCCCATGCTTTGCGCATTAGTGTACAGACATTGAAGTCCATTAATCATTCCCCCGTGTCTCTTATTTAAGGATTTTCTCCTCCCACCACTAGGTCTGCATGCTCTTTGCTCCATTCGGTCTATGACATTTGGATGATCATCTTCATCAATTGATAGACTCCTACCTTCAGGAGCACTGTCTCCCTCCCCCACATTAGTCAGTTTAAAGCCCTCCTGATGAGGTTTCTGAGATTTTTTGCAAAAACATTCCTCCCAACCGTTGTGAGGTGCAGCCCATCGCTTGCCAGAAGTCCATCTTCAAGAAACTGCATTCCGTGATCTAAGAATCCAAACCGTTCCTGTTTGCACCATTTGCGAAGCCAGTTGTTCACTTCCACTATTTTTCCCTCTCTCCCTGGGCCACGTCGTTCAACTGGGAGGACAGATGAGATGACAATTTGTGCATTTAATTGCTTCAATTTCCTGCCCAGAGCCTTGTAATCTCTTTTGATCTTCTGGAGGCTATTGCTTGCAGTGTCATTGGTTCCCACATGAACCAAGAGGAAGGGGTATTTGTCAGTGGGTTTTATGATTCCTTGCAGTCGTTCAGTTACATCTTGGATCTTAGCCCCGGGGAGACAGCACACTTCCCGAGACATCTTGTCAGGCCCACAGATCACTGCTTCTGTTCCCCTCAGTAGGGAATCCCCTATCACCACTACACGCCTCCTCTTAGGTCTGGTCGGGGTTCTTCTGTGAGCTGTCGGTTCCAAGGTCGCCTGGACATTCCCAGAGGACTGCCTTTGCTCCTCGTCTTCATATACCTGATCGACTGTAATGAGGGAGAGTTCCTCAAATGGAGTCTGCTCTTCGTCTTCCATGCTAGGGGAAAGGACCTCAAAGCGATTGCGTATTTCTAAACAATCAGAGCGAACCCTGGGCCTCCTACTTCTTTGAGTCACGTTTCTCCATATATCTGGCTCCTGTGTTGGTGAACTAGCCACCATCTCAGGGGAGTCCCCTGTCTCTTCCTTGGTGGAGACGGTGTGCTCTGTTGCTTCCAAGAAGACTTCCAGCTCTCTAATTCTTTGGAGCGTAGCTACACGTTCCTCCAGTTGCTGGACTTTGTCTTTTAAGAGGGCAATCAACATGCAATTGCTGCAGGTAAAGCTGCCTGAAACCTTTGGCAAGATGGCAAACATTGCGCAGGAACCACAGGCAGTGGTTCAGGTAGTGATAAAGCGGGATATCAAATCCAAAGTCCTCTTCTTCTTCTTCTTCTTCTTCTTCTTCTTCTTCTTCTTCATGGTGGAGGTAAGATTTGAACTGGGGGTGTCCTGGGTTAGTTTTCAACCATCAGCCTCCACTTAGAAGTAGTATGTATATGGTTTTCTTCTGATATAATCCATGTAATTCTTTGATCCAGTGTTAGATCCATCCATGTGGAGGCACAAACTAAACCCTCCTAGTAATGTATATGATTGTGTCCTAATAAAGTTGAAATATGATTACACTTGAAGTCTGATGTGCAACTGGGGTTGATACTGCACACTTACTAGCAACTCAATCTAGTTGTGAAAGCTCTGATCAGTTTGATTTTGATTCCACCAGTTTCTCCAATATCCTCTTTTTTACAAGGACAGCAATGCATCACAGGCCCTTTGATCCTTGCTTCTTCAGCACAGACAGTTTGTACTTCGTTTTCAGCAAGGGGTACCAAAAAAATCCCTAGGTGTTATTTGGCAAAATACATTTGTGGCAGCATCAGCAGTGAATGGCATTCCTAAAAGGCTGCACTATGCATGGAAACAGTGATTGGTGAAACGAAGTGTCCATGTTCCCCTCACAACTAGTGTCTTTTTGTATCTCATAACCACTGAGCATTAATGCTTTTTGTACTCTCCCTTCAATTTTTGAATGAGCCAAATGCCAGTGTAATCATACATATGAAACTAGAGTACATGACACAGAGTTAGGTAGAGTTTCAACCCCTTGGACCTAGAGTTGAAAATAAACATTTCTAGAGGGGAGAATGAAGAGCACGATCTCTTCTCCGAAGTAGAAAGCCCTTCTCTTTAAGAGCAGCAGCCTGCACTGAAAACAGTGCTACCAAACTTTCTTGGAAAGCTGAAGGGCACCACCTAGTTGAATTTAGTTTTGAACAAAACAAAAACAAAGCTCCACCCCTTTGCCTCTTTTGGCTCCCCCTACAAAAAAGCTCAGTTTTGCCACCAGTTGTTCCTGCCACAGGCAAATATTTCATGCAGTTAGGGATAGGTCGTTATTTGGCAACAATTAAAATCTATCCTAAAATCTTAACACACCTGTCTGCAATTGTATTTCTCTGCTGACCTGTTCAGTGCTTAAACCTAAACACCTGCTACTTGGATAATAGTTTTGATGAATAGTTTGTCAGAACGTTCTCAGAGGATTAGAGTAGGGTCACATATGTCCACAGCCCTTAGCCTTAACACCGGCTCACCACAGGGTTGTGTGTTGAGTCCCCTGCTCTATGCTCTCTATACGTATGACTGTACAGCCATCTATTCCAGCAACAAAATCATCAAGTTTGCTGATGACACTACGGTGGTAGGGCTCATTTCAGGAGGGGATGAGTCCGCCTATCGGGACGAGGTGGAGCGGCTCTGTGTTTGGTGTGGAGAGAACAATCTGGCTCTTAATACGGCTAAGACCAAGGAATTGGTGGTGGATTACAGAAAAAAAAAGGCGGACATTCAGCCCTTGTATATCAACGGGGAACGGGTGGAGAGGGTGGCGGAATTCAGGTTTTTGGGAGTAACTATCGATCAGGGCATGACTTGGAGCGCAAATACCACTGCTCTGGTGAAGAAGGCCCAGCAGAGAATTTATTTCCTCAGACTTTTAAAGAAGAACAATCTGAGTGAGAGACTGCTGGTGTCCTTCTACCGAGGCTCCATAGAGAGCATTCTTACATACTGTATTTGTGCTTGGTTCTCCAGTTGTACAGCTAGGGAGAGGAAGGTGCTCCAGAAGGTCATAACCACAGCCCAAAGGATTATTGGTCATCCTCTCCCATCTTTGGAAGAACTGTACGGTTCCCGTTGTCTTAGGAAAGCAAACAACATCCTGCAGGATTCATCTCACCCGGGACACAGTCTGTTTGCACTACTGCCTTCTGGCAGGAGATATAGAAACATCAAGTCAAGGACAAATAGACTGAAAAACAGTTTCTATCCAAGAGCTGTGGCCTTTTTGAATGCTGTAACTCGATAGTGTGACCTGGGAGTTTGATGGGTGTTGGTGTGGGTGTGGCTGGAATGTGGTTTGTTTGGTTGTTGTTGTTGTTTTGCTTTTGTTGTTTTTAAGGGATGGCATCCAATTTCGTTGCACTTGTGCAATGTTGCACTTGTGTAATGACAATAAAGAATCTATTCTATTCTATTCTATGAAGTTAGAAACTGAAGCATACTCAGCTGACTTCTTCATCTTCACCACCACCTTTCTAGAGAATGGTGATGTTTCTGGGTTGTATGACAGAAGTCAGATACCTGCTCTCCCTCCCTTGGCTATATAGTGGCAAATTTTTTGAGGGGGTGTTTAATTGGAGACTCTCTGTTCCAAAAATGGTGGCTACATCAGATATTAGATTCTGACCTGATGCCTTAATTTTTCAATACACACCAGCTTCTCCAATAGTGCACAAGCTGGAAATCAGATGCAGGCATGCTGGGCACCATAAACATTTAATGCCATCCTTGATGCCAGCCAAAGAATATTTGTATGGGGTAGAGAACTTGAAATCCACCTGTCCTTTAAAGAGCACCACTTGTCAATTAAAAGCCATCTATTTTTCAAATAGCATTTCTTACTGACAGACAGGGAGCTGGAAACACCTGCAGAAGTCTCTTATTTTAAGAATATGATTGAGCAATCTAACTGGGTATTCAAACTATCCAGACAAAATACATGCTGGTTTTCAGTCATACTGCACTAGCATTGAGCAGTGTGAGTGCTGCATTCGTTTTCCTCTCTTGAAACAAGCCAAGGCCTTCCAGGTCTAAGCTGCATTGCTGAAGAAATGGGTGGATAATACCACGTGAGAGGTTCAGTTTAAATACTACTTCAAATGAACCATAAGATTTGCTTAGTTTACAAAGGAATATTTTTTAAAACACAGTAAAGTTGGACCATTTTTTGCATCTCACTGCCCCAGCTGTTAAGGGAAATAAAAACATTAGGAGTATCTACACCTTCTGCCTTAAGGGAGGGGAGCAGGGAAATAGCAATTGCCCATTGCATGTATTAGACTTGTCATTTAGTTTTTCACTTGTGCACACATACAAACACACACAAACCTATTCACTTCCTTCACATTGAAGCCACACAATTTGCATTCTTTTCAAATTTCAGATTTACAGGGAATTGTTTGACACAGAAGAAAGGGAGAAATGTAAATCTTAGAATAGAGCTTCAAGATACTTCAATAATCTCCATGCTGCCTGAGAAGCTAGATTGGCTGCCCACTTTCCCAAGTTCCTCTCGGGACCTGTTCTCGGACATGATACTTTCCCCAAATTCCATCTGGCAGCTCCTTCTCTTGAACTGCTTCTCAAAGGAGCTCTCCTCATGCCAGCTGCGCCGCGAGTCCCCCCTGTCTCCATGCTTCTCCCTCCTGCGAACGGCATAGGCTTGCTCACACCCCGTGGGCAGCTGGCTGCAGCTATAGGCAGAGTAGGCTGTGCTGCTCCCATATATAGCCGATGCAGAGTAAAAGCGAGAGGTGTCCGTAGCAAAATACCAGCTGTTGGCCAAAGGTGTCGCAGAAGCCTGTGGGGCTAAGATGTCTGAGTGCCAGCCCTTCAGGCCCAGGCCAGCGGCAGACTTGGCCAAATGCTGCTGGCTGGTGGAAAGGCCAAAGAGGAAGTTAGTTTTATAGTTGTCTTCCATGCTGCCACTCCGATGCAGGGGGTACAAGAGTGGCCTCTGGGTGGTGCTAGGGGTTCTCCCCAGGTGCTGCCATTTGCTGTGGCTGTCCAGCAGCCAGGTATTCTGGGACTTCTCTGGAAGCTTTGCTTCCTCTTTATCGGGGCTGCTTTCAGGAGTCTGTTCTGAGACCTCCTGTACAGGGGAGAACTGGCATAGTTTGGCTCCACCTTCCAAGGTGGCTGAATGCTTGTAATATTCCAGTGTGTCCTCCAAGGAGGGGTAGCCCTCTCCTGAAGCAGCAACACAGGTGCTGGTTGCCACACATGACACAGATTTTATATCCAAGGAAAACGACCGCTTTAGCCTGTTATTGTCTTCAACTTTGTCCGAGGATATGTTTAGTCCAATTATGCCTTGTACCAATGGGCTGTCCTCTGATGACAGCAAAGGGGAACCTGGGTGGTTTCCAGATTCCACTGGCTTTTGCTCCACAGTCTCCGAGGTAGATGTAGCACAGAGCGGGAAAGAGGAAAGGCTGCTGCTGCTGCTGCTCCCACTGCTGCTGCTCTGCCCGCTGTCCAGTCTCAGTCCATGATCACTGCTTTTTTCCAAATGCATAATCTTCAGTTTGCTAAGGGATCCAGATTGGCCACTTTGGTTCTTGATTTTCTTCTCAAAGTCTAGAAGCTGGCCAAGGAAGTTGAAGTTGGGAGAAATTGTTGGCCTCTTCTCTTTTACGAATCTAAACAGAAATGTGTGTTAAAAAAAAAGAAAAAAGAGTTCAGCCAATCCATTAGCCTATGACACCACAACTGAATTCTGAATGCAAGCCATGAGCTGAGGCTGACCAGAGCTCATGTGTTGCACACTAGGGTAAGGTGCACACATTAAGCAAATTCACCTCCTGCTATCCAAAATTCTCCTATTCCCTCAAGCAACCCTGTCCTCTTCCCTGACAGCCCCTATAGCTGGAGCATCCTCCTTCCTTAAAGTTCTTCCTCCAATCTACCCTTGAAAGTGTTGGTTTTACCCCTTAGTCTTCATCTTCTCCTAGGCACATAACTGCATTTGCACAAACTAACCCATTTCCCCCATCCCCTTCTCCCTCATATTTGTGATTTAGATTGCAAACTCACTGGACCAGGAAGCTGTCTTTTCTGTTAGTGGAACACTCTGAAGCATCATTGTAACAGTAGTAGCAGTGCTAAGCACAATTTATGCAGAAAGTTTTCCTGCTCAGGACAATCAACTCGTCTTTGGGAAGGACCAGAAACTATTGCAAAACCCCAACCCCTTGACCAGTAGAACCTCATGTAAAAAGGTAAAGGTAAAGGTCCCCTGGATGGGTAAGTCCAGTCAAAGGCAACTATTATGGGGTTGTGGCGCTCATCTCGCTTTGAGGCCGAGGGAGCTGGCGTTTGTCCACAGACAGTTTTCTGGGTCATGTGGCCAGCATGACTAAACGGCTACTGGCCCATGGAGGACCGTGATGAGTGCCAGAGCGCACGGAAACGCCGTTTACCTTCCTGCCACAGAGGTACCTATTCACCACTATAGCAATAATTCATTCTTGAAGAGGAGAGCTGCTACAGAAGTAGTCTCCTCTACATTTTCCTCAGGATGGTATGTTTTTTTTTAAAAAAAAATGTTGATCATTGGAACAGGTATGTATACAGGTATGTGTGGTGATACTTCAGTCACCTTCGTCTTGTAGGTGCACAAACAGTGTTGTGTGCACAGCATAGTCCCTTGAAAAGAAAGGTGGGCTTGCATTACAGTTATATAGAATAAGGTAAACGGGGTCTAAATGGCAAGACTGGGGAGATATCTCCCAGACTCTGGCAGAATGGCTGTAGAGTACTTACTGCACACTTACTGTTCCATTTACATAGGAAGCCCAATCAAATAAACATTACTGAAGCCATGCAGGGCCCATTGTGGGCCAAGCATCAACACACAGTCCTGGACTTCACTTTCAAAAAGCAGCTGAGTCCAGGAGCTACCAATTACCGGTAAATTTCACACAATGCCCAGGAAAAACACAAAATCAGGGATATTTAACGGCTTCCAGGCATGCATGCCCCAATCACACTGAAACCACTGAAAGCAGCTGAGGCCATGAGAATATTTGAAGTCAGCCCTTTGTGTTGGTTTCCTCAAGGACCCTTCTTCCTTACCTGTAGGCCTCATCTAATGACATATCCATTCTTTTCATTATATATGCAATAGCGATGGTGGCCGAGCGAGATATCCCAGCTAAGCAGTGGACTAGGACACGATCGTTTGAGGCTTTTGCCTTTTCTGTGGGAAACAAAAGAAAGCAGAAACCTCTCATTAGTGCTCTAAAAGATGCTGAAAATGAGAAAAATCTGTTTAATCTGCCAGGGATCCGCAGGCAAAAATAAAAATCAATGAATTGCAGCATACAGCCATTTTCAACTAGTTTTTTTTAAAAAGCATATCTCCCTGCTCTCATGGTGGCTTCACAATAGCCATAACCATGTGCAGCTTTATCCTGAAATGCTAAGCACCATCAACTATGACAAAACCTAAGAATGCATTGAATACTGGTAATAATCCTTGGAACTGTTTAAGTAAATCAAGCTATGGAGATAAACTGGACGAAGGTCTTGCGCCAAGTGGCTGCCTCTCTTCACCATCCATTAACATACATATAATCCTGCCTAAATGCCTGCAGGGCTGACTTGTCTCCACCCTCTCAGCCCCCAGATTCAGGTTGCCAACATGGAGGGGCAACTAGCACAGAAGGTCCAAAAACATGTGATTGTTACCTGAAAAAAATGAAGAAGTACGCTGAGGGGAAATGAAGGTGGAGCAGTTAATGTCCATAACCACCAGCCATTGTTCACATGCACCAAGACTCATTAAGAATATTAAGAATATCCTTCCATGAAGAGGAAATTGTGCACATTTTCCAGTCAATATACATAATCACCAACAGGCCTTGGGAGATGTGTATATATCAACTGCATTTTGTACATTCTTCAGGCAATACACACAGTCTCCAGTAAGTGCATAAAAAGGTAAAGGTAAAGGGACCCCTGACCATTAGGTCCAGTCGTGGCCGACTCTGGGGTTGCGGCGCTCATCTCGTTTTATTGGCCGAGGGAGCCGGCATACAGCTTCTGGGTCATGTGGCCAGCATGACTAAGCCGCTTCTGGCAAACCAGAGCAGCGCACGGAAACGCCGTTTACCTTCCCGCCGGAGCGGTACCTATTTATCTACTTGCACTTTGACGTGCTTTCAAACTGCTAGGTTGGCAGGAGCAGGGACCGAACAATGGGAGCTCACCCCGTTGTGGGGATTAGAACCGCCTACCTTCTGATCGGCAAGTCCTAGGCTCTGTGGTTTAACCCACAGCGCCACCCGCGTTGTCTCTAGAAAAATGCCATTTCCCGATTCCTTTTTGAGAAGCAAGCAATTTGTGCCCTCCCAGCTGATTCTGGCCCATTGCCTCATCTTACATGGCTCACTGATTAGCCAAGCAAGATGGGAAGATGGAGCAGACTCCAAATACAGATAAGTATTTTGAGGCAGCGGGTCAGAATCAACACCCATGCATCCCAAGAGGCCTATCATGGTGCCATGATGGCTCTTGATAATCACTCACCACTTAAGGCTCTGTAGGTGATATTAATTCATACAAAGTGGGTGCTTGGTAGCTTTGCAAGATATGAGGAAGGATCAAAACAGGGAGTGAGTCAGAGGACATGCCCCTTTTCTGCATTTCCAGGATATTGTGCAACAGGAGGAGTTGTGCCTTTCTCCTGTAAGTGAGGTAAGAGGTGTCCACTCCCACATTGCATGCTCACACATAGCCTAAGGAAAGAGGAAAGCAACTCACTTCCCCTTTCTCCTATTTTCTTTACTTCTTGCATAGCTTCTGAGCAAAGTTTAAGGTTCTATTACTGATTTATCAATCCCTAAACAACCTGGGACCAGGTCACTTGAGAGAATGCCTTCTTGCATATGGACCTGCCCATTCAATGCAACCCTTGCATGAGTCTCCCCTGGTTGAGCTACAGTATGTGGACCCTGAAGCATCCACAAGATGAACTTTGGTGCTGCCTAGCTTGTGTCTTCCCATCGATAGGAAGTGAGCTCCAGCTAGTAGGTTTTCAACCTATACCCAAAACACCCTGATCATTGCCGCTGCCCACTGTGGATGTTGTGACACAGTACTGTTATTTCAATACTGTTATTTCAGTGCTGTTTTAAAGTTTTACTGTGAAGCACCTTGAAATTCTCTAAATAGAAAGTGATATAGAAATTTTTAAAAAACAAACTGTGCTGGAAATGTGAAGAGATTGAAGGATCTTTCATACATATGGGCAGTGTAAATATTCCCAAAAATATTGAGAGATGGTCTACGATGAGCTCAATTTTTTAAAATTAAAAAATACATTTCCAAAGAAAACAGAAGCCTTTGTATTAGCGATAATTGGTGATGAGCTCCCCCAAAGACTATGTCACAGCAGTGGCCAGCATACTCTATGCTAAAAGTTGGAAGGAAGAAGAAATACCAACAAAAGAACAATGGCTGTATTAATTGACAGAAGATGCCAGACTTGTGAGCATGACAGCCAAAATAAGGAATCAGGATGGAAAACAAATAAATGGCAAATGGGAAACTTTTGGGGAGCACTTAAACAAAATTGATACTAAAACAAAACTACAAGTAGGGGTAATTCTCTGAACAACAGTTAAATACAAAGAATGACTAGGAAAGAAAAAGTAGGGTGGATTAATATATGGATATTGTCAGGCAGCAGAGGAACCAACCCCAGGGCAGGTTGCCAGGAATAGATAAGACAAGGAAAAGTCTTTACCATCTGCTTTTATTCAATATTTCCAGAGAGAGGCTTGTGAATGCAGCCTCTTGGAATAATGGCATCCCGAGTAAATCTCCACTCCCATTCTCTCCCACGTCCTCGTTCGTCATCCCTTCTGTGCCGTTTGCTCTCCTACTTTTATGGCTCACCAGGTTCTGGAAGATGGTGGGTCTGGAATGCTTTCTAGTGATAACATGTCAGCCAGCTGCTGCTCTGGCTCTGCTTCCTCCTCCTCTCCCATTATTTCCCAACTTTCCCCCTCATCTTCCTCTGAGCTGTGACCTCCCTCAAACCCCTCTTGTAATTTTGAACTGTCTTCTTCTCTGGAAGGGTCAGGCTGGAGAGGCGGTCTCACCATTCCTGCTAGTCCCTGACAGATATACAGTGATACTAGATCTATTACAAATGCCATGGAAGGCTAGGCTGGGAAGTCTATAGGGAAAGAATATTTGACAGTAATGTATGACATGCAAATAGAAAAATGGGAATGATATAAAAAATAATAAAAATAAAAAGGAACATGTAAACTGCTCTAGGCCAACTAGATTTCACCCTGGGGTCCAACTTCAATGGCTACCACCAATCCTCCCTACATATTTACATCCAGGACTCTCAACATGATACTACTACATACAGGTTCATACTGCCACTGGCTTCTTCACACCTGCATATGAATAATCAAATTTTAATTTTCAGTGGTAAGTGGACAGTTGGACAGGAAGTCATAGCCATTGGTGCTGTAGCATCAAAGGCAATCCTGTGCCTCTGGGGCCCATCCTTCTGCAGGCCCACCTGAAAGCGAACTTCTTGGGCTTCATGCTGAAAGCATCCCACCCCATCAGACGTGTCAGCCGTACTGTGAGAAGAGAGAAGTCATGCAAGCAGCGCAGAGTCAAGCAAACATGTTTCTGCTTGAAAAACATTTAGTGGAAGTAAACCATTTGGCGTAGGTTTTCCTTTTCTTTTTTAAAAGAGACACCATCTTTTTACCTATAAAATCCACAGACTTGTCCAACCACGGAAAGATTTTCTCACAGAAGCTGTCATTCACAGGCACTCTTAAGAAGTGGGATTCCGGGATAAAGTCAGGCTTGGGGCAAGTATTACTGGCGTTCAGTACATAGCCAATGTCGTTCTGCTGCATCAGCTCCTATTAAAGAAAGGAAGCCAATGCCAGCTGTTACAAGTCTCACCACGTACAGATCAATATAAGAAAGAGAATGTTAATTGAAAATATATTTGAGGGGACCCAAAACTATTCCTGGTTTTCACAAATATTTTTGGCAGTGTAAAACCAACAAACAAATCCCTTTTCAATTATTTTTTCATGCAAATGTTCACCACTCTATGTTATCATCTCTTGGTGTCACTCTCATTTTATCAGTGGTGTCACTTAGCTATATTTGTCTGGCTATGTAGCATTGTGTTGTCATACAGGTTAAATGCAAGTTCTTCTTAGGGAGAAAACATTTCAGAATTGTGAAAATTTGCTGTTAAAAACATATTTTTTAAAATCAGAGTTGGTTAGGTGATAATATCACTGATTAAGGGAAATTAATTCAGCTTGACAGCGAAAGAAGTCAAGGTAACTGATTGGTGAGCATGAAATCCATCGCCAGGGGGAGATTGTCCTTTGAGTCACTTATCAGTGCCATATTATTTCCGGGCACCCACCTTGTTGAGGACATCCCGCTGGCACCCAAGGTAAAGGTGAGGAAGAATCCGTGTTGGCCCAGTGTTGGAGACTGGTAAGCAGGGTTGAGAAATACAAGAAGGCACCAGAATGGATTTTCCTTCACAAAGGCCAGGGAAACAACTGGAAAATTCAGCAAATCCACCTGAAGGAAACAACAGCCCAAGTTTCAGTTTTAAGTGTAGGATGGTAGTGTGATGCATAATGAAGCCTATTTTTTCTGTTTAAATCACCAAATTTAAATCACCAGAGAAGACATCAAGGTGAGTCAAACATGTACATTAAGTCACATGGTGGCTGAAATATCATTCATGCATATGTGACTGGGCCATTACAGAACTTACCTATTTCATACAACATGCTTGTCAATTGAAAAAGAAAAAGAAAACACACATTCAGCACCAATCGTCAAGGATGTAAAATAAGGGCAGTAGATATATCAGCCGATGTCCCTGGCTTCTCCCTCCAACTAAACTTTGCTATACAGTTTGGAACCGTGGTTAGAAGGGTGTTTGCAAACGAGAAGTTGTAGCCAATGCTAGTCCTACTCAGAGTAGGCTCATTGAGTTCATTCATTTTCATGTTTCTACTCTGAGTATAACTTAGTTGGATACAACCTTATCGTTTGGGCTAACTATGGTTAGCTGAAGACCCAACTACAGCTATCAAGAATATCACGACTGTCTTCATATGTAACGTTTCTAATCATATTATGTCCTCCTTGCATCTGCACACATGGAAAACAAGCAATTCTGTGAGAGAGAGAGAGAGAGCACGCAAGATTGCAAAGAGACAGCCTCATTTATTAACCTTTTCCCCTTCTGCCTATCTTGAAGTGGCATTTATGGATTTAGCTAATTAAAGACAATAAAAAGTTACTATTTTTGTGTGGATTACACAAGTTTCTTTATTATTGTATATTTTATTTCTACTACATAGACAAAAAAAATCATAAGCACCATTCCAAAACAGTGAATGAAATGATACAGGATATTTGTACTGCATGTTTCACCATTCACATAAATTGCAATATTATACAATAGATAAATATGATCATTTCTCAAATTTATTAGTCTTACAGTCCTTAATTATTTAGGATTACTTAGGAAATTTCCCCTAGCAAGGTATATGGATTTGCTGAGTTGTATTTTATTATTCCAGTACTGAACAAAAAAAAGCTGTACTTCTCTATAAAGGTGTGTATATATATATATATTTAACAAATTGGTATATACTGCTTGCCCCCCTCCCCCCCCCAAAAAAAACCTACAGAGTCTGCAAACTGCTTAGAGGGTTTTAGTTTTGCTACAAGTCCCCAGCCAGCAATGAGTTAGGGCTCATCCTAAAGTACCTTTCTGGGCACAGATCTGGGATTTCTGGGTCTGGTCTGAGCCTTTTTGTTTTTTGCTCTGGCGCTTTCCCTGTGAAAACCTGTGTTGTACTGCTGAATCGGAGCAAACGGGAAACCCAATTACCATTTGTTCTGATTCTGTAGTTAAGATCAGTTTTCCTGGGGAAAGAGGTGGGACAAAAAGAAGAAGAATGCTAGGTAGGGCATAGACCTGGAAAACCTGGACCCGTGCCTAAAAACATGGTGCAGAAGGAAGCCTGGATGAGCTCTTATCCTGCAGGTCATTTGTGATGGAAGGGGCAGCCAGTGACAGAGCTTCATGCTCCGGGGGGGGGGGGCGGAGAGCAGGCAGGGGCGCGGCTGGTCTGCGTCCCAGGGGGCGTGGCGCCTGTCCTGGGGGCATGGCACGCCGCCTGTGGGGGTGTGGTGCCCAGCGGGGGGGGGGGAGCCGTGATGGCACCCCACCGGGATCGCGCTGCCGGGGGCGGTGCACTCCCCCTCCCCCTCTTCCTCCACCAGTGGGGACAGCCATAGGAGCTGTGCAGCCAGCTAGTCAGCTCTGTTGCTGCACTTCTTCACACCGCACTGGCAGGACCAAAAAGTTAACTCACAGAGGTGGGCCCAGATTTTGCACTGGCTCCCCCAGCTGCTTACTCCAGTGTAGGCAAAGGACAATGCAGAAACAAACAGTGGATCAGCTTTGCCAGTGTAGTGCCCTCAAAATGTTACTGGACTCCCCATCAGCCACAGCCAGCATGACAAATGGTCAAGGAAGCTGTAGACCAACAACATCTGGAGGGTATTACGTTGGCTGTCCTTGCAGCAGGGAAAGGACAGGGTGAAAGGCCAATTTTGTTTTAGATGCATTGTTTTCCAGCTTGGAAACACACACACACCCAACAAATTAATAAGGTTATTATGCTATGCTGTCTACTTGGAACTCCACCCTTTTGCAAATTAACAGATGCGATTGTATGGCTAAATTTTGGATTATTTAACAGAGTGAGAATATCTTTGGTTCCCTTTGTTAGCTTGTAGAACAGAGAGGATACATCAATGGAAAGTCAGGGTGTCAGTTAAAAGACAATCCAGCTGTTTTATTTAGTTGGTGGTTTCTGGATATTTCCCCACATTAATGCAGCGTGCAACTTTTCCAGTGCGGGCTTGTTCAGTTTATTACTTGTGGCTGCAATTCTCAGATGGGAGTTTCTATGAAACCAACTTAAGGCGCCAAAAGCTGTTTGTGGTTGAGAAAACCCAAATTGCTTTTGTTTTCCAGTAACCAAATACCTCGCGGATCTTTGCTTGCAAAAAGCAGGCTCTCTCCCACTTCCATTTGCAGAAGCTTGCCAAGATCAAGTATCATACTTAATTATCAGGATGCAACAAGTGGGCATGAAAATATGGTGGTTTGAAAGCCTCTCTGTGATCAAAGCACAATGGAATTTCCTCAAACTCTGCATACATGTTTGTTATTGTTATAATTCCAAAGGTATGATCACTTTTCTTAGGGAATTCTCTGCACTGAAGAAGTGGCAATTACCTGCCACAGACACACATGCAGACTCTTCTGCAAGGAGAAAGAGAACTAAGAATTAAACACATTGCAGATGTTTCACATTTCCCTGCTTTTGTTCTTTTTCTTGGTAGCACTAAATCGACTTTAAGAAAGTCATATATCTTTTATGCTAATCCATAATAGTGCAGCTAGAATATATTGATTTTTCTAATAAAAATGTATTAAAATGGACCTCAGTTTTCTGTAGGTTACATCCTAATATACTTTGGATGGAATGGGGAACCTTACTGAAACTCTTGGCACCCCTAGCATTTAAGTTTCTTTTAATTTGACTTCATAGAGACCAAATTGTCTTTATCACACTAACAGCTTGTTATGTGAAAGTTACCATCAGCTGTAACAGTAATGTAACATTATGATTAGGCCTGATGGTTACAATACCACACGAAGCTCCACCTACGCAATTAGAGATTGTGGTGGAAGCAATGCTGACAAACTTATGAGACTTGAGCTAAACTTTTGGTGAAGGTTTCTTTCTATCCAAAAGCACCAGGTGGGTTCATATTTTTAGCTGTTTTTATGGGATTTTGCCACTTTATAAACTTTCAATGTTTATGATAAAAGCATGCACATGATAACAGAATAAAGTCCACAGCAGAACAAATGAAGTTACAAAGCACCCAGTTCTTATAAGCACAAACAACTCTTCAAGCAGCAGTCAATAAAAGCATAGTAAACTGGATTAAAATAAAACCATGTTTACCCTGGGGCCTAAAAGTGGCACTCAAACACATAGATCTAAGGGAGGGCATTCTAATGAAACTCTACTCAGAAGCAAGTAATGGGTCTTACACCTACACAATTATACTAAGGTAGGTACTCCTTACACCAAACACCAGAGACTCTATAAGCAATACTTGTTAGCAAATACAGTAAATAAAAACAATACTGAAACGTAACATGAATCAAATTTTACTTCTCCAGTCAGATAGAAACCATGGTAATGTTAAGATATTATTTCTAAGGTAGAATCACAGTTGGAAGGGACCTTAAAGGTAATCTCAGGCAACTCCATGTCAATACAAGAATCCAACTGATAGGGACTTCTGACTTCCTGCTGTGGAAAATGGTTGCCTCCCACATGAACGGACCCCAGCCGTGCCAGTAATTCAGGGTTGATATGGGGGTAATTAGCCCTGGCAGACTGCCCAGGGTGGGGGAGGACTGTCTCACAGACCCGCAGATCATCCGTGATCTGTCGGCTCGCATTGAGGTGCAAGCTGCAGGGATTCTGGGTCTAAGAGCACAGCATGGCTGGCACTCTCCAGAGCCACTCCTACGTGCAGGAGACACCTGTTTTATAAAATAATAAGATTTGGGGGAGAAACAGGCATGTTCCAGATGGAGGGGGGGAAAGGGAAAAAACTGCCAAATTATACAGTCATTGGATGCTGAATTTCGGACATCAAACAGACTCTCATCTTGAAACGTGGATTAAACAGGTGAGTGACCACTTATCTTTCCTTATTTGTTATATTACATCACGATTTGGCGAAGCTCATCCAGAAAGAATTTAATTACTTAAATGAAACACAAGAGGTGAAAATTTTAATTGAATGTATGGTGCACAGGCCTCAACAGACTCTAATTAGAATCAGAGCTGGCAAAATAAGATCAGATCATAGAATCATAGAGTTTGAAGAGACCACAAGGGCCATCGAGTCCAACCCCCTGCCAAGCAGGAAACACCATCAGAGCACTCCTGACATATGGTTGTCAAGCCTCTGCTTAAAGACCTCCAAAGAAGGAGACTCCACCACACTCCTTGGCAGCAAATTCCACTGTCGAACAGCTCTCACTGTCAGGAAGTTCTTCCTAATGTTTAGGTGGAATCTTCTTTCTTGTAGTTTGGATCCATTGCTCCGTGTCCGCTTCTCTGGAGCAGCAGAAAACAACCTTTCTCCCTCCTCTATGTGACATCCTTTTATATATTTGAACATGGCTATCATATCACCCCTTAACCTCCTCTTCTCCAGGCTAAACATGCCCAGCTCCTATGCCCAGATATGGCAGCTTGGACTGAAGATGGAACCAAAATGGCGATCATTATTGTGCAGTTATAAAAAAAGGAATTCTTATGGAAAAGAGCTCCCTTGGACTTGGGGTGTGTTTTGTTCTAAAATACATCTGCTCGTATGGATTATTTTTTATACATGATTGTGGACAAAAATTGTGGACAGAAGGACGGAGAGCGCTGGATCCCTGCCAGCTCTTTCGTGGCCTGGAGTGCGGGGGGGGAGGGGCTTTTGCTCTTGGAGGAATTTAAATAATTTTCACATAATATACAGCCGGGAAGCATGCCCCACAACACAGCATTATATACAGACATATATGGATACCAGCTCATTAAGAGACATCAGAGAGAACTTGTTGACTTGCCATTTATAAACTCTATTTTTGGAATGAAGCCTGGTGCCTTTTAATGAGAACTTGATGAACAAAGGAGAGATAAGAGGACTGAATACCAAAATAATTGGATAGAGAATAAGATGATGGGGGGGCGGGACGCCTCCTGTGTGTTAACAATATAAAAACTTTGCTACAGAAGATGTGAGCCACAGAAACAACGACTGATCAGATTGAGAATAAGGATGGATAATATTAGTTTTGAATTTGAAAAATAGCCAAAAATGCAGAGCTATGAATGAGGATGATTATCTCTAGACATCTGGAACATGGGAAGTCTCAATTTTTTTATTTATAATTGGAATATATAATTGGTGTATTGCTATTATTGTAATTTGGATTGATTTGATTTGTCATTAATTAGAAGATTGTTATTGAAAATGAGTAAAATTTTAACAAACAAACAAACAAAAATCCAACTGATAGAAGTTTTTAAGGAGGAAGCTGCGTAACAAAGGACAGTCTACTAGGGCTGTCAATGTACACACAAAACACACCTGATCTGATTTAAGACCTGATTCAGTACTTTGGATCAGTCTCAACTCGGGGCAATCAGGAGCAGACTCCCTAATCCATGTCACGATCCAGAAAAACCAATTAATTGGAAATCACATTGACTTGCATTGGGAAACCCAAACAGCTGTAACCTATTTTTTTATTTTTAAAAAAATCTATGTAATATGGAGACATAGTAGCCCCTATAATAGAGGGGATTAACCTTCCAAATTTTAGATAGGCAGCTCCAGGGATTTTCATGCTAGCCACCTTTAAAAGTTGCTTTAAAAATAATAATATATATATATATATATATATATATATATATATATATATATATATATATATATATGCTTTCGTAGATTTTCACGGGTACAGGAATGCAGGTTTTGGTGTCCTCGGGTGTCTTCCCGTGTAAAAGATGGGGTGTCTAGGCGACGTTTCGACGAGGTCTCACTCGTCATCTTCAGGCTGGTGCTTTCGGCTTCTTGTTACTGGAACAGAGCAGGATCTCAGTGTTTGAGTTCCTCTAAATACTGTAGAGGAGGTTTGGTGTATAGCCTCCATTGTTCTGGGCAGAGAGGAAGTTCCCAGGCTAGTGTGCCTTTTCTTCTTTTGTTCCTTAATTACTTGAGGGATATCTTGAGTGATTTCTTGAGTGATATCCTGAGTACCACTTAGGTGGGTCATTAGGTGTGGATTAGTTGCTAAGGTCTTTGTGTCTTGACCTCTTGACCTTTGTGAAGAGTTTTTCTGAGAAGATGGCTGTACTGAAATTAGTTGTGCTCTGGCTTGGCTTCGTGTATAGGGGCGAGCTGTGGTTTTGTGGCCTGTGCCAGCCAGATCTGTGTAGGGATTGCAGGGGGGTGCAGCATCCGGAGGTGCCACCATGGTTTGGCTACTGGATGGTGTCTGTAATTTATCTGTGGAGAGGGTCTGGGTTTGGATCTGGTGTGGTTGATTGGTGATGGCGTTCTGTGTGCCTCTGGCTCTGGTGTCAGTTTTTGTGGGGAGGGCTAATTTCCAGATGTCTGGCAAGCGGGATGTGTCGTCACGCTTGTTCATGTTGTGAGGGTGTTTCTCTATCTCGATGGCTTCCATGATTATTCTCTTGTGGTGATGTTCCATGTTAAAGAGCAATTTGGAATCTGCAAAATTAATTTCGTGTCCTGTTTCTTTCATGTGTTGGAAAAGAGAGGAAGTTTTTTCTTCTTTTTTGACGGCAGAAATCCTTGGGGGTTTCTGAGGATATTGGCTATTTTTTGGTTGGTGCAAAAGGCTGTTTTGATATTGTGTTTATGGAGGATTTTGCTAATTTTATCTGTAGTGCCCTTGATATAAGGAAGGAGGGCCATGCCATTGTTTTCTCCTGTGTCTTGGTTTTTGGGGGGTGTTTCTTTTTGGATTAGCTTCATAACCCTGTTTTGCTGGTATCCATTGGCAATTAACACATTTTACAGAAATGTGTTACAGAATCTCTCAAATGTGTTAATTGCCAATGGAAACCCCAAGGATAAAATCCAGTTGGAAAACCAAGGGGTCTATGAAATACCCTGCAAAGTCTGCCCAGCCACGTACATTGGACAAACAAACAGACGAATAAATGCACGTATTGCAGAACACAAGAATGCCGTCAAAAAAGAAGAAAAAACTTCCTCTCTTTTCCAACACATGAAAGAAACAGGACACGAAATTAATTTTGCAGATTCCAAATTGCTCTTTAACATGGAACATCACCACAAGAGAATAATCATGGAAGCCATCGAGATAGAGAAACACCCTCACAACATGAACAAGCGTGACGACACATCCCGCTTGCCAGACATCTGGAAATTAGCCCTCCCCACAAAAACTGACACCAGAGCCAGAGGCACACAGAACGCCATCACCAATCAACCACACCAGATCCAAACCCAGACCCTCTCCACAGATAAATTACAGACACCATCCAGTAGCCAAACCATGGTGGCACCTCCGGATGCTGCACCCCCCTGCAATCCCTACACAGATCTGGCTGGCACAGGCCACAAAACCACAGCTCGCCCCTATACACGAAGCCAAGCCAGAGCACAACTAATTTCAGTACAGCCATCTTCTCAGAAAAACTCTTCACAAAGGTCAAGAGGTCAAGACACAAAGACCTTAGCAACTAATCCACACCTAATGACCCACCTAAGTGGTACTCAGGATATCACTCAAGAAATCACTCAAGATATCCCTCAAGTAATTAAGGAACAAAAGAAGAAAAGGCACACTAGCCTGGGAACTTCCTCTCTGCCCAGAACAATGGAGGCTATACACCAAACCTCCTCTACAGTATTTATAGGAACTCAAACACTGAGATCCTGCTCTGTTCCAGTAACAAGAAGCCGAAAGCACCAGCCTGAAGATGACGAGTGAGACCTCGTCGAAACGTCGCCTAGACACCCCATCTTTTACACGGGAAGACACCCGAGGACACCAAAACCTGCATATATATATATATATATATATATATATATATATATATATATACACTCTGGGTGCTCAGTCTTTCCAACTCTTATGCTCCTGTTTGAGCCTATTCCATTAAGATTTTAAAAAGTCAAAACCTGAAGTAAATCCAAGGAAGAGAGATGGCACCAGCCTGGCCAGGCCGGCCCTGGAGGTGTCCAAGTGCAGAGCTGAGCTGAAAGGAGGGGAGGCAGAGCAGCAGCAGGCAGCAATCATCTCTGGCAGCCAGAGGCAAAATTGCCAGCAGCAATCATGGAGGTTTTTGTTTTTTACTTGAGGCCCTGTCATATAAGGGGAAGAATTTGACACAGCCTAAGTAACTGAGATAGGATAGGACACATACAATTTTTCTTATTTGTACTTTAAGGAAGGATAGGAAATGTTTGACTGGAACATAAGAATATAACAGAAGGCAGAGTATAAATGTAATGTAATAAAATAATAAAATTCTACTAGTTGCTGACTAGGGTTACACACAGCATGGTACATGTACACGTGTGTTTGTGTAACCTCACTGTAAAAAAAAAAGTTTAAATGTGATCAGGTAATCAAAATTATGTGACCTGCATGCATTATTATGCAAAACAATCAAATTTACATAGCCCCTCTTTTTCTTTTGCAGAATTCTTTCTGATTTTGCTAACAAAGACATATAAAGGGAACTCAATCAGTAGCTTTTGAGATTTCAGCAAGTGTTGGGCATGCACTTGCAGTCTTCAGGACTAGAAACATCTTTTAAAAAGTGAGCGGGAAATTTTAAAATTTAAAATGTTCAGGAGCCAGTGTGATGTGGTGGTTAAGAGTGGTGGACTCATAATCTGGGGAACCGGGTTCGCGTCTCCGCTCCTCCACCTGCAGCTGCTGGGTGACCTTGGGCCAGTCACACTTCTCTGAAGTCTCTCAGCCCCACTCACCACACAGAGTGTTTGTTGTGGGGGAGGAAGGGAAAGGAGAATGTTAGCCGCTTTGAGACTCCTTCGGGTAGTGATAAAGCGGGATATCAAATCCAAAGTCGTCGTCGTCTTCTTCTTCTTCTTCTTCTTCTTCTTCTTCTTCTTCTTCTATAATCATCATGCACACATAGAGTAAAAGACTTCCTCAGAATTTGTGTTTCCATTTTATAAATTTAACATGAGACTGAGTGCATTTATTTATTTATTTATGATCGATCAGATTTCTTACCCACCCTTCCCCATAAGGTCCCAGGGTAGGTCACGGCAGCAAAATACACAAGTTTGCATAGCAAGGGTGGGGAGCCATGTGGGGCAAAGGAAAATACTTCACCTGTTGTCATGGTAAGATCTGGTGACTGATAGATGGGAAGCCCCACCCACTTGTCTGAGTGGTTGGCAGGGGTTGGGAAAGGGCAGGATCCAGTTCCCTATCTCTGCATTCATTAAGCCCCCTGAAGTGGTTACAGTCAAACCTTGGTCCCTGAACACCTCTGTTTTGGAACAATTCGGCTCCCGAACGCTGAAAACCTGGAAGTAAATACTCTGGTTTTCGAATATTTTTCGGAAGCCAGACGTCTGACGCGGCTTCCGCTTGAGTGCAGGAAGCGCCTGCAACCAATCAGAAGCTGCGCCTCAGTTGTCAAACATTTCGAAAGCAACCAAGATTTGATTGTACCACACTGTAGCCTAAGATTTTTAACACCAAATATAGCACCTCCTTCCCTCCCACAAAAACGTACCCCACAGCTAAGAAAACCCCTGGCGTTTCCTGGCTTAAGCTTTCTTATGAACTTGTAGTGTTTCCACTTTGTTTAAATGAACTGCAGATTTTACACAGATCATTACAACTCATGCATTCCTGTTCAGCTCAACGGTGATGCGTGCCATTTTCCATTACATAAGCTGTTCATGCAACAGAGCCCTGCTAAAAACATTTATCTCTCTCAATTGGACAACCTTTGCAGGTAAGTGGGTTTGTGTTGGACATTTCTTCAGTCACAACAAGCAATATCAACCTTAGTTTCTTCATCTGATGTGAATGTTTTAAATAAAAAAACCTCTGCTTTTCTGTGCCATCTCATCTCAAGAGTTCTCACAATGAGCACAAACCTCTCATCAATCTTCTTGACACGCAGAGAAGATAAGCTGCATTCCGTTCTGGCATCTTCTGGGCCCATAACCAAAAAATGTCGGCGCCTCCGCTACGACCGAGCTGAAAAGCTCATCCTCCAGTCGAGTCCTCCGGAATCTCCTCCAATGGTGATTAACAACCTGAGCCTTTGATGAGGCTCCAGACACGTTCCCATTACGCAGAGTATACAAACCAGCAGCAGAAGGACGAGAAAGTATGAGCTACATCACTGTGCTTTATTTTCTAACTATGCAGACAGTAAGAATATACATCCTCTCTCTGTGAAAGGCAGAGAGTAACTGGTACAAGAAACAGGAAACCAGTAATATCAACATCCGTCTCCCGTCTTCTGTGAGACTTCCAACAATCTGGAATGTCTGGAATGTAAACAGAGTCTTGTGACTCTAAGCACTGCACAGTGGCACAAACAGAAACCTAACAATTAAGTGCCAATTCCATGAATCAAAGCAGTTAAACTTGTAGTTAAACTTTGATTAGCACTGCAGGCCAGAGCTTCCCTGCTGCTTCCTTAATGCTACTCTTTCATCAGGCCAAGAATCTGACATCAGGTCATGTATTGAGAAAGTGAACCTATCAGAGCTCAGTGTACATTTATTGTAACCTCCGTGATGAGCAACCTGTTGGCTTTCTTTTTTTTTTATCCAATTTTAAATTACCACTACACACCCACACCCCAACACAAAATAAACCAAAGATGAAGAGCATAAAGAAATACTTAACAGCAGGTGAAAGTAGCAAAGGTTGGATGTTATCACTGAATTTGTTGTTCTAAAACATTGCAAAAAAATACCCATTAGGGTGGTTTATATGTATTCTTTTATAATAGGTTAGCTTCATCATAGTCACTAGGGTCTTCTCAGTCCATTCAGATACAGTAAGTGAGGGGCTTCTCCACATTTTAGCTATTATATTACGTAATAATAATATAATAATATAACATGATATAGATTATAATAGCTACAATATTTTTTATGAAAGAGAAGCACAGCACTGTAACGTGATAATGCTTGTAATTTAAAAATTCAAAAACTTTTTCTGGTCACCTCTCTTTTGGCAACATGCTTCATGGTGGTACCTGGAAAAGGTATTTTTAAATCTCTCTTTTTTAAAAAATAATAACATTATAGTATGTTGTTGTAGCACTATTATACCTCTCTTAAAATAAACAATAGCTATTTGCTGAGCACCACTTAAAATATTGGTTAATTATAATAACAGAAGATGTCATAAAATGGCATTTGCTATAAGGCTTTATAGTGGACGTGTGCTGAGTTTCAAAAGGCTCTGTCTAGAGCAGCTGTGAAGCCCCCTGGTGTGGTCAGAACATAAGAAGAAGAGGAGGAGGAGTTGTTGTTTGGATTTGATATCCCGCCTTTCACTCCCTTTAAGGAGTCTCAAAGCAGCTCACATTCTCCTTTCCCTTCCTCCCCCACAACAAACACCTTGTGAGGTGAGTGAGGCTCAGAGAAGTGTGACTGGCCCAAGGTCACCCAGCAGCTGCAGGTGGAGGAGCGGAGACGCGAACCCGGTTCCCCAGATTACGAGACTACCGCTCTTAACCACTACACCACACTGGACGCATATGTAGAAAGTACATTGTGGAAAGCTAGAGGCAATTCTGCTTGATGCTGAGAACAGTACAACAGTGATTAGGAGGCAACCCCAGTTTACACAGGCAACAAAATGAGGTGATGCCATTTTTAAAGTCTTATCCACATAAAAGCAAAGCAAAATGAAACAAAAACTTATTTAAGTAAACACAAAAGAACAAAAAACTAGCACAGCTAGCTTTCTACCTGCAGAGACCTTTGCACAAAGTGATATCCCCCACTTGCCACCTGGAATTGTGCACTCTATTATCTAATTCCAATACCATCCCTCAGTTGTTTCCATTTTTTTAGTATTACCATTTTAAAGCATTGCAACTATGCTAGAGAAAATGGAGACTGGAACAGCCTACAGAAACCCAGGCAATGTTTACAGTGAATGAAACCACTATTTGGCAAGGCAGACTTCCCTCTTTTCTGGGTACTCAAAATATTTTATAACTGTGTTGTAAATGAAATAGAGACTATGGCAGAAAAACTTTTAGCCTTTTGTATGGCTCACTGACCCCTGAACTCAAATATTTTGAGTCTGCCACCGACTTGCTGATATAATGTCATCCAATTTTCCAAAGAAGAGGGCAAGCAAGACTACACCAAACACTGTGCATATTATTCAGCTAATCTGTGTCTTAAAACATACTCAAGGGAAGAGCAGAAAACATCCAGAACAGAGTAAGCTCATGTTCTCAGGGTATTGCGAGGAGGAAATGGAATGTTACTGCTATTTCATTGCTTACCACAGTTTAGTCTATACACCACTGTATCACTTGAGTGTGTAAGAGCTGTTCCTTTTATCTTGCTAACCTTATGTTTAAAAGAAAACAGAGCTGTTGACTCTGCAATTTACCGTATTTTCTTACATAAGTAACACTGGTGTAGACAGGACATTTGTTGGGGAGGGCAGACTTTTGTTAGTGGGGGGGGGGGGGAAGAACCTCAGATATGTATTGATTGGGGGGGCAGCTGTCCCCCTGCCCCCCCCCCCCCGGCTATGCCCATGGTAAGTAAGAAATCTGGGGCCATTTGAACTGAAGATAAAGAAATGCACCAGAGTTAAGACAGCACCATTTGAACTGAGCTATGCCTTTTAAAGACAGATCTCTTTTCTTAACAGCTCACCCAATATTACACCAAGTGTCCAGCAACTAATCTAACCAACAGGTTGTTAAGTTAGTGGCTGTTACTTCTTCCTTATCTTGCTTCCTAACAACCACATTGTATGTTCGTGTTTCCACAAATATGAACACAAAAGTACTTTTTCTGGTTAATGAAGAAATGGAAAAGGAGCATGAGCCAGATTTATGAGGCCACTGCACAACCAGTCAGAGAGAAAGAAAGAATAGTAGTGTAACAGCATCATCCAACCTTTTGCAAGATGCCAATTAACCTGAAGCAACCAGCTACAAGTGGTGTTCTATGTACACAATAACTGAGTGGGACCAAAGAAAAAGTGTAAAATGTGGTACTATGGGACACAGAGATCAGCTCCCTGATAATCTCAGCTTTCAAAAACTGAAAAATTATCACCCTTAGAGCTACAAAGCTGTGCTTGTGAGAGAGTATACTGTACTTCCAGTGGTTTGGGGTGGACCTTCACTGCCATGTGTCAGGTAGTTCCTTACTCCTACTCATAACTAATTCCTCCACAAATAGACTCCGCCCCCCCAGCAAAAAAAACCCCTTCATAAATTACTCCTATGGCACGGCAACATGGGCAGAAAGGTGCTGTGGATTGGGCCTCTTGCCTCGCAAAACAAAGCACAGCTCTTGCAGCCCCCTACTGCACATAGGTCTAAAAGGGGGAAGCTACACACATAAGTTCCCTTGGACCTATACAATGACCGGTGAAGCTTACACACATAAAGTCTATGGACACGAACATCCTCATCTCAGACGTTCATGCTCATGATCTGTGCACTGTTGAAAGCAGTCTTGAGGAAGAAATACCGACAGCAGATAGAACAGACTCAAAAATATTTACTTGCATTCACAGAATCACAGAGCTGGAAGGAACCATGAGGGTCATCTAGTCCAACCCCTGCAATGCAGGAATCTTTTTGCCCAACATGCGTCTCGAACCCATGACCCTGAAATTAAGAGTGCACCTTTTTATTCATAAGAAACCCAGGAACAATAATAATTGTGAAGAAGCAACCCTTCTGAACCAAGGTAAGGCACTTAAATTCTAAGAATTAACAAAACTGCAAAATTTAAAGTGCCCACTGTTTCTTTGCAAAAGTGAAGGGTAGGGAGAGAATTAGAACAGGTAAAGGACACATTACTTTTCTCCCTGTTAATTAATCTGAAGAAGCACCAACTTGATGAATTTCTGCTTTATGAAATCTTGCTTGTCTTCTGAACTTTTGAGAATCATCAAGAGCTGGCCTAAGATATTTGGCTGCCTGAGCAGGAGTGGCCAGTTTCTTCTAGCACCTGAGGCAGAAAAGCCAAAAAGTGCCTCTCCCGCTCCTTGTCCATAAAAAATATGCAGTAATAAATTAAAATCATTAACAACTTTCATGACATCCAAAATCAGCTGCCTAAGGCAGCCATCCCATTCTGATGATCAGGAATCTGCAGGAATCCTCACCAACGTTTGCACCTCCATGCAAATAAAACCTTACCCCCCTCCCAGCTCTGCTGCATTGCTGTTTATTTTTTTTTTTAATATTTTTTATTGCTTTGTTTTCCAGGGTCAAAGTACAACATCGATACATCGTCAATAACACAACAAAAGCTTTTTTTTTTTTACAAAGTAAAAAAACAGGAAAAGAAAATTCACTTTTTCAAACCTTTTTTCAACATCAACTGGACTTCCCCACATCCTCCATCCCTGCATTCTTTACAATAAAAATCAACAGCAAATTAAAACCTTGTTTCATGTGTTTTTGTATTTTCATCTAATTATTTACTCTAAAAGTTAAACTTTTCTCAGACATAACTTAGTTTCAATCATTTCCGAATCTCAATACTGAAGCATGTTTTTCTCAAAGCTTAGCAAATTCTCAACATTCATATAACTTAAAATGTTTTTGTAAATAGTCCTTAAATTTTTTCCAGTCCTCTTCCACTGCCTCTTCTCCCAGGTCTCGGATTCTGCCGGTCATTTCAGCCAATTCCATGTAGTCCATCAGTTGCGTATGCCATTCTTCCAGTGTGGGTAACTCCTGTGCCTTCCAGTACTTGGCTATAAGAATTCTTGCTGCTGTAGTTGCATATAAAAAGAAAGTTCTATCTTTCTTTAGCACTCTCTGGCCCACAATGCCCAGGAGGAAGGCTTCTGGTTTCTTATGAAAGGTATACTTAAATACCTTTTTCAACTCGTTATAAATCATTTCCCAAAAAGCCTTCACCCTCGGGCATGTCCACCAGAGGTGAAAGAATGTTCCTTCAGCCTCCTTACATTTCCAACATTTATTATCAGACAAATGATATATCTTTGCAAGTTTGACTGGGGTCATGTACCACCTGTACATCATTTTCATAATATTTTCTTTTAAGGCACTACATGCCGTAAATTTCATGCCGGTGGTCCATAACCTTTCCCAGCTGCTGCATTGCTGTTTAAAGCGCTGCTTTCCCTTGAAAAGCAGCAGCCTTGCTATTCCTTTTCCTGCAGCATTTTCCCATGGCCTCTTCTTTTCTCCCACCTCACCGGTCAGCCTCCTCTTGACATCAAGCCATGCACAGGATCCTGCTCCTTCCCACTAGCCTTCCACACCTGCCTGCCTGCCCTGCTTCTCCTCTCAGCTGCCTGCCCTGCCAGGCTACGGCTCCTGCCCACACCGAACAGCTGTAGAATGAGGAGAGAGCTGGAGGGGTGGGAGAACCACCTCTGTTTCTCTCTCTATTTGGATACACAAGGCAGAGGCGTCTTGCCACCCCATTCACATGGCCGCAGAACATGCCATCCAGGAGCTGAACCAGGGGTGAGATTTTTGCATCCCCTCTGGGCATGTGCCCTTGTTCGGGCCAGCTTGACCATCCCTTGGGTACATAAGACCCAGTTCATCAACTCATGGAATAAGCAGAGTAGCTCCTGCAGATGATCTTACAGACAAGATGGTATTTCTCTGCCTCTCACCTGGCTTGCAATCTAAAAGAAAACGTATTGGGAAGTAGGAGGAAATAAATGTTGTTAAGTTGCAAGTTTTTCTAATGACCTTCTGGGGTGGAATGAGTTCAAGGAAGCACCAGAGGTTGCTGGTCTTTCAGTTGTGCTGATGGAGCATCCTTTTGTCAGTTTTCTCCCCTCCTGATGGGATGTTCACTGTCAGATGAAGGCTAGGCTAGGCCCATCCTTCCTGAGACGCTTGTTTTCTCTGTGCAGGAATTTTCAGTATTGTTGTTGTTGCAGTCCACATACACCTCACACATGCCTGTCTAAGAACGAAGCCCAGCTTCAGGAGGCAGAAGTTGGAATGTCTCCACAAGGCAGGGCCGGAGGAAGGGGGGGTGCAGCCACCCCAAGTGTCACCACTGAGGGGGGTGACAAAATGCCGGGCGGCACTCACCGCAGCACGCCCGAGCCATGCATCTCTTCAGAGGTAGCTTTGGCGCATGCAGGCTCTGCACTGCCCAAACGGTTTGCCCGCTGCCTCCCCGCCCCCAGCTGTAGGGCGGCTGAGTGGGAGGAGGCAGGCAGACTCTGGAGGCCCTGCGGTGCACCCTGCCCCTATGGGCGGAGTGCCCCGTCCCCAAGCGCCCAAGCGGCTTCCTCTGCCGCTGCCACAAGGCTCTGTCTAAGGGCTCCTCCTGCTGACCTGTTTTTCAGCAGTCATCCTGGTTTGCTTGCGCAAAGCTTACATATGACAATGACCTGCATTCATCCTGATTTCTTCCATTAGCCATTCATTCACCCACTCGTTCTAGTGCATTTCCCCCATTACTCTTCCTGCAGAAGAAAAATACATGGCTTTTTGTTTTTTAAAACAGGAACTTGTTATTCATACTTTTGCTTGCCCTGTATCTTGACACTATTTGTGCCCTGATTGATTTCCCCTCATACCGCTCCACAGCTGTGCCTCAAGAAAAACAAATCTTATCTGTTGAATCAGAAGGTTGGTAAGCAAAATCTCTTCATATTTTCTGCATATCTGATAAGATCTGATTCAGCAGGTAAGCTCCTATTTTCACAAGGCACAGCGACAGAGCAATAACAAACGGTCTCGGAGCCGGGGGAATCAACTGCTACACAACATGATCACAAAACAGGTCAAGCAAAAGTGTGGACAAGCCTAGAGTAGAGATGGGAAGGCCAGGGGAAAAAACGGAAAAATTGGGGGGAAATCCCAGGTTTGTTTGTTTGTTTGTTTGTTTGTTTTTTCCCAAAGCATTTTTTTTTCCTCTGGAAAAATTGAAAAAAAATAGTTTGATGTAGTTTGAATATTCCACACACTATTTCCCCCCCTCCCCAATTTTTCCTGAAAAAATGGCTTTGGGGAAAAACAGGAAAAAACCTGCCCCCCCATTTTTCCATTCCCCCCCCCTGCAGGCCTTCCAGCACCCCCACTTTGGAGCTCCCTGCCAACTGACACCAGGCAGGTGTTCTTTTTCCGGCAACTGCTCAAAACATTTTCGTTAGGGCAGCCCATCTGAAGATGAGGAAGCTGCATGCGATTTACTTCCCTTTAACCACTGCTGATTTTAATAATCTTTTGAATACCCTTAAATACCTGCTTTTAACTGTGTTTTATCAATCATTTTAATGTTCTGTTGTATATTTTTGTAAACTGTTTAGAAGCTCTTTTACCATCATGCGGTTTATAATGTTGTTGTTTAGTCGTTTAGTCGTGTCCGACTCTTCGTGACCCCCTGGACCAGAGCACGCCAGGCACCTCTGTCCTCCACTACCTCCCGCAGTTTGGTCAAACTCATGCTGGTAACCTCGAAAACACTATCCAACCATCTCATCCTCTGTCGCCCCCTTCTCCTTGTGCCCTCCATCTTTCCCAACATCAGGGTCTTTTCCAGGGAGTCTTCTCTTCTCATGAGGTGGCCAAAGTACTGGAGCCTCAGCTTCACGATCTGTCCTTCCAGTGAGCACTCAGGGCTGATTTCCTTAAGAATGGATGCGTTTGATCTTCTTGCCGTCCATGGGACTCTCAAGAGTCTTCTCCAGCACCATAATTCAAAAGCATCAATTCTTCGGCGATCAGCCTTCTTTATGGTCCAGCTCTCACTTCCATACATCACTACTGGGAAAACCATGGCTTTAACTATACGGACCTTTGTTGGCAAGGTGACGTCTCTACTTCTCAAGATGCTGTCTAGGCCTGTCATTGCCCTTCTCCCAAGAAGCAGGCGTCTTTTAATTTCATGGCTGCTGTCACCAAATGCAGTGATCATGGAGCCCAAGAAAGTAAAATCTCTCACTGCCTTCCATTTCTTCCCCTTCTATTTGCCAGGAGGTGATGGGACCAGTGGCCATGATCTTCGTTTTTTTGATGTTGAGCTTCAGACCATATTTTGCGCTCTCCTCTTTCACCCTCATTAAAAGGTTCTTTAATTCCTCCTCACTTTCTGCCATCAAGGTTGTGTCATCTGCATATCTGAGGTTGTTGATATTTCTTCCGGCAATCTTAATTCCAGTTTGGGATTCATCCAGCCCAGCCTTTCGCATGATGTATTCTGCATATAAATTAAATAAGCAGGGAGACAAAATACAGCCTTGTCGTACTCCTTTCCCAATTTTGAACCAATCAGTTGTTCCATATCCAGTTCTAACTGTAGCTTCTTGTCCCGCATAGAGATTTCTCAGGAGACAGATGAGGTGATCAGGCACTCCCATTTCTTTAAGAACTTCCCCTTCATGGATCACTGCCTTGCCGTGGCGAAGGGGCTTGAAGAACTCAGAGAAGCTATGAACTACGCTGAGCAGGGCACACAAGATGAACAGGTCATAGTGGAGAGTTTTGACCAAACGTGATCCACCTGGAGGAGGAACCGGCAAGCCACTCCAGTATCCTTGCCAAGAAAACTCCATGGACAAAGACAACAGGCGATTTATAATATATAATAACAAATTCAATTTTAAAAACACACTCCTTTTCCTTTCAAACAGAGTTTGAGCCTTAGTGCAACATACTACCGTAACTTTGCCCCGGCTGCCCTCAAGTAGAGATGGGAAGGCCTGGAAAACCCCTGGAAAAAACTCTTTCCCCCCCCGCCCCCCACCCCGTTTTCCCCCAAAGCTCTTTTTTAGAAAAATGACAAAGTGGCAGAGGAAGAAGATATGGAAATGTTCAGAAAAATAAGATAGTATAAACTGCGTGTATATGTTGTGTCTTCTGTTTTTTGTGTTTTTTTAAGCACCACTCAAAGGGTAGACCTTCTATGGAGCTTAAATATTGAGGTGGTTCTTAACTTTATTTGCTGTTGCTAAGGGGCAAATCTGATTATTTTTTATGTTGATGGATTCTTGGGTTTTTTGTTACTTTTGAGGGAAAGAGCGGTGGTTACCTGTTTTATTGCAAACATAATACTTTTATGTACACTGCATTTCACGCAATTTGTAAAACTACTCCACACTGAACTTTTTTTTCAATTTTTCCAAAATTTCCATTTTTTCTGGAAAAAAACAGGAGGGTGGGAATGGTTTTCTCTCAGGGCTTCAAAATTTCTAGAAATTTTACATCTCTAGCCCAGAGTGCTTAAGTCCACTTCAACTGCATAAAGCTAAAGTTCTAGCACACTCTTAAATCTCTCCTGCAAAATACCGACAGTTTGGAGAGGCCCCCAGCTTCCTGCATCAGTTCTCTATATGCAGAATCTCAGCCATTTGTCAACAGTATTACATTAAGGATAAACACAACTGAAATCTAACACAATAATCAGTCGTGAACACACACACAAACACTCACAAACATAATGAGCTTGTTGCAGCAGCCAAACAGCCCATCGAGACTGAGTTCACATGGCAGTTTATTCCATTTCCCTCATGTTTCCCTAACATGGTTAGTGTGTTGGATTTGGTCCAGGATTCAAATCCCCACTTGGCCATGAAGCACACTGAGTGACATTGGCACAGTCACCGCCTCTCTCCTCTCTCTTTTTGCGTTATATGCACTACCCTATGTGTGTCACACTCATGTGGTTTTCCAGGATCCTACCTGCAAGCAGGTGAACAGAGCTGAAGTTTTTCTCCAGTTTTCCCAGCAGGACAGTGAGGAATGAGTCAGATGAAACAGAAGCCACATTATTTGAGCTTTGGTCATACACCACAACTTCTTGCATGCTGTCAATTTCAACCTGGAAAAAATAATTGGGGAGGATTGATCAGATGTAGTCAAGTTTTTAAAAACTTTAGCACATTTTTCAAAAGAAAGCTCTTATTTATATGCCTATTCTTATTAATTCAGACCATATTAATCTTCCCTTGGATTTTGTTTTGTTGTGTCTTGGGTAACATGGCAGCAGCAGAACCAGGGGAGAAGTGAAGCAGCCACAACATTTGCTCTGTGCACTTGTACACTTGCTTGTTAGCTTGGGTTTAACATTATATGCTAACTGAGCTCATGTCTTCGCTGGCAATCTTCCATCTCTAATTCTGTACCTATGCATAAGTGCATCTTAAAAAAAGGAATTTCACCAACACCCATCACTGCTTTACCTTGTGCTTTGCAGAATGCTGGATGAGCTCAGTGATCAGCACTTTATCTTGTTGCAGCCTTCGCTTCATGAGCTTGGAGCAGTTGATATTGATGGCATCCAAGATGTGTGATGTATTGTATTCCACAAAGGGGCGGCTGTCAATCACCAGCAATTTTTCTGTGCCGCTTTCCAGCAAAGCCACCAGCCTCTCACCAACTATCAGCTGAGTACCATTCATCTCATCAGCCATGACAACAGCAGAGGCCCTTCTTTTGCCACTGCCTTCTTTTTCCTCTCCAATTTGCAGCAGAGATGAAGAAGGTGATGTAATGGCTATGGACTTAAAGGCTTAGCCATTCCATTGTACTCAGTATATGAGGTCATACTGGCAGTGACTGGCAAGAGAAAAGTTAGACCCATTTTCTCTTGAGAGGGTCCTCCAAAGATGAATGCCCCGTCCGGCTCCCAGTTGATATTCTGGTTATATAGGGCTTGCTAAAGCAGCCCCTCACAACCCATTCATCCTGGGCTATAGAGTAGCCATTTCACAACTCAAACAAAAGCTGCTTTTCGACTGGTCCTGCCATTACATCATTCTTTACCTTTGTTCCCACATCATCGGCTTTTAGAGTGGACTCGGAGCCTGTTGAGACATGGAAAGAGGTGACAAGTGGCAGACAGAAAGAAAAGCAAAACAAACAAGACAGACTCTGGGAGTTTGCAACCCATAATCCCATCCCCCCTCAACTCTCCCTGTTGTCACAATAAAGTCTCACATGTGCTGTGAACCATCTTTTTCTTAAAATAAATGCATACATGATAATTGATTCCCTTACTTCATTTATTCCCCCACCTAAGGGCAAAACTAGATGTTTAGTGGAGAGACCTTGATCCAGAAACCTTGGTCTCCAAGGACACAGACCCTTTGGTTTCGGAGATGGGGAGGTAGCAGGTGAGTCCTACATTTCTCATGTACTGAGAAGTTGCTTTTTTCCTCAACACACGTGCCAGGGAAGAGCAGGGGAGTGGAGCACAGGGGGGAAGAGTTGGCCAGGAGAGAGAGAGAGAGGCACCCCTTCACCAACCCAGTCTTTCTGCTCCCCAAACGGTCTCATCTTTTCTCCCACTGCTTTTGAGGAGTTCAGCAGAGGCCTGGCTTTCTCACCCAGGTCTGCCACCAAAGTTCTAATTCTAACCCTAGTGTGCAGTTGGTCTGAGAATTTTCCAGTGTTTGCTGTAAGATTTTCTGTAAGGAAGATTTTCTGTAAGGAAGAGTAGCCAGATCTGAATCTAGAACACTGCTGCTGTGGCAAGTCCTTTGGGGGGGGGGGGCTGTATACGATGCTGCCTGTAAGGCATACAGAAGAATGAGATGAAAGCATACTAAGTGGTAGAGACTTCACCACTACAGACAGCTGGTGGAGAATGCTACTTTTCTTTAAATGCTCCTCACTGCTAAAAACAAAAACCTAAATATATCATAGAGCTTACCCAGAAGAAAGGATCTAGCTTTCATGACTTGCTAGCTTTCTACTCGCAGGGAGGGCATTGGGTTTACACACACCATCATCATCATCATTATGCAACACGTGTGGGTCCTGTTTTAATGATAGCATTGTAGTTGGTTAGAGGTGTACCAGATGTACATTTCCCCTGAGCTGTGCCAAACTAATGAGCTCAGAGGAAGAAACCTCAACTATTAAAAGGCTGAATGTACCCAACTGGAATGAAATGTTGACTGGAATAAGAGCAGTCATTTCCTTAGGGTGTGTTTTATTCCCCAGTGATCCAGGGACCATAAATACCTTTTGCTGCACAAAAACCAAGCCCCTCATAGGTGATGAGAGTCTGTAATAGTCTGACATTAATGGTATCAGCTAGGAGACAGCTTTGTCATTAGAGAAACTGGGCACTGTTGGAGCATAGCAAAGACTTCTTTCTTTCTTTCTTTTTAAATTTTACTTATGATTTTCAGATTTATACATTTCAATAATTTTACAGTCATTTTAACAGTTCAATACTTGACTTCCTTTCCTCTTTCTGTGGTTCCTTAAATTTATTTTTAATATATTTTGAATATCCAAATTTATTTGTTCATTTATTCATCTACTTTAAATATATACTCTTATGAAACTGCAGTAGATGAATAAATGAACAAAACTGCAGTTTCGTAAGATTTATTTCATTTTAAGAGATATGCAATTTAAATATATTGAATAGCTCTTGTTCTTTCAAGCTGAAAAAGCATCCTTGTTCACACAGTTTTCATGTAAGCAGGGGAGATGATTTCTCCCATACCAATCAAAATATGTGGCCTAGCAACCAGATAAAATTGTTCTGGGTAGCAGTTATGGCCCATGTGCCATCAGTTGGTAATTCTTGAATTAAAGAAATTATTATTTGGCGAAGATGAACTAAACAATGGGCAGTATTTTAACTAATGAGTTCTGTCACTGCAAGGATTTCCACTCGCACAATAGGACTTTCACTCTCTGCACATGCTTGCTCTGTGCCTTCCCCAAATCTGCTCCAGAGGAGGGAGGGGGGAACACCCAGAACAGATTTAGGGGGGCCTGAAGGGGAGGAGAGCTGCAGAACGTTTCATTGCACAAGCAGAAACCACCTTATCACTATGTTGAATTCCACTCCCATCTGTAACTAATTCAAGAATTACTATTTTTCAAACAATTTTGATTTACCAACAGAAGCATAGTCAGACTTCTGCCTAAGCAGCCAATAAAAATAGTGAGCAACAAAGAAAATACAGATCTTGGGATACGAGTCACATCCCCATTTATGCATTTCTGAACCACAAATCTTTGTCCTATGTTGCAAGGACATGCATCCAACCTCCAATGACACGAATTCAAGAGAAGGGAATTATGTGTGTTTATATATAGAATCTGCAAAGATATACTGCACTCTCCAGGGTTCTCTGCAATATACAAACTCACTACATCCACAGAAACACGTAGGTCATAATTATGAGTATTTTGCCAGTCGTGAAAGCATTGAGAATGTGGCAACTTCTTCCCAACAAAGATCCACTGTCTAAAATTAGCAAAATGTAAGGAAAAGAACAAAACCCATGGAGTGAGGCTTCCTGCACAATTCATGCCCTGCTCTTTGGAACAGAATGAGCTTCTACTTTCAAAGACTCTTGGGGACCTCATTACCTACCCACCCACAATTCTAATAGAAGTCATTCTGTTTGCTTCAATGAGCAGAAGATCAGACCTGTTAATGAGGCAGCCAGACAGTCTGCTTGGATGTGGATAAAGGACTAGAGTTTATGCCTGGCCAGTAGAAAAGGAAAACAGAAAAAATGTAATGAACTTTCTAAATGGATACTCCCCCCCCCACACACTTTTATTAACCAACTTAGAAACTTTTAAACAGATATATTTTTTTAAAAGCCAAGCCTTTCTTTTAGGGAGTGGGGTGTTATGTTGTGATGGTATAAAAATATATCCCCAAATATCTTCTTCCAAGTCTATCAAAGTGCTCTCTGAGTAGTATTTCTCCCTCTAATACATACACATCAAAGGAAGCACTTTTAAAAAGTTGTGTGAAAGAACCTTGGTCTTTTTCCTAAATAGTAATTTTGAAACTACAGCAACCCTTCCACGAGAAGATCAGTAATATTTGGAATATCATCAGTAATGATGGATGAGCTTCCATGAATAAGCCATTTGTTCACTGTACCAATCTTCTCCCACAATGCACTGCTGCAGTGGAGTACAGGGTGTGTCCCAGAATCACATTCCCAGTTCACTCTGGCCAAGAGAGAGGTCCAACAGATAGAGGCAGCGCCTTCTGCCAACCACATATGCACCCTGGGAGAAAAGGCTCCTTAGCAGATGGACATGGTGCTTCGTCAGACGGGTCAATATGAGGAGGATTCCTTCCAAGGAAACCTTTGAAAACCACTGATCTAAAGTACAACTAATACCATGTTTGCAAGATAATCTTTATGAGCAGAGCAAAGCCACCTTCATACAGATGAGGTCAGCTGCCACATCATTTGTTGATATTCTGACAGGACGCTATCAGGCAATTAAAAACAAGTTTTGCCTGCTTGTTCTCTGAACGATGAACACCTTGATAAAAGTGGAGCAACATTCTCAAGTTAGCAGGTGGGTCCATGAAACATCATCCTTTGAGGAAACTGCAGTGGAATCTACACGCATGTTAAAAAACCTGTGAAAATGCTTTTTAAAAAACCGTTTTGAAAAATACAGTCCTGAATGCCTCCATTTTGGAACATTTCAGCTCCTGAACAATGAAAACCTGGAAGTAAATGCTCCAGTTTTTGAACGTTTTTCGGAAGCTGAATGTCCGACACGGCTTCTGCTTCAGTGCAAGAAGCTCCTGCCTTGGTTGTTGAACATTTCAGAAACCGAATGGGCTTCTGGATTGGATTATGTTTGACAACTGAGGTTTGACTGTACATTGAATTTTGCATAGCTCACTGCCGCCATCTAGTGTCACATTTGTTTATTGCACTTTACAACACATTTAAAACGTTTTATTTGCAGCTGTATAGCTGAGTCCCTCGTCAGTTGGCACTATCAGTACAGTGGTACCTCGGGTTAAGTACTTAATTCATTCTGGAGGTCCGTACTTAACCTGAAACTGTTCTTAACCTGAAGCACCACTTTAGCTAATGGGGCCTCCCGCCCCCGCCGCGGCTCCAGAGCACAATTTTTGTTCTCATCCTGAAGCAAAGTTCTTAACCCGAGGTACTATTTCTGGGTTAGCGGAGTCTGTAACCTGAAGCGTCTGTAACCTGAAGCGTATGTAACCTGAGGTACCACTGTATAACAATACATCATAATTTTTACCACATGAAGAAGATCACAGCCCAATAAGTGTATGAAACAGACCTCTGAAATGTTTTATTTCAGCTGGATATTGTCCAATAATCGAGGCTGCTTATCTTCCTCCCGCAAATATATTTTGTTCCTCCGCAAATTATCATTTTTAGAAGAGTGTTCCATGGCTCCTGGGGATCCCTCCTCTCAACATATTTTATGTTATTTATATATGCATATCTTGCTGACTGCTTCCATAGGATCCCCATTGCAATGCCTACAGTTTTTTGTGGCTGTCCATGCCCCCAAAATTTGTCTACTAAAAGAATATTAAAAGCTATTTTTAAATTAATGTTTTTAAAAACATTTCCCTGGTCATAGTGTATGCATATGATTGTTTGTAAGCAAGTCTCCTTTTACTTGAAGTTAATTTTCCCCACCCCTCATTTTTTTGTGAATGCCTTGTGAAAGTTTCTACTGTAATATGGGAACAAAAGCAAGCAAGGGAAAAATTAAAATTATTGTAGCAGCAGTAGGAAAAGTAAATGCTATAACTGTTTTAAAAGCAACACTTCAATATTCTAAAATTTGGTTTTCAAACTGGATTCCTTTGAGCTAATCAGAGGGGTCCTCAGTCAGAGGATGAGTAATGACCAAAAACACTTTGCTGAAAGGACAGCTTGTCTTTCTACTGCTGAACATTTATTGCCATCTACAGCTGCATGAGAGCATTGGACGTGGTCTAGAACTCATTCAAGAGCACAATAATAAGCTCACAGCTCTGTATGAACCAAATGCCACATATTTTAGTCCATTTCACCCGGGACTGACCTATTTTTTCAGAGCTCTGTTCCTCTAGCCTCCAAAACATACTGGAACAGCTAAGTTTGTGTCTTCAGTCTTCCTCTATTTTTGCATTGTGCAGTATATAAACTTAAGACCAGGATGGACATCTGTTTAAATGCTTAGCAAAGCAGCATACATAGTTTTGTATAATGGATACCCAAGAACATGAGCATGTAAAAAACTGTAATTCTCACATAATTTGTGGTTCTGAGTTGTGAGATAAAAAAACTGGCAAAATATATTGAATGCTGTCAGGGGCTCAGGAGCAGAGGCACAGGGGAGAGAGGGGATGGAGAGCGAAGGGGAAGAATCTGAGGGCAGCGTAGGGGAGTATGAAAGCGGCCCGAGAGATTCCATGAGTCTCTCCAGCGAATCAGAAGATTCCCAGAGGGGGGCGCCGATGGCCAGGGCAAGGGGGGTCCCAGGGGGGACACACCAGAAGCAAGGGGCCAGCGGGGACTCCCAAAGCAGCAGCGGGAGAGCAGGACCAGCTCCTCCACCAGAGCGTAGTGAGGGGGAAGAGTCACATGTATCAGGGCCAGCTTCTCCTCCAGCAGGGAGAGAGGATGAGTCAGGCGTGGCCACGCCTCCATCGCAGAGTGAGGGAACGGAGGGAGAGTCAGGTGCAGCTAGCCTCCCCGAAGGGGGAAACAGTGACAGGAGCAGTGTAACGGTCAGGAGGAAGGTGGCCGGCTGGGCGCGTGCGCCAAGTTCGAATGTACAGGCGCGCGGCACAGCAGGAAACCCGGATGGGGAACCAGGTCCTAAAGCCCGCCGGAGGGAGGGGGAGGACTCAGGAGACTCAGCGTCAGAAGAGTCTAGGAGAGGCGAGACCCCAGCGGACAGGCGGGCCCAGAGGAGAAGAGAGCAGAGGAAGAGGTGGAGCAAGGCTAGAGTCTTGAACTGGTGTCTGGGGGGAGGAGACTCAGACGGAGCTTCGGCGGTCTAGAGTTTGAGACGTAGAGCTGTGCGCCGCGGCTGTGAAAGCGAAACTGAGCTTCAATAAAGACTGTTTTATATAACAACGAACTGGCGTTGGTCCTTTGTGAGCTGGGACCTAGGGCAGCTCTGACAAATGCATTTACTAATTCTTCCCCATCCACTTTCCACAGACAAGTATTAGTTACATTAGTTGGTAAAATGCGGTCTTGACTATGCTACCACTCAGTGGATTTGTAACTGGCTGACTGACCGAACCCAAAGGGTGCTCATCAATGGTTCCTCTTCATCCTGGAGAAGAGTGACTAGTGGGGTGCCACAGGGTTCTGTCTTGGGCCCGGTCTTATTCAACATCTTTATCAACGACTTGGATGATGGACTCAAGGGCATCCTGATCAAATTTGCAGATGACACCAAACTGGGAGGGGTGGCTAACACCCCAGAGGACAGGATCACACTTCAAAACGACCTTGACAGAGTAGAGAACTGGGCCAAAACAAACAAGATGAACTTTAACAGGGAGAAATGTAAAGTATTGCACTTGGGCAAAAAAAATGAGAGGCACAAATACAAGATGGGGGACACCTGGCTTGAGAGCAGTACATGTGAAAAGGATCTAGGAGTCTTGGTTGACCACAAACTTGACATGAGCCAACAGTGTGACGCGGCAGCTAAAAAAGCCAATGCAATTCTGGGCTGCATCAATAGGAGTATAGCATCTAGATCAAGGGAAGTAATAGTGCCACTGTATTCTGCTCTGGTCAGACCTCACCTGGAGTACTGTGTCCAGTTCTGGGCACCACAGTTCAAGAAGGACACTGACAAACTGGAACGTGTCCAGAGGAGGGCAACCAAAATGGTCAAAGGCCTGGAAACGATGCCTTATGAGGAACGGCTAAGGGAGCTGGGCATGTTTAGCCTGGAGAAGAGGAGGTTAAGGGGTGATATGATAGCCATGTTCAAATATATAAACGGATGTTATATAGAGGAGGGAGAAAGGTTGTATTCTGCTGCTCCAGAGAAGCGGACACAGAGCAATGGATCCAAACTACAAGAAAGAAGATTCCACCTAAACATTAGGAAGAACTTCCTGACAGTAAGAGCTGTTTGACAGTGGAATTTGCTGCCAAGGAGTGTGGTGGAGTCTCCTTCTTTGGAGGTCTTTAAGCAGAGGCTTGACAACCATATGTCAGGAGTGCTCTGATGGTGTTTCCTGCTTGGCAGGGGGTTGGACTCGATGGCCCTTGTGGTCTCTTCCAACTCTATGATTCTATGACACACAGATTACATAATTTTACTACAGGTGATTTCTGCTTGATCGAGGCTGCCAAGAGCAACAATTTAAACTTGAAGGGGGAAGGGCAATGAAGGGCAGGAGGAGTTTGAGGGAGACGATAACTTCTTGAGTCTCAAACACAGATAGCCTAGTCTACTATTTATTTTTGAAAATCGCTTGCCTGTTCACTATGGACTTTGACACCTCTTAAGATAATTGTAACCATATTTTGCACTATGGGTCCCAAGATCAAGGAGCAGGTGCTTTTCTATGTTTGGCTACAACTGGATACCATTTTGAGTCAATATGGCAGACTAGACCTTCCAAAACCACACTGATTCGGAGTCCAGAGTGCTAACCATTCAGGAATGGAAAAGAGATATGGCGAGATTCATATGGAACGGGGAGAAACCGAGAATAAAATACCAACTATTAACAGATAAAAAAGAGAGAGGAGGCTTTGCACTTCCTGATTTAGAACTATACCACGCAGCCACAGGTCTTCTATGGCTCAAAGACTGGATAATATTAAGAGATTCAGATGTGTTGGATTTGGAGGGATATGATAATCGATATGGGTTGCATGCCTATCTAATTTATGAGAAGGTGAAGGTCCACAGGGGTTTATTGAATCCTCTAATAAGGAAATCATTATATAAGATCTGGATAAAAAATAAAGGAATATTGGAACCAAAAATACCTCTGTGGACCTCGCCAACAGAAGCAATGGAAGTTAAGAAAAAGAACATGGAGGGGGTACGGGGCCACATACCGAGTAATGTTAGAAGAAAAACATTTTCTTTTTTGTTACAAACAAAAACAGAGAGTGTTATATAAATGTTGCATAAATGTATATTTTTTTAAATAATAAAGATTGGAGGGGGAAAACTGCACTGATTTTACCAAATTTGTGAGGTCATTTCTGAAATTAAGCAGGTTTTTCTGTATGTTTAGATACAACTGGAACTATTTGGAATCAAGATGGCACACTGAAGCATGGAAAAGTGCACTGATTTCAAAACTGCACCGATTTTTTGATTTCTTATAATTCCTGAGCAATGGCAAGAATGAGGTTGCTCATGTTCTAATAACACACACACACACACACACACACACACACACGAATGAATTGCCTCATTCCACTGTGCTATTAAGTTTAAAATAAAAAGACTCCCTTTTTTGGATGTGTAGGAGAGAAGAAGAAAGGAGGAGTGTGGGGTGAAAGATTGAAGGCTCAGTTCTTATAATAAAAATACTGCCTAAGTACATGCTCCAACGCAAACAGCTAGCAAATTTTAAATGTGTATGAATGCAGCAGACTGCAGTTGTTCAATAATGAGGGAAAGGCACTCTGCTAATGACTTGTCATTGTCTTCAATCCTTGCCTGATGCCTTTTGTAGGAAACAGGATGCAAGACGAGATGGACCTTTGGACAAGAAGGAAATTCTTGTGTTCTTACATGCTCTTTCCCCCATATTGTAGGATTCAGTGCTAGTACCATAGGCGCAGCCAGGATTTTTGTTAGGGGGGCAGGCTTTCGTTGGGAGGGGCAGAAGCTCAGATCTGTATTGATTTGTATTGTTGGGGGGACAGATGCCCCCTGCCCCACCCTTGGCTTTGTCCATGGCTGGTACTGAACACAGATCCTAGACTGAATCCTGATGAGGTCTTGGCACAAATTATATAACGTAACAGGAAACAAGGAGAACTTCCCTGTAACAAGAAAGGGGAAGGGGACAGATGTTGTACAAACAGAATGTTTTATGAAGAACTGCTTGAGGAGGGGAAATAAACTGCATATTGTGTAGACAACAAAATCCATATGTTCTCAAGTTGTAGTTTGCTTACAACAGAGGTACAAGTCCCTGCTTAATTTCCATAGAGAAGAGGGCTAGAGCTTTAATCTGTGTGGTAGATATACCATCATTATGTAAGCCTTGCTTCTTAATTTTAGGTAAGAATTCCAAATGTTATGAATATCACATAGAATGCATAGTAAACCATTTGAGATCCATTTGAGCAATGGATCCAAACTACAAGAAAGAAGATTCCGCCTAAACATTAGGAAGAACTTCCTGACAGTAAGAGCTGTTCGACAGTGGAATTTGCTGCCAAGGAGTGTGGTGGAGTCTCCTTCTTTGGAGATCTTTAAGCAGAGGCTTGACAACCATATGTCAGGAGTGCTCTGATGGTGTTTCCTGCTTGGCAGGGGGTTGGACTCGATGGCCCTTGTGGTCTATTCCAACTCTATGATTCTATGATAAACACATATAATAATTGAACACATATTATATGTGCTTAATTTGTGTGTAGCTTGTCTCATTGCTTTCAACAACATACAAAGAGCAATACTGGATCAGCACATCTAGTTGAACACTTTGTCCTCACAGTGACCAGCTACGTGTCCATGGGTGAGCGCAACAACACCCTCCCCACTTGCAATCCCCAACTTGTCTTAGAGGCACTCTGTGCTGCCTCTGGGAATGGGGGGGGGGCACCCAGCTATCATGGCTATTTGCCATTGATAGCTTTATTCTTTGTAAATTTGTCTAATCCTCTTTTAAAGTCATCCCAGTTGATGGCCATCGCTACCTAGTGTGGGAACAAACTCCATAGTTCAACTATGCACTGTGCGAAAAAGTACCTTCTTCTGTGTTTCCTGACTCCATATACTTTCACACACTTTTAGTTCCCTTTTGATATTTATGACACAATTTATGAAATCTATATTGTGTTGCCCGATCATTATCCAGAAGCTACACAGCTGTTCCACTAAATGCTGCCTCTACCCCACACGCTCATGCACAGGAGCCTCCCTGTTTTCATCTGTGAAATGTCTGCAGATATGCAGGTGTCAGATTCTTCCACAGCGCACAAGAATTCCTCATCAAACAAACAGAATGGTTCCCTGAAGTAAACATTTTAATACCACTTTGCTAAAACCAGGGAACATTCAGGCTCAGTGGCCCCATGTCTCCACATTCAAATAATACCACCCAGGAACCATTTACTGCATGATCTGTTATCTGCTGTTCTCAGCTCCCAAGTTTGCAAGACTTGCATCTGAATGGCATTTCTGAACAGCAGCCACCGAAGGCTATTTCTGTCACCACACACCCCTCCAAAAATGCTGGTTCACATGTCCATAACTAACCTCACTTGCACTTAAGTTTGTAAATAAACCACATTAGTTCATTCAAATGTCAAAGTGGTTTCTGTGTTAAGAGCCGCTGGCCAGGGCCGCTCCACATTAAGTCATGGGAAATACAACAGAGCACTGCTGATTCACCGCATCATTTAGGTGCTTTTGCACTCAATTTCATTTCCTCATTTTGTACGCCTCCCAGGTGCACCCCATAAAACTTTAGAGAGTCCATAAGAACTTGGATCAGGCCAATGGCCCATTCTAGTCCAGCATTTTGTTCTCACAGTACCCAGCCAGATGCTATCAGGGACTGCACTGGGGAAAGGAGGGCTGGGCTCAGGAGAGAGAGGTAGTGGCCAGTGGGGAGGAAGAGAAGGAAGAGTGGACAAGGCATGTGAAGGGCTGGGTGCTTCCCCACACACTCCTGCACCCCTGTTTCCCAGAACCAGTAGAGAATTGAAGCGGGAAGAGCAGAGGCAGCTTCCACATAGGTATAGTCTCTGTCAGGGAAAGGTACATAACTGGTGGAGGGGGAGTGATCCCCAGTTGCTGCAACTGCCCCACAGAGCGCAGGAATAGCTTCCTAAACACTATATTGGTGTGCAGATGTCATGTGCAGCTTGAACCTGTTTAAAATAAAGGGACTTTAAAGTGGTTGGACTGATATGGTACTGTTATATCTATGTAGCATAGTTTTCGAAACTTGAAAGAAAAAATGTGGGTTGGCTTAATTTTCAGTTGACAGTGCATTGTTCATTCAGTCCGGTGATGTCAGCCTCATGTTTAAACATGCCCCATTTAACACTGCTTAGTTTTCTTAACTCTTCTCATTCCCTTGTGCCTTTAACCTGACACACCACACTGACTTCAAGAAAGTCACATTGGCTTCCTGTCAAAAGACATTGCACAAGGATTTTTTGTTGCTTTAATGAGGTAGGAGAGCTGGGAAAAAAATGTGTGCCTTTGGTTTCAGATAGTACATTGGTAGACGAGTTTTAAAAGCCCGGGACGCAAATTTCTGTGGCTATGGTGGCTCATTTACCAAAAGTAATGTATTTAGCATCAACTCTGGAAGTGTATACTTGATAATGACCAAACAAGTATGGTCAGAATTAGTTTGATCAGAATTTTGCCCTTAAGTGAAGCGCTACCTTTTCCCTCAGACTTTTGGGGAAAGGTCAGGTACATTGGCTTGGGTTTTTATTACTGCTGCATTATTATGAAATTTAATATTGTCTCATTTTTGTTTTAACTGTGTTATCCTAGGAATTTAGGGTGAATATGGTAAACACAACAAACAAATATCACCTGGTTTGCTCTGGCCTACAGATGTAAAGAGGCATTCTTGTCTGTCTCTACACTTGCCTCCTTTCGTCAGTGCTGAATGGCGTCACACACAGCCTGAACCAGAATTTCTTAGCTGGACTTTTTGGGCTCAAAAAGGAGTCCTTAGATGGGGATGTTTTATGAAAGGTCCTCTTTGCTCACCTTTTGCACTCCTCTGCTTCCTGCCTGTGGTCTTGGGAATGCCAACAACCATACTCCAGATTCTTGAAGCACAAGACTTTTTCTTTTCTTTTACCCATGAGACTTCAGAGTGAGAGCAGAAAGCACTGACCCTTGGTCCGATTTGACTTCATATCCAAAACTCATTGGTTACGTGGCTTTGTTATGAAACCAACTCAGAATAGGGGCAAAGCTTCCTGCCCTCACTCTGGAGTCTTGTGAGTAAAGGAAATAAAAACAGCACCAGGTAAGGGCGGGGCAAATACTTCAACAATGTTTACAGGGTCCCTGCAAAACAGTCCAAGAAGGGGTCACTAGCTGAAGCCTGCAAACAGTGGCAAAGCCAAGCTATATTTGGCTCAGTCATTGTCCGAATCCCTATCTGACACCACACAAGCTGCCAGTTCAAGAGCCACGGCATGATCAAGTTCTAACAGGTATACAACCACCAAGAAGTGGTGGCATAATAATATTATTACCTAAGTGCTTTCAAAAGCAGGTGTTCTACAATAAATAAAGACAGTTCTAAGGGCAATATTACACTCTGCTGTCAGTCTCACTGGGTCCTCTGGGGCACTGGCATTTGCCCAGCCATGCCAAGTGCTGAGACCAGGCCTTCCAGCAATGTGGTTTTGGGGCTTTGTTTGCTTAACAGGGCTGAGTACAAGCTGGGTTCGTCTGACCCTTGCCATCAGACAGAGTGAGGAGACTGCCCCAGGAAGCTGGTGTGCTGGAGGTAGTAGACCTCTGAACACCAGTTGCCGGGGATCTCAGGTGGGAATGCTGTTCCACTCAGTCCTGCTTGGAGACCTCCCATAGCCATTGGCTTGGCCACTGTGAAAACAGAGTGCTGGACTAAGCAGGGCGTTTGGTCTGGTCCACCAGGATTCTTCTTAGGACAGAGCCGTGTGTGCCATAAAGTCTGTCCTGTATCCCCTAAACTAGGCTATTGTCCTCAGCTGAAGTGGAGGACCATGTTCCATCATCAGGGCTGATACACAGTTAGCCTCTGTATGTAGAACTGGTGGCACTATCTCATCTTCATCTAAGAGACAGAAATGTTTTAGGTAGCTGCTGGCAGAATCTGAGCTCAGGAACTTGAACACACACTATAGGTCTGGATTTGGACAGAGCCATCCAAGTCCCAGTGAGATTCTGACAACTTTATATATTAATTGGCTAAAAATGATCTGTAAAGTAAGGAGTTATACAGAGATCTCAGAGCAAAAATATTGGGGAAATTCCAGACACCCAGAGAAGTTCATGTTTTTACGTTAACTCTAAGAGAGAGTACAAGCTTCTCAGCAATTTCCCTTTCTGCATATAATGACAAGTGACAGGAGGAAATTACCACATCATTGTAAAATGTAGAAATTTATTTGGGATGGTTAATTACTCATTTATGTGGCAATAAGAAGAAAGAGGTGACAGAAAAACAACTTTGGGAGCCAAGGGTGAAGGCAAGGATTTATTTCATTAGCCAAATGAAATCACCACTTATCTCAAGGTTATGTCACAGTTACATCATTAAGCTTACAACATTCGGTTCCCAGAATTATTACAGAAAGAGGAAAGATTGCAAACAGAAGAAAGACACATATTAATATGTAACCAACAAGCACGTAGCAAAGGATTATGGGCCAAAGCAAGTATTACTCTGAACTACTAAGGAAGAAAAATATAGACCAGTAGTTTAATGTTCTAGAGTGGGCCTCAATGTAGCAACAACAGTTATGGGGAACATTTGACCTGGAAGATTTTACTGTATTTGTACAGGGCTGTCATGTTTATTGACATAATGCAGCATAGTCTTAAAGCAGCTAGGAAGGTCACTATCAAAGCTTCCATAAAACTGCTCAGCTGTTTTCAAAGGTCAACAGGTAAACTGTTAAAATCCATAACTAGTCAGCAAAATGCAAAGTGAAATTGAAGCAGAGAAGATCTGAGTGTGATGTTTTAGGCCCACTGCAGACAGGCGAGCAAGACTGCTGGGTACATGCAAAATCTCATGCCCCTTTGGCCTTTGAGTGTTACAACTGCAACGATTCTAAATATAGCAAAACTAGCCAAGATTCCTGTTTTCAGGGGTTGATTGTCCAGAGATCTTTCTAACACTGTGACAGATATATAACACATGCAAAACACACTCTTGCCAATAAAAACGCATGCCACGATAAATTTATCAGTCTTCAAAGTGCTGCAAACTGAGAGTGACAGTCAAATACAGCTACCTTTCTAGAACTAGCATAATAATGCTATTTATTATGAATCACCAGAAAGGAAATTTTATTTATTTTTAATTAACAAATAGTTAATTAGTATTGCTAATTAAACTCTGGTGCAGCTGATATACTGGTGCAAAGTCCTAACAAAAAGGAGACCAAAACTTCCTCATTGCTTAGAACAGAATTTAATTCTCCATAAAAACTACAGATAAGAGAATCACTGGGCATTTCCTCATATCTGAATTGGCTACTTTCTAGGGAATAATCCCACCATACGAGTAAAGAGGATTAGATCTAAGGATTGCTCAAAAGGATCAGCTGTTTAGAGTTGCCTAGTCTAAAATGCTGTTTTAACATAATCAGTTTCTTAAGCAAATGTGACTAGGTATGCATTACAAAACCATTATACTTGCACAGCATGAAATGGATATTTCAGCATTCTGCTGCTTGTCTCCGAGGCATGGTTTATATAAACTCATATATTGCTTGGCTACTGTACATTATTGTACACTTGCTGACTGAGAAATGAATGCAAAAACTGACTTGGGAAGAGGATAGACAGGTTACTAAACTTTGGAGCAATGTTTTGAGATGATGGAATGGGCACGTTAATGGGCTCCGATGTGCTGTTATGCACCAGATGTGGTTTGCTGCCCAAAAGACTCATGCAGTTGACTTCAGAGGTACTAGGATTCCAGCCGGAGAGGAAGTCAGGCCCCACTGGTGGCAACAGAGTCCGATAGATTAGGGAATACTAGAAAACAGACTAGCAATATCTGGTGTTCAATATTGCAGCTAAACAGTGCAATATTCCAATATAACATGATGTCTGAAATCGGAGATCAGGAGTGGGAACGAGGGAAGGAGCAGCCATGGAGATTGGGCAGGGGTGTTTGTGTGTGCAGATCAGGCGGGGGATAAGGGGGAAAGCAGCTGTGGAGATCAGACGGATGGGGAAAGGAGAGCAAGCGGAGTCACCTCCGGCACATGGTTTGAGGGGGAGGGGAGGGGGACAGGGGGTGCATGAAGTCTCTGTCAGCGGGGAAGCCAGTGGTGGCAGCCAGCAGAGATGCGTGTCCACTGTGGCTCCTGCTGTTATCCTGCTGAGAAAAGCTTCTTGGCCTCAGTGTCAGGGGAAAGTAATGCCACGGTGCCCTGTTCTCCGTCAGTGTGAGGGAAGGCTGCAGCGCTATTGACTGCCCTGGTCTCCCTCAGCATGAAGGAAGGGGGCTCAGATCAGCAGTGTGATCGGCTGAGATCACTGTGCGATATCGGCAGTGCCTTGAAATTGGCAGCCCTCCTCTCCCTCAAGCAAGGAGCGATATATTGCTGCTTATTGCCAGGTCAAAATCGTTATCAAGGTGTGATTTCAAAACCGTTTTTGGCCAACATATTGAAAAATCAAACAGCGCTAAAACAGACAATAAAATTTGTGATATTACTTGTCAGGTACCGTGCTGAGGAGGGCTGCACTGAGGAGGAATGGAGGGAGCTGGGAAGCACTGGGTGGGGAAGTGGGTGGAACCCTTAATTGGGAGCACCTTCATTCCGAGAAATGGATTCTTTGTTCTCTCACTGTGATCATTAAAATTTCTAACTGCTAAGAGACTCCTTTCACTTTGTTCTGCTTATCTACTGCCAAAGGGTGGGGGAGGAAGCCGAGTCCCTGAAGCCTGACATTCTCATGCAAAAATGACAAAGCATAGTTTGGGGGGAGGCAAGGAATGGGGCCGCGGACCCCCTGGGTGCATTTCACAAACTCCCAATTGGGAACCACTGGGCTAGACTGTCATTCTGCTTTGCTAATGCTGCAGTTAGAAACAAATCTTCAAGCAGGGCACTCATGTCGGATTTTCACTTTGGGGGAAGGAGGAAGTGAGCAATGGTTTTCCAGCTAAAGTTCTGGAATATTCTGAAGCTAGCTTTTCTCGGGTGTACAAGTGCTCAGAGACTCTATCCCCCTCCCTGTGTCATACACCTGAAGGATATCACATGATATAAAGAGCTGGGGCTCCATCAACAGCCCTGCCTCCAAGCTTGTTTAGCATCCCCTGCTCCTGATGACCACTAGTCCATATCATCAGAGCCACAGAAACCTATGCATGTAGATTTCCCTGGCTCAGGTATGGACATCTAACATCAGTGCTAGGGGAAGCCACATCAGCTTATACAGTAGCAGGGGAAGCTACACCCCACAACCCCTTTAGTTGTATGTTGCCCCTTCTTGCATACAGTGCATGAGAGGTGCTCTTTGTGAAGAAAGTTGCGTCTGAGGTGAGGCAGTGTGAGATGAGACAGAACTGCTGTGTTGCAGCTGTGAGGTCCTGCTTGTACACACCAATCAACACATGAAACCACCAGCAAATGTTAAGTATTCAGTCAATGAGATGATCATCTGAACACAGAACTGGGCCAAAACAGCCCCCAAATAACCTTATTTTAGTTCTGGGGGTGGGAAGTAATGCTTCATTTAACATGCTACATTTTCATGCAGCTGTGTAAGATAATGGATTGCTAAATATAAGTAAGCTCTAAGGCACCTGTCAGACTTTGGGGACTTGGCTTTCTCACCCCACCTTTGGCCGTAGATAAGCAGGACAAAGCAAAAAGCGTCACTTAACATTTAAAGAGTCTTTAATGATCACAGCAAAAGAAGAAAGCAGCCATTCTCGGAATGACCAATTAAGGTTTCCACCCACTTCCTCCCTAGTCACTTCCGCCTCTTGCAACCTGATCTTGCAACCATATGCTTTTTGTGTAGCTACCTTATCTGCTCTCCGTGACCTTGGGCGGATAGGCTGGACACTTTCCAGTGAGAGAGAGTCTGTTAGCTCTCTCTCTTCCAGTTCTTCTTCACTTTGCTGTTCACTCCCCAGTTCATCCCAACTTTTGTCTTCAGAACTAGTCTTAGGGATGACCTGGTTGTCCAGACATGACCCTGTTATTGCATGGACTCAGAGATCCATAATGTTTGCTTCAGCATATTGTTACCTCCACTGTTTGGGCTACAAACCCCCGGAAGTTGCAGCAGTATTTGGGGCAGGAGTGCTGAGTACTTTATCAGGTAAGGAGAGCCAGCTGCCCGAAGAGTACTTATGTCATATTGGCTGTTTGAGTTGTTCTCGGCTGCAACTTACTTATGGACAGGGTGGTTCATAATATAAAAGCATTTTAACTTTATTTTTATATTTCTGTAATTTATTCATAAAACACTTCAAATGTTTGTGAAAGTAAGCAGAATTTAATGCTTAATGATACTAGAAGTGACGATTTCCAATGATGCCTTATTGCCTAGCTAATTTGGCAACTCCACTGGACAAAATCTGTGGCCAGACAATTTTGGCAATTACTGCATCAAGTGACTCACATCCTAATCCTACCAATGGGCTGTGAACATCAGCTGGTCCATGCTCAAGAGGAAGCCCAAAGGAGTGAGAGAGAAAACAAAGGCAGAAGTAAGACATCTTGGAGGAAAATCACTCTCCCCACCACTTGGTTGCTGAGTAAAACAAAATTGGGAGGGCTGGGGGCAGTTCTTTACTCTGGAAACTAATTACAATTTTCTTTCCTTCCCCTCTTTCTTCTTAAATCCCACCTCAGTTATTAAAAATCTACAAGAGCATTTCACAGAGACACAAAATGGAAGCCTGCCAGTCTATTCAGAGCCAACTCTGAGTAGGTCACTCTTGGCTCAGTAGCAAACCACAAATGGAGCACAAGGAAAGGACAAACCCTGTTCTCTCACACACAAGCCTCCAGCCTAAATTCTTTTCTCCTCTTCCAAAACGTGGACCTGCTACAGTCATTGAAGAAAAAGTAATATACAGAGAGCCAAAAAGATCTCCACTAGGGAGTTCTAACAGTTGCCAATAAGTCATTGCATCCATTGCCCACCCACCCCCACCCAAGAAAACTAATAGCAGGAATGACAGCTATTAGAAGCAGAAGCTTCCCTGAATAACATTTTTATTTTTCACACACCCAGCGAAGGATGCTTTCATAATAAGTGTGAGCGCCTCACCAAGCTTCTCTATCCAAGGCTTTGCACCCGGGACCCTAGTAGGGAAGGGAAAGCAGCTGAAAAGCCAAGCACCCCTTCTTTCTTCTGAGTTGCCCCTCCCAGAGCTGACGTGACAGAAGTCGGAAAGGAGATGTCTGCTCTCAATGCCACTGATAAACAACACTTCAAGAAAATTTCAAAGTCCATTTACAAAGTAAGAACATCAATTGAAATACACAAAAAAACATAAAAGCCAATTTAAAACACAAAAGCTAGCATAAGAAATCAGCAGCAGAAATAAGATAAATTCAAGTAGGAAATAGGGACGTCTTTATTTACTTCCCAAAAGAAACAAGTGATAAAATGAACTTCCTGAGGGTCAGGATTCCATCGTTTCAGGGCCACCACAGGAGGAAAAAAACCACTGCTTTGTTGCACAGATTTACATGTGGCAGGTACTTTTGTCCTTAAATCAAGCCCAAGAGCAACACTGTGTTTCTTTATGGGCAAGTGTTTCTGTGAAGCATTAAAAAGGGACATTTCCCAGAGCTGAACTCTGCTTCCTTGTGAAATCTTGTGTGGCCATGTGGGTCATGAGTCTTTGGCTTTCCTGCCCAACTGGTTCCTTCCCTTCGGGTTAAGCCTTGGTTTTTACACAGACTCTGATGTTTTCATTAATCACTGATAAAAAGGCAATATAGAAATGCTATAAATGAAACAATGTCTACCATGCTGCCGCCTCTCCTTCCTTCCTTCCTTCCTTCCTTCCTTCCTTCCTTCCTTCCTTCCTTTCTTCCTTCTTCTTCTTCTTCTTCTTCTTCTTCTTCTTCTTCTTCTTCTTCTTCTTCCAACAGTTTTAAAGGGTTTTTCTTGTGTTTTTAAATGTTCATAGTCACCTTGAAGGTACCCCTGCCCGTACGGGCCAGTCTTGCCAGACTCTAGGGTTGTGTGCTCATCTCACTCTATAGGCCGGGAGCCAGCGCTGTCCGCAGACATAGTCACCTTAAGTACTATTTAAAGGTAGCTGTAAGCCATCTAAATAAATAAATAGTAAATGCTTGGAATATGCAATCCCTGAAATCGCCAATTAACAAGGATCGAGTAGAAAGGTAGAAAATGGCCTTTGCTCAAGACTCTCAAGAGCAACCATCAGCCAGAGCAAAAATCATGGTCTAGACTGGACCTATGGTCTGGTTCAGTGTAAGGCAGCTCCATAATCACATGGCTGTGATATTTGCTCACAGACCTCTGTGATGTGGAAAGCAGCTTCAATGTTGCTATGTCCGTGCTTAATGCAAGCAGCTGTCTCAAAGTAACTTTTGCATGGTCTTAAAGTATCATACACAGAGTATGGCTGCCTAAACATGCCCAGAGGAAGTCAAGAAATGAGAGCACAAAAGACACCAGGCTGACACGAGGTAAGATCTTGGATACACAAGTCAATGCCCTCAATATTATGATGACAGGTCAGACGCCCTTTCTTCAGGGATGAGACTGGAGGCACAAAGGAGGACAGGGAATTGCACTCTGAGCCAGCCCCAGAAGCACCTAAGAAACTAGAAGCAGTTGAAGACACAGAGTATGAGGTGAGGTACCACAAAAGCTTGCAGGAACTGGGGTAGAAGGGGGCAGGGAGGTGGTAAGAGTGTGGGAACACTGGGCTGGCAGTGGTGAGGAGCACAGGGAGGGGCTAGGGAGGGGCAGATGGGGCGGGCTGCCCCAGGGGGCACTTGGCCGGTGGAGTGGGGGGGGGGAGAGCCATTGGACGGCTCCTTCGCTGTGCTGGCACTCTTCTTACCTGGCAACTAACTCTTTTCCTTTGAAGCAGAAGGGTGGGCTGCTGCTCTCTCTGGTTTTGCAACTGTGAGGGAAAGAAAACCTGGAGAGAGGAAGGGGTGAGGGAAGGCTGCTCTCCAAGCAAAGTTGGAGTAAACAGTAATGTGTACACAACCCAGCCAACCTCCTGAAATGTCATTTCTTCTTGTTTTCTTCGCCTCAACGTCTCAGAGATCAATTAAAAGTGGTGAAGAGATCAGACCACCACCCCCTGTCCTTTTTGGAAACAGAATCTTTTGTCATGATTAAATAATTTAAATGGCAAGTTCACAAGATAAGCACTTTGGAGTGTTGCTTGCTTATAGTGTGTGTGTGTGTGTGTGTGTGTGTGTGTGTGTGTGTGTGTTTGGATATAGAGGTCCACATACATGTTTACACCACGTGAATACATAATGAGGGCACTGCTGCAAACAATCAGCTACAAAAACTGAGTCTTGTTTATACTGAAAATAAAATACCTGCAATGAAAGAAATGTGATGCTGACATCCCTTCCTTTAATTTTGAAGGAAAATGTAGCCAATCCACTTTAAATTCTTTCATTGCAGTGGATCAGCAGCCAGCATATTTTTAAGGAAACTTGTTTATTTTATTTATTTATAATTTTGTTTATTCTGTTATTGTTTATTCTTTTATATTATTCTTTAGAGTTTTATACTGCAAGTCTTTACATGTCTACGCAGAAGTCCCACTGAATGAAGCCTACTCCTAGGCAACTGTGTAAAGATTGTGCAGTTGTATCCTGCGATCTTAAGCATAATTACTCAGAAATAAGTCCCACCGAGTCCAACAGGATTTAGACCTCAGGTAGATAATCTGAAAATGGCCTCAGCCCCATATACCTGAAGGAGCGTCTCCTTCCCCATCGTTCAGCCCAGACACTGAGGTCCAGCTCTGAGGGCCTTCTGGCGGTTCCCTCACTGCGAGATGTGAGGTTACAGGGAACCAGGCAGAGGGCCTTCTTGTTAGTGGCACCCACCCTGTGGAACGCCCTCCCACCAGATGTCAAGGAAATAAACAGCTAGCTGACTTTTAGAAGACACCTGAAGGGAGCCCTGTTTAGGGAAGTTTTTAATGTCTGATGTTTTATTGTATTTTTAATATTTTGTTGGAAGCTATCCAGAGTGGCTAGGAAAACCCAGCCAGATGGGTGGGGTATAAATAATTATAATTATAACTGTTGCACATGGAAGTTCTACTTTTTACAAACAATTTACTTTTACAGTCATAATACTTCTTAGGATTCTTCCAATGATCAATTAGTCTCTGAGGAGATCTACTTTTTAATGTGCTTTAAGAACAAATGTGTTGAGGGGTGTGTAGATGTGCGTGTTGTGTATGCAAATGTGTGCTGGAAGGTGGGTGTGGGGGCCAAACGGAGTCTTTGACCCAGGTGCAAGAAAGCCTGGTTTTGTTTGACCACGCTTGGCATGCTGGCTGTGGGGCTCCCAGATGAGGAACAGTGAGGGGGAGGCAAACTCAGTGACTGCCCCAGGTGGGAAAAGCCCCAGCTACGCCACTGTAGGGGAACCTGAACTTGCGCCTACCAGCAAACTGGTGCATTCCTGCCTTTGCCGCCTTCCTGTTCTGCCCCATCCCTGTCTGGCAAGCAGCAGAGGAGAGGGCAGCATAGCAGTACTGGCCAACATGCCCCCCTGGCAACCGGGCACTTTCACAAGAACAGCCTGTGGTGCTAGCAGCTGCCTGGACCAAGGCTGCCATGTCGTCCTCCTCTGACTCGGAAGAATTCATCTCAGACTGCTGCTGAAACAACAGCTAAGCTGCTTGCAGCTTACAAGCTCAATGCTCACAGGAAAACACAAACAGATACAGCATGGTTTAAAGGGTGCAGTATCAGCATCAGGGCTACAGGCTGAAGGAAAAAGGGGAGAGAAGAGAAAGAGGGCAGTACTGACAACAGAAGGAGGTGGTACAAAGGTGAGGGGAAAATGGTGAGTTGTCTCACATTTACAAAGCCAAGCTAGACCTGAACAAAACTGGAAGCTGAGAGCAGGCGGCCTGAGGGTGCTACTATACTGCTCTTATGGGGTTTATGGGGCCAAGAAGATGAGAGAGGGAATTCGTGCAGGAGTCAGAATTGCTTCACACTCACTGGGACACTGGTGGATATGCGTGTGAAGGATAGATGTATATCCACGGACTCCATAAATCTACTACGTAGTACATTTGCAAAGCTAAGCAGGGGCCAGTATGCTTTCAAATTTCACTTTTCTCTCAGATTCATTCTATAACCAGCCATATAAAGACAATAATAATGGCCAACTTACAAAATTGCCAGAAGGATTACTGGCATGTGTCATGAAGCACTTTCAACATTCTAAACTACCGACAGAAAATATCGAGTAGTGTTTTTTACTGCCCCCAGATCCACATTCATATATTTGATTAAGAGATTACCAAAATGATCTAGAGGTGGGTGTGGGGAGGGGATATCCCATCAATTCATGTGCTGCTGCAGCAGCAGCAGCAGTGCGCACTTTAAAGAGCACATGCTGCACAGTAAACACTCATTGTGAATCTGTACTATACGATGTTTGCCTTGTCAACAGCTTCAGCTCACAGAGCAGATTAAAGAAGTCAAAGCAACAATGACTCCAATATATTAGTTACTGTTTGGTAACAGCTAATTTGGAAAGTTATTTAAAAATAAAATATAATCAGTGTTTGTGTGTGGTATGCGAGCATAGCTAGCTACAGATATAGATATTTTTGCTCAAATAATCCTTTGGTAAACAGTCATACTTAACATTTGAATAATGCAGTACCTTTATTTATTTTTTTCATATTGACCACTTATAACCATGCAGAACTGACCAAATCCTTGGAAAATAAGTATTACTCAGCATGGGAACCTGAAGCCAGTTCTGACAGAGTGCTACAAACTTGGCTGAAACCTGCCTTGCAAATAAATTCACAGAAGTTAATAGACAATTAATAGACCACAGAAAAATTATGAACCTGCTGGCCTACACATCTTCAACGTTAAGCCATTTGTTTGAACATGTCATAACAATCTTGCACCCAAGCAAATGACCATTGCAAAACCAAGATGAAAGTATATGAGCGAAGAAATTTCGAGAAGGGTATAAGCACAACATGAATGACACCATTTCATTTTGGATTGGAATATCTGGAATAATTTCCATCCACAATGTATTCTGGTAATGTGCAGGACTCTCTCAGCAGTTATTCTGGCTGCATTATTGTTATAAAGATGCGCACAGGAGTCAATTTCTAAGTGTTTTAACAATGTTGTGATTAGCAGCATGGATTTGTCAAGAATAGATCCTGCCAGATAAATTTTATCTCTTTTAAAAAATCTTGGTGGATTGTAGGAATGCTCTGGATCAAATCATCTTGATGTCAGCACATATTTTGGTTAGCAAACTGTTTATAGTATAGATGGTGATACAAACAATACTCGTTGAGTGCTCATCTATGATTTCTCACCAAATGGGGGGAGGCTCTGTTGTGGTCCCAAAACCATTCAAGATGTCATTCAATTATTTAGGTGATGGGGTAGAGAAAATCCTTATCAAGTTTAGAGATGACAAAAACTCTGAGCAACATCTAACACCTCCTCAGAATACAGCAATAAAATTCAAAATGACTTTGATAGGAGACTGGCCTGAAACAGACAAAAAGGAAAAGGAAATCTTGAGAAAGAAGATTCTGACTAAACATCAGGAAGAACTTTCCGATAATAAGAGCTGTTCGAGAAAGGAGCAGTTTTCCTTGGGAGGTTGGTTCTCCATCTGTCATGGGTGCTTTAGCTGAGATTCCTGCATTGCAGGGGGTTGGTCTAGATGGCCCTTGGAGTCCCTTCCAACTCTACAATTCTATGATTCTATGAAACCAACTGAAAAAGAGAGAGAAATGCAACATTCTGCATTTAGGCTAAAACTAAAATAAAACATGCAGGATTGGAGATACCTGGCTCGGCAGTGCTACATGTGAAAAGGAACTTGGGATCGTAGTCAATCACAAGCCAAATGTAAATCAGCCATGCAGCATAGTTACAATAAAGGATAATGTGATTTTAAGCTGTATTAATAGAACAGTTTCCAAGTTTTGGGGTGTAAAATATCCACTTTATTCTGCATTAGTACAATTGCATCTGGAGTACTATGTCCAGTTCCAAGCACCACACTTTAAGAAAGGTGGAATGGATATGGAATGGATTCAGAAGCAAACAACAGAAATGTTCAGTGGTATGGAAACAAGTCCTAGGAGGAAAGATGAAAGAAACTGACTATGTTTCGCCTGGAGAAGACTGATGGGGAATACTATACCTGAAGGATTGCCACAAAAAGGGGGCAAAGACTTGTTCTTTTTGCCCCAAGACAAGATCTAAAGGGCTCGGGTTACAATTAAGAAGTCTCCAGCTGAACTTCAGGAGAAACGTCTTCATGATATGAGCAGTTTGATAATAGAACTAAGGCCCTTAATAAACTGATTCTTGCACCCCTAATGTCAGCACTCTTCACACAGTCAGTTGCAACCTGCACACAATCTCTGCAGACATGAGCATGCCCTAAAGTTGCATGGAGAAGTTGATGTTCAATTGCCATGATCAGGTAAGTTTATTCTCACTCATGACAGCCATGTATGTAGGTTATATTGTGCTGCCAGATTATCTTTTCTGAAATCAACATTTTATTAATTAGACATCTATTTCAAACAGGTGTACATATTTGCAATTTAAAAACAAACCAATTCCCGCCCTAAGGTAAGCATTAAAACTTTGTTGCCTTCAACAAGTATATGAAAATTTTCCTCAAGTCCTGTTTTGTCCAAATTGTCAATTCACAAGTTACTCATCTACTGGTATAATTTCTAAGTATTATGGAAGTAAAGTATTGCATTGGCTACAATCCTGAACACACCAATGTAGAACTACTGTACTGTGTTTCCAGACAACTGTGTATGGATTGAGAATTAACAGCTCAATATATTTCTTTTTACATAAAATTAATAAGTGAAACTAAACCTCTGCCTGTGGGCCAGAACTGTCTGCAACAGAATTACTGCACATGCCTTACTTGGCAAAACATCAACTAGCTAAGATATTTCTCTCTCTGCCAATGACATTTTTGCAGAAGGCCCTACAATTTTTTTAAAACTATCAGCCAAATGAGGGTGACCAAAATTAAAAATAAAATCAGCTAATACCTGAACAGAAAACAACAGGTTAGTCACCAACTACAGTATTTCTCTTTGTTTCTTTTACTGCAATACAGAGTTTTCTTAAAAGTGTTCCAATCTCTCTGGGATGGTACTTTAGTGGAACTAGATACATGTAGCACTTTATTTAAATTAGTCAAAACCATAATATTTCCTCAAAGACTAGAAGCAAGAATAATGTTTGTGAGGAGGGCCCCCCTATCCTTTGATAAGCAGAAATTCACCAGGTGAAGCTTCCAGCATAGAGTTTTACTGATAAGGAGACTTTAGAGCAGCTGATATAGGCACAGCCGTTCCGCCAGGGAGAAAAGGGAAGCAGCACTAATTGTGTACATTACACATTATCCAGACATCCTAGAATCATAGAACTCTGGAGTTGGAAGAGGCATCAGGTGCAGTGCAAGAATTTCAGCTAAGTCATACCAGGAAGGAGAGTCCACCACCTCTCTGTGGACTAAGCTGCAATCCTAGAGTACCCACTTACTTAAATCCCATTGAACTCAACAAAATTAACTTCTACACAAATATGTACTATAAGATGATCAATAAACTATCATTTAACTCAGCATGATCTCTAGACAATTCTACATTTCTGAGGCACATTCCTTCTTCTGCCCCATTTTCCTATGTAAAAGTTTTAATATCGTAAAAGTCTGCATGTTTTGTCCTCTCTGAATAACCTGAGGCCATGATACTGAAAATTAGCGGAACAGGTGCCTGGATATTTGAAAAACAAAAGATCATTTTTAAAAAGATCTTATAAGATACTTCATTTAAATATTTGTTTTTAGCGGCGCCTCACACTGATCCTCTTTGATTCCATGAGAGGGGACTTCATACAAACAACAGATAAAAATCCTAAAGGACAAACCAACCCCCAAAGCAACTGGAGAACATAAGGAACAGAAAAGGGACAAGAGATCATAAAAACAATGCTAATAGTAGCAAGAATATAACTTTCTCTCTCACACAGAAGCACACACAAAATCTTTGCATATATGTAGTTTCTCATCCCATCTGAAATAACTGTGTGTGTGTGTGTGTGTGAAATAATAAAACTATTTTACAGCAGAACCATTTAAAGGAGGAAGAGCAGGCGTTTAACTCAAGTCAACAATGGAGAAGACATGGAGTGAAGATATTTCTAAGAAACCCAGGATAGTTTCTGTGCTTTAACAGGGGGTGGAGAACCTTTTATTTCTTTTCCATTTTCTTTAGAGGGAGAGGGACACACCAAACATTTTTTAGAACTCCCACCCATGTGGCTTCCAGGCAGTGACCCCAGAACTGCATATTGGGGGGGGGGGTGCACAGGACAACATTCCCCCCCCCTCCTTGCCAACCCCCTTCTCCTCTTCGCCCTCCCCACCAAGACTTACTTTTCCCCCTCTTTCTAACCTGGCTGCTGCCCTCAGCCTCTTCTGACTCTGCCAGGCGGCGCTTCGGAGCCTCCTCGGGGGGGAGCGGGACCCCCCTCTCCGCTGAGAGAAAGGGGGCAGCAGCAGCAGGAGGAGGAGGAGGAAGCGCGGCGAGCTCTTTCTTCCTCACTGAAGATGCCTCGAGGGGAGCCGGGGAACCCGCCGCCCGGTCGCTTTCTCCGAAGCCGCGGCTCATAGGAAAGGGGGAGCCCACACCTTTAATAACTGAATGTGGGGAACAAAACAAACGGGGAGGGAAGGAGGGAGAGAAGAGTTTGGCTGGTCAGTCAACTTGCAGGCTGCTGCTGCTGCTGCCGCTGCTGCCGCGGGGATGAGGTCATCGGTGTAAAAATAAAAGCGATGGCGTCATTGGAAACCAATCCCCGGGAATGAGCTCGGCCTGAGGGAAGAGGGGCGGCTCCGAGGCGGAGGGAGGGAGGGGGGCCAGCCTTGCCTGCGCAGAGACCTGCCCCCCAGAGGAGCCCGGGCCGGGGCTGCAGCTCCCTCCACTCTCCTCGCGGGCCTGAAGTTGGGGCCAGAAAGAGGCCTCCCTCCCTCCCTGCTGCTGCTGCTGCTGCTCTCCCTTCTTCTTTAAATGTTTGTAATATGTCAGAGGATTTCTCAAGTGCCAAGTCACGGGGAAAGGCCAGGACTGCGTGCAAGAAAGGCCTTGGTTAAAGCAGCACATCCTCAAAGTACCCAGAGGATCTCCTGGCCTCATGGGAGGGCGAGCCAGGATTGCAGCGGCACTTGGTCATTTCCTCGGGGTCTGGATTTGCACGTGGTAGTGAGCAGCTGAAGGGGGCCAGGAGGAGAGGCCTGAGGGGCAACACCCCTGAGGGGCAAAAGAGGGTCAGGCTGACCCCTGCCTCCATAGCTTGTGTCCAGCAGACCAGGGAGCAGAGGTCACAGGCCAGTCCACTGTCCCTCAGACCTTGTGGCAGGCCAGATAAGCGGCACGGGGGGGGGGGGGCTGGAAAAAGAGGCGAGGGGGGCAGTGAGTCCTCCCCCTAGACCCAGCCGCTGCTCTTACCTTCCCAGGGGCTGCCGCCACCGCTGCTTCTCGTCAGTAGGCAGAGGGAGCTCGTCCGCTCTGCTCCCTGGCCCACAGGGGCACCAGGGCGGGGGGACATGAGCGGCGCGAAAGGGCTGGCTTAAAAGGGGCTGCTTAAAATGATGCTGAGCCAGCTCAGCCCAGCCCCCTTCCTCCTCTAGGCAGGGCGGGGAGAAGACAGGAGGAGGGAGGGAGGAGGCGCTGCCGTGGTTTGTGTGAGGGAGGGGAGGAATGGAATGGCGCAGGGGGCAGGATGGCACCGCCTGAACAAACAGAAACCCCACGCCAATCCACAGTCCGTGGGCCGGATCCTGAAGGCAATTGGGCCTGATCTGGCCCGCGGCCCTTAGTTTGCCGACCCCTGCCATGGAGACCTCCTTGTACCACCATAAACCATTAAGACCATATTCATGGAAGTAAATCTTACTCTGCTATGAGTGATAGCCAAGGAAAGAAGATCATCCTAATCATAAAGATCAACTATTAACTTTCATTGGTGACAGGGAAAATATCAAAATTCAATTTTGGCCTCATGCAGGAATGAATTATATCTTAATTTAATCCTGTTACCTAAAAAATATTAACAGATTGTTCCTTTATTCACTTATCTAATGATGCATATAACCATCTAACATGGATATACATGTTACAATAACTAATGGCACATTTTTTTCTAATGATGTGAGGAAGAAACAAATGCTGACCTGCAATGACTTACAGATTTAATTCATCTTTAGAAGTGGTTTGCAAATTACCTGAAGTGATTTGTTTTACATTTGAAGGAACTAAAATCATTCCCCATTGTCGTATTGAAAACATCTGTTGCTTCCTACATATTGGAGGGAAACAAAATGAGCACAAACTCTTGGAAAGATTGCAGAGTTAACAATCATTTTTTAAGCTGTCATCTTCATAGCATTTACAATAAGTGCGGGGCCAAGGTTGTTTGCCACTCTAGGTAGAGTGATTCATGAATGTGTATGAATTTTTTTAATAAAAGCCCTGTCAAATAAGACCATCGAATCCACATCCTCTTTCGCACATGTGCCTCTGGAGAACTGAAAAGTAGAGTGTGAAGGCTTACATTAATTCCATGGTGGGCCATCTCCACAACATGAACTTTCACTCCCCAAAGCTTGCTGGAAGACACATCTCTGTTCTGCTGGATGCAGACGATGCAGCAATACTCTCAATACTTTTGAACCTATTGGGTTCAAAAGAGCACTGAGAGCACTAACACAGTACTGCAAGGAGGACCAGCTAGAACTCAGCTATCAGAAAACTAAGATCATGGCATTTGCCAAACGGCCTATGAGCTGCTCTTGGAGCATAGATGGCCACAAGACTGAGCAGGCCTCTTTTTTCAAATATCTGGGGGCAGTTTTTCATTCTGCTGGCAGTAGGAAAGCCCATGGGGGTTATGTTGCTGATATTGCTCAGAGGAGCTCATCTGCAATCCTTAAATTTCTTAAAACAAGACATGGCCACTATATACCTGCAGCATGCAAATTATTTGCAGCCAAACCAATAGCACAACTTCTCTGTGGTGCCCAGCTGGGCCCCTTCTCCATTTTTGCACCCCTAGAACTTGTGCAAGTCCCAAAATGTGTCCCTAATGCCACCCTGAGACTAGAGACAGGTGGAGGCCAGAGTGTGGGTGACCATACTCAACTACTGGCTCAGACTATCTTTATTTCCCCTTGGACTTGACCCACTAACTATGAATGACGATTTCCAATCCACATGGAAGCAGGCAGTGGCAACTAAAATCTCAACCCTGAGCTTCTCTCCAGGTTTGCTACTCAGCATGGGATACGAACAGGCCAAAGTTCTCATAAAACAACATGTTGTAGACACTGAGCGCTGACTGGATCTAGCCAGGACCCCAACTTTTATTGCCAATGAATCCTCCAGGTACTCTGCCTCCCCTATGGCATATCTAGCTAAACTCAAAGTCCCTAAACACAGGAGGGCCTTTACCTTGGCTCATGCCCTCCCCTCCGCTGTCCTTGAAGGCTGATACAGGAAGATTGCTTACCTGGAGAGACAATGCCCCTGTGACTGGACAAATAGAACAACAGAGCATGTGCTTCTCCAGTGTCTTTATTATAGAGACATTCGTGCTAGCCTCATCTTACCGTCACTGCATAAGTACCCAGGGTGCATAGGACAATTCTATACCTCCCTGCTGCCTTGAGATACCTTGAGATGTGGATGTGTTCCCAATGCTGCTGCTATGGGAGAAGCAACAAGAAGCAGCTGCAGCAGCCTCCAGGTTCAGGAAAAATTGCACAACAGCCCTGTAAGATTGCATAAGAGCCCCACGAGATCTTGCCAGAACCCGGAAACTATGGCCTCACAACCCTGGTCAGCAAGGCTTCAGCAGGGGTGGCAAGCGGAGCAGGTGGCAGGCATGCAGCGAAGCACCTTCACATTTCACCATTGGCAGCGAAGCAGAACAGTCAGGATTTTTGTTAAGGGGGCAGGACTTTTGTGGAGGGAGGGGCAGAATTGACGTGATTGGTCAGGTAAGTATTTCTATTGTTTTCTGGCTACGCCCATGCGTGCCGCCATGACTCAAAGTGGCAGGTGAAGGGAGCAGTAACAAGTATGCCTGGTGTCAGTACCTTAGGTGATGCTAGCTGCTACATAATCCATTCATTCTTCATATTATTAAAAACAGTTTAGAGCTATGGGGCAGCCGGCCAGACATGTATGTGGTAACCAAAGTAAATTTTATGATGTCTTCCTTTTAAAACTACATTATCCCCCTTCTATTATAAAATAAGGGACGTGGGTGGCGCTGTGCGTTAAACCACAGAGCCTACGACTCGCTGATCAGAAGGTCGGCAGTTTGAATCCCTGCGACCACATAAGCTCCCGTTGCTTGGTCCCTGCTCCTGCCAACCTAGCAGTTCGAAAGCACGTCAAAGTGCAAGTAGATAAATAGGTACCATTCCTGCGGGAAGGTAAACGGCATTTCCGTGTGCTGCTCTGGTTCGCCAGAAGCGGCTTAGTCTTGCTGGCCACATGACTGTATGCCGGCTCCCTTGGCCAATAAAGTGAGATGAGCCCAGAGTCGGCCATGACTGGACCTAATGGTCAGTGGTCCCTTTACCTTTTTATTACAAAATAATGCTTATTCCCAAGTAAATGCCTTTAGGATCAGGGCAGAAGTAAATGCCACATTTTCTTCCTGTAGCTATGGTGGTGCTAGGATTTAAGTTCCTAATGGTTCCTCTTCATCCTGGAGAAGAGTGACTAGTGGGGTGCCACAGGGTTCTGTCTTGGGCCCGGTCTTATTCAACATCTTTATCAACGACTTGGATGATGGACTCAAGAGCATCCTGATCAAATTTGCAGATGGCACCAAACTGGGAGGGGTGGCTAACACCCCAGAGGACAGGATCACACTTCAAAATGACCTTGACAGATTAGAGAACTGGGCCAAAACAAACAAGATGAACTTTAACAGGGAGAAATGTAAAGTATTGCACTTGGGCAAAAAAAATGAGAGGCACAAATACAAGATGGGGGACACCTGGCTTGAGAGCAGTACATGTGAAAAAGATCTAGGAGTCTTGGTTGACCACAAACTTGACATGAGCCAACAGTGTGACGCGGCAGCTAAAAAAGCCAATGCAATTCTGGGCTGCATCAATAGGAGTATAGCATCTAGATCAAGGGAAGTAATAGTGCCACTGTATTCTGCTCTGGTCAGACCTCACCTGGAGTACTGTGTCCAGTTCTGGGCACCACAGTTCAAGAAGGACACTGACAAACTGGAACGTGTCCAGAGGAGGGCAACCAAAATGGTCAAAGGCCTGGAAACGATGCCTTATGAGGAACGGCTAAGGGAGCTGGGCATGTTTAGCCTGGAGAAGAGGAGGTTAAGGGGTGATATGATAGCCATGTTCAAATATATAAAAGGATGTCATACAGAGGAGGGAGAAAGGTTGTTTTCTGCTGCTCCAGAGAAGCGGACACGGAGCAATGGATCCAAACTACAAGAAAGAAGATTCCACCTAAACATTAGGAAGAACTTCCTGACACTAAGAGCTGTTCGACAGTGGAATTTGCTGCCAAGGAGTGTGGTGGAGTCTCCTTCTTTGGAGGTCTTTAAGCAGAGGCTTGACAACCATATGTCAGGAGTGCTCTGATGGTGTTTCCTGCTTGGCAGGGGGTTGGACTCGATGGCCCTTGTGGTCTATTCCAACTCTATGATTCTATGATTCTAAGTGGGTTTATATAACATGAAACTGCCTGTGCTCACTGTTGATATATGTATAAGTCATTACTATATTGTTTGTTCATTTGCTCTAATATATCTAGAACGCAGAAGCCATTGCCGAATGGCATGGCCATGGAAAGGAAGGGTTTCAGAGAAGAGTGGGGTGTTAATTGTATGCTCCACAGGTGAAGTGGTCTGTGCAGCTATCCAAGGCTTGCTAAGGGCGTTAAGATGAGAGTCCCACATTACCTAGCTTTCATCACCACTGACCATCAGGACATACTTGCTTTCTCTCACAAGTTTGGAAATTGCTGACAAAGACAATATAGTAATTGGGCTAGGAGGACCAGTGACCTGAAGCATCTGATAAGGCATTTGAGAAAATTTGCAAATGATCTAATTGATTGGCTACTTTGTGTGTGGAGTGCTAAGCTGACCCACCAGGCAGGTGGTGGCTTTCTGCCAACCTGTTCCATCTGAAAGGTCAGGAGTTAGTACTGTAGACCCATTGCCTCTTTGGTTAATGTTTATATGTGGAATATCATAGTAACAAGGTCTCTGGTTAATAAATAGCTTTGCTGTGTAAAGACTGAAGTGGAGCAGGGGAGGTATATTTTAGAAAAAGACACACCTCTCTCTGCTGTATAGCTCAAGTTTGATGTTTAAATTATTAAGCATTGTTTACGACTAGGAAATGTGGGTAATGTGGCCATAAGGATAGGCTGAGAGGGTAGCTGAGTGCTGGTCATTGTTCACCTCTGTATGTCCACTTGACCATTTACAGTGGTACCTCGGGTTACGTACGCTTCAGGTTACATACATTTCAGGTTACATACGCTTCAGGTTACAGACTCTGCTATCCCAGAAATAGTGCTTCAGGTTAAGAACTTTGCTTCAGGATGAGAACAGAAATCGTGCTCCGGCGGCGCAGCAGCAGGGGGAGGCCCCATTAGCTAAAGTAGTGCTTCAGGTTAAGAATGGACCTCCGGAATGAATTAAGTATTTAACCCGAGGTACCACTGTATTTCCATGCTTACTAGGGATAACAGTCTTTGCCCCTTTTTTTGATGGGAGGAGTGGAGGTTGTTAATAATACTTCACATTTTTGCATCAATTTTCAAGCTTTCCAACCACTTCACATATATTATCTAGTTTAAATCCTGCCACTCCCTAGAGGAGGAAGAGACATGTGGAGGTGGTAGGTGACTCCCTACTGAGGGGGACTGGAGCAGCAGTGTGTGGAGGTAACAGGATGTCCCGGGAGCTGTGCAAAGAGTCATGATGTTACAGAGAAGTTGCCAAGTCTTATAAAGCCTGCTGAACATTACCCCTTCCTTCTGATTCATGTGGGTACAAACAATATTACCTAACAACTGTTAGTGTGGGTCTCTACTATAGACTTCAAAGCCAGACTGAAGATTTGGATGATGTTTTCCTACAACAGATTATAAAACATTCAAAAAGCAGACATATGATAGTCATGGGAAACGCCAACCACCATTGCAGTGGTAGTTATCTATCATTCTAAGCAGCATATAAATCCTGTTAAATAAAATAAACTGGAAACTTTAAGCTGAGTTCTGTTGCAGTCAATGCATGGGGCTCTTAGGAATAAGAATATGACTGCAAAATCAGTTTAACCAGTATATATTGTAATGTTTCTGTTTTTCCATGTAGAGACTCCTACTGCAGTTTACAAAAATTTCCTTGTCCTGTAATATAAGTCCTAGGACAGGCTGACCTGTGATCAAACTAAACTGTTCTGAAACAGTGGCCTGCTTGAATAAAGGAAAAGACCTGCCACAAATGTCACAGTGCCAAATAGCAAATCAACTGGACTGAATAATAATCTGCAGCATGTTTTGGCAAGGTGTCTTCTTCACAAGCAAAAACATCCGCTGTTATGTACTGAAGTTCTCACTGTGGGCCAGCAGGGGGATACTGTAGATAGTTTTCACTCAGGTCCACATATACAAATAAGGGATCGAAAGTGACGTTCAGTGATTGGATAGTTACAGAAAATGGTTACTGTTGCGTTCTAGTGGAGCTCTATATAAGCAGGCTGGCTGAACCCTTCCAATTCAGTTCTGTTCTGGCCTGTGAATAAACAAGAGCTGTTTGAAAAATCGCTGTGTTGTCTGACACGTTCACCCACAACTTAACACTGGCGACGAGGATGGGATGGATGGACAACAGAGCACAGCCAGATGTGGCCACCCTCTGAGCGGAGCTGAATCACTGAGCTGAAACACCAAGCGAAATCACTGAACAGAACCAATTCAGAGCTGACCATTCTGGCTAGAGCACTGTGTTCCATCCATCGCCCCACATCGGCATCGGAACCATGGCTTCACTTGTGCCTCTACAGCCGTTTGCGCCAGCCTCTGAATCATGGGACTCCTACCTCGCTCGGTTCGACTGCTACCTCCAAGCCAACGAGCTGATGGAAGTATCACAGGAGCGTAAGCTCAGCCTCTGTGGGCCTGAGGTGTTTGAGACAGCCCGAGCATTGGTTGCGCCTGTAGCAGTCCAGGCAACACCGTAGGACACGATTCAAGAGAAGCTCCGTAACCACTATGCGCCAAAGCCATCCAAGATTGCTGCCCGCCATGCGTTCTATCTCCGGAACAGACACAGATGGTGAGGCTCCACCTACACCTCTCTCACAAACTGCAGGCGTGGAGCCGAACCAAGCTGCTTCAGAGGGTCTGCCGGACTTCCCACAGACTCAGACCACTGCCGTGCCTGACATTCCACCAACTCCACTTGCAGATGTTTCACCCACAGCAGGGCACAGCAGGGGACTTGGTTTCAATGCCACCTAGGGTTGCGCCACAGCCTCAGCAAGAATCGCCCCCCCCCCCGGACCTGGGTACCGGTCCCCGGCGGTCTGGCAGAGTTTCCAAGCGCCCAACTTATTTAAAGGACTATGTTGTTGGACATGTAATTCTGTCAGTCTAATGGAAGTAGGTGAAATGTAACCAATATGCTTTTGTGCCTAATTGAACCATAACGTGTAGTGCCATTACGATTGTAACCATTACGATTGTAACTAACGCCTTATCTCGGTGGGGAGGGGTGTTATGTACTGAAGTTCTCACCCTGGGCCAGCAGGGGGATACTGTAGATAGTTTTCACTCAGGTCACATATGCAAATAAGGGATCGAAAGTGACATTCAGTGATTGGATAGTTACAGAAAATGGTTACTGTTGCGTTCTAGTGGAGCTCTATATATATATTTTTTTAAATAATGTTTATTAAAGATTTCCAAAAAAGTTAACAACCCAACAAAGAAAACCACAAGAAAAACAACAGCAAACAAACATCAAAAAATCTCAATAGAAAAAACACCCAAGAAAAAGAAAAATACAACAACAACAAAAAAAAAAATTTAGTGTAAAAAGAACACTCTTTCATTTTGATAACTTTCAATACCTTATTCTCATTTACTTCCACCCGCCTTCCCTTCTTGTATTCCAATTTAAAAATTAGTTCAGCAAGATCATTAACTATTCATCTTAAGCCTTTATCCTTCTCTTTATAATCTATTTATCTTGGCCACTTAAACCCCATCATTTCATTTTTAATGCCCTCAGCATTCATAGATTTTACAATGTTTTTGTAGATAAACTTTAAACTTCTTCCAGTCCTCTTCCACCTGCTCCTCTCCTTGATCTCGGATTCTGCCGGTCATTTCAGCCAGTTCCATATAGTCTATTACTTGCATCTGCCATTCTTCCAGAGTGGGTAGATCTTGCGTCTTCCAATGCTTTGCAATAAGTATTCTTGCTGCTGCTGTGGCATACATAAAAAAAGTTCTATCCTTCTTTGACACCAATTGGCCGACTAAGCCCAGGAGAAAGGCCTCTGGTTTCTTCAAGAAAGTATACTTAAATACTTTTTTCAGTTCATTATAGATCATTTCCCAGAATGCCTTAATCCTTGGGCACGTCCACCAAAGGTGAAAGAATGTTCCTTCAGTTTCTTCACATTTCCAACACTTGTTATCGGGCAGATGATAAATTTTTGCAAGCTTGACTGGTGTCATGTACCACCTATAAATCATTTTCATAATATTTTCTCTTAAGGCACTGCATGCCGTAAATTTCATACCGGTGGTCCACAACCGTTCCCAGTCAGCAAACATAATGTTATGACCAATGTATTGTGCCCATTTTATCATAGCCGATTTGACCGTTTCATCCTCAGTATTCCATTTCAACAGCAAATCATACATTCTTGACAATATCTTAGCATTGGGTTCTAACAATTCTGTTTCCAACTTTGATTTTTCCACCTGGAAGCCATTTTTCCTGTCCAAATTAAAGGCCTCTCTTATTTGAAAATAGTGTAACCAATCCCGCACCTTATTTTTAAGTTTCTCATAACTCTGCAATTTCCACCTGTCCCCTTCTTGTTCTAAAATTTCCGAGTATCTCGGCCATTTAGATTCCATATTAAGCTTTTTCACGGCTTTGGCTTCCATTGGCGACAACCACCTAGGAGTCTTGTTTTCTAAAAAATCTTTATATCTATTCCAGACATTAAACAAAGCTTTCCTTACAATATGGTTTTTAAAACCTTTATGAACTTTAGCCTTATCATACCACAGATATGCATGCCACCCAAAAGCATTATCATAGCCTTCCAGATCCAAAATGTCTGTGTTCTCAAGAAGTAGCCATTCCTTCAACCAGCAAAAAGCTGCTGCTTCATAATATAACTTAAAGTCCGGCAGGGCAAACCCCCCTCTGCTCTTAGTATCAGTAAGGATTTTATATTTTATTCTGGGCTTTTTGCCCTGCCAGACAAATCTAGAGATTTCTTTTTGCCACTTCTTGAAACAGTCCATCTTGTCAATGATTTGTAACGTCTGAAATAAAAACAACATTCTTGGCAATACATTCATTTTGATAACAGCAATTCTTCCCAATAATGAAAGCTTCAAGTTTGTCCAAATTTCAAGATCTTTTTTCACTTCTGACCAACACTTCTCATAATTGTCCTTAAATAAATTAACATTTTTAGCCGTCATATTTACCCCTAGGTATTTCACTTTTTTCACCAATGATAAACCTGTTTCTCCCTGGAACCTTTCCTTTTCAGTCGAGGTTAAGTTCTTCTCCAGAACCATAGTTTTTGATTTATTCAACTTAAATCCTGCCACCTGACCAAATTCTTGTATTATTTCCAAAGCTCTTTTAGTACTAGGGATTGGCTCCTGTAATGTCAAAACTAGGTCATCTGCATATGCTTTAAGTTTATAATGTTTAGCTCCGACCTGTATACCCTGGATCTGTTGGTCCTTTCTAATCATGTTCAGCAATACCTCCAGGACTGAAATAAAAAGCAGAGGGGAAATTGGGCAGCCTTGTCGTGTCCCTTTCTCTATCTTAACTTCCTCTGTAACAGCATTATTCACAATTAGTTTTGCCTTTTGTTCTGAATAAATCGCACCTATACCATTTCCAAACCTTTCTCCCACCCCCATCCCTTGCAAATTTTTCCTCATAAAACTCCAAGAGATATTGTCAAAGGCTTTCTCCGCATCAATAAAAATCAAAACAGCTTTTGTATTAATGTTAACTTGCAATTTTTCAAGAATATCTATCAGGTTCCTAGTGTTGTTTGACATATATCTGCCTGGGAGAAAGCCAGTTTGATCTTTATGTATCAATCCAGTTAAAACTTTTTTCAATCTCTTAGCCAAAATATCAGCAAAAATTTTGTAATCCACGTTAAGTAGGGATATGGGGCGGTAGTTCTTAAGTTGTGTCTTTTCAGACTCATTTTTCGGTATAAGTGTGATGTAGGCTTCTTTCCACGATTCCGGCGCTCTTTTCATAGAATCATAGAATCATAGAATCATAGAGTTGGAAGAGACCACAAGGGCCATCGAGTCCAATCCCCTGCCAAGCAGGAAACACCATCAGAGCACTCCTGACATATGGTTGTCAAGCCTCTGCTTAAAGACCTCCAAAGAAGGAGACTCCACCACACTCCTTGGCAGCAAATTCCACTGTCGAACAGCTCTTACTGTCAGGAAGTTCTTCCTAATTATTTCCATTATTTTCCCCTCCATATTTTCATTGCAGACCTCCGTTAATGGTTGAGCTAAGTATTCTTTCAATACTTTGTAATATTTGGAGGTTAGCCCATCTGGCCCTGGAGATTTGCCAAGTTGCAGATTCTTTATGGCACCTTCAACCTCCTGTTCAGAAATTTTTCCATTCAGTATTAATTTATTCTCTTGAGATATTTTTTGTAATCCATTTGTTTCTAGAAATTTCTCGATCTTAATCTCATTTTGTGGCCCTTGTGCATACAATTGTTTAAAGTATCTCTGGAAGCAGTCTTTGATTTCCTTTGGGTTTTGTATGTTCCTTCCATTTACTTCAAGATTAGTCACAGTATTTAATTTTTGTCTTTTCTTCAGCTGCCAAGCTAGCAGCTTTCCACACTTATTAGCCGATTCAAAGGTTTTTTGTCTCATCTGTTTAACCTTCCATTCTATGTCCTGGTTAACCATTTTCAAATATTGTGTCTGATATAATTTAATTTCCCGCAAGATCTCCTGTGACTTAGGTTTAGATCTTAATCTCTTCCCTCCTTCTTTAATTTTCTCTAGAATCTTTTCTTTTCTCTCCTCTTGAAGTCTCCTCTTTATAGCATTTTGCTGAATCAGAAAACCTCTCATTACAGCCTTACTTGCGTCCCAGATACTTCTTTTTTCCACTGTGGTCTTCAGATTTATTCTAGTGGAGCTCTATATAAGCAGGCTGGCTGTTCTGGCCTGTGAATAATTCAGTTCAGTTCTGTTCTGGCCTGTGAATAAACAAGAGCTGTTTGAAGAATCGCTGTGTCGTCTGATATGTTCACCCACAACTTAACACCCGCCTCCTCTCAAAGCAGTGTTCTCCTTCAGGGTATATCTACTCAAGGACTTACAACAGTTTGATATGAGTTTAACTGCAGAGTTGTACCTAGGAGTTGGTAAAATCAAGGGTGCAGGCTGGAAGGGGGAGGGGAACAAAAATCACTCCAGAAATCCGTCTTCAGTTTTCTGTGTAAGATTGTATATTTAGACAAGAGCTGGGAGCTGAACAGTAGGAGAATGACAAGGTGGTATGAAGATTTACTGCTGGAGACTATGGAGTGCATGATTTATATGTGTGTGGCAGCTTGCTGCCGCTGTGGCAGTGAGAGGAGATGTGGGGAAGTTTCCTGTCCTCACATTGCAGCACAAAGGTGTGCAACTTTTTCTGTCTTTCCCCCTTGTCTCACCCTCACTCTGGATGCTTCAAGTACTTGGGTTGCATAAAATGAAGTCATTTCTAATGTTTCTATTGAGATAAAGTGATGGGAGGGGCATTGTGTGCAGGTACAGCTCCTTACCAAGGGCGCAAGGAACCCTAGGTACAACTCTGAATGGCTGCCTCCCATTAGGAATCCTGGCAATTGTAATTTGCTGGGTTTTCTCAGTATCCCTAGTCACTCCTCCCACAAAACTACCATTTTCAGCATTCACATGGAGCTAAACTATAGTTTAAGGCTGTTGTGTAGCTATTGAGTATATTCTCAGAGTTCTGGTTCTTATGGGGAATGTGCTCAAGGCACATTGTTGAAATGTGCAAGGCATTACTAATTTGTTGTTGCCCTTCTTTTCCTTCTGGTTTTAAAATATAGGCACGGACACATCCACAGCAGAGTCTGAAAGGGTCATTCATAGACCACAATGTGTTCTCTGGTTGTAATAGGTATGCATATATAGACATATTTCTCTGCGTAGGCCAAAGGAGTGAAAACATGTCAGAAAAATCTCTCTAGAACAAAAAGCAGCAAACAAAAACATAAAAACAGCTCTGAGATGGAGCACATGTTTGAGCCTCTCTTGAAAATGAACAATGCACTTGTACAAAGCAAGTCACACCAAGCATACACCACTGAAGTGACTCATGCTTGTGCTGTCTGAGTTCACCTCAAGAATGTCATGAATTTCACATGGCCCACCCACTTTTTTCTCTGTACCTCTGCAATTACCATATCAGCAGCCATAATTCCCTGTTGTTTAAGTGCCATATACACATATCAGCATGGCTGCAACACCCCTGAATGAACTACATTGTAATGCTCTACTTTGTTTGTTGATGCTGCTGCAAGGCCGACTTTTAACCGTTTTCTAAATTCATAGAATTTAACACCACCCTTTCTTATAGCCAGAGATTTTTCTTTCAAGATGTGTATTTTAAATCCTTGTTAAAGTCTTTGCAAAAATCTCTGTGTTCCTTCCAGTGTATATTTTAATGCACTGACATATGCTGAGGTGCAGTGGTGAAGCCTCTGCACTTGCGTGGGGGTTGCGTTCCAGCTCATTTCATGTGATGGCGGAGCATGCCTAAGGCCACTCTGCCCCATTGCCCCCTGTTCAGCTTTCTTTGCTGCTGCCCTTCCAACCCCTGTTCCGCCTCCTTTTCCAGCCTCTTCTGGGACTTGCTTCAGTCGGTTGTTGCCAGTAATTGGCTGAGATGCCCTTATGTCCAGGAGAGGGAAGACAAGCAGAGGGTCTCTTGGTGTCCTTGGCTGGGCAGGGTTCCAACCCTTTTGCTTGGGGTTGATAAGCTTCCTGCCCCACAGAAGCAACCTAAGTTAATCTTTGTACCTGCTGTTTGGATAGGAGCTATTGTTGGGTTTTCTTTCATGGGGAGAGCAGCCAGCAGTGTGTTCATAGCAAAATTTCCATTAAATTTGAAGTGTCCCAAACAAAACCCTTTAAAAAGAATATTATATCTGTGGTGAAGTATACTTGAAATTTGGGCTACTAGCTGCAGAATTAAATTTATGGTTGCCACTACTGACCTAGAGCAGGGAAGAATGGGAGCTGGGCTTCAGAGTCTTTGTGGGGTCCATAGGAAGAACACATTGGTGGAGGAAGAGGGGGACATGGGCAGGAACTGCAGCAGCAAAGAAAGCTGAAGTTAACATATTTATTTGATATATCAAGTCAGGCCTTTGGCTGCAAAGTTCTAGTTGCATAAAAATGTGTCTAATACAGACATACCTTGGAAATATTGTGGGCAGAGTTCCAGACCACCACAATAAAGTGAGTATCGCAATAAAGCGAGTCACATACAGAAAAAATTGTTTCCCAATGCACAAAGTTACACTATACTGTATACTATACTGTGTAGTCCATTAAGCCAGGCCCCCCTGGCTGCAGGTGTGGAAGTGGGAAAACCTGGATTCAGCCCTAGACAGCTCCACTCCTGTGGCTAGAAGGGAGGGGGCAGGGGGCGTCCTTCCCTGGAAGCAGCTGGGCTGCTTGCAGCTGCACCCACCTCCTACTAAGAAGCAATACAGTGGTACCTCGGGTTAAGTACTTAATTTGTTCCGGAGGTCCGTACTTAACCTGAAACTGTTCTTAACCTGAAGCACCACTTTAGCTAATGGGGCCTCCTGCTGCTGCCATGCCGCCGGAGCATGATTTCTGTTCTCATCCTGAAGCAAAGTTTTTAACCTGAAGCACTATTTCTGGGTTAGCAGAGTCTGTAACCTGAAGCGTATGTAACCTGAGGTACCACTGTATCTGCAAAGCACATCGAAGCAAAGTGCAGTTAAGTGTGGTATCTTCCATTCTGGGGACATGACATGAGCGTAGCCAGGATCTTTGTTGGTGGGGCAGAACCTCAGTTAGTTAGTTATTTTATTTATTTATGGGGGCAACTGCCCCCTACCCCCCTTGGCTACGCCCATGGGACATGACCAATAATTTAAAATATATCCCTCCAGATTAGAGCTGGTTATCACTGAGCATCAGTAGCACAGCCCATTCCGTTGTTGTTATTATTATCATCATCATTATTCCTTGCCCTTCCTCCAGGGAGTTCATGGTTCTACTTCCTGTTATCCTCACCACTAAGTCCAGTGAGACTAACTCCAAGGTCAATGTGTTGTTATTGTTGTTGTTACATGAAGAGACGTGCAACCTCAGCCTGAAATGTTCATGCATGCTTAATTTTGAGAAAGTGCTGCAGAACACTGACATACCTCTGAGAAAACAACAACCAAACTGTTAGGCCCTTTTGTGGAAAAGTTCTTGGTATCAGGTACACAAGTTTTGCAATATTATGTTGGAGAATTATTTTAATTATTTTAATAGAAACAAAATTTCTTGTTGACATACTGCAAACATCATAATTTATGCTGTGTTAGAATCTCTGCTCCTTCAAATGATTCCTATACAATAAATGCAATTATGCATTAATCCCAAAGGATGAGAATTTCATAAACTGTTAGTATTATCATAGAACTATAGAGCTGGAAAGGACCCAAGGATCATCTAGTCCAACCCAGTGGCGTGGCATGGGTTGTCAGCACCCGGGGCAAGGCAAGTAATTTGCGCCCCCTAACCCGCGGATTTGCGCCCCCTAACCCGTGGATTTGCGCACCCTAACCCTAACCCCCAGATGTTGCGCCCGGTGCGGCTGGCCCCCCCTGCACCCCCCACGCTACGCCACTGGTCCAACCCCCTGCAATACAGAAATCTCAACTAAATCACATCCGTGACAGATGGCCACCCAAGCTCTGCTTAAAAGCCTCCAAGGAAGGAGAGTCCACATCCTCCCACAGTTGAACACCTCTTACTATCAGAAAGTTGGAATCTCCTTTCTTGTAACTTGAATCCATTGGTTCTAGTCCTCCCCTCCAGAGCAGAGGGCAGGGGCAAGAGCTCATCAAAAATATATTTACTTTGGTGGCATCCTTGGAAGCAACATGAAGCATGTTCCAGATCATATTTATGCCATGTTATGCTTCCACCATCAAGCAACATTGTCAGTTGTCAGAATATGACCTCAAGTTTCATGGCTTTATCCATCTTCTAAGGTTCTCTAAGAGATGGCAGGGGGACCCACAGGGTCAGTGGATAGAGGTAATAGGGTAGGCAAGTGGTTTTCAGCCAGTGTACTGTGGCACCCAGGAGTGCCTTGAATGCTGGTCAGGGGTGCCGCGGGCAACATTGGCCTCTGTCCCTCTTTCCTTCCCTCCCTCCTCTGATGCCCTCTCGCATCTCTGCCTCCCAAAGACTTCTGTGGCTGTTTGTTGCAGCAGCCCTGGCTACAAGCTCCCCAGACGAAGGTGCCTCTGGGACTGTCCATGGGGTGCTGGTTGCCAGGAGCTGAGGTGGCCTCGGAGTAAGCAAGCAAATGGGCGAGGGAGCCCAGCCAGCCAGCCCACCTGTCGTGGTCCTGTGCTGCCAGCCACGGCAGACCTCAGTGGAGGGAGAAGCCAGCCAATCAGCCAACTCTCAGGGGGGTACTTTCCTGGAGGCAGTGTCCGTATACAAGGCCCAGTCCAGTCCTAAGATCAGAAGTATCTCAGTTCATGTAGTCAGACGATCCGGGGGTCAAGAAAGCTGAGGGTCACGAGGAGCACGAAGCAGCAAGGTCTGGTCAGGAACGAGGAATGTTGTTTCCAGCAACTGACTGAGGTTGGAAACCCTGCTTCAGAAAGCTGGAGCCAGCTGGTTCTCATCAGGAGCAAGAAGGCTGATCAGCAGAAGGTGGAGTCACTTTGCCTTCTGCTCCTTCAGGCTGCTGCTCAGCAGGTGAAGCCAACTCCTGGCCCATGATACCACTAGCCCTTGCTGTTGGGAACAGACGGACAAATGGGAGGCCGGGCAGGCGCCTTGTTGGCCTTTCTTGTGCTTGCTGTGCGCGATGCCTGCCTGGGAGTTGAGTCCCCCGCACTAAAGGGGAGTCTTTCTGCCATGCAGGCCCAGCAGTATCCACTGCTGCCTCCCAGGGTGACTAAGCTGCTGGCCTCACATTCACCTTTGGCCATTATCTGTCAGGGCAGCTAAGGCTGGGGGAATCCTCTTCCCGGGCCCCGGGGGTGTGTGTGGAGTGAGGAGGAACCTTTCATTGGGGTGGGGGGGTTGGCTCAGAGACCAGGGGCTGCCCGGAGGAGAGGAGGCTGAGGGAACACTCCACAAGGGAGGGTGTTCAAAAAGGGGTGAAGGGCTGCCAGCTCCTGCAGGCAAGGGGTGACATAACTGGGCTTCTGAGACTTGGAGCACATTTCCCCACAGGGGAGCAGCAGAAAGAACATGGTTGGTCTGGGGTTTTCTGCCTGATTTAATATACTTCACCTTGAGCCTCAAGACACAGCCAGGCTCTGCCCTCTATGAAGTATCATCACTTAGCCAGAAATGCTGTAATCTTTCACTCCACCCCCTTGATTATTTCGGTCACCCTTTTTCCATGTTGAGGATGTCACTTCTTTACCTGTGAATGTCAAAGATGGGGCATGAATGTGCAGGAGGTTTTAGACTTTTATTTCTGCTACATTCAAAACTTTCGGACAAAAGTTGTTTTCTTTAGGGCGATGAGGTGCAGAGGAGGCCAGGAATCTGTTATCTTTAATAGGTAGAACAGGGAATCTTGGCTCCAGCTTGTCAAGAAGATGTAAAAGCTGTAGATGAAAAAACACACAATTCTTTAATCTACAAAATGATTAAAAGGGAGCAGAACAGGAAACATATTCTTCTTTGCAACTGGCAAACCCTAAGAAAGCATTTCACTTTCATAACAAAAAACATACACGTAAACATCACATTTCTGTATCTCCTAAGAGGCACAGATTCAGATTAGTGCCTTCTTTTTTGCCTTCTTTGCCATCATAAAACATCCATATACAGTATAAAAATTTAAAATATATACAAATAAACAGCCACATAAAATATATAATAAGGATTTCCATTGGCCATCCTGGCTAGGAGGCATCAATAGCCCTCTCCTCCTCTATACATTTGTCTAAGCCTCTATCACTGCCTCCTGCAAGAGTGAGTTCCACAGTTTAACTCTGCACTGCTTGAATTAGAATAATAGAATATAGAATATTAGAGCTTGAAGGGTCCCGAGGGTCATCTAGTCCACCCCCCCATGCAATGCAGGAATCTGTGGTGCCCAGAACTGGGCACAGTATTCCAGGTGTGGTCTGACTAAGGCAGAATAGAGTGCTACTCTTACATCCCTTGATCTATACCGACAAGACTTTTGTTGATGCAGCCTAGAATAGTGTTAGCCTTTTTTGCTGCTCCATCACACTGTTGACTCATGTTCAGCTTGGGGTCCACCGAGACCCTAAATCCTTTTCACATGTACTGCTGGTAAGCCAGACGTCCCCCATCTTATACTGGTATAGCTAGATCTTCCTGCCTAAGTGCAGAACCTTCCATTGGTCCCTATTGAAATTCACTTTGTTAGCTAGCGCCCAGCTCTCCAATCTGTTCAGGTCCTATTGATTTCCCATTCTGTCTTCCACTCCGACTCCCCCCCCCCGCCAGGATACCCTACGTCATGACGCAGCCGCGTCTCGCGCGCTGGGACGCCCCTCCTCCGTCTTGCTGGGCGGAGACGAGCGGGACTACAGCTCCCGAAATGCACTGGGCTGGCCGGACATGCCCCCGGGGCCGCCGCAAAGAACGTCACGAGCAGGAGCCGGAAGCGGGCTGTGATGGCGGCGGCGGCGGCGGCGGGCGGGCGGCCCCGGGGGGCGGCGGCCTAGGGCGGGCGGGGCTCCGGAGGCCTCGTCCTTCGCGGGAGGGGGGGCCGGGCTGCACCCATGGACGACAGCAAAGTAAGTGGAGGCGCCGCGTCGAGCTGCTCCGCGGGGGGCGGGGGGGGCGCGCGTGGCAGCGGCCCTTCTCCGTCCCGGGAGGCGGTGGCGGGCCGAGGAGCTGCTGGACGACAACTCTCGTCCCCCGGCCACCGGGCCTGCTGAGAGCTGGGGGTCGTGGGAGTTGTAGTCCAACAGCTGCTTGGACCCCCCCCCCCCCCAGGAAGGCGATTGGAAGGCTCTCCAAGCCAGATGATGATGATGATGATATATAACATTTGCATGTGCCTTAATCCCAGGGTTGCCAACCCCTTTGGCCCTGTGTGGACACTTGCGGGTCTCACAGGCACTCTGCTCTCTGCAACGTGTTTTGTTGGTACGAGCCCGAGGCAGCAGGAGCCCCGTCGAGGCAGAAACATCCTCAAACCAAATTCTGCCCGTTTGTTTTCGGTCCTGTTATGAATTTTGTAAGAACCACCCTGGAGAACTCTTACTGATGCTGCCCTGACCGAAGAAAAATGTGTTTCTGCTTTCTAGGTAGCTGGAGGGAAAGTGAAGAAACCAGGGAAACGGGGCCGTAAACCAGCCAAAATAGATTTGAAAGCTAAACTTGAGAGGAGCCGGCAGAGCGCGAGAGAATGCAGGGCGAGGAAGAAGCTGAGGTACCAGTACCTGGAAGAGCTGGTTTCAAGCAGAGAGAGAGCCATATGCGCCCTTAGAGAAGAGCTGGAAATGGTAATGTGCTTTCTCTCTTTTCCACCTTCCCCCCAGCTTTGAGTCAGTTCTGTGGGTCTAGAGCATAGTAACAGCTTCTGAGTTGTGTGCGTTCATGCAAGTACAGTCATACCTCTTGTTGCGTTTGCTTCAGGTTAAATCTTTTCAGGTTGCGTCCCACAGCGACCTGGAAGTAACGGAACGGGTTACTTCCGGGCCTCGCCACTCGCGCATGCGCAGACGCTCAGAATGATGTCATGTGCAGAAGCGGCAACCCGCGCACGCACAGGCGCGGGTTGTGTTCTGCTCATGTTGCGAACGGGGCTCCAGAACGGATCCCGTTCGCAACCAGAGGTACCACTGTATGCTGTTTTCCCCTGTGGCCAATGTCATTACGTCCCCAGGATCTCTGCTTAGGTGTCTGTGAGCAGGGAGTTGCCACTCTCTACTTGGAAATGCTTACACGCCTGAAGGCATGTCCTGTTCAAGGAAGAGAACAGAAAACTCGTACAGGATATGATTTTTAAGATATTTTAATTATTACCCAGTTTTCTTATGAAAGCTGATTTGAAAACAATTTATTGAAAGGCAGAATGTAATTACTGTAGCCGAATAAGGGTTGTTGGGACAGAAAAGTGAGATGCCCTGTAGATCAACAGAGTTGTGTGTACTTAAACAAACAAATCCAAATTAAACTCCAATAAAAGTTTGACACTATTTAAATTAAGCAGATTTGCCAGGTTTATTGATTTTTTGGTCATCCTTTATTCTGCCATTTTTGCCACTTGGCAAGGAACTTCGCAAGACACTGAAAATATGGCCCTTGACCAAGAAGAAAATCTTGCCAAGTGACCAACGGACAAGCAACCAAGAGAAGAACTTGCTGCAATGCCACATAGCCCTGCTGATGAACACTTCCACACCCCCAGTCCAATAATCACACATGTACAACAGCAGAACTCTCTTTTTAAAAAATAAGATTTTATTAAAGCTTTTTCCTAAAACAAGAAAAGGAAAGAAACTAATCTAAATAAAAACAAAAATAAACAGAGAAAGAGAGAACAAAACAAAGGAAAACCAAAAAAAAAGAAGAAAAGAAAAGATGAGAAGAAAAATAAAAGGGACTTCTGATTTTCCATCTGTCAGTTACACAAAACAAAATATTCACTCTAGAATGACACCAAGCTGATCTACCTTCTGTTAGGCAGTATCTCCCCAATCTTCCAACCCAAATAGATTAATTCATCTTCCTTTTTACATAAAAAGACCAAAAGAAACTCTCCATTATTAATAAATGTCAACACTTCCGGGGAGGAACATGGCAGACTGAACGTCTTCCTCAAGCAGCTTCCCGATAGAACTAATTACATACTGATTGATGATAGCCATGGCTTTAATCTTTGCTATTTAACAGCAGAACTCTAATGATCACAACTGAAAGTAAAAAAGTGCAGCCCTCTGCTTTTGCAAGCCAGTTTATTTTTATGTTTGTGTTTTTAGTACAAGCAGTGGTGCTCAGCAATGGATCAAGGGAAAATCCCCTCTGAAATTAAAGCTCTGCTAAGCGGGGAAGAGCAAAGTAAACCACAGCAGAACATGGCCAAGGTTGGCAAGGCTTCAAAGATGGATGCAAACAGTCACAGTTCCTGTAAGTACTAGTTTATGAAGGTTCTTATGGCTACGAGAGTAGACCAAGATGTGCAGATGGGGAAGAGGGGTCATATAGTCTTACTGTTAAGTGCCTCAAGTGCTACACACTGTACAGCCACTTACATTTAGAAAGAACATGCCTACCTGGAGGCTTATTAATAGGGTAATGTGAAAATAACAGCATAGATCCATCACAAAATCGTGGATTGTCCTGTGAGCACCCTGGCTGAGCAGATGTGAAGGAGAAGCTGTTTGAGTGCTTTTCTCTTTGTTACCCATTCCCTTTTTTATTCGTTTGTGAACCTGCGGGGAGGCCAACTTATTTTTTAACTCATTCACAGAGCTTAGAAAATTCCAGGTGCTTTCTTAAGGGCTTTAAAAAACGGGTCAAGGGACAGGGTAGCTCAAGGTCTGCCTTTTCCTGTCTTCTTGGTCTCCGTGATCGGTCTCAGAGGCCTTTCTAGTGAGCTGGGCAGTGACCTGAGATACGGCTTTTTCAGTTTCCGACACCTGGACTCCCAGTGCCGCTGCCTGATGTCTTCTGAGGTGAAGACCTTTTTATTTGCCCTGACCTTCTAGGTCCAGTTTTTATGTATTGTTTTTGTCTGACTGCCCCTGGTTTTCTAACCATGGATTTGTTATTTCTGTGTATGTGCACATGTGCACACTTCTCCCTTTGGTAGCCACTATATGGGAAGCTTTTGCCTGAAGAGTAGGGTGCAGACCCCTCAAATTAAAAATAGAAGGCTAATTATGTGGTGGAGGGGAAGTGAGGCCACAGTGTGAAGCCAGGCAGGATGGCTTATGAAGCAGCTCAATACTTACTCAGTTCATTGAATTCCGTCCATACATTCAACTGAAAGTCCCCAAGTCTTGAGCAGTGAAGCAATGTACACCCTTAAGTCAACCTGCCTTCTATGCTTCATGTAAGGCCATTGTCTTAACATCTTCTGGTTGCATCTTGTCTTTGTCACTTATTTGCTGGTTGAAATTGTGAATAGCTATAAAATATTGTTGTATTTTATTTCTCTTGCAGGGTGAAGGTGGAACAGCCAAGATCAAAGTCCCTATTTTATACTACCAACACTGATTTGTAGTCTTTATGCTAAGCTTCCCTTCCACTATGATGTGTGGCAATGCTGCAGCAGCAAAGAACTTGATCGTTGAGGTGAATCACCAAAATAACCCAATGGCAAGCCAACAGAATTAAACCTACAACTTAAAAAAAAACCCAGTTTGTTATATAGATATAGAAACTACAACTTACGTGTATGTAGATATTTCTGCTGTGACAGTGAAGGAAATTTCCGACCTTGCTGTTATAATTGCTCATGGTTTATGTGTTGGATTTTTCTGTTTAGTATTCATAGGAGTGGCTATTTAAGAAACCATGTGCAGCAAAGGCTGAGATCTTGGCCATCTGGTATCAAAGTAGTCTGTTATGTGTATGGTATTTATCTGTGGTCCATGTTGTAATAATAATTCCAGTTTCCCATGGTGGGCTGGAAGTATGTAATGGGTTTACACTTCTGTTATTTCTGACCTAGTGCAGCATTGTGACTGAGAAGAGGAGGTCCCTGGTTCAAATCTCGCCTCTGCCATGAATTCCCTTAGGCAAGGCAACTCAGAGGGATAATACTGACTTTTCTTTCTACAGGGTTGTTTTAAGCATACAAGTGTTACCATGTCTGTGAGATGCTTTTTGCGTACATTCCTATGCAAAACTCCCTGCAGACAAAAAACTAGCACAGGTGCAGGTGGGAATGGGCTGTTATGCTCGGTGTGTGCTTGCTTTTTTGGTAGTAAGGAACCAATCAAAAACAGTATGTCCCACCTACTGTCTATAGTGCTAAAGTCCTTCTGTCACCTCAGTCTGCCACCTGTGTAGACCAGGCCTCAGTCAATGTTTCCCAAACATTTGACAGGCAAAGAACTGTAAATAAGTGTATTGTTAAATCAAGCTTGAAGGGAGACTTTCCATTCTTTTTCAAAAAGATACCTCTGTTTGCAGAATCAATGGATAGGCATTCTCCTTGCAGTTCCAGGGCAGCCCAGTTAACGTGGCTTCCCACCCTCCCTTTTGCCCAGTCAGCCAGGGATCGGGGATGGCACTGTGTTGGCTGGGCCATGCCAACACTCCTGGGATTCTCCCGCAACCACCAGCTCTGGGGCAAGCTCCATTAGTAGCCCCCTGTGTCCCATTTCTCCTTTGGGATGATGTCACTGTCCACCTATTGGTAGAGAGCAGGGGAAGGCAGTCCCACACAGGATCGCTCTGCACTGAGCAGCATGAGAGTGGTGGTGAAGACGTCCAACATAGTGGCTTAAACGTACCTTTATAAAAACGGAGCCATGCTTGTGAGCCCTATTCCCACAGTTGGTGAATTGCTGTTCTGTGCCGCAGTCAGGACTCTGGGCCACCCTCCTCCCATTCAGGCATGCCACATGCCGGCACTCCTTAAGGCTCCCCTACTGCAGGCTTACCCAGCCATGGATTAATTTGACCTATTAAATTAAGTCTTTCAAGGGTTCATTGTTTTGTGACATGAGGTGGCCCTTTTTACACCCAAGTGAAACTATCTCCTTGAAAGTAAAATCCTGCTGGAGTGTATCTGAGCAGGCGCCCTTTTGCTTTAGACTTCTTTAGCTTGTGTGACTGTCTGCCTGTTTGGAACCTGCTTATTGATGCTATCATTGAGTCAAAACCTAATGCATTATTCCTTGCTTCCTCAACGCACCCAAGGAGCAGCTGAGTGGGACTGGGGTGGGGTGGCATTTCTCACCTGGCTGGCTGACAGCGGGAGAAAGAGAGGAAGAGAAATGGTCTGCCCATCTCTCACCACACTGACTTTGCTCTTGCTGAAGTGACTTCATTAGCGGGACTGCGCACAAATTAACAAGAGGGTGAACTGGGGCGGGTATTTTAGGCAGCATGTTGAGTAGATGTATTATAGCAGGCTGACTCCATGCAGGGCTTTTGATGCAGGATGCCCTGCAGGCTCCATTTAGAGCAGAGCTCTCCAAACTTTTCATGTTGGTGACACACTTTTTAGACATGCATCACTTCGCGACACAATAATTCAGTTTTACTGGAGGTCAAACTAACCCCTTATAAGATCGTTCACGTGACACACCTACACACTAATGTGTTGTGACACACAGTTTGGAAAGCTCTGATTTAGAGTCTGACTGTAGCATTGTGCATCAGAAAGGGAAAATTTAATCTCTTTCAGCTTGATGTCTTGATCACTCACATATATTTGCTGTGAAGAAAACACTTAAATTCTTGTAAGACTCCCAAGTCTGTCCTTTTTTGTTTTATATTAAAGTGGATGTAACTTCAAACATTTGTTCACTTTTTATTAGCAGGGGTAGCAAAAAGCTCTTCAGAGGGTGGGGGCAGAAAGAAGGACTGTGTTGCACATTGTCCTCTGCACTTCAGGGCCAGAACAGCTATGACATTAAGTGCTTTTAGTATATTCCTGCCCTGCCCTGTCTCACCCCTTAACAAGGGGGTCAATGAAAGCTCCCATCTTGGGTCAAACGTGGGAGGGGAGGTTTTGGTGGAACTGGCAGAGGTGTAAAAGCGTTAACCCCACTTCCCCAATATACTCTCTGGTCTGAACTTTGTTTGCCTTCGTCATGGTGACTTATTATTTAAGGGAAAATCAGCCCATTAAATGCATTCACGTGCTTAAAGTTACATATTTTGGGGCTTTCATACATTGGCCCATCTTGTGTAAGAGATTGAAGGCAGGTTTTCTTACCCATCTAAGGGTGTCCTCTAGTATAGCACTTTGCACATCTTAGTTGCCATGCTTCTTTCTTGTGCAGGGAAAAATCGAGGGCTGTAAGAAGGTTTCCTCGTTAACTCTCAGGGAAGGCTGGATCTCAGGGTTCCAGGATCCAGGGAAGTTATATGTGATGCACAAAGGCTTCTTCACTAGTTGTACTAATATGAATGACAAGAATGCCCAGTGGGAGATATCTGAGAGCCCATAGAAAGTTGTGAATACCAGTTAACATGACTGGGCTCCATTAAAATAAATGAAAGCTATATAGGTGCTATAAATCAACGAATGAATGGATTCTGACAAGTAGAAGGTCACAGGAACAGACCACATTACCCACATTGATGAAGAAATGATGGGGAATAGCATCCATGTCTGTCGTGAATCAATGTGTTGGACAGTGGGAAGCTGTGTCCTGCTGTGGCAGAACTAAGAGGCATCCCCCCCCCCCTTTCCTTCACATGTGTAAAATGTGGAAGGGGGTTTCTCTTCCCTGGGCTGGGCCACTTCCTAGCTGAAATAATTAAAAAAACAACCTTGGAGGCATCTTACCAAGGTAGCACCCAGCCTCCCCAGACTACAACTTCTATACTTGACTGATTCAATCAGCATAGGATAGTCATTAATTCAGGGTTTACATTGTGCCTGCAAAGCCTAGAATGTGTAGAGCAGAACTATGAATTTCTTTAGATCCTATTATAATTTTATTAGGATTCTTAGAAGAAATTGGATCAGAAGCAGAAGAGGAATTAATTTATTCCTTCCCCTATTTTCATAACCTACTATTTGGTTTAACATATTTCAAGCTTGCCTTTTGTCAAAGTAAATCCAAGGGCAGGGGTACAAACAATAAAATCCCCTCCCCCCAAAGCATAAGAAAAAACTAATGTGCTTTAAGGAGGTGCTGCAATGAAAAAAAGGTCAGTGGTGGCTTTATTTTTCTTCTTTTTAAAATTAAATAAACATTTATTCAAAAGTATACAGCTTTGTCCACTGCCATAATATCACAAAATGATCACTCCGATTCTCAATCCCACATCACTGGCATGTTAGCTTGCCAAATAGGAACCCAACTACAGATCAGGTGGGCTAGACATTTTCAATCAATATATCCCCTCCACAAACACCTCTGTGATGATGGTGGCATTAAAATATCCTGTTCTTCAATAAAAGAGAAAAAGGGAGACCAGATCGTGCCAAAGGTATCTTTTTTGGAGATGCCTTTGATTAGTTGTGGCAGCCTTACTTCAAAGGATGTCTATACGGTGACATCAAGGTCCCATGTCATGAGGCTCTGACAATCCTTTTGTCCATTTTCCTCAAAATGCATAGGCCTTGTGTACAGATGGGACCTCCCAGGAGTGGGAGTTAGACAGGGCCACAGATGCCCACTCCGCTATATGACCACAGCTGCATAGCCATCTGTGCAGGGCGTTTCCCTAGCCTTTGTCATAGGACCACAATTCTCAGAGATCCTCCCATGTTTAAACTCAGAACGGATCTGGCTTTACTTAAGGAGTAGCTGCAAGTCAAATGCATTTAGCAAGTTTTATTGTCAGTGTAGATTATTATTGGGATGCGGGAAAGGAAGCAGTGCACTAGCGTTTCATGCCAAGGTGTGTGCATTTACATGCTTACACTACAGTCAAGATGCATCCTCTCGCTTAACTTCTAGATTGGGAAAGGGTGAAAACCACTTGGCTCTAGATCTCTTAAAAGGCTCCCCAACATATCCCCCAAAGGCATCATAGAAGAGACATAACAAGATGGTCTGTCTTTAGCAGGACACTTGTGTTGTGAAGTAATTGATGAGTTTACTGCTTTTTACATTAACAGTTCAATCTGCAGTACTCCCATCAGTTGAAAAATAAATTTAAATTCAGAGAGCATGAAATAGTTATTTAAAACAAAAACAGAAAACATCCAGTATACAATAAATCAGTGGATTTAAGAAAACATTTATTCTCCCTGCCAAATTGTATGCAAACCCGCCCCCCAGCTCAAAATAGATCAAATCTTTTCATAGTTCTTTGCTCCAATTGTGCAAATAATTGTTGAAATGACTGGAATTAATCAGAGAAATGTATTTGTTGGGTTTGAATTAATAGGCCAGGCAAGCTTCTTCTCTTTTGCTTCTCTATCAAATGAATCATATATGGAGTCTTTGGAAACAGTTTTGGCTGGCGCAGGGATTTCGGAGATCCCAACATAATTTTTTTTGGCTATCTTTGAACTGGTGGTGATGGTATATGCATTGCTCCGGTAGCATTTCATAGAGGACATGCAGAAGGTCTCTTTCATCCCTCTCCTGAAGTTTGCATTATACACAGAGTACAATGTAGGCTTTGAAGCAGAGGAACTAAAGGATATCCAAGTGACTGACATAAAGACCAAGGAGCTCTTTCTGTAGTCTGTCTCAAGTGGATGCCAAAGTTGAACCACATAAAATGGGAGCCACGAGAGCAGAAAAAGCAAATTTAACATTAGGAACATCTTGATAGTTTTCACCTTTGTCCTCGGAACTATATTCATAGTCCTCCGAACCGTCCTACCATCTGTACCTATCCGCCAAATATATTTTATTACTTTTTGGTAAAAAAGGATGATCAGAACAGATGGAATCAGAAAAGCCACCAACAAATGGATGGTACCATAAAGAGCCCCGTCCCAAGAATATGGCAGGAAAAAGTTGCAATGGTTGTCCCAACCCGACCCAAAAAAGAAGAAAGCTGGAGACACTAGTGCGGCATCGAAGATCCAAGATGCTGCAATCATTTTCTTGGCTTTTCCCCGGGACACCTTGAAACTTAGCGGGTAGACAATAGTATAGAATCTGTCAACACAGATGGAAAGCAACACGTAGTTCTGGACACCGGGTATGAGATACTGAAAATATCTTACTAGCTTACACATCATGCTCCCAAGTGCCCAGCTCCCAGAGGCTAGCTGAAGAAACACAAATGGAGCACTCCCTACGCTGATCAGTAAGTCTGCACAGGCCATGGAGACCACAAAGTAATTGGTGGTAGACTGAGTCCGCCTGCTCCTGTGGATCACCAGGCAAACCAGGGAGTTTCCAAAGATGGAGAATAGCCATAAAGCTCCAAAAAGCAGGCTGGCTGCTATGATCTCTCCTTGCATCAACTCATACGGTGAGGCTGTACCATTTTTCTCAAGCCCGTGTTCCTTGGGTAAAGCAATCATTTCATTGCTTGCCAGAGGGCTAGAGGTTTCTTCATGGTGGCGGTTCTGCTGCAGCAGCAGCCCTGAAGTTGGGGCAAGAAGTAGAGCAGCGTTGGTATCCATCTCATGGGCAAGCAACATATTCAGCCTTTGCTTCCAAGGGCTGCATGGAGAGAGAAGGCCAAGTGTTAGTCTGAATGGGGTGGGGGAAAGCACTCTTAGTAAAGAACAATATATTTTGTCTTTAAATATATACTGGATTAATCCAAGCCAATAATTAATCCTAGCTGAGTCCACTGCCCTAATCCTATTAAGCACTAGTTCTCAAAAGGTGTGGAGCACCACCCTGGATGGCAAAGGTGAAGGGAAGATTCAAGGACAATCAAAGAAACATTTAAACATTTCAGGGTACTATAGTATAGTATTAAAATATTTTTATTTATTTGCAGAATGTGGATAGATATATTTTCAAAAAGAGAGCAAGAGCATCAAGTGATACTGAGGACAATCTTAGTTGTAACCAGAAGCGCCGTTTGCTGGAGAGGACACATTTACAATTATATTTAGAGAATGATTCTTGTTCTTATATAACTACATTGTTTTTTGGGTGTCCCATGATCACCTTATAAAGTAGTTGTGTTCTATATTATAAATCAAGCACTGTTTATCAATTAAAATTTTGGTGTGGTATGAGAATTTTTTTGTTCTGAAAGTTTGGCCCTGTGAAAAAAGTTTGAGAGCCACTGACTTCAAGCTACAACAAAGGAGATTAAACATCAGGAAGAATTTTCTGATGGTAAGAGCTGTTTGACAGTGGACGTTCTACTTCCTTGGAGGTTCCTAAGAGGTTGGGTGGCCATCTATCATGAATGCTTTAGCTGAGATTCCTGCATTGCAGGGAGTTGGACTGGGTGACCCTCAGGGTCCCTTCCAAATCTACAATTCTATGAGTCTTTCTGTTTTATTTACACTTTTAAGCAATGCAAGTGGTGTGTAGCCCGTCCCATTTGCTGCTTGAGGCAAAACAGAAAGTGGAGCTGCTGCTGCTGCTGCTGAGGCCCCTTGCTCTGCCGCCACCATGTGCCCTGCTGCATCCACCACTCAGGGAGCACTGATTGGGGGCAAGATCATGCTGGTTTTTGGTGACATTGGCATGCCCTTGTCCAAAACGGTGCTGCTAATGGTTGCATTTCTCTCCTGGTGGGTCTGCTGCCTGGGAGGCTTTTGCGGCCTGAAGCAGTGCTCTCACCGTGCCCAAGGGCCAGGCCGGCTCTGCCTCTTACAGACTGTGGCCTCCCTTCTGGATACTGCATCCCACTCCAGGTTCAAATCTCTCTGGCAAAAATCTTCAGAATAAAACCGTCAAGTTCCTCTCTAAACACATCCCTATATATAGATATTCTACATACAGGTATCCTAAGGGTGCAATCCTATATCCACCTACTTTGGAGCAAACTCCATTGACCTCAGTGGGACTTAATTCTGAGTCATTATGCAGAGGATCATGATGCAAAGCTACCTGCATCACTATATTTAACAGCAGCACAGTTCATGTATAAATTATACATCAGAATAGAAGACATGACTTTATGAGTTCTTCTGTAGTCTGGGCTGAAAACATGATGTGCTGACTCACCAAAGACACGTAATTTACTTTGGGCAAAAATCATCTTCTCTCAAAGACTTATTCGGAGATGTCAAACCTGCTTCTTTCTTCAGAGGAATATATAGGAAGCTCAGTTGCTTCAGCTTGTTGCCATTGGTCACATTTTCACTGCAATTATGCTGGTCAGGTCATCCTTGACTGGCTGCAGGGTCACAGAATAGCCAGCTCTGATTCAGCATAAATTCCTTTGTTTTAGCACCACATTTTTCTTGCCTGCATGATTGATGTAGTTTGTAGAAAGAAAATATTCTCAGTCAAATAAAATAATTTTCATTTGATTAATCACTTGCTTTCATGAATTTAAAATATATTTGAGCATTCATCCAAAGCCTTAATGTAAATTGCCCCCACAAAACGGACTGAGATCATGATCCTCTTGCTAACAATTACCAGTCATATACTTCCAAAAAGCCTACAAGTTTCCTGAAGGCATGAAGCCTCCCCACATTTTTTGTTCTCTCTTAGGGTAGACTGCTGCTGAACATGGAGGGAACTGCCATTGATCAGTCCTCCAGGCAGTTTGCTAACTCTACTTTGGAAGCCATCAGTGCCAGTGGCCTGTGTCCCCCCCCCCCCCAAATAAAAATAGGTGACGGTACTCGCCATGAAGTTGCTACAGTAAGTGCCACACTTTTTAACAACAAAAAGGTGCCGGTACTGCATACCCTTGAGTACCTCCTGAAAAAAGCACTGGCAGTGGCCGTTACCGTATCTTGTGGCAGCAAGTTCCATATGCTTAATATCCATTGTGGGAAGAAATACTTTTCTTTTGTCTGTCCTGAATCTACAACCAATCAGATTAGTTTTATTGGCAAGAAAGTGCAGAGATTTGAGCTTTCAGGAGCAACTTCTCTCAATAAGACGAGAGTCAGTAAATGCCTGTAATCACTTCATGCCAATAATATTTAATTCCTGTGATGTTTAAGAGTCACTCAGTACCTGTGATATTTTGCTGCAGTGGCAACAATGGCAACAGCAGGGACACTGCTGTGCTGGAGATGGGGGAGGCCTGTCCTTCCCACTGCATCCAGGGGCCTGGGAAGCTACAGCAGCTGCATTTCAAGTGTCAGGGGCGGAGGAAAGTACAGAGGAGGAGAAAGGAAGGAAGAGAGAGAGAATGGAAGACAAAAAACGAGAGGGGGAATAGGGAAGGCTTCAGGGCCACAGTGAGCTGGGTGGTGGCAGGCCAAGTGGGCCTCATTCATCTCCAGTGATGGTGTTCAAATTGTAATTTCGGGACCGGGATTTGAATTAACCAAGATGCTTTACTGATTTTAGCTCACTGTTCCAATCCAAAATTTAGTTGAAGGATAGCTACCCTTCAGTAGGGAATCATCCAGTAGTGAGTTTGTTAACAGTCTTCTGTGGAGTTTGCTGTTGCTGTTGTTACTATCAATTCATTAAATTTATATCTTATAACCTTGTTGTTCTTGTTCTAATGCTGTTGAGGCAATTCCCCCCCAGCAAAACCTACAAGGGTCCGAGTTTGGTAAAACTACCCTGTTTGTAAGACTTCTAATATGCTTGGCATTTCAGTGACAAATTTTTAATGACGTCTTGTTATTTCTTAACAGCTTCTTTTCAGGAACAGACCAGCTTCCATCCAGCATTCTGCATCAGTGCCTGTAGCTTCAAACCCACAAACATTTGCTACATTTCCCAAGATACATGGAATTCGCCTCCACTTCCTCCAGTCACTGGAGGAAGTTGTCATGAGGACATACAGCTTGAGCTTTCAAAAGAGGATTTTCACTTTTTGTTTGTTTTTTACTTTTCCCCATCCTTCTAATTGGAAGAAATAAATTGGCTGCTTGGTATAAACTTCCTGTCCTGCATTTACCTGTCATGCTCAAATGCAATAAGTCCACCTTTGCATTTACCTGCTTGCAACAGGAGACCAGCTATAGGACTGCCTTGTGCAGAGTCTGACCATTGGTCCTGCTGGCCCAGTGTGGCCTGCTCCTACTCTTAGGGGCAGCAGCTCTCCAGCTGGGGTTTATTTTCCTGCATATTCTTTCATTGAATTAGAGACTGAACTGGAGATTGAACCTAGGATTTTATGCTTTCAAATTTTGCGTCACTCCTAAAATCAGGAGAGCAAAATAGCAACTATGGAACACAAAGGCATATTTATAAGACAATGAAGGGAGAGAACACACGCACCTGTGGCTATATGGAAGCCCATTAGTGAAAGATAAAAGGGCTTGTAGTTCTTTTAGCTTAAGTCAAATTTCTGTTTAATCACTATTTTTGCACCAAGTAAAATTATCACTGGTGAAGTCACCTTTCTTATGTATTTCACGGGCAAATTTCTATTTAAACAGGGGGTGGGGTGTATTTCAAAGATTTTTTTTCTTATTCAGCTCTGCCAGGATGGATTTTAAAAAGCAGACTAGCAATGCTCAAAGAAAGCAACAAATGAATTCAGCAGCAAATCTGACGGCTGTTTCAAAGATTGAGAGAGCTGTCCTTCCCTTCTTTAACCAAACAATTTTCAAGGTTGAATAAGCCATACCTGCTTCTAAGTATAATCCAGAGTTCAGATGGGTTTTCCATTAGGATTTCTGTCACTCATTGTATCGTAGATCAAACACATGTTCACAGTTGCTCTGAGGACGTCTACACCTGCACATTAATCCAACAGAGGTTTAAAAGGGAGACAATATTTTGTACAATCCTCCCTCCCTGTTGCTAATGGAACTGATCACATGAGAAATGGGTCACATGGCTCCCCCTCAACTGCCTTTTATTTAAGCAGGTAAGTCTGTGGCCAAAACTGCCGGTTTATTATGCAACAGAAACAGTCCACCTCAAGAAAATGTTTTATTTCCAACCCTCTGCTTTTACCAGTACTTGCCTGCTGTCAAAGAAAAGAGTATATTATTCTGTGATTCCCCACTTCCACCATTTCCATTTTTAGAAGTCATTTTTGCCATTTTAAAAAATAATAATCAAAAAACCTGCAGCACCATGGACAGCAATGGGGTCTCTAGAGGACGGCTGGTGAGTGAACCTGCTCTGCATGCCCTCAAAAGTAATTGCCATGCTGGCAAATAAATAATTTCATCAGCTTCTGTTCCAGATCTCCAGCCACCCTCTTCCACAGCATAGCCAGCATCAAAATTAAAGGAAAAGCATTCCATCTAAAAAACAAAGCTGCTCACAACCACACCCTACCTTTGCAGTCACTGTGTTGAGAATTATCTCCCTTTATAACCACTGCTTTTGTCCATCATTCTCATTTCCCATGACACACACATTGCTTGCTCACCTCAAATGTTTCAGATCCCGAGGAAGGGCAGAAATTAGGATGGAAACCTGCAGCTGTCTCATGCTGACGTCCTGGTTGCTATGGAGCTGTGTGATTGTTGAAGGGGATTATTTTCTTCCGCAACAGTCACCATGCCCCCCTCCTGGCAATTAGAAGAAATAAAAAAGGGAGAAAACGGGGGGAGAAAATCTGTGCAGATGTGTAAAGAGGTAGGAGAACGCCTTCTGCTGCTTCAGCAAAGCATGATTTGGGAAGCAGGTTAAAAGAGACAGGAGTATGGATCATAGCATAGAGATTTTAATCACCTTTATTCAGTCTGTTCTGCATTCTAATTTTGCTTAATCCTTTCTAAATAGATGTTTAAAAGATAAAAGCTTGCTGGAATTGCAGCTTGTTTGATTCCCCTTTGTTTATGTATTGATTGCACTGATACCCTGTTCTTCCTCCCAAAGATCAGAGCTGCTTACAAGAGGTCCCCAGGAATGCTCTTCTCATGGCATTACTTGCAAAATGCATTAATTAAATGTATGATGGGTGAGCAAGAAGTACCCACACATGGCCTCCACTATGGTATATCCCATAGAGATTAGTATTCTAATGGAGCCAACATCAAGAAGCATGTGTACTTTGTATTAAAGTAGATTCCTGCTGGATCAGACCAAAGGCCCATCTAGTTCCACTTCTGGTTTTCACAGATGCCCTTGGGAAGTCTGTAAGCATGACATGAGGTGTCTTCTGATCTACCACAAGGAAAAGTTATCCTCTCTAATGTTTAGGCAGACTTACCTGTAGCATAATATGTTTCCCCAACACCATTTTATATACCACTGTAGGAGCAAGGCAGGGAAACCACGCAGAAAAGTAAACCTAAATGTTTTGGGTTTTTAAAATCATTTTTATTACGTTTCCCATTTTAACAATCCAATCAAATCACAATGAATGTTCCAAATTATACAAATACATATCAAATAGTCCAAATATTCTGCCTAAATTATAATTTTTTTGTTGGGACTCCCCATGCTTCAAGTTCAGTTGGGGCTCTGATCATCTCATATCTCTGCTGCCTTGGATAGTCTTTCCAATAGTTCCTTTAAATTTTCCTGTTGTTAACCTTCCTTCTTTCATGGCCTCTGAGTTGTTTCCACAAGCGAGTTGAAATAAGCAATGATGTATTTCTGTGTGGGTTTTGTGTATGACTCTCCTCTATTGTTACAGTATCTCCTCGCACGCTGGTGTTTATGCCAAATCAATCCAAAAGTCATTTCGCTGCTGGCAGACGCCATCTTCTCTTAAATCCGATGAAATCAAATCTAGGCATTTGCTCATTAATTTTCCCAGACCAATTGCATCAAACGTTAGCCTTTCCAGAGGAGATTTACCAAATTGGACTTGAAATACAGATATAATGACATATTAAGAGCTCACCTCCCCATATGACTATTTATAACTCTGCAGCTTGATTTTATTCCATAATGGCGGATTCCCCATTATAAGAACCCGTCCAAAGTTTTTTGAAGTCTCTCCAGCGGCTAACGAGATCCTGCTTCTTTCTAAAATCAGCATTTGGAAAGTCTTTTATCGTCTTCCAGACAATTCAAAAAACAGAAGCTTTAATTATATAATATTATTATTTCCACACAGTTTGTATTTTCCAATCTCGCTTGCTATAAATAATGTAAACGGTTCTTCTGGAGGGGGGGGGTTGCCAAGTATTATAATAAATCAGAGTACAATAGTAAAAAAGGCTTTACCCCCCTCCTTTTCTGTTCCATTCCAACATACCAACTTAGATGTTATCTTTCTTCCACTCCGTCTCTTTTCGCACCTCAGTGGCTGGCTTAATTGGCAGATTAATTTCCCCCTCCTCACTTGAAGCATGTCCAAAACTTTAATCCAATTTTTCATCTTAAGTAATGGAACTTGGTGCGCTGATGGCAACAGAGTCCAGGAGATCTGAACTCCCTCGGGGGCTTTCCATCCAGTGCCCCCACCCCCTCCTTCTTTACAAACTTGGGGGTTGTTTATTGGGCATCCGCGGATGAGACTGCATCTTCCCTTACCCCAGGAAGAATTTGGGAGGCTGATTACTCCCAACTCAGCCTCTAATTACCCTGTGGGAGCTGGAGCGATGGTATTGTCAGCCATCTTCCGTGGCACCTCAAGCGGAAGTGCGGGGGAAAAAAGACAATGTAAACCTAAATGTTATAGGGTGAAATGGGGAGAACACAATGTGGGGCTACATTTTTGGTGCTAGTTCCATTTTGAGCAGAACATATAATTCCATCCTGAGACTGTAAAATGGAAGATCTATTTCCACCCAACAAGCTTGCTAGATCTCTTCAATGCTTGAAGAACAGGGAATAGATTGTCTCTTTGCCAGCAGAAACTGAAAGCAGCTTGTCACCCATACTAGCTTCATTTTCTTCTTGTGTCATTTGTTAAGTTCATGACCTCAAAGCAGATGTTGAAAACAACCTGTGAGTTAGCAAGTTAAAACAGGGTAGCAACTTTAAGAAGACTAAGCATATAAGGTCTAGGTGTGATGATCCCCTCAAATTTTAATGAATTAATAATTAAATAAAAGAAGTATATGACAGAAAAATGGTAATTGTAATATAAAAGCCAGTTTCACGCAGATATACTGATTTCCACCAGGTGAGGCTGTGGGCCTTTTTTGATTAAAGGAGAGAAGAGACAAATATTCAGTTTTACATGGTAGAATACATTTTCAGTACAGCTGATGGTATTTATGCACCATTCTCTTTCTCTCACCATTGTTGCTTAATTAGTATCTTTCAATACTGAAGGCTATTTCTTAATAAATATTTTGTACATCAGTTTTGGAACCTTACAAATTAGCACAAATCACAACAGTTATGAAGGAGCATCCTGCTTATATAAATAAGTTGTGGGATTTTTTTACCCTTAAATAGTGGTTTGACCTTTTCCTATTACCATTTGTATGCTTTTCTTAAACAAGTCACAAATTTATTCAATATTAGTGTGATGAGGTGTTTTTTTGGGGGGGGCGTGTGTGTGTGGGGGGGGGGGCGAGAAGTAGGCTGTATGTGAGACCCTTCTAACGCCTGGACCCAGCAAGTGTTAAAATATAAGCCTGGCTACCTTCCTGTGTTGAGGTGAGAGCCTGAATGATGGGCTATTAAGGGAAAGAAAGGAAAGGGGCTCTGTGTGAGATGGCAAATGGTGCAGCCCCTCTCTCAGCTTGCAGTTAGTTAGAAGGATAAAACCAGTTTAGAGTTGAGGTTTGCAGTGATGTGACCTAGAAGAAAGGCACCATGCTGAAGAGAGAGTCAGAGCAACATTTCAGAGCAATGTTTGATTTCTGTTTGAATCCAAGGCTGTGGCTATGGGAGAAACAATATCTTTTTGGGTTGTTAATGCTGTGAATCCCTCCATCATAGGCTCAGCTTCTATATATGTCTAAATAAGCCATATCTCATAAAGACGCCACAGTCTCCACTGTGTCTCATTTCCAAAAGGAAACACGAACCCTGGGTAAGTGCCTGGAACAGTGGCAGACTTTGGGTCTCAATTTTTAAAAAAAATAATATTTTTATTAAATTCTACAAAAACAAACAAACAAAATCATTACATTTAAGAAAAACAAACATAAAATAAAACATGTATAACAACTGTATACACAATCAATATTAAATCCACACTGTGGGATTATTTGAATCCACCAACTTCCCTCCACTCCCTCTCTTGGTTCCTTTATATCATCTTCATTTATGTATGTCAATAAAGGCTATCTCTAATTACCTCCAAATTTAAACATTGTCTATCACATTTCAAGTGTGTTTTTTAAAAAAATTCTGCTAATGTATTAACTTGCATACATTGCCTTTGTAAATATGCAATAATCATTTCCAATTCTTTTTTATATTTGTTATCATCTTAATTTCTAATTTTTCAAGTTAATTTAGCCATTTCTGCATATTCCACTAACTTAATTTGCCAATCTTCCTCAGTGAGGACTTTTTCTTCTTTCCAGTGTTGGGCTAGCAATATCTGAGCGGCCGTTGTTGCAAATATGAACAAATTCTTGTATTCTTTACGTAGATCCATTCCTGTGATACCTAGTAAGAAAGCTTCTGGTTGTTTAACAAAGGTTATTTTTAACATTTTTTTCCAATTCTTTATATATCTCCCCCCCCCTTTTAAAATAGCCTTACATTGCCTCCACATATGATAAAACGTACCTTTTACTTTATATTTCCAACACTTATTTCCCCTTGTTTTATACATTTTTGCCAATTAAATACCACCTATACATCATTTTCATATTGTTATGGAAAAATCTAGGTGTGAGGCTGCTCAGTCACCCAGCTCGTCGGGCAGAGACTGCGGGTCCCTGCAGAATAAAGGAAGGAGTCCAGCCACCAACCGGAGCAAATAGCTGTAGACTAAAGTTTATTGCGCAACAGGTTCAAAGAGGAATTTTGAACCCAGAGGATGGGGTGAGAAAGACGTTTAAAACTTTCCCACCATATCCCAGAATACAGTTCATACAGCTTCATTGCTACATCATTGCTACATCACTGACATGTCACAAAGGGGAGGGGTAGACAGGGATTACACTAGCTTAACCTTGGCAAACATGTCCAGACAAGTCCTTGGTACAAGATTAGCATAAGGGCAAGATCCAGGTATAAGATGAGCCTAGGCAAACACCTCTGAAGTCCCACCACCCAAAGTACAATAAAACTTCCTTTGCATGTCTGGATCCCGAGGCAAGTCTGGTGATGGGGTCAGGTGATGGGGTTAGGCTTTCCTTGGCCAACAATCAGCTCAGCAATTGTCACCTCTGGAAACTTCCTGGAGTCCATTTTCAAGGGGAAAATAGCTTTGGAATGGAGGAAACTGGCAGAGGAGTTGATTTTATATTATTTTAAAAGCTAGGTAACTTCCCTGAGCTGTCAAGTTGAAAGGATACATTCAGGCATAATATTTGTAACATTTAACTTTAAAGATGCTCCCCCCCCTAATTTCCGTAACAATATAGTTCTCTTTAAGTAAGGTACATGCCTTATCATTCTTCCATAGTCTTTCCCAATCTGTCATCTGAATATTATGTCCCACGTCTTTTGCCCACTTTGTCATAATACACTTGACCTCTTCATCCTTAGTTTCCATTCTAACAATATATTGTACATTTTTTATAATAATTTAATATCTTTCTATTATTTATCTCTGTAAATTTGAAATTACATAGGTGATTTTTTTCATCATTTTTTAATACTTCATTTAATTTGAAATATTGTAGCCAATCTGTTACCTTTCCTTTACTTCTTGAAATTCCTTCAATTTTAATTGGTTATCCCTTTCCGTTAACAGCTCTCTATATGTTGCCCAATTAGGTTTCATCTTTACTTTTTTCATGGATATTGCTTCCAGTGGGCAAAGCCACCATGGTGCTTTTTGTTCTAACAAATCTTTGCATTTCCCCCAAACTTTAAAGATCGCATTTCTTATTATATGATTCTGGAAGCTTTTATGTACTTTTGCCTTCTGGTACCACAAATACACATACCAACCAAATCTATTGCCATGTCCTTCTAAATCTAATAAATCTGTGTTTTTATTTAATATTACCCAACCCCAGACGCAGCATATGCAAGAAGCTTCATAATACCATGTTAAATCTGGTAAGGAGAAGCCACCTCTGTCTTTAAGATCTGCTAATGATTTATATTTTATTCTTGGCTTCTTACCTTGCCAGATAAATCTTGCAATATCCTTCTGCCACTCTTTGAAGCAACTCACATTGCATATCACTGGGACTGATTGAAACAAAAATAACATTTTTGGCAATAAGTTCATCTTGATTACCGATATTTTTCGTAATAATGATAGATTTTTTTCTTGTTCTGAGATATTTTTTATTAGGAGCTTGGTTTTGTTTTTATTCAATAAAGCCTGTTACTTGTCCAAATTCTTGCATATATATTTTTACTACTTATACTAATGAATTTATAGGGTCTTCCACCATGACCACCAGATAATCTGCAAATGCTTTCGATTGATATGCTTTATTTCCTACTGTTATTCTAATGGTTTCATCTGCTCTTTTATTCTTCACCAGGACAGTAAAATAAACAGTAATGGTGACAGCGGACATCCCTGTCTTGTCCCTTTCATTATTTTACATTCTTCTGTGATTATGTTATTAATTATTAAACTTGCTTGTTACTCTGAGTAAATGGCTTCTATTCCTCTTTTAAACATATCTCCAAAATTCATCTCTTCCAGGACCTTAAGCATAAAAGTCCATGAAACATTATCAAAGGCTTTTTCAGCATCAATAAATATCATAGCTGCCTGTTTTTCATTTCTTACCTCCAGATAAATTATGTCTATTACATTCCTTATATTATCCTTCATGTGTTGCCCTGGAAGAAATCCTGTTTGATCTTGATGAATTATTTCTAACAATATGTTCTTCATTCTGTTAGCTAATATATTTGTGTACTATTTAATTGCATTCTATTCACTATTTAATAGTGAAATTGGTCTATAATTCTTTTACCTCCAAAGTATCTGTCTCTTGCTTTGGAATCAGAGTAATAAAAGCCTCTTTCCATGTCTTTGGTATTTTCCCTGCAATTAATATTTCATTCATTACATTTTGTAACCGTTGAATTAAAAAACTTTAATAGCATCTGAAACCTCTGAAGTGTTAATTGGTGCATTTAAAGTAATTAATTTTTCATTTAGAATTTTTGGCATTTTTTGTCAAATATATCTTTCAATTTCTATTTTCTTTTCTGATCCAGCTTGACATAGGTCTGTAAAATATTTAATAAATTGTTTTCTGATTTCTATTGGATTTTGTTGTTGTTTAGTCGTTTAGTCGTGTCCGACTCTTCATGACCCCATGGACCAGAGCACGCCAGGCACCTCTGTCCTCCACTACTTCCCGCAGTTTGGTCAGACTCATGCTGGTAACCTCGAAAACACTATCCAACCATCTCATCCTCTGTCGCCCCCTTCTCCTTGTGCCCTCCATCTTTCCCAGCATCAGTGTCTTCTCCAGGGAGTCTTCTCTTCTCATGAGGTGGCCAAAGTACTGGAGCCTCAGCTTCACGATCTGTCCTTCCAGTGAGCACTCAGGGCTGATTTCCTTAAGAATGGATGCGTTTGATCTTCTTGCAGTCCATGGAACTCTCAAGAGTCTTCTCCAGCACCATAATTCAAAAGAATCAATTCTTCGGCGATCAGCCTTCTTTATGGTCCAGCTCTCACTTCCATACATCACTACTGGGAAAACCATGGCTTTAACTATACGGACCTTTGTTGGCAAGGTGACGTCTCTACTTCTCAAGATGCTGTCTAGGCCTGTCATTGCCCTTCTCCCAAGAAGGAGGCGTCTTTTAATTTCGTGGCTGCTGTCACCATCTGCAGTGATCATGGAGCCCAAGAAAGTAAAATCTCTCACTGCCTCCATTTCTTCCCCTTCTATTTGCCAGGAGGTGATGGGACCAGTGGCCATGATCTTCGTTTTTTTGATGTTGAGCTTCAGACCATATTTTGCGCTCTCCTCTTTCACCCTCATTAAAAGGTTCTTTAATTCCTCCTCACTTTCTGCCATCAAGGTTGTGTCATCTGCATATCTGAGGTTGTTGATATTTCTTCCGGCAATCTTAATTCCAGCTTGGGATTCATCCAGCCCATTTGACTTCACTCTCCAGGATGTCTGGCTCAAGGTCAGCAACCACACTACCTGGGGTGTACGAGACAGAAAGATATGGATGTCTCGTACACCCCAGGTAGTGTGGTTGCTGACCTTGAGCCAGACATCCTGGAGAGTGAAGTCAAATGGGCCTTAGAAAGCACTGCAAATAACAAGGCCAGTGGAAGTGATGGTATTCCAGCTGAACTATTTAAAATTTTAAAAGATGATGCTGTTAAGGTGCTACACTCAATATGCCAGCAAATTTGGAAAACTCAGCAGTGGCCAGAAGATTGGAGAAGATCAGTCTATTGGATTATCAGTTATTTTCCCTTCTGTTTTTATTTTATTTATCAAACTATTTGCTTTTCTTTTATTTAATTGCCATGCAAACAGCTTCCCTGGCTTGTTAGCATGTTCAAAGATTTTCTGTTTCATTCTTTTTATTTTCCACTCTACGTCTTGGTTTATTATTATTGAATATTGTACTTGTAGTATTTTAATTGCTTGTTTTATTGTTTCCTTCTTAGGTTTGTTTACTAACTCTTTCTCCTTTTTAAATAGTTCTTCAATATTTCTTTTTTCTTCTGTTCTCTAATCTTCTTGTGGTATGCATTCTGATTTATGCAAAAAAACTCTAATTACCGCTTTACTAGCATCCCATACTATTTGCATGTCTGTACCTTTGTTACAATTTAACTCAAAACAATCCTTTACAACTTTCTCAGCTTTTTCTATTATTTCCTGATTGTCTAGCAATTCTTCATTCAGTCTCTATCTAAACAGTGTATTCCTTTCTCCTTTTATTTCTATAGGTTTTGAATTATGGTCCAATAGAGTTCTTGGTAATATTTCTGCCCTTTTTATCATTAAGGATATTTATTTGGAGGCCCATACTGAGACGATCCAGCCACTGCACCGGTGGACTTCAGAGAAGAAAGTATATTCTCTATCCAACAGGTGTTTAAATATCCAAACATCATTAAATTTAAATTTTCTATCAGATTAAAGAAGGTTAATGGTAGTTTCCCTTCCTTAGATTCAGTTTTTCTTATTGTTCTGTGCATTTCAAGTTAAACTACTTCGTTCATATCTATCATTACGATCATATTCTGGTCTGTGTATTCTAAAATTCTGATTTCTTTTCATTAGAGTCATAAATTCCAACTATTATTAACTTTTCCTAGTTCATCTTTAATTAAGAGTTCGGCTCTAATTTTGACCTAATATACAAAATCACTCCTCGTTTTTTAATTTTATCTGAGGTTATAAATTCCATTCCAATCCTTTTATTCATCAATATTCTCCTGTGTCTTTTAGCCACATGTGTTTCTTTCAAGCAAATTGTATGTAGATTCTGTTTTAATATTACATGTTCAATTCTATGCCTTTTTGTTTTATTACTTAGTCCATTTACATTCTAGCTTAATATCCTCAAATCAGCCATGTTTAATTTAGTTATTCAAGTCTTGTCTTTTCCTTTTTTTACCTTTTTCCTTTTCCTTTTTATTCCCTTCCTCTTCTTCTTCTGTGCTATTATCTGTTATTTATTGCTGCTGCGCTCCTACTGCTCATGCTGTATGGACTGAGTTATCCCAGACCCTCCTGTGACCTTTCCAGAGCCCAGTAAGCAAGGAAAACCTTCTGGGTGCGCGGGTATTTGTGGGAAATTAATAAATGGAGAGTAGTGAATGGTGGGTTTCCTCTGCTCTCCACTTACTTATTACCCCACCTACGCACAGTAGCAATTGCTTACGTGAAAGCAGTCTAAGAGGCAGTTGCCTGTAACTCCCTTGAAATAAATGAAGTTTAGAATGGAGCTGTGCCTTTTCTGGGAGAGGAGGAAGTCTGGAGTTTTTATCTCAGGTGAGAGCTGGGGAACGAGTCACATCCAAGTTTTATTTTTGTAAGTGCTTCCTAGTGGATTTTCTCCTTGGTGTTTTCCTCTGCTGTGTGTTTGTGATCAACAAGGCTGGTCAAGGGTGCCATGTACCTAGGCCAGGCAGAGGCACCGACTTGCGCATGCATGACATCATGTGTGTGACGTTGCATTATTGGAAGGAGGCCCAGTGCAGTGTGGCTTCAATGGCTGGCAGCTCCTCCTCTCTAGTGCTCAGGAGAAGCTGGCCAGTGAAGGTGTGTTGTGCTAGGCCCCATGCTCAGTTTCCTCCACACCCTCAACATTGAGGGGTCCCAGCCCATGCCCAACAGATATTGGGAGGTGAGGGCTGAAGGCAACTTAGCCCCATAGAGTTGGCACACCTGAGGCCAGGGTAAAGGAGGGTGGGACTGCCATCCCTGGATGATAGGTTGGGGGACATACGGGGTGGATGAAGGTATATAGTATGGAGTAGGAGAGCAAAACCCTTGCCCCTTTGCTTGGCCTGCTGCACTTCAGAATCAGGGGATTCTGCTCAGCCAGCCCCCTGGCCTGGTATTTTTGTTGCTAAATCTTTATTTATTATTATTATTATTATTGAATTATTATACAAATACAAACATTTCAACTGAATACACAAAGAAAGAAAAGGAAAACAAAACAAATGCAAACAGTAAAAAACATAAGTATAATACAAGGTAACTATAATAGCCATTCCAGGATGTCATTTCTCTACCTGAATACTGACCCTTCTGGGGTGAATCTCTATTATACTTTTGGTTTTTGATTTTGACTTCCATCAACCTCACAGTGGTTCATTTCCTAGTACCATTTCTCTGTGTTTCAATATATTCCTTATCTTGGTCTGAGACATTTTCCCACTTATGGGTTTATTCTAAACACAACCAAACATTGGTTGTTGAATCTTGACTCGATAGGTGGTATTTAGACAATCCCATTCCTTCTGGACTATTTTATTTTACTTGTTCCTTAAGGCTTCAGTCAACTTAGCGAGTTCCAAGTACTCACTCAATTTTTGTAGCCATTCTTATTTATTTGGTATATGGTCGCCCTTCCAATATTTGGCTTTTTTGTTGCTAAATGCTAGGTCTGCCCTGTAGGGGGTTGGCTGGGTCTGGGAAGTGATTAATGGTTCACTGGAGAAGGGAGAAGGACCATCTGCCTCAAAGGAGGTAGTGTTGGTGCATAACCCTCCTTAAGAAGATCTCCCTGCACCCAGAAGTGTTAAACCACTATCACCCAGTGGTGAATTCCATTTTTTTGTGCAAGGTGCTTGCAAGGTGGCAGGGGTCTAGCTTCAGATATGCTTAGAAGAAACATAACCATTGCAGTCTGGCTTCAGGTCTGGTTATGAAACTGAAACAGCCTTGTTCACCCTGGTTGATGTCATTTGATGTGAGAGAAGTGCGGAAAATGCAATCTTGCTTGTTCTTCTCAACTTTTCAGCGGCTTTTGATACTGGAATATCTCAGGGAAGTGTGGATTGAGGCCACTGTGCTTGTGGTTCTGCTCTTACCTCCAGGGCCATTTCCAGACAGCAGTTATGGGAAGATACTGTTTTGCACCTTGGAAGCAGTGTTAGAAACTCAGATATATAAGCTAGGTGCCAAATGGCTTCTTAAACCAAGGTTACATTCACTAAAACAGATTGCCTAGTTGCCATTTTGGGGTAAGATGGCTGTAAAGTCTTATTTTTCAAATGATAGACTGTGCTTGATTCTCAGTTAAACATCTGGCTGGTTCAGGTGACGACCTTGAGCTAGATTAAGAGCTTTGAGAATTTAAGGAAGAAAAGTCATTTCAACCAGGGACAGCTCACATATCTATTGGCTGGCTCTGTTCCAACCTCTTTTTATGAATAGTGACGGTTCTTGCTCAGGCTGTACAGAAAAAACAATTTGACTCAAGAAATTCATTTCAATTCTGCAGATAAAATATATCTGATAGAATTCTACAGGATGTGGTACTAGTGTGTGAAAACAGTCCAGATCCAATGATCCCCAGGCATGCACCTCCAGGTGGAGATGTCAGGTGCCATCTTGGTGCACTGGCATCTTCACTTGGTTGCAAGTGGTCGAAAGCCAGGTGCAAAATGTGCCTGGTTAATTTCAAAAATTGCATGGAGTTGTCCTGTGATGTCACGCATGGTTCCATTTTGGCCACCATGCTATTTAACATCTGTATGGAGCATATGAGAGCTGTCATCAGATCTGTAGTGAGGTGTCAGCAATATGTGAGTGATACCCAGCTCTATCTCTCTACTCCATCTGAACCAGAAGAGACAACTGAGGTGTTGGACTGGTGCTTGAAGGCACCTCTGCGTGTATTTTTTAGTTTTAGATATCAGAATCAAAGCTAGAAAAGTTTTATAAAGAAGCACCATATGTGAATTTTTGACATCATATACTGTATTGGGATAACATTGGAATTTGAAATGGCCTTCAAATAGTATGAGTTAAGACATAAATGAAGACATAATCTAGTCTGAAAATAGCACATTTAAAACCCCAATGGTTTAAACAGAGGTTTTAGCACATGCTTGACTCATTTCTATTTAGCCAAAATTTTCTTGGGCTGAGGTATTCAGTTAATCCCTACTTCTGACAGGTTATTGGAACAAGTGTGCAGCTTCATGTTTTGCACCTTTGCAAAGAACATATGGGACGCGGGTGGCGCTGTGGGTAAAAGCCTCAGCGCCTAGGGCTTGCTGATCGAAAGGTCGGCGGTTCGAATCCCCGCGGCGGGGTGCGCTCCCGTTGCTCGGTCCCAGCGCCTGCCAACCTAGCAGTTCGAAAGCACCCCCGGGTGCAAGTAGATAAATAGGGACCGCTTACTGGCGGGAAGGTAAACGGCGTTTCCGTGTGCTGCGCTGGCTCGCCAGATGCAGCTTTGTCACGCTGGCCACGTGACCCGGAAGTGTCTCCGGACAGCGCTGGCCCCCGGCCTCTTAAGTGAGATGGGCGCACAACCCTAGAGTCTGTCAAGACTGGCCCGTACAGGCAGGGGTACCTTTACCTTAAAGAACATATGAACATGCAGCTGGTTACCTAGTTTCCTAATCTTTGTTCCACATCTATAGACAAAACAGTTATTTGGCATGGCATGGCGGATGTCTGAAATATTTGCCAGGACATACTGAAAAGGTGCCAAGAAATTGGGTGGTGTCAGAAGTTAGTAGGTGATCTGGGGTTACTGCTATTTATGACAGCCAAGGTGACAGTCTTAAGTTTATCTGTTCACTTTAAAAGCAAAAACATTGCAGTTAATAGCCCCCTCCTTCTGAAAGCACCCCAGCAAGCTAAAAACTGTGAATAAAAATATTCAAATCTATGCACTTTGCACATTTATACTTAAAATTAAACTCATGGATTGTGTTTCTTTGAGGAAATGAAAGCAAAGCAGAATGGCATGTTTCCAAAGACTATGCATTTTCTGTTGGTAGCTTATACATCCCCACATTACTCCCAGCCCATTCCCATTGTCAGAAGACAATTTTGATTTTAAAGGAATAGTAAAATGCATGAATTGATAAAGAGTGACTACTAAAATTCTGAAATCCATTGTATGATGTTCCAAGCCAGCAAAAGAAGTCTGCAATGCACAGCTGATGAGAATAATAGTTATAGAATTGCATCTACTCCAACCCCTTGCAATGCAGGAATCTCAATGGAGAGTCCACCACCTTCCAAGGGAGTCCATTCCATTGTTTAACGGCTATTTCTGACCATGGGGTTTCACCCAGTAGTTCTTAAGATTTTTTGAAATCAGCTGAAGTTCCAGAGTGCATGTCCAACTATACTCATCTTTCCCTTGTCTCTGTATAATGAATCCCAAGGATACGATCACATCTAGATGTGTATGGAAATGGGACTGCCTGATCACCTCATCTGTCTCCTGAGAAATCTCTATGTGGGACAAGAAGCTACAGTTAGAACTGGATATGGAACAACTGATTGGTTCAAAATTGGGAAAGGAATACGACAAGGTTGTATATTGTCTCCCTGCTTATTTAACTTGTATGCAGAATTCATCATGTGAAAGGCTGGGCTGGATGAATCCCTAGCCGGAATTAAGATTGCCGAAAGAAATATCAACAACCTCAGATATGCAGATGACACAACCTTGATGGCAGAAAGTGAGGAAAAATTAAAAAACGTTTTAATGAGGGTGAAAGAGGAGAGCGCAAAATATGGTTTGAAGCTCAACATAAAAAAAACGAAGATCATGGCCACTGGTCCCATCACCTCCTGGCAAATAGAAGGGGAAGAAATGGAGGCAGTGAGAGATTTTACTTTCTTGGGCTCCATGATCACTGCAGATGGTGACAGCAGTCACGAAATTAAAAGACACCTGCTTCTTGGGAGAAAAGCAATGACAAACCTAGACAGCATCTTAAAAAGCAGAGACATCACCTTGCCAACAAAGGTCCATATAGTTAAAGTTATGGTTTACCCACTAGTGATGTATGGAAGTGAGAGCTGGACCATAAAGAAGGCTGATCGCCGAAGAATTGATGCTTTTGAATTATGGTGCTGGAGGAGACTTTTGAGAGTCCCATGGACTGCAAGAAGATCAAACTTATCCATTCTTAAGGAAATCAGCCCTGAGTGCTCACTGGAAGGACAGATCCTGAAGCTGAGACTCCAATACTTTGAGAATTTATTGACTGGGTGGCTGCAATATCATCAAGTTAATGAGATACTGAAGGAAGACAAAAAGAGGTTGGGATTTGAGGACAAGAAATCAAAATTCCATATAGATATTATAGATGGGAAAGACAAATTGCTGTCAAAAACATATGACCTATTACTGAATTGGTACACGAAAGATGAGGAGGTAAAGGAAGCCATAATCAAATGGGTCACAGATTTTGGTTACAATATTGAATTGGAAGCGTGGCAGGAATTATGGAGTGAGAATTTAAAGTTTACGGCGTGTACGGCACTACAAGAGAATTTATGGAAAATGATTTTTAGGTGGCAAAGATGTACAGAAAACTGGCAAAGATGTACAGAATGAAAAATAAGAAATGTTGGAAATGTGGAAAGGTAGATGGAGATCTCTACCACATGTGGTGGAAATGTGGAAAGGTGAAGGGCTTTTGGGATTTAATTTATAACGAGCTTAAAAAAATCTTTAAGTATACCTTTCAAAAAAAAACCGAAGCCTTTCTTTTGGGATTAGTGCGAAAGGAGTTTAAAAAGAAGGATAATAATTTATTTTTGTATACCACGACGGCAGCAAGGATTTTGTTGGCCCAGAATTGGAAGACAAATGTAATACCAAGTATTTCGGACTGGCAGGTTAAATTGATAAATTATGTGGAACTGGCTAGATTATCAGGGAGAATTCGAGATCAGGAAGATCAGAAGTTTTCTGAAAACCGGAGTAAATATTTGGTGTACATAAGAGATAATTGTAAATCTTTAAAGACACTGGCAGGGTTTGATTAACTTCAACAGCATATGGTTAATTAGATAAACGAATAAAGTATGAGATGTAATGAAACTATAAGATACTTACCGAAGGGGGGGGGGGGAGGAAGTCTGAAGCTCGGCAGAGCTAAAGGTTGTATATGAGATCTATTTGTATAACAAATGTACATAAATGTATTCTGGTTGAAAATAAAAAATTTAATTTAAAAAAGAAAAGGAAAGGAAAGGAAAGGAAAGGAAAGGAAAGGAAAGGAAAGAAAAAAGGAAAGTAAAGTAAAGTAAAGGAAAGGAAAGGAAAGGAAAAGGCCAGTTCTCTTGTTGCCACCCTCTGGACCTGTCATGTAGGAGGCACACCAAGAAGGGCCTTAGATGATAATGGCAGGGTCCAGGTCAGTTCTTATTGGGAGAGGTGGTCCATTTCACGAAGCAGCATCTCTTGTTTTGTGACTGACCCTGGAGCTCCTAATAATCAGCACACACCCTGTCAAATCCTGTCAAACTCTGCCCCGACCATGATTCTCTTCCACTTGCCTTTCCTGACTCCAACCCCTCCTCACCAAACCTTGATTTTAACTTCATCTCCTCAGACAAGGGATCTCGACCTTTCCCCTGCGGATCCTTATACATTGTTATAAGTGGGGAGGAGAGAACTCTTTGACATATGCCTCCCAAAAAACTTTCAATAAATTACGGTATTTCAGGTTGGGTATAGATTGATGAGATGTCCACCCCCTCGTTCTGTTGCTCTCCAACCACCATGGCCTACTCCAGGCAACAGGCAAGAAGTGAATGAGCAGATGACAACCAATATTCTTTCTCCCTTGTCCACACTTGCTTGCTCCCTCTATCACTGAAGGAAACAGCTGGAGGAGCAAACAGGTGGCGATGCCAAGCAGCAAGAACTGGCAGTATGATGACCATGCAGTGGGAGGGTCCTTGTGCAAGTGCCCAGCAATGCCCAATAGTGCCCTTAATCCAGCGGTTCTCAACCTGTGGGTCCCCAGATGTTGTTGGACTACAACCCCCATCATCCCTGACCACTGGTCATGCTGGCTAGGAATGATGGGAGTTGTAGTCCAACAACATCTGGGGACCCACAGGTTGACAAACACTGCCCTAAGTTGAAATCTCAGCTCTTCCTGCTTGCACCAAGTTCTACTTCTCAATTACAAAATTGCATGAAATAAGAATGTTGGGGAATGCTGGAGAATATGGCATTCTGAGTCCTATTCTGAGAACTTCCTTGCATGTAAACCCTGGTGTCTCTAAACAAAGCAAGAGCTCAGCTAGCAAACGCAGCGGCATGGCAACTAGAAGTCAAAGGATCCCATATCTGCAAAGAGCCAAGGTAGTGCTGTTCACTATCGATTTCTGAATATACTTAGTTCTAGATTATATATATATAAGGCAGAGGCAGCTATTGTCTTTCTCTGTCCCGCTCTCTGCTAACACTCTGCTGTGCATGGATATATAAATGAAACGATGAGGCTCAGATGGTTCAACTGTCTTGGTTATTGAAATATACTCAGTGATTTCATGCTCTTTATTCAGCTCATAGTGGTGAGGAGGAATGAATGGAAGTCCCCTCAAAGTATCTGCTTTATATACATTATTTACACAATGGGCTGCACATGATTGGCTAATTCCGGAATTCTACTGTAAGCCAATCAGGTTGTGGATTCACTTCTATCTGGAGCATGATTGGGTGGTTCCTGCCAACCAATCATACTGCTGCATTGTTCAAGGACCAATCAGACTGCTGCATTCTGAATCCTATTGTTCTAGGACCAATCAGACTGCTGCAGTTTGGATCCTATTCAACTCAGTACATAACAGTTATCTAGTGCTCTAGTTCAGTGTTTCCCAACCGGTGTTCCGCGGCACACTAGTGTGCCGCGAGACGTTGCCTGGTGTGCCGCGGGAAAAATTAAAAAATTCGAAAGATATCCGGAGAGGCGGCCTTCAGGCGAGTTTTAATTTTAATTTTCCTTCTCCCACTTAATGCCCCACGCTCGCCCGAGCAGCTTGCAGTCCTCGGTAACCACGGCGACCCGAGGGAGGGGAGGGAACAGGGAAGTCGAGGGTGGCGGCGAGCTGCGATGACGTTAGTGGGCCGCGCCGCCTCGCCCTGGCACGGTGTGAGAGCCCCGGCTAGTGGCGCGAGCTTCAGAATAAGTGGGATCCACGTGCGCAAGACCGAGATCGCGGGTAAGGAGCTCAGCCCTGGGCAGGAGGAAGCGGGGCCGCGTGTGCGGGCCACATCCCCACAGAGAGCAAGCCTCCCCCGGCCCACCACTCCGGGCAGGTCCACTCGCATGAGGGGGCGGCGATGGCGACGGCCGGCAGCTTGCCTGCAATGCCATCCCTCGAGCAGGCGAGGAGCCCGGAGGCTACCAGATGCGAGTCCTCTTTCCCACCCTGCTCGGGAGTCCAGAGCACTTGGTCGCATTCAGGATCTAGAGTGGGGAAGCGGGGCTTGTGTCTGGGCTGGACACATTGGGCTGCCTGTGCCGCTCGACCTGCGGGGAGAAATCAGGGTGGGAGTCACGACCGTGAGGCAGGGCTGCCAAGTGTGGCAGAAGAGGACACGGCCGTCGCACCTGTCCTTAGGTAGGAGCTTCTTCCGTGTCGACCTGCTGCCCTAAAGTCTTGGCTTTTTTCTTGGCTTTTTGGTGGTTGGCACAGAAGGAAGGCAAGGGGGAGGGGAAAAAATTGAAACTTACACTTTCGTGCGTCCCTCCCGGCGTGACGCTGCGCGCTGACGTCACGGGGCTGTAATGGTGGTGTGCCTCGAGATTTTTTTCATGAAACAAGTGTGCCTTTGCCCAAAAAAGGTTGGGAAACACTGCTCTAGTTTCATGCATTACTCAATCTGCAATTTCCTCTCTGCCAAGATTTTGTAAAGCAACTTTAGAAAGCTTTCTATGGCAACTTGACAGTTTTACAAGGTCCTCAACACCACTGCTGGGACCTCTCCTCATCAGCCAGTAGGACAGCAAGAGTAACCAAGGCAGAAGGCAGGCCCACCCATTCCTCCCCCAACTGTTGATTGACCTTCATTATCCAGACTGGACTACTTCCTTCTGTCAGCCATAGGGAGCCACCACAGGCCTCTCACACTGACCTAGGGCCTTTCCTTCACAGTAATCATCACTGGCAGCCAGAAGCTGTGTCTTTGACAAGCACTAAAGTGTGACACCAAAGAGAGCCCTTCAGCGTCAGACTCAGAGACTGCAAATGAGGATAGGGTCAGTATGCTGGCTGTTAATGGAACTATGACAAACTGTAACCCAATTTATGGACAATTTCAGACAAGATTTCTGAATTTAGTTCTAATCCAGTTTTTCTCAAACTTGGGTGCCCAACTGTTGGACTACAACTCCCATCATCCCTGATTACTGGTTCTGCTAGCTAGGGATGATGGGAGCTGTAGTCCAACAACTCCTGCTGGAACTCAAGTTTGAGAAACACTGTTCTAATCTGAATTGTGGTTTTGCTGTAAACTCTGCTAAAACAAGACAAACAGTAGATTCATCATTTCTAAATATTATGAAAAAACATGCACAGTGTTGCACCTAAAATCTATTTACTATATATACAAACACTTTATATAATGTATCATTCATAGCAAATGTTACATACACTTTGCACCCTTCACAAAGAAAAGAGTCACTATCTTTGAATTTAAGGGTAAAGAAGAAAGCAACTTTTAATATCTGGATCAGGTTTCTGAAACTTTCAGATGCTGCAATTCCAATCACACTTACTAGAGGGAGTAACTCAATAGGGTTTATCGCTGAGGAAATACATTTGCCAGGAATATATTGCAAATAGGGCAATCCTTCTAAATGAATTTATTCCTATACTCTACTCGTGCATTTGTAATATTCTAGAATGTCTGTTTTAAAAGATTCACTTTTGATTTTCCACATCAGTTGTTAAATACAGTTAATGGTCCACATTTTAGAGGCTAATGTGGTTAAAAGCAGCAGCAGCAGCAGAAACAAGGACCTTGTTTTGGAGAACAGAGATAATAATAATATAATAATAATTTATTATTTATACCCCGCCCATCTGGCTGGGTATGGTTTCCCCATTAATTGCTGCCATAAGACATGTTCTCTACATAGAGCACATAAGCTAATACTGATGACACCATTCTTGACCTTTTCAGAGAAATCTGCAAACAAGAATCAACTTTCTTTGCACACCCAGTCGCAGACCACCCCCCCCCTCCGCGAGCCAGACCTCAGGTCGAGGAAAACATATGACAGCATATTTGGGATTAAAATGGCCACAACTTTATTAAATTTCAGGTGTAGGAAACCTTTGCTTAGGCATTGGGTGTATATCTCTCTCAGCCCCCAGCTGGGGGTCAGAGGCAAGACAGGGTCAATAGGGAATATGGGGACACTGCAAAACATGTGTTTAAACAGCTGGCCCCCTCCTGCATTGCTGTGAACTTGTGGTCAGAGACATTCCCCTCAAGACCCCTCTAACAGAGAACCCTGATATCACCGCCACAAAAGGTGTCAGTCACCACACTACCCCTTCCTTGATTGCTGGACTAAAGGATTCCGCCCAAGGCCTAAAAACACCAAAGTTGTGACAATTGCTATGGGGAAAGCAAAACCTGCAGAACAGGGGAAATTCCTTCCTTGCTCTGAAAAACAGCAACCATCGTCCGACCGTAGCAATGCCCATGGACCTGGAAAGGAAAAAGGTCAGCCTGAAAGAAAAGATACAATTAGAGGGAGGGCTAGCTGGGGTGACGCTCCGGGGCTGACTGCGCTGCTGGCTTTTGGAGCGGACTGGAGTGAAGCCTGCTCAGTCATGGTCCACTCTTCTTGCCCGGCCCCCCAGGCAGCCGTGGATAGGTCAATTTGAAAAGGGTTTGGCGGTAACCTGGAAAGCTTCATGGAAACCAAGGGGCGGAGAAACAGCCAGTGGAGTGGCGTGGCTGCAGGAGGAGGATGGGGCTGCGTGCCGGGCAGCAAACCTCACCCACCAGCCCGTACTATTGGACAGAAAAAAGCAAGTATTTCAAAATTATTTTCCCTTAATAATATTTAGTTTGGCAGTATACCTGAAGGAGCGTCTCCACCCACATCGTTCTGCCCAGACACTGAGGTCCAGCTCCAAGGGCCTTCTGGCAGTTCCCTCACTGCGAGAAGCCAAGTTACAGGGAACCAGGCAGAGGGCCTTCTCGGTAGTGGCACCTGCCCTGTGGAATGCCCTCTTATCAGATGTCAAGGGAAAAAAACAACTATCGGACTTTTAGAAGGCATCTGAAGGCAACCCTGTTTAGGGAAGCTTTTAATACTGGATGAATCAGCCAGATGGGCGGGGTATAAATACATTATTATTATTATTATTATTATTATTATTATTAGGATATTGGTTTGTAAGTCCCATTGAGTTCAACGGGCTTACTCCTCAGTAAGTGTGCATACTTGGGCACATGCCTACTTGGCAGTAAGTCTCACAAGGGGACTTACTTCCAGGTAAATGTAGTTAGGATCAGGGTTTTTATTAATGATACAGAATTAATTCAGTATAATTTAATGAATGGCAGTCTCTTCTGCATTAGACTACAAACTCTTCAAGGGTAGATTTCAAATCGAACTTTGGAGAGTTCTGCAACTATACAGCGCAGTTACTACAGCTGTTCAAAGTTGTACGTCACACCTGCTAGGTTTGAATTGCCATCTTTCTTTCCAGAGAAAGGCAGAACAGGAGAGTGGCACAATACTTTATGTACGTCTCACCCATTCCCAGGACATCTTTTTCATGAATGCTAGTTGATTCAGCACAAATAGTTACAACTTTTATTTATTTTTGAATAATAATCCAAAGAGTGTTAGGACAAACAATGCACATACCACCACACAAAGTTACATAAACACACACAGTTCAGGAGCATCTCGTGCTCTGGTCCATGGGGTCACGAAGAGTCGGACACAAACGACTAAACGACTAAACAACAACAAAGGATCTAGTGAAGTTTTCTTTAAGAGCGGACACACCACTGCTTCCTTCATTTCCCCTGGGAATGTCCCCCTGCCAAGGGACAAATGATAATTTCAACCAGGGGGGTCCGTGTGAAATATGGACACGCCCTAATCAGCCAAGATGGGCACGGATCAAGGAGGCAGATGGTGGGCCTACCAGCTTGGAGGAATCTATCCACATCAGCAGGGAGTATCCGATCGAAATGGTCCAACACTGGACCCAAAGTCAGTCGAGGGACCTCCAGTTCAGTCACTGTATCTAAATTGGCAGGGAGGTCATGGCGGAGCCACAGGACTTTCTCCGCAAAAAAGCTCCCAAATGCCTCACAGCTGTGGGTCAAATTTGTGCTTAAATTTGGTTGTCCTCCTAAGGACCTTATCGACCTAATTATTCTAAAAAGTTGTGCTGGGCGAGAGCTAGAGGATGCAATGGAAGCTGCAAAGTAAGAAGTAAGAAAATATAAGAGGACAATTAATTAAAACAATCAGTGCCCGAATCATTTTGAAATGAGAAGAAATTTTGGGCTGTAAGACAGGTAACTAAATAAGACTATGAAACTCAACTCCTCCTAATGTGCTCCATCTATCCTATCCTACATGTGCCTTTTATAGCTGCACAGGTGAGAGGTGTATGGAGGTACAGCAACTCTCAATACAGTCATGGGGAAAGTATGTTTAGCAAACCAGTAAACATCTATTAAATGCACAGGAATCCTCTTCAAGTGCACACCAGTGGCAAGCCTAGTATCCCTAGAGAATTAAGACACATTAAGCATAACATACTTGGAGACAAAAAATCTTTTTCTGTTGAGCCTCTAGAAAGAGTGAATAAGATGAAGGCTGGACATGGGTAAGGTCAGTACTGTAAACCTAAAGCAGAACTACACGTTCAACTAATCACACAGTCCAATGGCAGCCTACAAGTAAAATATCATGTAGGAATGTTCTAATGTAAGATGTAGAAAACGTAGCATGGCAAAAAGAATGTTAAGTTAGAACCCTTCTCCCTGGCATGCTAATTTTCTCTAAGCAGTGAGTTGCACATATGGCATGCAATCTGTAAGAGTGGGTGTCCAGCAAGAGATGAACCACATGATTCTGCTGACTGTATAGTTCAGATGGAACTGCTATTCCAGGATTTCAATATTAATGAACTCTGTTTGGACACAGATACCAAGGACAACTGCTGGCAGGAGATCTGTGTATATCTGCATAAATAACTTTTATGTGCAAAACAGTGGCAAACATTTATACAAGCCAAATTAAGGATTTGTTATGCTTACTTAAAATGTTAAAAGCTGGGGGGGGGGGGATTCAGTTAGCTGGAAAAATATTATTGATGATCACACTGACATGCAAGTCTATATAGTAATTAAATAAGTAAAAAACCGACAACACATAGTATGCAAGACCATATAATGGCACTCCCAAATTGTTCATACATAGTATTTTTTCTATTTACTCTTATGCTGACCAATTCCTGATAAGCAACATCCTTTGAGGTGCCACTACTGCTACAATTAGTCTGTTTCTTGCTTGGTTATCTGCTTCCTCCTCTTCCTCTTATTTTTTAAAGCAGTATGCAGGAAGAGGGTATACAACGTAATCGGCCTAACTGCATTCTGATGTTCTGAAAGTTCACATTTTTTATTTCAAAAATCTGTGCCTCTGTGTGAAGTGCCCAAGTGTTCATTATTTAAATGCACCATTTCAAGATGTTGTATAATTTTGGAAGCTCCTTTAAAAAATCAACCAGCCCACAAAACCAGCAAACCAGTGACAAAGTTCCATTCTAGAAGGGCGCTTTCTTTACTGGAGTTTGCATATCCGTTCTGATCTGCTTCTTTGCTTGGTAATAATCTGTGGCAAAACCAAACAAACAGGTGAATAAGGATTAGAAATGAGAAACTATGCATGCAGCAAGTGGGAGAGTGCGGCTGCTCTGAGCTCCAACGGCCACATTACAGAGTCAAGCAGTAGAATTCTGAACAGCACCACTTCAGATGGACTCATCCTGTTTTATCTGCTGCCAGCCCTGCCAAGAAAAGCAAAAGGGAAACTGCCTGCACATAGAAAGCCAACATATCACATATAAAGATTTACCTGTATCATCTATTTCCTGATTTGGCTTAACCACACGCAGAAGGTTTTCCTTGGGGAAATGCACCAGAAAGTGCAAGAAATCCTCCTGCAGGCTGAAGTGCTGCAGTCCAGAATCCTCTCAGCTTGGTTTACCATCTCACTCTGAGTGTCATGTACAGAATGGCTCTCAGTAATGAAGTCTGAAAGGTTCAAACCTTTCGAGTCCAAGAAGGAACAAACCTTTAACATTTTCTGTACAAAGCTGGGTATTTCTAGGATACTATGCCATTCCAGCAGGCTGCAAATCTAGAGAGAGAAGCAAAGCTCAGCTGAAAGTCTTGCAACACTTGGCTCCTCGTGTCCTGCCACTGCTTCTATTCCACCATGAGAGCTTTTTAAGTAAGAGCTAGCGCAGTGAGTGTGTGTGTTACGGTCTCACTCTTTACGCCCAATCCTTTTGTGTCACGTCTTTTAGATTGTAAGTCCAAGGACAGAGGCTGCCTTATGAATGGTCTTTGTAAGCAGCTCTAGGAACCCTTTTGTTTAGAGTTGAGCAAAATATGAATACTTTACATAATATGAAACAGATGAAGGCAGAAAATGCACACAATAACATTTCTGCTGGAACCTAAATCTAGAGAAGTATACAACTGCTTATTTACACAGAAGTAACATTTCATTGGGACGCGGGTGGCGCTGTGGGTTAAAGCCTCAGCGCCTAGGACTTGCCGATCGAAAGGTCGGCGGTTCGAATCCCCGCGGCGGGGTGCGCTCCTGTTGTTCGGTCCCAGCGCCTGCCAACCTAGCAGTTCGAAAGCACCCCCGGGTGCAAGTAGATAAATAGGGACCGCTTACCAGCGGGAAGGTAAACGGCGTTCCGTGTGCTGCACTGGCTCGCCAGATGCAGCTTGTCACGCTGGCCACGTGACCCGGAAGTGTCTGTGGACAGCGCTGGCCCCCGGCCTATAGAGTGAGATGAGCGCACAACCCTAGAGTCTGTCAAGACTGGCCCGTATGGGCAGGGGTACCTTTACCTTTTACCTTTAACATTTCTCTGCTACTACTGCTGCTTAGCATTTTATATTTCTCATGCTAAGTTCTAAGAAATTCACCTTCAATACTTCAGTAATCCTTAGGCACCCCCCCCGAAAAACCCCCACAGACAAGTGGGGACTCCAGGGGTCCAGCAGAGCGTCGGAGAACTCGCCGCAACCCAGACCTGCCCATCGCTGTTTCTGTGAGGGGGGAAGGGAAGAGGCTTGAGTCAGCTCACGGCTCCATCGCACCCTACAGCCGAAGCCATGTGCTGTCACCATAAGCAGTGGATTTTCCAATTAGAGGTTAAAAACCAAATAAAGCTTCTAAAAGAAGAAATTAGGTGTACATTAATTGATTTGGTAAAATGGAAGCCAAAAAGGAAGTCAACTTCCGATTTCTGTGGACAGGCTCTGCAAGGGGACTTTTTGTGAATGGGAGCAGAGCATAGTAACTGCAGCCAATGGAGAATTTTTAGCAACTTTCAGTTTTAAGAGACTCTTTTTCTTTTGGATACATATTGGCTATAGTTGTCTCAAGTTGTTCTTTGGGTAACTTTAAGATACAAGTTGACAGTCAGACAGAGATATAATTTGACAGATTGATACTTTGGCAGAGTAGAAAAGCTTTGGAAATACAGGCTTTAAAACTTTAAGCTCTGGAACTTGGAGGCACAAAACCGAAGCTAAGCAGGAGAACTCTCTATTTATATTGGGGGAGGAATTCCCCAGGAAGAATAGAGAACCTGGAATTGGATTGGATATAAGTGCTTACTGAAGACCAGTGAAATTTATTGCAACACTACCTGCCAATAAGTAAATTTTTAACACCTTCTGATATTTTTGGATGCATATCTTTTAAAGCTTAAAACTTGAAAATCTGTATTATAATATACTGAATTATAAAGTTAAAGAAGTGGACTATAACATATTGGATTACAGTCATAAAGTTGGACTACTTCCCATTCACTGCCACCTTCTTGAAAGGAAAGGAATTATTGAAGAGAAGTATACAATTTTGCATTGATTGTTTGTGTTGGTTTTGCTTATTTTTCAGTCTTATTTCATGAGGGAACTGTCCTGTTTGATATATGGCTTGCTATTTTGAATGAGTAAGATTTGGTGAAGTTAATTGACTAACCTTTGGGTGAAAGAGGTATGGCAACAGAGTCATATTTTTACTTTTGCCTTGTTCTTCTTTTTTACTTTCCCCCTTCTTTTTTATTTTCTGTTCCTTGTAAGGATTTGCAAGGGTGGGAAAAGGGTCCAAAAGTGCAAAGGGAAGATTTTATGGTTGAGCTCGGGAGTGGAAAAATGTTTTCACTTCTGGGCAGAACTAAGAAATGCAGGTGTGACCTTGAATAGAACAAAGATTCCAACCTCTAGTGCAGACATGGAAAAAGGGAAGCAGGATATGGGAGCAGTCACTAGGAAGGCCTCCATCGAGAAGTGACATGCAAGTGTACAGGAAGAGACAGCAACAGAAAAAACAGGAAATGTTATAAGGAATTAAGTATAAATAGATTAATAGAATATTAAGGGGAAAATAAGGTTAGAATGTGTTAAGATAATTATAGGATAGAAAACAGAGGAAGATGGAAAGGAATTGCTGAAACAACTAATAGAAGTGGAATACAAAAAGGGAGGTGTGAGGAGGTCGTTGAAATAAGTGAATGAAAGATAGGATACTGAAATTGTTTGATATGTTTTAAACTGTTTTTGTTTGGTTAAGTTAGTTTAATGTGTCAGTGTTATGTAGTGTTTTTGTATTGTATTGTATTGTTCTGTTCTTTTTTTCTTCTTTGTAGTGTTGTGTTTAAATTGTTGGAAAAGTAATAAATATCATTTTCAAAGAAAAACAAAAAACAGAAAAAAACAGGGAAGGCAGATTACACTGACTTTCTTATGAAGTAATTTATTGATTTTAGGAAGGAGATGGCCCAGGAAATGAAGAGTTTGGCGCAACAAGTGCACTCAGACTTGGAAAAATCTACTAACTTATTGACGGAACAGTTTGGGAAGATGGAAGAGAAGGTTAACAATTTAGAAATTAAGGTTGACAAGTTGGAAAAAACCACTGAGGAACTGGGCCATCTGAAAGAGGAACAGAAAGTTGTTATGGGGACTGTGGGAGGCCTTCAAGAAAGACAAAATGATTTAGAAGACTAAATCCTTCTTTTGCAGCTAAAAGAGGATTACCAATTTCAGAGGAAGAACAGAATCTAGAAACATATGTTGCAAAAAAAATTCAGAATGGATGGGGGAGAGTCAAGAATGGGTGGAGGAAATGACTGAGAGTTGTTTCAGAGTCTGCACGAGGGAAACTAGACAGAGAAAACAGCCAGGAGATGTCCTACTAACATTTGTTACAAAAAGAGCAAGGGATGCAATCCTTCAAAAAAACTTTGAGGACAATCTCGTGGCTGCTGGACAGAAAGTAGACATTTTTAGGGAAATCCCTTTTAAACTCAGAATTAGAAGACAGAGATATAGATTTCTGACAACAGCTCTGAGAAGAGCAGACATAAAATATAAATGGGAATACCCAGAGGGGAGTCTCATTTACATTTATGAAAAAGAGATATAGGCTGATAACAGAAAATCAGGCCAGAGAATTCTTTGAAAAACACAGAAGAGACCTAGATACCAGACATGACATAAAAACAGACCCACTAGCAGAAAAAAAGAGCTGCCTTGGAGCGGCTGTCTTTGGAGGGAGCAGTAGGTGGAAAAAGGGATATTTTAAGTGACTCTGAAAATGGCCAATCTTAAAATATTATGTTGGAATGTTAACGGTTTGAATGACAAAAACTAAACGTAACAGAATTCAACATGTAATTGTAAAACAAAAATTGGATATTATTTGTCTTCAGGAAACACATATTTCAAAAATAAAATAAAAGAATTTTAATTAACAAAAGATTAGGAATGGATTTCATCTCAGTAGACAATGTCAAAAAGAGAGGGGTTGTCTTTTATATTAATCCTGCACTAGAACCCAAATTGATCCAAAAAGATGAGAAAGGCAGAATTTTAATAGTACTAATAAAAATTCGAGAGAAATTCCCCAGACCTTGGGGAATTATTTTGAAATAAATCTCCAGGGTCAGATTAAATTTCAAATGGTCTGGGATGCTAGTAAAGCGGTGATGAGGGGACTGTTTATACAACAAAATTCAATTAAAAGGAAATTGAAAGAAAAACGAAATTTTAGATGAAATCATGAAAAAGGGGGGCAGATTTCAACTTTTTTTTTAAATTCTCTGAGGAGGGAGCCAAGATGGCGCCGAGGCAAGTCACGCTCTCCGGCGCTCACTTTTATTCTTTTAAAACCTTATCTTAATTGCCCTCCGGATGCCAATTTCTAACAAACGGAAAACATTTTAAAGACTCTGAGCACTTTTATAATTCCTGTTGGCTCTGCGAGCTTCAGCTTGTCCCAGCCTGCTCCCTCCCTCCTTATCAGCTGCCCGGTCAAGGTTGCCAGAGAGGAGTGAACGCTGCTGCCTGAACTGAGAGCAGAGAGAGAAGAGGTCTAAAGACAGAACTGTGAACTGCTTACCCGACCAACGGTGCCTGGAGAAGGAATTGCAAAAAAAGCTAATAAAGAGTCAGTAAAGTAGGCAATTAGGATATTACAAACCCAATATTCCATGATAGTTAATGAAGAAATCAGTTGGCAAATAAAAAGAATGAAGCAGAGATATTTTGAACATGCCATGTCAGGAAAACTGCTAGCGTGGCAACTGAAAAAAGTGAACAAAGAAATTTTATAAATAAAATCAATATAAATGGAAAAATTACAGATAAGATGAGGGAAATAAGAGAAGCATTTGTAAAATTCTTTTCAGAATTGTATAAGAAAGGAAATGAATTTTTGTTTAAAATAGAGGAATATATAAAAAATAGTATCTGCCAAAAATAAAAGAGGAACAGTTAGTGATATTAAATACCCAAATAACAGCTCCAGAAGTATTAGAGGCAATAAACTGGACAAAAAGTGGCAAGTCTCCAGGACCAGATGGATTAACGGCAAAATATTATAAAAAGCTAAGTGAACAATTAGCAAACCCGTTGAAAGATGTGATGAATGAGATTTTAAAGACAGGTGAAATTCCAAGAACATGGAAGGAAGCTTATATAACAGTGATTCCAAAACAAGATTCGGATTTAATGCAAATAAAAAAATCACAGGCCTATTTCATTATTAAACAATGATGATAAATTATTTGCAAATATTTTAGCCAGTAGAATGAAAAAAATATTAGGTGAATATATATATCAAGATCAGGCAGGATTCCTTCCAGGTAGACAAATGAAAGAGAATACAAGAAATATTCTGAACGTGATAGAATACCTGGAGGTAAAAAATGAAAAAAAGCAACAATGATGTTTATAGATGGTGAAAAGGCTTTCGACAACATTTCCTGCGATTTCATGAAAAAATTGCTGGAAGAAATTAATTGCAGATATAAATTTTTAAAAGGAATACAAACAATATATTCAGAACAAAATGCAAAGTTAATTATAAATCAGGTGATAATGAATTAATGTAAAATACAAAAAGGAACTAGGCAAGGATGCCTGTTATCACAGTTGCTGTTCATCTTGGTCCTGGAAGTACTTGCAAGAAATATAAGAGCAGATAAAGAGATTACAGGGATAAAAAAGGGAAAAAATGAATTTAAATTGAAAGCCTTTGCTGATGATTTAGTAATTACAGTAGAGGATCCAAAAAATTATCTCCCTAAGGTAATAGAAAAAAATCAAGAATTTGGGGAAGTGGCAAGATTTAAATTAAATAGAAATAAAACTAAATTATTAGTTAAAAATCTAAAAGAAGAAGAGAAAAAAGATTTGGTGCAAAGCATTGAGATAGAAATCTATAAAAAGTAAAATATCTAGAGATATAGTTAACAATAAGGGATATAAATGTGTATAAATATAACTACAAAAAAGTATGGTGTGAGATAAAAAGGAATTTAGAAATTTGGAGCAGAATGAATCTCTCCCTACTAGGAAGAATTGCTGCGATTAATATGAATGTGTTGCCGAAGATGCTCTTCCTTTTTCAGACAGTCCCAGTAATGGTTAAGGATGACTGCCTCAAAAGATGGCAAAAGGATATTTCTAAGTTTGTCCGAGGGGGGGGCGGCCGGGGGAAAGGCCAAGGATTAAACATAAGATACTTACAGACACAAGAGAAAGAGGAGGCTTCGCCCTCCCAGACCTTAAACTGTACTATGAGGCTGCATGCTTGGTTTGGATTAGGGACTGGATAAAACTGGAAAAGGAAGAAGTATTAGATTTAGAAGGTCATGATAACAGATATGGATGGCATGGATATTTATTGTATGGAAAAGGGAAAGTACATAAAGGATTTTACAATCATTTAATTAGGAAATCATTAATGAGAGTATGGGAGAGATATAAAGATTTAATAGAACAAAAAACACCTTGGTGGCTATCACCAACTGAAACTTCGTTACTCAAACCGCTTGGTAAAAAGGGAAAATGGCCTACATACAGAGACTTATTGAGAGATCAAGAAGGAAAATGGAAACTAAAAGATTATGATGAAATTAAAGACCATTTTCAGAGTTGGTTGCATTACAGACAATTAAATGAGATGTATAGTGGTACCTCGGGAGGCAAACGGGATCTGTTCCAGAGCCCCGTTCGCATCCCAAACGGAACGTAAGATGCGACAGCGCGTCTGCGGGTCACGTTTTGCCGCTTCTGCGCATGCGCATGACATCATTTTGACCATCTGCGCATGCGCGAGTGGTGAAACCTGGAAGTAATTTGCTCCGTTATTTCCGGGTCGACGCGGAGCACAACCTGAAAGCGCTCAACCTGAAACGTATTTATCCCGAGGTATAACAAAAAAGGGTTTAGTTATACAATCTCTAGATTCCAAAAGGAGGTTATAGAAGAAGACACAAAGTTATTGAAGAAAGCATATAGTATTCTGCTAGAATGGAAACGAAAGGCGAGGAGGTCAAATCAGTTATGATTATACGGGCGCAAGATACAGGACATAATATAAATTTGAGGACTGGGGAAAATTGTGGAAAGTAGATTTGAAATTCACAGACTGTTCTCCTTTGAAGGAAAACTGTATGAAAATGATGTATAGATGGTATATCACACCAGTAAAAATGGCAAAAATGTATAAAACTGGGTCAAACACCTGTTGGAAATGTAAGGAAAAAGAAGGTACTTTGTATCATATGTGGTGGGAATGTAGAGAAGTTAAAATTCTTGGGAGATGATATATAATGAACTGAAAAAAATGTTCAAAATGACATTTGTAAAAAAACCAGAAGCATTTTTGTTAGGGATTTTAGGACAAGACTTGCCAAGGAAAACAAAGAATTTATTCATGTATGCCAGTGTTTCCCAACCTTTTTTGGGCAAAGGCACACTTGTTTCATGAAAAAAATCTCGAGGCACACCACCATTACAGCCCCGTGACGTCAGCACGCAGCGTCACGCCGGGAGGGACGCACGAAAGTGTAAGATTCAATTTTTTCCCCTCCCCCTTGCCTTCCTTCTGTGCCAACTGCCAAAAATGCCAAGAATCGCGGGGCCGCCGGCGGAGGGGGGGAGGGCGAGCGGAGGCAGCGGCGAGCCCCGTTCCTCCCCATCCCGTGCAAGGAGCGCGAACAGGTGTGAGAAGGGGGTCAAACCTGCGGGTCGGCACCGGGGAACCTCCAAGCTTTGGGGGTGGGGGGGAGGAGGCAGCAAAGCGAGGCAGGAAGGAGAGCGCGGCTTGGCGAAGTACTCGGCGGCGAAGGCCAGCAGGTCCAGCGGCCGGTGCCGCAGCACCTCCACCGTGTAGCCCTGCAGCAGCTCAGTCAGACCCAGCGGGATCTCGATGCTCATCTTGTAGCCGAGGCGCGCGGGAGACTCAACGGACGGGCCCGGGAGAGAGAGAGAGAGAGACACGACGGAGAGAGAGCGGGAGTCCCTGCTCGCCGTCGCCACCGCTACAACTACTGTGGCGGTTGGTCGTGGTCGCTGCCGCCGCCGCCCACCTCTATCTATCTCTCCCCCTCAGCTTTCTACGCGGGCCTCGAGCCGGAGGTGGGGGGTGGCCGCCGCCGCTTTCTCCGCCTCCACGTCCTGCCTCCTCTTCCTCGAGCCCTCCGTCAGCCCTGAGGGAACCGCCGCGCTCGCGCCGCTGCTCTCTGACACGCGAGAAAGAGAAAGGAACGGAGCGGCGGGGTAGTCGGGGGAAGGAGGGGCCAGAATGGAAGCGCGAGGCGAGCTGCGCATGCCCAGCAGGAAGCAGCGGAGAGCGCCACAGAGAGAGAGAGAGAAGCAAGGGAGGGTGGGGAGTGGGCGGGAACACGCTTCATGCGTCACAATAACGGACAAGAGGCGCTCGAGGGATAGATTAGGACCTAATTTGACTTTTACAAAAGAAAAAAAAATCTTTCGAATTTTCCCCACGGCACACCAGGCAACATCTCGCGGCACACTAGTGTGCCGCGGAACAGTGGTTGGGAAACACTGATGTATGCTACAACAGTGGCAAGAGTCTTCTTAGCACAAGGATGGAAGAATGAGGAAGTCTCAACGAAAGAACAGTGGCAAGAAAGACTGATGAGCTATGTGGAAATGGCAAAGTTAACATATAAACTATGAGAGAAAGAAAACCGTGACTTCAAGGAAGAATGGGAACTTTTTACAAACTATTTAAAAAGACAACAAAAGGACTTGGATTCCTTGGCAGGTTTTGAATAAACATCCACAAATTTATTAGTAGAACATAGGATAGATAAGGTAATGATATGTATAACTTTTTAACATGCAGAGAATAATATGTGCAAACAAATCAGAGAGGGGAGCTGAGGGAAGTCTCTGCAGGGTGGGAAAGGGAGGGATGGGAGGGAATAAAAAGGGGGGAATTTGTTTGCTAAAATTGCTCAATGAAAATACATTAAAAAACAACAACTTCAGTAATCCTTGTAAGGCAGGAGTCCTATAATGTAAGAGCAGATTATTATTCCCATATAGCAGAAACTGTTTTCTCCTTTTCCTGTCTCCCACAGTGTTGAAATTTGGATTGTAAGCATTTCCCCTGCATATGTAACAACAGTCCATGTACACCGAAGTTGCTATATAAAGACTTAGAAACAGCAACTCAAATGGGGTCAGTCTAGTAACATGCACATTTAGATCCCTTGGTGTACTAAGTCTCAAGTGAACAGTGTCTCATATGAATGAGGCTTCACTGCACAATAGCTTAAAATAAAATGCTGCAAAGTTTTGGGATTTAAATTCCTTCTTCAAATGTCAAACAGTACGTATGTCATTGGCAGTGGCAGAGCTTCATGCTCCGGCACCGGGAGCAGGCAGGGGCATGGCGCCCAGTGCGGGCGGGGGAGCAGCCGCAATGGCGCCCTGCCGGGATCACGCTGCCGAGGGCGGTGCGCTCCCCCCGCACTCCTCTTCCTCCGCCAGTGGTCATTGGCAATTAATAAATAGCAGTGAATGCACTTGACACTATCACTACCTCTACAAACAGAGACTGTTGCCATTCAGAATTACCATGAATTACAAAGAAAAATAAAAGTATCTACCCAGCCAGGGGCCAATGGCAAATTATCAAAGTAGCAAACCAGTGCCAAATGAAACTAGGTGAAGAAGCAGTTCCCATGATCGCTTAACCAACAGTATCCCATGCAACCCAACCAGCAATCAATGCAACCAGCATTCTGCTAACAGCTGAAGCCTTGCATTTGGTCCAAAGAAAGATGTTCTTGGAATTCTGTAGGATTTGCAGAGCCAATCTTGTTAAGTTGCTCCAGTACCAATTTGTGATGGGGAATAATGTGTACATTAGTGAGCCACGTACTGCTGATGAGCATAAGGAGCACGAGTGAAGGAAAACAAAGTCCACAGTTATCACAACCTTCCATGGGAAGAAGACCTCTGGGAGGGAGGGAGGGCCAGCTAGCTAGGATCTCACATCAACTGCCCATAGGCTATCAGATGTAAGGCCATAGAAATGCCTATGACAGCAGGAGGGGGAACATACGATGAATTAAATAGTAGAAGTTTCATTCATAGTTGGCATACACATTTACTTAGGATGGAAGGCTTTTGGAATCTGCTCCCACCTTCATTTGACCATCTGTCATCCCCCAGGAATCAGGGCTCTACCCAAAATTGCAGGAATGCATGAGCCTTTCTGATGTCTTCCCTTGTCTCTGTTGTGGTAAAGGGAGACAGCAATGGAGAAGGCTACTGGGAACCATTGCAGCAGGAACTGAAGGCTTTGCAGGCAACACCACTTTCATTATCATATGCTGCAGCCTAGGTGCTGGGTGACCCCACCCAACCTTAATATTTACTATTCTAGCAAGTGGCACCAGGCTTCATTTCATGTGTGGCCATTAAAAGCACTGCTGCTCAGACTTTTGGTACCGTGGCTTGCTCCGTCCTAGTTTATTAACGAATAAAAGGTGGCAAGGTAAATCTTAAGAGCTTTCCCCCTATCAACACAAAATGCAACATTTCTTCTGAGCTGTTTGTAGTTCACTGGACAGAAGCAGCCAACCTGGTGCCAGAAGCAGGCAGTGTGGTGCTCTCCATACCTCTTGAATGACCACTTCTATCATCCTTGACCATTGGCCCTGCTGGCTACAGCTGGTGGGAATTGTAGCCCAGAAATTCGGGGGGGGGGGGACCAAGCTGGCTACCTCTGTCTTAAGTCTCATTTGCAGCTGCAGAGGTAACAAGTATCCATCTATTATTGGGTCAACTTATATCAGATGGTATAGGCATTTCTATATTTGTTAATAGTGCCTATGTCCTACTCAGATATGCAGATGACACAACCTTGATGGCAGAAAGTGAGGAGGAATTAAAGAACCTTTTAATGAGGGTGAAAGAGGAGAGCGCAAAATATGGTCTGAAGCTCAACATCAAAAAAACGAAGATCATGGCCACTGGGCCCATCACCTCCTGGCAAATAGAAGGGGAAGAAATGGAGGCAGTGAGAGATTTTACTTTCTTGGGCTCCATGATCACTGCAGATGGTGACAGCAGCCACGAAATTAAAAGACGCCTGCTTCTTGGGAGAAAAGCAATGACAAACCTAGAAAGCATCTTAAAAAGCAGAGACATCACCTTGCCAACAAAGGTCCGTATAGTTAAAGCTATGGTTTTCCCAGTAGTGATGTATGGAAGTGAGAGCTGGACCATAAAGAAGGTTGATCACCGAAGAATGGATGCTTTTGAATTCTGGTGCTGGAGGAGACTCTTGAGAGTCCCATGGACTGCAAGAAGATCAAACGCATCCATTCTTAAGGAAATCAGCCCTGAGTGCTCACTGGAAGGACAGATCGTGAAGCTGAGGCTCCAATACCTTGGCCACCTCATGAGAAGAGAAGACTCCCTGGAAAAGACCCTGATGTTGGGAAAGATGGAGGGCACAAGGAGAAGGGGACAATGGAAGACGAGATGGTGGGACAGTGTTCTCGAAGCTACCAGAATGAGTTTGACCAAACTGCGGGAGGCAGTGGAAGACAGGAGTGCCTGGCGTGCTCTGGTCCAGGGGGTCACAAAAAGTCGGACATGACTAAACGACTAAGCAACAACAACAACAATGTCCTACATGTTAGAATCTTTGATGATAAGGATAATCAACATCAATATTAATGCAGCGATATCAACTTGGCCACAAAGTTGCTATTGAAGTCTAAAATAAATACAAATTATGGGACCAGATCAACTTGAGATTTACTTAGCTGATTCCTAGTTCTCGCTTTATCGGGACTGTACCACTATAGAGTGCAGCTTGGGACTCACGTGGCAACTCCTTGCACAGAGGAAACTAGCATGTCAGAAAAGAGGTTGAGCTAAAGCCCTTTTAAAGCTACAAGTTACCTTTCTGTGTGCAGAGAATTCTTGTTCTTTGGATAAAAATCGCAGCCCAAAGTTAAGTGTTAAAAGAAACTTTTGATAGTAAGAGCTGTTCAACAATGGAAGAAATCCCCGGGGTGGGACTAGGGGTCTCTCCACGGCTGGAGGCTTGGTGGGCATCTGCGTGTAGTGGCCCCATCGCAGGAACCCAGCGCTAAGCAGCTGCTGGAATTCGGTGAAGTCCCAGGTCCCTTCAAACTCTAAAAACTCTACACTTCTGTTGAATCCTATGTCTGTTTACTCCAAAGTAAGCACTTCAGTGTTCAATGGGGTTTACTCTCCAGTAAGTGGGTTTAGGATGACAGCTTTAGGGCTTCACATCTCACAAGCCATCTCACAGTGGGGAAAAGTTGTAACTCCCAGCCTTCCTAATTCAATTTTAAAATGCAGGGCACCACTGGGAGTGGAACAGCTACTACAACATGACTTTCTATATTACCAAATACCTGACATGTGAATAGTGATTTTTCTGGGTTGTGCATCCTTTGTCATGTGGTGCTGCATACTGGTAGCAACAAACATTAAATGAAAGTGCAAATGCTGCTTACCGGTCAATGACGTCTGCCTCCACTTCCTCCCAGGCCGACTCTTCTTCCCTGCCATCTTTGAGGGTTTCTCAATCACTTTGCCATTGTGGCGAGCTTTGGGTTCCTTGGCTGCGGCTCGGTTCATGGGCTGCAAGGGTCTGGGAACCTCTCTGACCACACAAGTATGGTAAAAGGGGGGGACGTCGTGGCCCTGCAACTCTTCCCACTGCAGCAGGCCTTCAGTCGGAACCTCTTGCCAGAAGTCAAAGTTCCACCTCTGCTTTGCCTTTTCCATGCTAGTGCACAAGATGCGCTGGATGTCCTGCTGCAGATTACTGTGGTCCACAGGACCAAAAAGATTCCTTCTCACATGGTTTGTTTTTGCACATCTCCTTGGCTCCACCTTCTCTCCCTTCCGCCTGTCCTTCATCACAGAGCAAAGCAGCAGTTCCCTAACAAAAACAGAAATACACTCACTGAGATCTTTTTATCACACAAAGCCAAAGTGTTGCGTGCTTATGGAGACATAGCCAGAGGAGGCAGGTTCTGTGAAGGCCTAGTCACTGCCCCCCAGAAAACACCAAAGCCCTCCCTTAAGTTTTCTGTTCTCATATTTTTGAAAGCTACCTGCTTCCCTTATATATAAGGAAAAGCAAGCTGGCAGTATTCTCCCCAAATAGCTGAGTAGTAATTGAACCTGCAGGCAGACTTGGATTTGCAGAAGACTGCTGCAGATGATCTTGGCTTGGAGGGACAACAGTATTTTTCATTCATTATAGGGTGCCACAGACTGCCATCTTCATGTGCCTACATACTGGAATTTTAGGTTTGCACAATTAAAGCGGATGAAAGGTTTCTGTCACCTTAGTGCAACAAACCCAGTTTAAAGAAGAATCTGACCTTTTGTTTTTTGGGAAGTGATGGGGAAATGCATTGAAAAGAGTGGGATGAAGGAATGATATCCCACAAGGAAACAGTCACAATGTTCAATAAAGACCAGCTACAATCTAACTTCCACGCAAGTTTTATGCAAGCAAATCAGGATGAATGCTCCATAGAAAGTTCATCTGGAGGGACCCAGTCTTGTTCTGCTATTGCTCCACTCTGTTGCAAGAGGTCCTTTGCTCTTAATTCAGCCTTCAAATTCCTCCCCACAATATGTGTGCAGGCAGATCCTATGCATGTTTATTTAGAAGTAACTCCTACTTTATTTAAGGGGGTTTACTTTGAAGTAACCTTATATGTGTCTACTCATAAGTAAGCCCCATTGAGTTAAATGGTGCTGACTTCCAGGACTGCTGTTTTGAGGTTCTGCTTAGGGTTTTACTTAGCAAAAGGTGTTTACTCTGAAATAAGTCCAAGTTCAGTGTGAATAACTCCCATGTAGCTGTGTATGGGTTCAGGACCTAAGTGCCCTGAAGGATTTCCATACCACCTACTTCTGCACTCAAAGTGCCAAGGGAGAGGGCCACACCTGCACGTTGTGAAGGATCTGGGATTTCCTTGCAGGAAAAATTAACTTGGGCCGAAGCAGTTAATTAAGGAAAGTAGAACTCTGAACTTTTGCAAGCTCTGCAAAGTTCTACTTGGGTACTGGGGAGGACCCTAAAAAAAGAGCCCAGTAGCAAATATTATTTCACGTTCTCTTCTATTTTCCCCCAAACACAAAGCCATGCAATAAAAGCATGAAGCCGCTTCATCGTCGCCTTTCTCTTTTTTCCCCGCCACGCACCTCCCACTCTGCTTACCCGCAGAGCCACCTCCACGGATCACGCAGGCTGCTATCCCAACCTGCCCCTGCTCAGGCTGAAACTGGCACGCCATTCATGTTTCCCCCAATCTCTGCTGCCCCCAACACAATTTCTTTCCCAAGAGACTTTTCCACTTAATTGCACATTTCCCTCCTGAGCTGCCCTGAGCAGCCTCCTCCCATTTTAAACCGGTCTAAGGTTTCTCCCTTTCCTTCTCACTCTGCTTTTGCCTTGCAGCTTTCCCAGTTACTTGCAAGCAAAGGGCACCGACTTAACCACCTTTAAGCTGCATGTTTTGAGTTCCCCTGACCTCTATGGCAGGGAGAAGTGCCTATGTAATTTCTACTGAAAACCAATGTTTCTAAGTGTGCTAAGCAGTGTGCCATGACACCTTGGGGTGACTTGAATGCTGTCCCTCTTTCCTTCCCTCCCTCCTCGGAGGCCCTCTCGCATCTCTGCCTCCCAAAGGCTTGCACAGCTGTTTGTTGCAGCAGCCCTGGCTACAAGCTCCCCAGGGGAATGGTGCCTGGGGCTGGCCAGGGGTGCTTCCCAGGCCCCGGTGGGGCAGTGTGAAGAGGCACCCCTTTTGGGGGGAGGGAGGCAACTCAGAGACCAGGGGTGGCAGCTGCAGCTGCCCAGAGAACTCCCAAGGAGAGGGGAGAAGAGAGAGGCTGCCGGCTCTGCAGGCAAGGGGTGACATAACTGGGCTCCTGAGTCCCACAGGGGTGCCACAGAAAGAATATGGTTGGTCAAGGGAGCCGTGGACCCAAAAAAGGTTGAAAACCTCTGCCTCACTGCAGCTTACTCCCAAACAGGCTTGCAGAGGGCTGCAGGTTAATGCTGGCTTTGAAAACTCTTATTAAGAAAGATGGCATGTTCCTGGAGCACAGCTCACAACATGCTTGGAGACTTGCATGCACACTAGACCTTTAAAGCACATGCAAAACACATTCCTTCCCTCCAAGAATTCTGGGCACTGTAGCTTACCCCTCCCAAAGTTGCAATTCCTAACAACCCTTAACAAAGTACAGTGGCCAGGATTCTTTGAGGTACAGAAGGATGTGTTTCCAACGTGGTTAGCAGGCATAGTGCGTATGCCACAATCCTGCTGAATTTGACAAATCAAAGGCTGAGGACCCATACACACTTATCTGGGAGTAGTTTCCACTGGCCTGTTCTACTTCAGAGTAGAAGTGCATGGAATTGCACTCTTACACATGCAACCCTGGCAAGTAAGCCCCCTGAACTCAGTACCTCTTGGAGTAGATTTGTTTTATTTAAAAGCCTTGAGCTATGAGGGGCTGAGCAATGTGGGGCTTTGTAGGTTAAAAAAAATCACACTTTGAATTGAGGAATTGGGCTCAGAAACAAATTGGCAGCCAGTGCAGTTGGGCAACAAATGGAGTTGCATGTTCAGATCACCAGATCTCAATTGATAGTCCACTGAATTCTGCACTGGATACAGTTTTTGAGCAGTCTTCAAAAGCAGGCCAACATTACAGTGATCTAACCTAGAGGTAGAGAGGTTAATCTAATGACAGACAGGTGGTGCAGCATGTGATAGAAAGTGACTGAAAGACAGACAGTGTGCAACCCTATACATTTCTTCTCAGAAGTCAGTCCCTGGAGCTTAGTGAGACTTACTCCTAGATACTGTAAGTAAAGGATTGCAGCATGAGCTATGCATTAGCCTCACATTCCAATCAGCTCAGTAGGTGCCCTAGGGAAGCCCTGCTCTCTCTCATCTGGCTTATGGAATAGTAATCATAGAATCATAGAGTTGGAAGAGACCACAAGGGCCATCGAGTCCAACCCCCTGCCAAGCAGGAAACACCATCAGAGCACTCCTGACATATGGTTGTCAAGCCTCTGCTTAAAGACCTCCAAAGAAGGAGACTCCACCACACTCCTTGGCAGCAAATTCCACTGTCGAACAGCTCTTGCTGTCAGGAAGTTCTTCCTAATGTTTAGGTGGAATCTTCTTTCTTGTAGTTTGGATCCATTGCTCCGTGTCCGCTTCTCTGGAGCAGCAGAAAACAGCCTTTCTGCCTCCTCTATGTGACATCCTTTTATATATTTGAACATGGCTATCATATCACCCCTTAACCTCCTCTCCTCCTTAAAGCCTTCTTGCAAGGATTCCAACAGGATAATGTGTGTGAAGCACATCAAACCACTGCCGGATTACCAAATAGGCAGAGTAGGATTACCAATATGGCGGATTACCAAATAGGTGGCTCAAAATAGTATCAATTTGATCTTGAAACAAAATTACAATCAAGCTTTCTTAGTTCCATGTTACCCCACTATAGCAAATGAGCAAGGGAGCCCCTGAGATTCAGATTGCCTAGGGGCCTCCACAGGGTTTAATTGGGCACTGCATCAAACACTTAACATACTCAGCAGAGTTAACTTTGGTTCAGATACCCACTGGCTCACAAAGCTCACCCTGAGCTAGTTGCCCCCTCTCAGCCTAGCCTACCTAGCAGGGTTGCTGCCAGGATAAAACAGGGAAAGGCCCTGAGCTTGTTGGAAGAATTGTGGGGCAAGGACATAAATGAAACAAACACACCCATTTCTACTCCCCCTTCATCACTCTGCTAGGGGGTCTAGTCGGTGTGCTAAGCTGACCGACTCAAGTCAGGTTTTACTTGGGCATCTGAAAAAACTGATCATTCACGAAGAGCAAACTCTGTCGGCTTCAGGCGGTTACATTTTGACAGGTCTGCCCCTTGGTTCTCCGAGGAAGCCAACGCGCCACTTCTCCCGGGAACTGGGCTTTGCCAGGAGGCATGTCTTTGACAGACATCAGCCTGGCACTAGGGGAGTCTCGAATGGCTGATTCCTTTCTCTGCAAGCAGGGTAAACACCTCTCCAGAGGCGGACTTTGACCCGCAAAATCTTGCTTTTCAGATAACCAATCCAACTTGCACAATAAATGGGAAGGTAATGCATTGGATACAAGCTGTTGTCATGTAAATATCTATATCTATCTATCTATCTATCTATCTATCTATCTATCTATCTATCTATCATCTATCTATCTATCTATCATCTCTATATATGTAAGCGTATTCAATTTAGAATGTACCATTTTTTCATCTTGCAAAACTGTGCAAACCAAGCCTTGTGAATTAAGGCCAAGGTTGCAGTTTTGATCCCTGTATGGGACCCCTGCATTGCAGGGGGTGAACTAGATGATCCTCAGGATCCCTTCCAACTCAGCAATTCTACGATTCTATGAAGCCAGGGTGTTGGCTTTTTTTGGCTGGGAACAAGGAGACGCTTATTTCCTTCTGTTTTAAAGTGGGCTGTTGTACACTCTGATCTTATGCAGGATTACCCTGAGGTAAGCCTGAGCTAAATGAGATTTACCATGCAATCCTACGCATATTCACTCAAAGGTCCGATGGTACTTACCTCAAGGTAAATTTTCCCAAGTTTACAGCCTTAGACCTAAAAAAAGCAGGCTTACGGTTGAAGTCAAGCAGCCTGACCCCATTATGCTTATTCAAAAAACAAGTCCCACTGAATGCTGGGCAAAAGATTCCTGTACTGCAGGCAGCTGGACTAGATGACCCTCGGGATCCCTTCCATCTCAACAATTCTATGCTTCTATGAACTCAATAGGGCTTCATGGAGGTGTGCTGTGCTGCTGAATTTACTCAAGACGGTTTCAAATAAGCACAGGATTGCGCTGAAAGTTGCACAAGGCTAAAGGAACAGATCTGGAGATTCCTTAAGGTTTGTGCAGCCGGGTCCTACCACCTAGTCACTTAAGATCAATCCCCGTTGCGCTAAGTGGGAGTTACTCCCAAATAAACTGTGCTTAAATTCTGTATATTTGTGGGGCCGCAGTGCAACCACCTTGCTTCGAGCTCCTCCAGCTTACCCTTTCCTTCTCTGCCTGCATTGACCAAGTACAGTCATTACCTCGGGTTAAAGTAGCTTCAGATTGAGCGTTTTCGGGTTGTGTTCCGCGTCAACCCAAAAGTAAGGGAATGGGTTACTTCCAGGTTTCGCTGCTTTTGCATGCGCTCAAAATGACGTCACGCGCATGTGCAGAAGCGGCGAATCACGACCCATGCATGTGCAGACGTGGGTTGCGTTCTGCTCAGGATGTGAACGGGGCTCTGGAAGGGATCCCGTTCGCATCCAGAGGTACCACTGTATCAAATTGTATCCTCGAAGAGCACTATTTCAAAGGTGCGCATACTGTACTGCATAGAAAACACACAGAAGACCTGGAAGCGCTCTCGTTATTTACTATTGAGAAGCAAGCCGATCACGCACATTAGCAAAATTCAACATGACTTAATGTTGCCGCGGTTGTTAAAAATCTCTTACTTTCCTAAAATATGTTTCAAATTCAATTATATATATATTTTTAATTCAGGTAGTAGCCATGTTGGTCTGACACAGTCGAAATATATATAAAAAAATTAAAAAATTGTCCAGTGGCACCTTAGAGACCAACTAAGTTTGTTCTTGGTATAAGCTTTCGTGTGTATGCCAGTATCTGAAGAAGTGTGCATACACATGAAAGCTTATACCAAGAACAAACTTAGTGGGTCTCTAAGGTGCTACTGGACAATTTTTTGTTTTTTTAAGTTATCATGCACTTTTCAACAAAGGATTTTTCAAAGTGCAATATAACAAAACCACCCAAGCACTACACGCCCACGCGGTAAAGGGACTGCAGCATGCCACTGATCCAGTGTGCTCAGCACCAGAAATCCGGGGTCCCTCAATCCTGGGCGCCCGCGAGGCTGCAATTCCTCAGCGCTCCAGCGTGTCAGCGCGGCTTGCTCCCCAGGAAGCGGCCCGGCCTCGTCCTTCTGAAGCCGGAGCATCAGCCGCTTGCAGCTCTCCTTTCCCGCGGGGCAAGGGCAGGCCGCTTACACTGCATGCGGGCGGCGGCCTCGGCTGGGATCCCGAGGGAGAGCGGCGGGAAGAAGATCGGGAGCGCCGCGCGCCGGGGGCGCCTTCGGGCCACTCTCAAACTTCGCGGGGCCGCTCAGCCTGAGACATCCAGGGCCTGAGACGGCAGGAAGACCAAGCTGCTGCAGCTCTTGCGCTTGCACGTCAGCCGGGAGAGAAAAGGTGGCCCGACCCGCCTCTTGGCTCAGCCTCCTCCGCCCGCAACTCCGCGGCTTCGCTTCTCCTCGCCCGATTCACTTTCCCCTTCCGGGCTCCCGCTGGAGCTCACGTGGATTTGCAACGTGACTCTGCCCCCCCCCCCCCGCCGCGCAACTGGGAAAGTTTTGCCGAAGAAAACCAGAGAGCGAACCCAGCGCCCGCTTGCAGAGGGACGAGGCGAAAAGACGATTCTGCACTGTTTTAAGACTTGCTGCTGAGATGGGACTTGGATTGGTGCAATTAAGTGCAGATCAACTGATTTAATTGCACAAGCCAATGCCAGGTAGAAATACGAAAACTCTTCCTTTTAAAAGATGTACGGTAAATACAGTAGTACGAAATGGCGAGATGCTTGAGGAGGGGAGAATGTTCACAAAACGGGAGAGGGGAGCCACTTGTTTGCATTTGCTATAACTGAGTTCTCTGCAGAATTGAGCGTTAGCTACTTGTCTATGTGACCTGAAAGTTTGCATTTGCCTGCATTACAGAATTTGGATAATGTGTGATCATGAACATAAGGAGAGCCTTGCTGGATCAGAGTAGAAACTCTCTCAACTCTCTCGCCCCAGATGCCTATGGGAAGCTGCATGCCGGACATTGCAGGGGGTTGGACTAGATGACCCTCGGGGTCTCATCCATCTCTACAATCCTGTGTTTCTGTGACGTGAGCACCGCAGATTCTCCCCACTCATGGTCCTCAGAGGCATACCTTCTCCAAGACTGAAGCCACATCCATTATGATGAGCCTCTCTTGATAGCCTTATTCTCCATTCATTTGTCTAACTGCTTTTTAAAGGCGTCCGCGTTGGTGGCAATCACTCCGTCCTGTGGTCTCAGTTTCACAGTGTAACTGTGCACTGGCTTGTTTCACACATAATGCTAAGTCACAGTCGAAATAAACTTCATTTAAGTTGCCACAGGAAGGAAACAAGGTCAGAAGGGGGTCACAGTCGGGAAAGTGTTGGGAAATGCTTCTCTAGACAATACTGGCGCCCCCCAGATTATGAGAAATCTTAGCAAGTCACTTGTGGGAGAAGAACTAGAATGAACTATCAGTAAAGACACCATGCAAATAAAATTAAACTTCAGTATCTGGGTAGAAACACATGTACTCCCTGTTGGGAAACTGCCAGGGAGATATTGTCCATCATGGCCCCAAGCCGGCTGCCGAACGTCCATCGATCTCCCGTAGCCAGGCAGATCCAGCTGTTAGCGACACAAAGCCTCAGAAATAGATTGCCACATTCCAGGCTTGTGCACACTGTTCTTTATCAGCAGAAACCACAGCCAGAAAGCTTGCACCGCAGAAGAGAGCATAATTTACAGACTTTATTTAGCGTTGAACAGAACAAAGAGAAAACATGACCGTTCTGTGTCAGTGTCTCTGACCGACTGAAATCGAAAGGAAACAGCAAGCATAAACATCCTCAACAGGAAATACGCAGACTCTGTGACTCACAAGCCTGCTCTCTCTTAAGGTGGAACGGAAATATCCTAACATCCTCCCCCTTTCCGTGTAACCTGTAGTACCTGTGGTTCACCCAATTGCAACCTCTGTGTGTAAACCTTTAGTTGTTCTCTGTTAACAACCTTAGACAACAGATCAGCAGGAATTTCATTTCCTGCCATGTAGGACACCCGAATCAGTCCCTTTTGAATACACTCTCTTGCACGATGTAGCTTAATCTGCAAGTACTTGGTTCTTTGCTTGCAACTCTCAGAGTTCAGCAAAGCCAAACACGATCTATTGTCTTGATACACTTGTATAGGACATTTCACAGAAACCCCGATGTCCTTAAACAGTTGCATCAACCATTCACAATCCATGAGTGAAAATGACAGAGCATTGAGTTCTGCTTCACAGGAACTTAGGCTCACTGTTGTTTGCTTCTTGCACAACCAGTCAAACAGGCAGTGGTTGTACATGTAGCATACTCCAGAAGTGCTTGTACCATCTGTGGTGTCACTTCCAAAACTTGCATCTGCAAAGATTTCAAGACCTCCAGTCTTCTGACTGGTGAACCTCAGCCTGTAGTGCATAGTCCCTTTCAAATAGCGGGCTATGCGCTTCAGAGCTTTCCAATCCTGAACCGTAGGATTGTTGGCATGTCTGCTAAGCAGATTACAGCTTACAGCTATGTCAGGTCTTGAACATCTGGCAATGAAATTCAGCTTGCCTAGAACGCATCTGTACAGCGTTGTGTCAGAAAACGCTTCAGCAGTACTGTCTACCTGGTAACCTGTCACCATCGGTGTGTCTGCTGGGTTTGCATCAACCAAATTCAACCTGGTTAATACATCAGCAATTTTCTGTGTTTGGTGTACCAGAAAATTACCTGCTTGGTCCTTCTCCACCTGCAGAGAAAGATAGTTGGATACCTCACCAAGATCCTTCATGTCAAAGTGCTCCTTCAGCTGAGCTAGGGTGCTTTGATAGAAAGCCTGATTCTTCCAAAACATCAGAAGATCATCAACAAAACATAAACAATACAGTTTGTTTTGCCCCTCCTCCTTGACAAACACACATGGATCAGCTTTGCCCTGGTGAAAACCTAGAGAAAGCAACGTTTCAGTGAGTTTTGTGTTCCAACACCTAGCACTCTGCTTGAGACCATATAAGGATTTCCGCAGTTTACAGACCATTCCCTTCTGTATCTGCATCCCGTCAGGTGGAAGCATAAACAGCTCTTTGTTCAAAATCCCGTACAAAAAAGCTGTATTAATGTCATGATGGGAAACAAGCAGTTTCTCCTCCGCAGCGACCTTGAGCATCAGCCGAATGCTCTCATATTTGACTGTGGGTGAGTAGGTCTCGTGGTAATCCTGTCCTGGTACCTGTGAAAAACCTCTGGCAACCAATCTGGCTTTGTGTCTGACTACCTTGCCATTCTGGTCTGTCTTGGCCTTGAAGACCCATTTGCTGCCAACCAGTCTCATACCTGGGACTACCGGTACCAGCTCCCAAGTTTGGTTCCTGTTCAAGGAATCAACTTCAGCCTTCATGGCATTAAGCCAAGGCTCAGCATCTTTAGAGGTTAACTCCTGAACCTCTTTGAAGCTTGAAGGTTCCCACACCTTCTCTGAGCTACTAAGAACAGCAGTTGCAGTCTTAGCAAACTCATCAGCAAATCTCTTAGGAGGTCTGCCTTTGGTCGCCCTTTCAGACCTACGTACTAGACGCAAGTCTTCTGGACTCATCTCCTCTTTCTTAGGAGAAAAATGACCAATGGTGAACAGTGGTTCTTCCAGTTCATTGTCAGACGCATCAGATGGTCTGACTGAGGCCTTTGCACTCTTGTAGTCTGCTGTGTCATCACTCTCACTGACATCAGCAGCAGCGCCGCCCACTGAACTGGAATCCGAACTCTGATCATCATCATCATCATCATCATCCTCAGCAGCTGCCTCAGCTTTAGCTGCTTGCTTGACATCACCTTCATCCTCCTCTGGGTAACTCTGGAAAATTCCCACATTTTCCCCCCACTTAGGATTGTACTCAACACTCCTTGTGAACTTAATGGACTTAGAGTTAGTCATCCATACCCTGTATGCACCTTTTTCGTACCCCATGAACAAACCATGTGCCCCACGCTTCCCAAGCTTGTTGGTTTGTGGGGTGCGTACCCACATGTCAGAACCAAAAATTCTCATGTGTTTGGTGTTGGGTTTCTTGCCAAACATCTTCTCATAGGGGGTACAACCAATGGGTGATGACAATCTGCGATTATAGGAGTAAACCAGATTCCCCAAAGCCTCCCCCCAAAACTTATCAGGGAGATTGGCATCATGCAACAAGGTTTTCATTCCTTGCAGCAATGTCTGATTTGCTCTCTCCGCAAGCCCATTCATCCATGGCGATCTGGGGGTTGACATGTCATGCTGGATTCCCTTCTCAGTCAGGAAAGCTTCAAACTGCTGAGAAGTGAACTCCCCGCCCCGATCGGTAAACAGACAGGAAATACGTTTACCGTGCACATTCTCCAACCAAGCACAGAATGCTTTGAACCTAGGAAACGCTTGCGATTTCTGCTCGAGCATAAACACATGAATGTACCTAGAAAAAGAATCAATTAGAACCATGAAGAACCTTGCTCCTCCTAAAGAGGGCGTAAGTGGCCCAACCAGGTCTGCGTGCACTAGCTGGTAAGGCTTGGAAGCCTGCCTGCTAGACTCTTTGCCTTTTGGAGCAACCTTCACCTTGTTCTCTGCACAAGATACACATTTCATGTGAAATTTACAGGGTTTGATGTTCAAACCCTCAACCACCTCTGGCATCTTGGCCAGTGCCTTCCAAGAGAGGTGACCAAACCTTCGATGCGCTTCATGAATGCAACCTGCATGAAGAACTTTGTTAGTTTGTGCAACACAACAAGAATCAGCATTAGATACAACAGCAGTGTCCTCATAAGTTATATGGAACAAACCATCCATAAACTTTGCATGCAAATAGTCCTCTTTGCCTTTACTGATGACACAGACGCTCCTCTTGAAGGAAATCTGAAAACCACGTCCAGTAAGCTGCGGGACGCTCAACAAATTGCTTGCAGCTCCAGGAACATACAGTACACCGCTGATGGTTGTGTGCAAACTTGCAAGTTTCACAGTCCCTTCTCCTGCAATTTGCAACGTCCTTCCATCAGCCAGGTGGATCTCACCTTCCTGAGGCTTGAAGGAGATAAACAGGTGGCGATCCTTCGAAATATGGCGGCTGGCACCTGAATCGATAATAAACCTGCCTTTGGCTGTTGGAGCAGTCTTCACAGCAAGCAAACCCTTGTTTTCCACTGACTTGGGCTTTTGCAGCTTGCCCCCCTGCTGCTCCTGGCCAGCAGACGTGCCTTTAGCCTTTGGTGAAGCTGTGCCAGCAGACATAGCCTTGTCTTCCACTGGCGTGGGCTTTTGCAGCTTGCCCCCCTGCTTCTGGTCAGCAGACGTGCCTTTAGCCTTTGGTGAAGCTGTGCCAGCAAACATAGCTTTGTTTTTCCCTGGCGCGGGCTCTTCACCCTCCCTTCGCTCCTGGCCATCTGCAGACGCCTGTTTACCTTTGCCTTTCCGGCCTCTGCAAAGGCGATGACCTTGGTTCTCACGAGAAACAGAGCTCTCAGCTGCCGACTCCTTGGCTCCCTCTGGAGGCTGGAATGCTGCCTGGGATGACGTGACGGTCAGCTCCCCCTGCAGCTTGCAACCGGTGCCCTCAGCATCCCTGCATTCACTCGCATTCTGGGAAACAGCCAGGACCTCCGATGCAGTCAAACTCTGGGCTGGGACGACTGACTTGTGTGCTTTCATCAAAGCATACCACATTCCACGTGCAGTGGTGTTGCCAGCCAGCGTCTTAATTTCCTCAAGAGATACGGATAAGACTATTACGTCTATCGCCTTCGAATCATTGGCTTTCCATCTCTCTGTCAGAGGAACTGGGGGGGCCTCACTCACGGTATGCCACACCCTAAACTGACGCAGCAAACTCTCACACCATTTTGCCCAGGTTTCATAATTCTGCCCATGTAACTTAAGGCATTCAGCATTTGCCTCAGAAGCTTGGAAAAACTCCATTTCCAGCTTTCTGCTTTAGCCGTGAGTCCTTTTTAACTTCAGAGACCCCTTATCTTGGCAGCTCATTAATCACGATGCCTTTTGGCTCGGCTCCCAGGCCAATTAAGCCTTGCCGGACATCAAAGGCTCCGTCCGAGGTAAAACAGAAAAGCCTCCCTTCCTTTCGCTTTTCCCACGTACCTCTCAAACGCAGTCTGTTGCAGCTTTACTCTCCTGTAGGTGCTGTGAATCTGGGCCCATAACCTTGTTGTTGGGAAACTGCCAGGGAGATATTGTCCATCATGGCCCCAAGCCGGCTGCCGAACGTCCATCGATCTCCCGTAGCCAGGCAGATCCAGCTGTTAGCGACACAAAGCCTCAGAAATAGATTGCCACATTCCAGGCTTGTGCACACTGTTCTTTATCAGCAGAAACCACAGCCAGAAAGCTTGCACCGCAGAAGAGAGCATAATTTACAGACTTTATTTAGCGTTGAACAGAACAAAGAGAAAACATGACCGTTCTGTGTCAGTGTCTCTGACCGACTGAAATCGAAAGGAAACAGCAAGCATAAACATCCTCAACAGGAAATACGCAGACTCTGTGACTCACAAGCCTGCTCTCTCTTAAGGTGGAACGGAAATATCCTAACATCCCCTTAATTATTTAGAGATGGTGAGTTTCATGAGAGAAGGCTGATAGCTTAGTAAAGTCATAAATCAAACTGGAACCTGGATGCAGAATACACCTTACACGTGACAACTGAGGACTAAGGATTCTTTATGTTAACTAATGGCACAACTCCATGGTGGAGCATTTTTGTCACCCAATCACTTGTTGACTGTTTGCTATACTGACGGGGACGTCTCTGCCAATCAAATGCCGCTGAGGTAAACCAGGCGCTGCGTTTGATTGGCAGAGACATCTCCGTGCCATGCTGAGGTGAACCAGGCTCAGTGATTGAGTGGCAGAGCCACCACTGCTCTGCCTCTTCCTCCCGCCGCCATCGCTGGGAGTCTTGGCTTCGCAGTGCGGGGTGTGGGCCAGATTTGCAACCCAGGTGGGCCTGATCTGGCCCCCAGACCTTAGTTTGCTGACCCCTGGATAAGAACATTATTTAAGCTTAAATATTTGGAACACAGGTGATTAATATAGTTGTGAACAAGATGGTGATGTTCATTTATGCCCAGGTTTAAAAAAGTTGCTCAGTTGCTGTTAGCCATGCAAGATCTGCATGTTCAGAGGCAGTGGACCTCTCCAGATGCTGGAGAGAAACAGTGGGACAACTTTATATTATCTGATGTTAAGAAGAGAAACAGGAGTATGTGTGTGAGAGAGGGGGGATGAAATGAAAATATATATTGTGTATACAAGTTCTGCGTCTAATGCTGGAGGCCCATTTCAAGTCAAAACAAGGTGAAGTCACATTTACTTCTCCCCAGGATCTTTATCCTTTGTTTCAGCAAGGGACTCACTTCCTGGAGCTGCCCTTTACCTGCCAGCCCTTTGACACCCCTTGCTGCACTCCCTTTCCAGCTTGAAAAACATTGCCACCTGCACCTTCCTTGCTTATAAGAGGCCTTGGTGAGGAAATATTCACAGTTTCTGCTTTCCCCTGCTTGGCTGCAATGTGACCACCTCCTCACATGTTCAAGTTGTTTATCTTAGCTCTTCCCTGCAAGTCCCTCAAAGTCTTTGATTAGTCATCTAGGCAAACCCCCCTGCATGTCTCTCTCCTCCTGCCTGGGCATGTCTCTCTCTGTGTGAGAGAGGGCTTTTCTGCACTGGATTCATGGAAGAGGTCAGCAGTTTAGATATAATATTTGGCATAGAATTTAGGTGAGTTTTGTGTCTCTGCTTAAGGCCTAAACTACATACAGTGGTACCTCGGGTTACATACACTTCAGGTTACATACGCTTCAGGTTACAGACTCTGCTAACCCAGAAATAGTACCTCGGGTTAAGAACTTTGCTTCAGGATAAGAACAGAAATCGCGTGGCGGCAGTGGGAGGCCCCATTAGCTAAAGTGGTGCTTCAGGTTAAGAACAGTTTCAGGTTAAGAACAGACCTCCAGAGGGATGAGATTTACAGCATGCACCACAATTAAAGAAAATGTTATGAAAATGATATATCGATGGTATATAACACCAGTCAAATCAAGTAAGATGTATAAAGTGAGTACGTAATAAATGTTGGAAATGTAAGGAGAAAGAAGGGACATTTTATCATATGTGGTGGGAATGTAAAAAAATGAAGTGCTTCTGGGAAATGATATATAATGAGATAAAGAAAATATTGAAATATACATTTGTTAAAAAACCAGAAGCATTCCTATTAGGAATTTTAGGTGGTGAGATAAAAAGGAAGGATCAGAAAGTATTTTTGTATGCAGTAACAGCAGCTAGAACTCTTGCCCACGATTGAAGAATGGAGAACGAAATTAATGGATTATGCAGAACTGGACAGATTAACAGGGAGGATTCGCAACCGACGGGACCAAAGATTCACTGAGGACTAGAATAAATTTACAGAATATATTAAAAGTGTTTGTGATAATAATATAACATTTGTAAGTTTCCAAGAAGCTCTGTAAGAAGGTTTGGTAGAAATATTGTTTAAATAACATGGTAAGATAAGATATATATAGTGCAATATAAATGAAGAAATGTGAAGATATGTAATAATTACAGAAAATTATCAGACTTGCTGATGGAAGTCTAGAAGAAAAAAGAAGTGTGATGAATTCAAAATGTTTAATTGCGTTATAAATTTGTTTTTATTGGAAAATTATTAAAAATTATATACCCAAAAAAGAAAAAGAAAAGAAAGAACAGACCTCCAGAACGAATTAAGTTCTTAACCCGAGGTACCACTGTATTACAACAGTGGTTTGCAGAGCTGACTGGCCCCCTCCTTATTAGGTACCAGACACCTGAGTGGGGCATGAGCTCTTTGGAAGACACAGGATGTGAATAACCTGAGCACAAAATGCAAACATTTTAAGTGCAGAAAGCACCCACACACCAGTGACAGACCCTGCTTGTCTCATTCAGAATGTGTCTGTGTGAATTAGATTCATCTGATGGGCAGTTGCTGACAATTCATTACTGAACTTCTGAAACTGCAATGCCTCCAGGCTCCAGTGTCCTCTTGATCATGTTACTGGGAGCAAGATGGGTTTTAGAGGCCTCCTTCCAGCCCCCACCAGTCCCACCCTGAGCAGGCCAACAGCACACTTCCCAAAACTTATGAAAGGCAGGAGGCATCAAAGAGGGTTCCCATGAACCTCTGGGGCTTCTGATGGAGGCTTGGATGTTTTTGTGACTATGTGCCACATTATCTAGGCATACCTTGAGAATTCCCATATGCAGCATCCAGGTCCAGGAGGGAGCAAAGAAGTGCAGTTTCTCCATACTCTCTGGTATTCATGGGGTGCCCTGTATAAGATCGGGCCTCAACCAGCAGCCCTGAGTTCTTGACAGCACCAACCAAAAAACCCTTGCTTTTGGTAAAAGCTTGGAGAGGCAAAAAACCGCAGGGGTGGATGCTTGTGGCAAGGGAGGTGTCAGAGGTCAAAATGGATCCATTTACAATCTGCTTGGACTCCACATTTTCAAACTTTAAAACATCTTTGTTATAACCAGCATCATGAATTGAACTTCAAAAGACAACAAGGAGCCAGTGCAGACATTTCAAAATGCCATGTTCCACCTGGGGTGGGGGAGAAAAATGTTGGTTCAAGGAAAAATAGATATAAAAGGAGAATTCTCTGGGTGCCAAGATTCAGGTTTGGGCAAGTATTCTTTGTTGAGAGAACCCCACCAGAGATTTAAAATCACAAAATACGCTGCAAAGTGAAGTGTGGAAATATAGTCTGTTAGACCTTTAAAATATGCCCATCTGCGCTCCTTCTAAAGTTTCCCTCTTCCTCTAGCATAGAAAAAGACCACATGTTTGGTAAGTTAAAATTGGTTTACTTACAAATTCTCCAAAGGTCAAATCCAAGTTCCACAGGCAGTAAAACTTGACTTAGTTCCCAAGTGGTGAAACTTAATTATTACTATAGGAACTCGATAATGACCTGTGAGAGCCCTGTGGTCTGAGTAGACTGCAGGGAACAAAGGCTTGATTACCTAGTCCCTCCCCAGGTCTTAACGCCTCCATGCATGATGTTTCCATGCAGAAAAAGGATAGAGAGTTTGTCCATACAAAGTTCTTCCAGACTTTACCACAGCTTGAAAATGAATTGGCAAGCAGATGCTGCAAGCATTTAAATAAGTATGAATGTTGGCATGTTTAGCCTGGAAAAGAGGAGACTGAGAGGAGATATGATAGCCATCTTCAAATATCTGAAGGGCTGTCACATGGAGGATAGAGGAAGCTTGTTTTCTCCTACTCCAGAGAAAAGGACCAATTGCTTCAAGTTACAAGAGATTCCAACTAAACATCAGGAAGAACTTTCTGTCAGTTAGATGGTGGAACAGAGTCCCTTGGAAGGTGGTAGACTCTCCTTCCTTGGAGGTTTTAAGCAGAGGTTGGATGGCCATCTGTCAGGGATGCTTTAGTTGAGATTCCTGCATTGCAGGGGGGTGGGCTAGATGACTCTTGGGGTGCTCTACAGTTCTATGATTCTAGGAATGCACACAACCAAGGTCAAGGCCTTGCTCACCTCAGTCCTGCAAATGCCAAAGGAACCCCTCCGCCCGGTTCCATGCCCCAGGATCCACTAGCTTACCTTGGAGCGCAGGGAGGAGACAAGTAGTGGCAGTGGGGATGGGCCTCCCCTGGTCCTTGGAGGGAAGGATGCAAATAGCCTCATTTTGCTTGCAGAGATTCTAAGGCTGAAAGATCCCATACCCAGGAGGGGGAAATGCTCTGCTGGGAACCTGGGCCCACCCATTGCAGCTGCCATTCTCTTTTCTTAATAGGGAGAAAGTATACTGTAGTGGTGGAGGTAGACATTCAACAAACACCTCTGAGACTTTTCAGAGCACTCGGATTGGCTGCTTGTAAAAGGCTCAAGCTTTTGGAAGCTTTTGAACCTAATCGTTTGCAAAAGCTCAACTCTTTTTAAAGGTTGAATGGAAAGGATGCTCTTCCTCTTGAATTAATCTGGAAGTCTGTGTGTGTGTGTGTGTGTGTGTGTGTGTGTGTGTGTGTAGCCAGCTTCTCTATCAAAAAACTGCCTGCCTGTTTGCTTTTACCCCTCGTTAGATAAGACCTTTCTGTTCCAGTCCATAGCTTCTGGCTTTTTGTTTCCAGGGCTTTTGAAAAATAAATAAATTCAAATACACAATGTAGGGCAATGGTATAATCCAGGCCACGCCATCTTTAAAAATGTGGGTCAGACAAACTGTACCAAACATTTTACAACTGTTTAGAATGAGAGGAGAGGGGGAAACAAAGCACCCACCCACACTGGGAACTGGGCCATTGAATGGGATATCCTCTTCTGAACCAGCTGGCTCTGTAGGAACACCCAAAAATTGTGAAGCCAAAAATAATGAGAGGACCTGAGAATGGAAAGAGAGAAGGGAGGGCCAAGTTTCAGCCACACTCCTGTGTGACCGTTCTTCTCTTGGAAGAGTCCAGAAGAGAGGACTCGTTTCCCTCTCCCTCTTCTGTGATGCTGAGCTAGGATCCTTCTGGAGAATCTGAGTCACCCACAAGAGCTGCAGCTGGGGAGACAGGGAGAGAGGGGAAAGTGGAAGTTCAAAGCCCCGCCTGCCATTGCTGTCAGCTCTGTAGGACTAGTGGGTATAGTGCTATAGACCTACACCCACTCTTTCCCCCCACTACTGCTTCCAGAGGTGGCAACAGTGGCAGGCATGGCTTTGAATCTCCCCCTTCTCCCTTTCTCCCTCTTTAGTTGTGACAAGGCACAACCTGATCCACTTCATAGCACTATGTGATTGCTTCAACACATTCTGGACAGGGCACAAATCAGCTCGATTTGGCTGGGAATCCAGTGCACAGCCTTACCACTTACATAAATGTTGAATTTGATAGCACTGGGGGCAATTTTCTCTATCAGTTCAACAGCATGTACATTGCACACAAGGTCCTGGGCACCCATCAATATTAAGTCCAGAATCACCACCCTGCTGGTCAATTCTATTCCAGCTGGAATTGATGGCAGTTACTTGCAGGCCATTTTATCTGCCTAGTGAAGTAACTGTGATAATTATCATGGCCGTTTACATTCCACCTGCTGCTAATGTCACAGCAGCACTTTCTAAATTATATGACGTCATCTCCATGCAGCAGCGAATACATCCAGAGGGTGCCCTGGTTGTGGCGGGGGACTTTAATCAAGCTTGTCTGAAGACAGTTTTTCCTAAGTTTGAACAGTACAGTGGTGCCTCGCAAGACGAAATTAATTCGTTCCGCAAGTCTCTTCGTCTTGCGGTTTTTTCGTCTTGCGATGCACGGTTTCCCATAGGAATGCATTGAAAATCAATTAATGCGTTCCTAGGGAAACCGCCTTCAGACCAGGTCCGGGGACAGACTGTCCCCGGACCTCTTCTGAAGGCTGGGGGGGGGGCAAGGGCTTTTCTTCCCACCCCCAGCATTTTAAAAAACCCTGGGACAGCGGAGGACTTCTCCGCTGTCCGGGCGATCTTAAAATGCTGGCGGGCGGCATTTTAAAATCGCCCCGGGACAGCGGAGGACTTCTCCGCTGTCCGGGGCGATTTAAAAGCCCCTGGGAAGGCAGGCAGGGGGGACAAAGACTTTCGCCCCCCGCCTGCCTTCAGAAGGTGTTCCCGCCCCCCCCCACCCCGCTTCGGAGCAGCGTTCTGAAGCGGGGTGGCTGGGGCAGGTGTTCCCGCCCCCCGCCCGGCTTCGCAGCAGCGCTACGAAGCCCGGTGGCTGGGGCAAGTGTTCCCGCCCCCCCACCCCACTTCGGAGCAGCGTTCCGAAGCGGGGTGGCTGGGGCAGGTGTTCCCGCCCCCCCACCCCGCTTCGGAGCACCGGGAGAAGCGATCTCCCCGCAGCCCCTTGCTTCAAAAGAGGTCCGGGGGCAGACCTCTTTTGAAGCAAGGGGCGGTGGGGAGAAGCGATCTCCCCGCCGCCCCTTGCTTCAAAAGAGAAGACCCGCTGTCCCCGGGGCAAGCTTCGTTTTGCGAAGCAAGCCCATAGGGAAATTCGTCTTGTGAGGCAACTCGAAAACGAAAAAACCTTTCGTTTTGCGAGTTTTTCGTCTCGCGAGGCGTTCGTCTTGCGGGGTACCACTGTATGTGAAATCACCCACTAGAGGGAAGAATATTTTGGACTGAGTGTACTCTAATCTGACGCAGACGTACAGGGCAATCTCCCTCCCCCACTTAGGTTCATCTGACCATTCCTCACTCTTTTTATGTCCGAAGTACATCCCCCTTAGAAGAAGAATTCAGCCAGCTATAAAAACAGTTAGAATCTGGCCAGAGTTGGCTCTTAGTCAGCCCCAGGACTGTTTTGAAAGTACTGATTGGAGTGTGTTTGAACATCAAGATCTGCACAGATACACAGACGCTGTAGCTCCCTATATTAAAGTGTGCACCGATGATGTAACGACAGAGAGGAACATTAGAGTTTATGGGAACAGCAAACCCTGGATGACTGCTGAGGTTAGGTTACTCTTGAAAGCCCGAGATACTGCCTTTAACATATAGAGAGGCAAGAATAAAGCTTAGGAAAGGCATCAAGGCGGCAAAGCAACAATATAAGCTCAAGGTTGAGAACTGCTTAGCTGAGAACAATACGAAACAAGTGTGGCAAGGATTGCAGCACCTAACCAACTATAAAGGCAATATGACGAACATGGTCACGGCCAATGATATGTTGGCAGAGCAGCTGAACATCTACTTCGCCCGCTAAGAGGCAAAAAGAGCAGATATCTCGGCTCCTGTCTGCCAGCCTACAAACTCACAGCCACTTGTTTTATATGACCATCATTCCAAGATCACTGTGTCCTACCTATCGTCTCCATTCCACCAGGTTTCCATTATTATATCTACGGCTGGGAAGCAGCTAGTATTAACATACCAACACTTGCACATGGTGACTCTCCCCAATTGTCTTTGGTACATGAATTTTTCCCTATGGTATTTTGGATACTCAAAAGGCTATCTTGTCCCCCTGCACTTTCAGTTCTTTGTCATTTCCATTTGTACAACCTTAAACATAAAAGGTAAAGGGACCCCTGACCATTAGGTCCAGTTGTGACCGACTCTGGGGTTGCGGCACTCATTTCGCTTTACTGGCCGAGGGAGCCAGAGTACAGCTTCCAGGTCATGTGGCCAGCAGGACTAAGCCGCTTTGGCGAACCAGAGCAGCGCATGGAAATGCCGTTTACCTTCCCGCCGGAGCAGTACCTGTTTATCTGCTTGTACTTTGACATGCTTCTGAACTGCTAGGTTGGCAGGAGCAGGGACCGAGCAACGGGAGCTCACCCCGTCGCGGGGATTCGAAACCTTAAACATGACTATGTTAAACAACCCACAGAGATTCCCTGGAAAAGTCTGGCTTGTACTCTTTCCCCCACATTTGACGTACAAAGGGACAGCTCTTGCACTATGCCCTTCATATAGAGACCCAAACTCAGAAGATGTGGTGCATGACATGAATTTTGCGTCTTGCCTAAACAATACTCTGTAACATTAAAGGAATGGGATCTGCAGAATTGGGAATCCCAAAGCTGACATGTTAGGCTGTGCACTCCTGTTTGCACTCCTGCTGTTTTGGGAAGTGGCATACACATGAGGACATAAACCACAATCCCTATCTGTAATCTCTTATGAAATACTGCTTTTTGATGCATTTCCCCCAAACCAGCTTCAATCTGAATTGAGAAAAGAATGACAAGAAGCATTTTAAGCCACTCATGTGTACACATCCTAAGTGAATTTCTAATTCTTCATCTCATCTGAAGGTCAGAGTGACATCTAGTGTTTACAGCATGGGAATGAACCAGCGTATTGTAAATTCTGCAGCTATTTCAGAGCACTACAACACTTCCTTTTGTCCTGCCACTTTCCCCAAAAGAAAACCACTCTTTAGCACTCAACAGGAATAACAGTAATTCGGACTTTCCCTGGATTGACATTTGCTCCAATTTAGCACTAAATAGCAGGTTTTCCCTCGGAAAGGAGCAGGGCAAGGGGGAAACTGCTTGGATCCACAGCTTCTAGGCATGGGACAAGTGTGAATGAACCCTAAATATGATCCTTTCTCCCCCTGTACTTCATTTCTGATTCTTCTGAGTTGGATAGAAAAACCCATTCTACAGATCTCCCACCCGTGTCTCTTTATGCTCTGTGATCAGATACTTCAAATAAGAATTTCTAGGGCCAGGCTACTCAACTGTTGCAATTGTTCCAGGTTAATGTGTCACATCTACACCTCACTTCCCTTTACAGCACATGCAGAAACTGCCTTCTTGACTGTTGGACCCACTCTTGGTCTCGTCCACTCAATCTGCTAGAGTCTGCCTTTGCATGCAGGGGAAGTCTGTAACTCACAAAGCGTTTGAGACCCATTGACTATCCTCAACTGGTTTAGCTGGCCAGTCAAAGCCATTCTTGGGCTGTGGCTGCTGTCGCATGCTGACAGCTTCCAGGAGCCACAGGAGAGAGCTGAGTGCAGGCTGAGAACCAAAAGTGAACAAACTATGCCATGCCTCACATCGGTGGGAGTACCCCTCCCCAAATACCTCTTACACCCCTTTGACTACTAATTTACTTACCCCTGATTAGAGCGACCCTCTCATATGAGAACTAGTAACTTGCAGCATGCACTGTTTCAGTGCTGCCAAAGCCAGGTAAAAGTCAGGGGTGGCTACTCTGAAGGCCTAATCTGGAAGCTGCACTCTCCAGGACCACGGGCAGCAGAATGTGCTGCTATCTTTGACCAGGCAAAGGCTGAGTGACAGGCTTCTTCAGGCTTCTGCCTGCCAACTGCAGCACCCCTGCACCCCATGGGGTTCCTGTGGTTGACAAGTGGACAATGTTCCGGCTGCCATCACATGCTCCAAAAAGGGACAACTGCAGTTACCGCAGGATGTTCTGTTCCTAGCTACACTGATACCTGCATTTTAGCCCTTACAGCCTTAAGAAAGCAGCTTCAAGAAGAGGCCCTTTGGAGCAGGAAAAAACACAGCTGTGAGGAGGTGCTTTGCTCCAAGTCACCCCCTCCTGGAACTGTTTCCCCTTAAATCCACCACTGGCCTACCACGGGGGTTTGTTACCTGCGCTTGTACAACGGCACTTCATGCAGCCCATGATGCTTTACTTTCCAACCAAAGGGAAAATTAAGCTCAAGTTATTTTTGTTTTGAAGCCTACACATACAACAGTCAGAGTTTAATCCACATCCTTTGTTATGTACTGAAGTTCTCACCCTGGGTCAGCAGGGGGATACTGTAGATAGTTATGCAAATGAAGGATCGAAAAGTGACGTTCAGTGATTGGATAGTTTTGTATGCAAATGAAGGATCGAAAAGTGACGTTCAGTGATTTGATAGTTTTAGAAAATGGCAACAGTTACATTGTTCTGGAGCTCTATATAAGCAGGCTGACAGAGCTCCTCAGTTTAGTTCTGTTCCAGCTTACAAAATAAAGAGCTGCTTTGGAGAAATCGCTGTGTCGCCTGCTATGTCAACCCACAACTTAACATCCTTCTAACCAGTTGCTGCACAATAAATTTTAAATTTTAGTGTGAGGTAAAAAAAATAAATTAAAATTCAGGGTCAGGTCACATGTCAGTATGGGTGTAAGATGAATGTGGTTTTCTTGATGCTAATGAAACTGTGTCCTTCCCTCCTCCTGGTTACACCAAGCCCAAATTTGCCCCCTTCCCTTGCTGTACAGCCTGCAGAATAACAGGTGCACCAAACTGCCAGGGCAGAGAAAATGGATGTGGTGTTCCTCCTCAACCCACTTCTTTTCATCAAAACAAAAACAAGCCTAAAGAAATTTAAATCCTGCTGTTTTTCTTCTGTCAACACACACCAGCTTCAGACTGGTTTTTCCTGATTGTTTTTTTAAGGTGAGTGAGGAAGGGCTCTGGTGACTGGAATATTAGAAGACAGAAGCTGAGCAAAGAGGAGGTTTTGCACTACAGGTAAACCAAGCAAAATTAAAAAGGGGAAATGACATAGAACTCCCAGAGGGGAGCAAGCAAACCTCCTATCAGGGATGTTTTGTCAATCTCATTTAGCTGCATTAGATGTATATTTGTCCCAATCTGGCCAGGGGCTATAGGTCTGCAGAAGTAGGCCTCCTATCTGCCCCAGGCTGTGCACCTGGTCCTTCAGGGGCACAGTTATCCCATACAGTTTCATATATTTTGTATATAAAAACAGTTTAAAAATAGTTCCAGTTCAGAAATGGATAAAGAGCTCCCCTTGAAATGCTTGTTGCCCCCCCCCCCCAGTGGCGTAGCGTGGGGGGTGCAGGGGGGGCCGGCCGCACCGGGCGCAACATCTGGGGTTAGGGCAAATCCACAGGTTAGGGGGCGCAAATCCACGGGTTAGGAGGTGCAAATTACTTGCCTTGCCCCGGGTGCTGACAACCCACGCTACGCCACTGCCCCCCCCCCCAATGCAGCAGAGGCTGCATCTGCTTGATATTTAGTGGGAGGGGGTTCCAGAGGGGAGGTGCCATCACATTAAAGGCCCAATTCCATACAGGATTGACCTCCAGATCAGATAGTCTCTGCAGGAAGCCCTCTCTTGCAGAGTGCAATGATTTAACCCGTGAAGCCGTGTACAGCTGTCTGACACCTCATATCAGGCGCGAGACAGGTAGAGACATGGCCTCTGTGCCCTGTGCTTTGCAAGGCTAAAAATAAGCTACTCATTGGGGCTTGCAAAATGCTGTGTAAGGGGCTTTGCAAGCATTGACAATCAGATAATCTCTGGGCCTTGCAAAGGCAAGTGACAATGGACCACCTGATGTTGTGACGCCAGGTGATTGACAGGCAGTCTGCCCCATCCACTCACCAAACTCTTGGATATGGGTGGTTTTGGAGGGGAGGAAGTAAGGATTTGACTCTCGTGTAATATGACAAAGAGTTTCCCATCAAAGTCTGGAAAAGCCTGCTGATTTTCTTCCAGCTGCTTCATTCAATGGCTCTAAACTGTCCAGTTGCCAGGATAAATTATGATCTGTTGAAGTGCATCTCACCTGCACAATGTGAAGCCTGGAGGGATTTCTAGAGCAGTGTTTCCCAACCGGTGTTCCGCGGCACACTAGTGTGCCGCCAGACGTTGCCTGGTGTGCCGTGGGAGGGAGGCGGGCGAGTCGGCGGCGAGAGGCGGGGCGGCGGCGGCGAGGAGAGGCCGCCCAGCGCGGGGCTCTCGCCGTCTGCCTGCCTGGCTGCCTGCCTGACGCGCAAACCCCCAGCACAGGCGCCCCGCTTGTTGACACGGGAGGGGAGGGGGGAGAGGAAACGCTGCTGGTGCCGCTGCTCCTCGGCGACGGCTCCTCCTCTCAGCCCGCCCTGCCTATATTTGCGCCAATCCCCGTCCACTAAAGCATTCGCGCCTCCCAATGGGAAGCCTTGCCGGGCGGCGGGCGCTGCTGCCTGAGAGTTCTGAAGCCACGCCCACTTTCCCAGAGACTGGCGGTTCTGAGGGATCCAGGGCAGGGCCGGCGCGCACGCGCACTTCTTGCTGCCCGGGCGCTTGCTCTAATCCCGCCTTCCCTGGGAGGGAGGGACGGCGGTGGCCGCGAGCGTCCGGGGTGGGGCGCGCGCTGGCTCTCCCTGGCGGCCCCCGTGCCTGGCGTTCTATCAGTGCACCTCCTCTCTCTTTCCCCACCCATCCTCCACGTGCTGCGCTCTAACCCGGAGTTAGAAGCGAATTAGAACACGCCCCCCGTGTGTGGTGTGTTTTTTTTGCTGCTCCTCTTTTTTTAGGGCTTTTTGGCGGCTTTTGGGATGGCGTCGAGGGGTGGCGCCCACGCTCCTTGTGCGCCCGCCCCGGAGGCTCGCCCGCGCGGTAGTGCTAGAGGAGGAGAGAGGTGGGCATGGCGGCTGTTTTGGAGCTGTTGCTGCAGGACGAAGTGGCAGCCAGCGCTGTCGTGCGGTGGCTGAAGGCGAGCCAGAGCCCCTGCGCCGTGGAGGTAAAACGCGCAGCGCCGCCCTTGCTTCACCCAGCCCTCGGTTCGAGCGGGAAGTATCCGGGAAAACGGAGTTGATGCCGGCCTTCAAAACTCTGCGCTCCAAAAGGGAGGCGGGAGGGGAAAAAACCAGGTCGACCACTTGAGGTTTCCTCCTCTGGCGGGATGCTAAGTGGGAAGCTGCAGCCTTCAGGCCTGCGCTATGTGAACTCCTGAAGGGCTCTTGCGGTAGCTTTTCGGGAGCCCAGGTGTATATATGTGCCCCCCTGAGGGAGCCCTTCACTGAACCTGAGAACCCTGCTGTGGAGTTGGTGGGACTGAGCTGCTGTGCGCCCTTACGAATCCTTCCCAAATGCAGCTTTAATGATTCAGAAACAAGACCTACAGAATTCGTTGGAAGTTACTATTTTTTTATTTTATTTTTACATAAGTAAAAAGTGACCTTTCCCCATCTGGCATGGTGGTGTGCCTCGAGATTTTTTTCATGAAACAAGTGTGCCTTTGCACAAAAAAGGTTGGGAAACACTGTTCTAGAGAGTTATGTACATTTACATGATGAACAAATCTACTAGTTTGTGTAATACTGTTCACTGTATCAAGTCAAATAGTCCTTGGACCTACTTAACAGATGCTTTTTCATGGAGTTATGAACCTTCATACTTTTCATGAGTTTTTGGCTGAGTGCTTTTTCCCTCTAGCAGGAAAATAATTTCAAAAATGAATATCTAAACAAAGAAGCAAAACCAATGTGTGTCATGGCAGGATAGGAGCCCTGCACTCACTACTCATCTTGGCAGCTACAACTACCTTTTAAAATGCATGCAAAAGAGTTTCAAAAGCACTCCATGCCTTGGACCATCTTGCAAGTAGTTTCATGGGGCAGTGCATTGCATATTTACTTTTCAGGATTTCCCCTGACAATTTTGTATGGAAATTAGATGAATTTGGTCCTGTGCAGAAACAGGATGCAACAGAATTGGACCAATGTGTACACTCCTAGTTTTTGTTTGTTTGTTTGTTTAATGCTTTGCTTATTTTAAATATTGTATTGTGTAGTCCATTTTGAGCTATAGGTGTGGCATATAAATTCTGGGGGGAAATAATGTAATCAGACAACTGCCAGTGCTCATGGCAAGTACTGATCAACACAAAGCTGTTCTGTATTTGCACGTTACAGTGACAGGACTCTCCTGCTGCTACTGCCGCCGCCACCACCTCAAATACAGAAAAAGAAGGAGAGCAAGACTTTAGGTCACCACCTTCCACAAAGCCAGCTCCAGTTTTCACTTCAGGCTGCCCCTTCTGTCTTCTACGCACACTGACACAGGCTCTCCAGAAGGCCCAGTCGTCCAAGGTTGGGCTGGGGGCAGGAGGAGAGAAAGAAAGCGGAAGTGGATGTAGGAGAGTGTGACTGGTTTGGCTGCTCTGGGCGCAGAGCCTTGGGGTGCTGCTGGTGCCACAACTATGATTTAGAATGGAGCATGAGAGGCGGAGGGGCACCAAATTTGGGCATCACACATGGCACTGCTGAGATTTGAAACTTTTATTCTGGCAATTGCTGCTTCCTCTGAATCCCATACACCAGCCAGCAAATATATGTGAGCAGCACAGGTAGCAGTGATCACAGTGAGCCAGGTCTACTTCAGAAGATGGAACACCTGCTGTAGGCTGCTGCCCAAACAATGCAAATTCAAGGTCATGTCTTCATCACTTTTCTTATAAAATGGCATGGTCAGCCACTTGCAAATGGAGAAGATCCACATTGGTACAACAATGCTATAAGCATATGTGCAACTTAAGAAAGGGAAAACCAAGTCTCAAATGACTGCACAGTGCTTGGTGCTTGCTTGCTTGCTTGCTTACTTGCTTCTAACCAAGTGGCATGTTCAAATCATGCAAAAATGTGGGGTGGGGGCAGAGGCAGTGAAAGCAAAGGAAGTGTTGGAATGATAGTTTTTACAAATTACAATTTATACTATCAGCAGAATGAAGTGAGAGATCATGTGTCTGAATGTTTCACCTACTGAAAATAGTTCCCTGCACATAGAAAACTAATACCTCCTGGAGAAGGGTTTAGCCTAGGCATCTCCCTTCCTGTGTTCAAGAACTGGTAACAGCACAGGTACAAGTCAATACAGTGGTACCTCGGGTTAAGTACTTAATTCGTTCCGGAGGTCCATTCTTAACCTGAAACACTTCTTAACCTGAAGTACCACTTTAGCTAATGGGGCCTACCGCTGCCACCGCCATGCGATTTCTGTTCTCGTCCTGAAGCAAAGTTCTTAACCCTGGGTTAGCGGAGTCTCTAACCTGAAGCGTATGTAACCCGAGGTACCACTGTATGTACTAGCAATAAATGGCTTATCTATGGTTCAAACTGAGCCACACAGAAAATCTTCAGTCTTCTTTCTTCACCCAAATATGTGGTTTACTGAAAGGAATAAAGGAAGGAAGGAAGAAAAACCTGCCCTTTTAATTTCCAAAGAGAAATAAAACTACAACCTCTTCCAAAATTGTTGGAAGCTAGTCTTTGAATTCAAGGGGAAGAATATTTACAGCCATTGTCTAATTTCATGCACTAAAGACTTTAAACATTTCAGGGAAACATAACATATGACACTGGGTGTTTTTATTTAATGAATGGCTCTTAAAACCAGGGCCAGTGTCCCTTTCACAGATGTGCATCCTGTGCCAAAAAAGCATTGCATTCAGAGCATGTCATCAGTTGGGAACCTCAAGAATTGAACTTGGGAAAATACTGGCAGAAAATAACAACCCCTTCCCAGGAAGGTTCCAAGTTTGGCAGTAGAAAAACAAACGCAGAGTCATCCTGGCTGGATGTAATCTAACCCTTTGAGAAACTTGTTTACCCAGATCATGGAGTGGGCAAGTGTTTAATTGTGTGGTACTGCAGTAAGTTTCCCCCCTTTCTTAGAGTTATAATGCAGTACAGGGGGGAAAACATTTTTACAATGCTTCAGAAAGAAAGAAAAGTTGTAGCAATCTTTTCCAGACATCTTAATTTAAAGGATTTGAAATGAAGACATTTTCTGACCCAAAAAGGCCAGACCCTTAAATGCAGCACAATCATTCTGTGTAGAATAAAGTAGACCCAGTCTCAGAATCTGTTCCTGAAGATAAACCAGAATGGTTCCTGGATGTTCCCTAGACAACTCCAGATCTGGGTCCTGATCAGGCCCTTATACTTCGCCATGTGGCGGCAGCAATGGAAACGATGCAGGAACTCTTACCTCAAGGATCCTGGCTTTTCTGGATGCACCATGGATGCATAGAGTTTCCAGGCTTTCAGTCCCTTCACAGCCATAAATCGGAATTTCCTCTACCCCATGCTAATCATGTATATATGTGTGTAGCGGGGGGGGGGGGCATTTCCAGTGTAAATAACATAACAGGGATAAGGAGGTATTTGCTGTTCTGGGACCAGCGCTGTCTCATCTGGCACATGTATTTTCATCATGAATCTGTGAATGTATTACACCATTGATTAGTTTTAGCTATGGTGCCTTGCTATGCAAACAGCCGCAAGTGAAATAAGTAATGTCCATAAGTGTGAGCTGAAGCATTTAGAAATGTCTCACTGAATTTGACAAGATGAATAAGGCTCCAGTCTTAATCCCACTTACCTGAGAGTAAGCCCTAAGTAATTAAGTGGGGCTTACTCCAGATGGGTGGGGTATAAATAAATTATTGTTATTATTATTATTGGTTGTGCACTGACCAGAACAGTCCACTGTCTTCCAGGTAGAAGGATCTGGGCAATCCTGGAATACAAAATGGTACTTCAAACTAGAGCAATGACAATCCCCACACACTTTGGGGTCTTCTTAGATGCTTCAGATCAGGCCCCTATTTGGTTTGGATTGCATGGTGGCGGGGGGTGGGGCGCTAACCTCAGACCTTGAATCTGAACCAATATTTGAAATACCAAAACTTTGGCCTTCACATTGACTTTTTACTGGGAAACTAAACTGGCTGTAACTTTTTGGCTTTTCTTCACATAGGTGCATGAAACCTGCAGACATAGTAGCCCCCCAGGTAGGGATTAACCCTGCCAGATGTGAGACAGGTAGATCCAGGAAGTTCTGTGCTAACCACCTTTAAAGTTTAAAATGTAAAAGTAAGGATTAATGAAGGAATTAAATGATCGCCTAAAAGACAGCAGTGAGGAAATCACAATAGCCAAGGTAGGTACTCTAGGCAGCAGTGAAGGAATTGCAACAGCTTAGATAGCTAGGTAGCTGTATTCACAAGACTTCCTTGCATTGTGAGACTCTTCAGTTACAAGGCACTGGGAGAAAGACTTTATAGCATCAACATCCCACCCCAGAAGCAATGTGATTGGAGAGTTTGGATGAGATTCTAGACCTAGCTTGGAAGCTGGAGGTGTCAGTGAGCAAACTGTAGCTCCACTCTTTCTCCACACCTTGGTGGAGGCCTTAATGGTGGTGTTTACATTTTCAAAAATTTTGCAGATAGGCTTTCTGGTTTAGATCACATTTTTTAAAAGTCTAAATATCTCCCAATCGAGCAGCTGTTGAAGGCTTAAAAGCAGGTGCTTCTTGACAACGGACAGTTCCTGTGCTTCCAAACAGCAGAAATCTCTTGGTGAAGTTTTTTCTAGTGTTAAGATAAGAGGTGGCCAAAGTTTACATTCCAGGTAAAGGAGCTCAGTGAGGAAAAACTGGCATCTATGGTGCCCTGATGCCAAAAAAAGACATGGCTCCTGCACTTCCTTCTAGCAAAGATACAGGAGCTCCGATTCATCCCTGTCTTCTTCTGCAGCTGCCCCTGCCAGTGAATAGGCACCATCCCAACTGAAAGAAGCAGCAGCAGCAAGAGCTCATATCAATGGGCTTACGCAGGAGAACTGCTTGCCAGATTATGCCCAGATTCTCTCTTCCCTCCTGCCTGTGTGCTGGACTGTTCAAACTGATCTACCCCTGCCCTCCACAACTATGCTGAACTATGCTGAGTTTAGGCAGATTTCTTGGATTTACTGAAACTAATAATGGACTCAGACCCATTCTTTCACTTAACTGAGCTGCAGATGACATGGCCTTTCTCTTCCTTTCATTCACTTTCTCCTCCAAGAGAAATCAGTGTGCAATGTGGTTTTTTTGGTATGTTTTTAATAGATATTTTACATTCATATATAGTTTTAATCCTATTAATGTTTAATTTTTTAAGATGATTGATTCCCCCGTCCCACTGCCCTGTATAAAATAGGTGTTCCTATTTTATATGTAAGCTGCTTTGAGTCTTTGTCAGAGGAAAAGGCAGGGTATAAGTAAACATATAATTATAGGGAAAGTTATAGAAAAGGAGGGAGAATATTCATGCAAATGCTTGACTTGCAGGGCTGGGAGGAGGTATTTGAGAGGACGGGATCAAGCTGCTGCTTATTTCCAGCCGGAGTTTAGAACAATGTCAGGCAGGATTTTAAAAGTCCTCTGTGTCTCCTTCCTATTGTTTATCAGTTCCCTTCTGCATCTCACTTGGTTGTCATGTCCTCGTTGCACAAGAGGATGGCGCTGCTGTGATATTTGGAGATTTTACACCTCTGCCTGTGTACTCCTAGCCCCCCAATCACTCACTATGTGCTACAGGGATGGGGGTGGCTGACAATAAACAAAACTCTTTAGATCATAGCAAGCGGTCGCTACTGCCTTTCCCCAGCCATTCTAGCTGGCCTGGTGCTTTACACCTTTCTGAAGGAAAAATGCTCACAAGATGGTTTCAGAGGAAAGAGAACTCACTAGATTCCAGAGTGAACAATCTCAACCTAAAATCAGGTTAGAAACATATATATCTTCTGGCTGGATGAAGTAAAATTATAGCAAATTGATGCAGTAACAACTATGTGTGCAAAGAGGCCTCCAAGAATAGTGTGTTGAAGGCTGTGTTGGCTTGCAGAAACTTGGGTATTAAAAATACAAGTACTTTGAAGAGATGCAAAAATGCCAAATGCTTTTTTTTTCTTTTAAAAAGTTAAGCAGCAAACCTTTCTCTCGATTACAGCGCTTCTTCATTGTCAGAAAGAATTCAGTACAATTCAGTCACCTAAATTTATTGGCACCTGATGTAGTTTGCTTATTTGACATATTTAGGAAATAAAAACTAAAACAAATATATGTTATGTTAATTTGCATATTGTAGAAATATCTCAAGAGTATTTCTGGTGGCCAGAATATTTGAACTAAAATATTTGATTGGAGAAGAAAAAAATTAAGCAGATGTTGTAAACAAAACATGTTAAAGCATTATTTGGCAATTAAAAAATATATTTGTAAATAAGATATTTGTAACAAAAAAAGAGACACGGCAATTAAGTAACCTGAAAATCTCCCTCAGCCATGAACTTCACTGGGCAAATCTCCGCAAACCACTTTCGCTCAGCCTAGCTTACCTCACAGAGATGTTGGGAGAGAGGAGGACCATGTTGTTGTTATTATTAGTAGTAGTAGTATTTATTACATGCTGCCCAGGGCAACTCAATGTGACATAAAACCAAACCAACAAACAGACAACAAACAGACAATAGATACATTAAGATACATTAAAAACAAGAAGAAAGAGAAATACTGGTACATTTAAAACATACCACCTACTTATAAAAGGTCACAGATAGTTAAAAGCCAAAGGCCTGGTAATAGAGGAATGTTTTTGCCTGGTGCCTAAAGATATATAATGATGTTGCCAAGCAAGGTTCCCTGGGGAGAGCATTCCAGAAATGGGGAGCCACCACAGAAAAGGTCCCTTCTCATGCTGCCTCCATCCAGATCTCCCACAGAGGAGGCTCACAGGTGATGATTGCAGGGTCCAGGTTCATATGTTGTGAGGTACTGCCGCCCTGAGCCATTTAAGGGTTTATAAATCAAAACCAGCACTTCGAATTGGGCCTGGAAACTAATTGGCCAGGACTGGTGCTATGTGCTCAAACCATATTGCCCCAGTGAGCAACCTGTCTTGCCCATGTTCAGCAAGGGTGGGGAACCTCTGGCTCACATGCAAAACAAGAAGTGGCTCATGAGGCCATTTCGCCCAACCTACACCTCCCTGTCATCATGTTTGTCCAAGTTTAGTTTATGGATGGTGACTTCAAGCCTGCTGGATCAGCTCTGTAGCCAGAGGTGGATTTAGGGGAGTGCAACCGGTTTGGTCGCCCTGGGTCTGGAGCCTCAGGCATGCCGCAACTGTGATGTAGAATGAAAGGCAAGAGGCCTGGGCGGTGGGGCCTCACTGAATTTTGGCATCGCACAGGGTGTGGCTGAAATTTGAGACCCCAAGGTCCATCACTGCTGTAGTCCTTGCAGCAGTTCCCAAGAGCCTGTCACTGTGCAAGGGACAGGTGGGTGCAGCAAGCCACCTGGCAATCATCTGACCCTGTCATTTGCATTCCCATATGCAGAAATAAGACACACCAGGTTAGTAATGGGTTGAAATAGACCACAACTTTATTCATTAGAGATGTAAGTAGGCTTTGGCCAAGGCACTGGGTATGTGTCCAGCTCCAAGATTTGAACCAGTCTTAACATGCCCTTATTATGATGTGCTTACTTAGACTTAGATGCGTAATCCTCACTTGTGTTCAGCTGAGCTTCCTCACAGGTTGGTGTTTGCTGAGGATTCATACTGACACCATGAACCCCGCCACTCCTTCCTCATATGAAAGCCAAGGTTGCAATCCTAACCTATCTCCCAGGATTTTGTAAAGTTATTATTATTTATTAGATTTATATACCACCCTTCATCAAAAGATCTCAAGATGTTCCACAAGATAAAAATACAGGATAAAAGCACAAAACAAATAGATTCAAAACAAAACAATATTCCCAACAAACACATTTAAAAGGTCATAGAAATTTAATTAGCCCAAGGCCTGGTTGAAGAGGAACATTTCTGCCTGGCACCTAAGGATGTATCATGAAGGTGCCAGAAGAAGCTCCTTAGGAAGAGCATTCCACAAACCCATGCCCTCCAACATTCCTTGGGTGAAAATAGGGACATTTCTCACCCCCCGACCCTCCTCAAGGGTGGGTGGGTGCCTGCGTGCAAGTGTGGCTTGTATGCAACTGGAAAATCACCAGTCAGTCCATCCGAGACCTTGGGGTCTGTGGATCCCCTTCAGCAGCTAAGGAGAAGACTGGAAAGTTCAGCCCATGAGCTGCCTGGGAGCAATGAGAGAGCAGTGCATGGAGAAGGGTGGTGGAGGAGAAGGGAATGGGGAAAGCTAAATGTGGTAGTGGGGGCATGCAACATTGCTGCTGCTGCTGCTGCTGCTTTGGCAATCACTCACTAGCTGAGGAAGATTGTCTTCCATAAACAGTCTGTAAGTGACTGTGGAGGCCAAGTCTGGATCCACACGTCCTTCCACAGTGGGGACATTGGTTTCCGGGTGGGAGTTGATCACGGTGTGGATTTGCCAGGCATGCCTTCCTCTTAGCACGTCCCGAGTTCGAGTGTCTTCAAAGCCCATGACACCTTTCGTAAAGGCTGTTCTCCAGTTGGAGCGGTCGCAGGCAAGTGTTTCCCAATTGTTGGTGTTTATACTACATTTTTTCAGCTTTGTCTTGAGATAGTCTTTAAACCTCTTTTGTTGACCACCAGCATTACACTTTCCATTTTTAAGTTCGGAATAGAGTACAGTGGTACCTTGGTTTGCAAACAGTCTGGTTTGCATACGTTTTGGATTACAAACACGTCAACCCCAGAAGTGCATGTCCCGGTTTGCAAACTATTTTTGGATTACAATCCATTTTTTTTTATAATTACGAACAATTTTTTTTGGGAGGCCCCATTGGAAAAAGCACGCCTTGGGTTACAACCTCTTTTGGTTTACAAATGGACCTCCAGAATGGATTATGGTTGTAAACCAAGGTACCATTGTAGTTGCTTTGGAAGACGATCATCAGGCATCCGCACAACATGACCAGTCCAACGAAGTTGATGGTGAAGAATCATTGCTTCATTGGGAACAGTTGTGGACCACCAGTATGAAATTTACGGCATGTAATGCCTTAAAAGAAAATATTATGAAAATGATTTATAGGTGGTACATGACCCCAGTCAAGCTTGCAAAAATTTACCACTTGCCTGATAATAAATGCTGGAAATGTAAAGAGATTGAAGGTACATTCTTTCACCGTTGGTGGACTTGCCCAAGGATTAAGGCTTTCTGGGAGATGATCTATAACGAAATGAAAAAGGTATTTAAATATACCTTTCTGAAGAAACCAGAGGCCTTTCTCCTGGGCATGGTCGGCCAATTGGTGCCAAAGAAGGACAGAACTTTTTTTATGTATGCCACAACAGCAGCAAGAATACTTATTGCAAAGTATTGGAAGACACAAGATTTACCCACCTTGGAAGAATGGCAGATGAAGGTGATAGACTATATGGGACTGGCAGAAATGACTGACAGAATCCGTGACCAGGGAAGAGAGACGGCGGAAGAAGACTGGAAGAAATTTAAGGACTATCTTAGGAAACATTGCAAAATTAATGAATGTTAGAGCAATGTCGGTTTAGAAATTAAGTGGTTTCCAGCTGTAATGATTAAGTAAAAAGAAAAGAAAGGTTAAAAATTAAATAAAAATTAAGGGAGAGGATTTGCTGAACTAATAATTAGAAATTGGAATACAGAAAGGGCAGGTATGAGGAGGTCGGGGAAGTAAGTTATAAGAAAATAAGGGATTGAAATTATACTTGTTTTTGTCTGTGTTTTGTTTGTATTACTGTTTTTTCTTTTATATAATTTTTTGAAACTTCAATAAATATCTTTTTTTTAAAAAAAGAATCATTGCTTCAACACTGGTGATCTTTGCTTCTTCTGCTACACTGGCATTAGTTTGCCTGTCTTCCCAAGTGATTTGTAAAAAATTTCCTCTTTTGAGGAGTTGGAGATGGCACTTATAAGTGGTCCATGTTCCGCAAGCACAGTAAGGTTGGTAGTACAGTAGCTTTGTAAACTAGCATTTTGGTTTCCCTGCGAATGTCCCAGTCCTCAAACACTCTGCACTTCAGTCAGGAGAAAGCCACACTCATAGAGCTCAGGTGATGCTGGATTTCAGCATCAATGTTGGCCCTTGTGGAAAGATAACTGCCCAGGTAGGAGAAGTGATCAACATTTTTCAATATTACACCATTGAGGTGGATTTGTGATGCTGCAGAGGAGTTATTTTGTACTTGCTGGTGCAGCACTTTGGTTTTTGGGATGTTGAATGATAGGCCAAGCATTTTGTAAGCTTCTGCAAAGATATTTAGGATGGTTTGGAGGTTATCCTCTGAGCGTGCACACACTACATTGTCATCAGCATACTGATGAGCAGTGTAGGGCTATTGAGCTGCACAGGAAAATGGGTGTTGGGTACAATCCCTACCAAGCTGACTCACCACATCACTCTCTTACCTGCCCATCTCAGTTTGCCAGATCCTGCATGTGGAGGAGGCAGCCATATGCAACTTGCTGACTCCAACACTGCAACCTGTGAGTCATGGGATGTTGGGCTGAGTTCAGCAGCCTGGCTTCTTAATATACATGGGTGAAATGGTTCTAGCACACATAATAAATGAAAATGATGGTGGTGGCTTTTGTCTCTCCATTCCTTCCCCCACTTTTATTGCAAGTTTTCTCAAAGAGTTTTGGCAACTAGCCAAAATTGCACAAAAATAAAATCTGACAACTAGTTTGGAGAGTTTGGGGATTTTAAAAACCTGGCTTGGGTAGTTTGTTGCTTTGTCCCCCACGCTGGTCAGTTGGCAACCTTATATGCTCAGCTTACATTTATTGTCCCAGAAATATGGGGAATAAGAACTTAAGTGTAAATAACTTGGAAAATGAAAACTATGGATCAATGGTGTCTTGTTTTATGGAATCCTCTAGAACATGAGTGACCTCAGCTAAACAGTATATATTTTAATCTAGGTCACTGTGGTTTGTTTGTTTGTTTGTTTGTTTGTTTGTTTTGCAATAAGGGATTTTCCCTCAATGTAAGAGATTGTTGATTTTATGCAAATCAGCCATATGAGGCAGGCAAGGCATAACCTGAGCTGGAGTTTACAAGGCTCTACCCCTGAAACCTGCTTTCAGTGTTGGGGCTTGTGCATTTGAGTATGTGTTAAATGCCTTTCTTTAGCTGCTGTGTCACTTACAATTCTGAATTCAATGGTGAAACAGGAATTAATCAGGGTGGAGCCTTGCCAAGGACAAAACCACCATCTTTGCAGTCCAGCTGGCTCTGAGCTGAGCTGTTACAGTTCATGGCCAGATCTCCTACAAAATGAATACATGCCACACCTCCTTATTCTGCCAGATCTACCACTCCCTACTTGGAGTTGAGGACTCAGAACCTTTGGGTAGAGGCCTTGGCACAACTGGAGTCACAGAATGCCAAGTAGGTGAGGCTAGAAGTGGAAAGGCAGCATGCTGGGGCTCAAAATGAACTTGAAATGTCAAGGTTTGGACTTGCTTCTCAGGCCACCAGTCAGGTTCTTTTGCAAGGTGCACAAGCTTGGTATGAAGGCAACAGCTCTCCAACTTGTTTGAAGCCCAGCTGCTGGTATTCAGTCTCCCAGACTCTACTTCTGCCCTGGAATCTGCTATTAAACATTTCTCTAATTCAGGGTGGCCCTCTGGAAGTTGTTGGGCCCCAGCTCCCATCAGCCTCAGCCAACACAGACATGGCTAGCGAGAGAGCTGTTTGCTTACGTACCATCCAAAAGGAGCACCGCAGCATGATCAAAGGTTAAAACAGAGCAAAGTGATATAAGTGGCAAGGGAGTGATCATTTTTATTTACACAGAATGACAAACTTTAAGGATAGTCCCTAGCTTTGTAATAGATCCAGTTTAACTCTTCCACTGCTCACTTTAGACTCAACTCTGCTGAAATCATTGGGGCTGACTGCCAGGTATGTAAGCACAGGCATTAAATGCTAGCCACTAACACTTTCCTTCTATGCCTTTCTTGAACAAAGGATATCACATTGTGCACAGAAAATTGCCAAAAGAGACACAAGGTGTCAGTTTTTACCCCATCCCTTGGAGCAGGAGCAAACTGGCTAAAGCTGGCTCCATAGACGGGAGGGGGGGTGTTAAATTAAAATCTCATGGTGGGTTTTAATTTCATGGACCATCTTACCTGCCTTCATGACACAAAACCACAAATTTTAAACAGCCTTGGATGGTTAACATCCATGGCAGGCATTGGAGCTCATTTTTCACCTTAGAGCTCATTTTTCACCTTTCTTCTCTCTCTTTCCTGTGCAGATGAAACAAAAATTATCATGCCTGGTGCTCAGCCCCTCCAGTACCTTATTCATTATTGCCTGGTAACAAAGGCATCTGATTGCCACACACACATATATTTCACAGGATTTATACACCACTTAATCATCAAAACCTCTAAGTGGCTTACATAAAATATGCATTAAAATTACTGAAAAAATCAGATTTACATGTCTGGGTTGACTTGCTTAAACAAATAAGTTTTTAGCAGGTGCTGGAAACAGTACAGTGAAGGCAACTACTGAATATCAATGGGCAGGGAGTTCCAAAGCGTTATTGCTGTCACATATGAACAATTGCAGACTTTGGACTTTCACATTTCAGCAGCACCCTGTGCAACACCAAAATTCAGTGCCCCCTGCCTCTCGCCTTCTGTTGTTTGTCCTTCTTGAGGCACCCCCTGCAGTGTCCTCTCAGATCAGGGCCCAATGCAGGCGAACCAATCATGCTACCCTAAATTTGCCTCTGATATGAAGAATCAATTCATTGCTGTTGTGGAACAAACATGATGTGGTACTTGTGAAAGCGCCAGTTCCTCAGACTGAAGTGGTTGGGTGGTTAGGTAGTTTTTGAAATAAACTGGTCTCAAACTATTAAGGGCTTCACATACCAATAGTAACTCTTGAATACGGCCTGGAACAAACCCCCCAGTCAGTGTAGGTCTCTGAGCAGTGGTGCAATATGCTGACAGACAAGCACATGTTTGCAAAGACGAAGTATATTCCTCAGGAAGCCGTGATCGGCTGCAACTCCAGGCTTACAACACTTACAACACTGAATGATGACTTACCTGTGTGAAGGCACTATCACAAATATAACACTACAAATGGAATGTCCTTTCCTTCTCACATCATCATCATCATCATCATCATCATCAATTAAATACATTTGTATACTGAGATCCAAAGATCTTAGGATGGTTCACAGCATAAAAAGGGCGGTTCACAGCAATGCCTTTTAATGGAGTTGGTTCGCATATTCCACAGCCAAAAATCAAGGCCTGGCTTTTCATGCATATATGTTCATCATATGATTTCTTTATATTTGAGAACTCATTTAATGATGGTTGTTGAATGCTTTAAACGACTTCATTGAAAAGCAGGTATAAGTAGTAGTTTTAAGGGAAATGTGCAAGTGCTTTTATATTTATGATGGCCTGTCCACACATAAAAAAGACTACGTACTTAATGTTGTATACTACAAGAATAGAGCATGCATGTGTGAACCAAACCCAAGTGTACAGCAATCCATGTGTGAACGAAGCTTTCCGACCAATAGCAAACTTGGGTGACAAACTGATATTTCCTTCTGCGAACGATTGTGTGCAAATGTGTGTGATCATTAACCTCTGGATCAGCTCCATCTGACCAACTTTTCTGCTCCACTCACTAAACTCTGGTTTCAACAAGGGAACAAATATATAATTTCACTGTGCCAGGAAGAAGAAGAAGAAGAAGAAGAAGAAGAAGAAGAAGAAGAAGAAGAAGAAGAAGTGTCAAACTGTAACAGGAAAATTTCTCCCTCTGCCTTGGTTGGATAGAATCCTTTAAGGGTGGGGTAATTGCAGTTGCCTTCTTCATAGTAATAGGAATTACTTGGACCCATCCCTTGTTGGCTGCTGAATCTCTGCAATGATCAACTGTTCCAGCCTTGCCTCCTAATCACTATTGCAGAAACACAGCAGAATTACAGTGGTATCTCGGGTTACAGACACTTCAGGCTACAGACGCTTCGGGTTACAGACTCTGCTAACCCAGAAATAGTACCTTGGGTTAAGAACTTTGCTTCAGGATGAGAATAGAAATCGCACAGTGGTGGCGTGGCAGCAGCAGGCGGCCCCATTAGCTAAAGTGGTGCATCAGGTTAAGAACAGTTTCAGGTTAAGAACAGGCCTCTGGAATGAAGTAAGTTCTTAACCCGAGGTACCACTGTACTAGCACTTAGAAGAGTCTGCCTGTTTTGTCTTTGGATGAGCCACTGCTTAGGGAAACTACTGCCTTTCTTCACAAATGGTGCTTTCCCTTTCTCCTCCTCACCTGAAAGGAGCAACACTCTTGCAGGTTTTATTTATTTATTTAACACATTTATATTCTGCTTTTCAAGGGACATTCTTAGTCAGGTGGCAATTTACATTCATTAGATTACCTTGCATACACATGGGGGGGGGGGAATCTTTGATAGAACACAAATTTCCTCCAGAAATGTTACAGATTATTGGAATAAATGTTATGTGCCAAAATTCTAACTAGTCACCACAAATAAATAACAAGTAATTATACACATACATCAAGCACATCAGTTCACCTTTCTACAGAGTGGCACATTCCCTAGGCAAGGTGTGCATTTTGCAGAGACAGTCGGAAGCAATACTCCATCCTAACTGGAGAACAAGCTTAAGTAAGAGTACTTTTGGGTGCCAGTCATCATGCCATCTTGTAGATCAATGTCCCCCCAAATTTCTGGTAGCTGATGCTCACTTTCTTTCTGGATAAAACCTGGAAGCACACGTCACTCAGCTCCTGGTTTTTTCTTTTCGAGTCTACACAGGTCACTCTTCTGAATGTGCCTCCAACTGGAAGGAAAGATGCAGAGCAGTGACTCATGCAGAGCTGCTATGTGCAGCCTCTTCTGCAGTTATCTCTGCATTGAGAATCCAGTCATGGGCATAGCCAGGGGTTGCAGGGGGTCTGCTGCCCCTCAATCAAGTAAATAAATAAATAACCTAATATCTAACAGGCAGCATAGTTAATAGGGTACACAACGGCCTTCTGCCCTGCCTCTGGCCCTTCAGGCAAGAGGGTCTGGGCATGGGGGGCACTTGTGCCCCCCCAGCCAGGTTTTCCCCATTTCTTTGGCTCCAATCTGTAATTTAGGCACCAGGAGAAAATGTTCCTCTATAACACAGCCTAGGGCCTTTAAAATATGTTTGTGTGTGCGCATACTGGTGTATTTGTTTGGTTTTGTTGTATTACCTATTTTGTCTTTTTGTTTTGTATTTTTATGCTGTAAACCAGGGGCCAGCAACCTTTTACAGCCGTGGGCCGGTCCACCATCCCTCAGACCATGTGGTAGGCTGTACTGTATTTTTGGAGGGTGGGGGTGGGGGAAATGAACGAATTCCTATGCTCCACAAATAACCCAGAGATGCATTTTAAATAAAAGGGCACATTCTACTCATGTAAAAACACGCTGATTCTTGGACCATCCGTGGGCCGGATTGAGAAGGTGATTGGGCCGCATCCGGCCCCCGGGCCTTAGGTTGCCTACCCCTGCTGTAAAGGACCCTGTGATCTTTGGATGAAGGGTGGTATAGAAGCTTAATAAATAATAACAAAATAATCTCGTTTCAGCTGTATGGACTCAATGATAAAAAGAGGGAGGGGAGAGGGAGGTCTCCACCTTCCCCCCATTTTAAGTTCCTTCCATTCCATTCAGCTCTAAGTTGTTAGGGGGGGAGGGAAAATTGCAGTCGGAAAACCACCAAGAAGCAGCTGCCCACAAGTCAGGGAGGGCGAAGAGCTGCAACAGACGTATTTTAATTTGTTGTTTCCAAATCTCAATCTGTTCCAGCATTCTGGCGTTTGTATGTTTTCAAGTACAGCTGTGAATTTCTCTCGATTTTATTGTTTTCTCGCTTTGAGGGATTTGTTTGCTTGCGTGTGCTTTTACGGCCCAGCGGTGTATAAATTTCATGAACCAGCCGAAGGGAAGAAAAGCTTCCCCCGAAGGATCCGCTCGGGGGCGGGAAGGACGAGAGGCCCCTCCGGCTGGGAGTCCCCCGAGGGGCCCGGCGCGACCAAGGCGCCCCGGCGGCCGGGCGGCGGCGCCTCCGTCCCGGCCCCCTTCACAAAGCGGCGCTCGCTCGGCCGGAGCCCCGCGCGGCGACGGGGCGGCGCCCGAGCCTCGAGCCAATGGCGCGGCGCCTCCGTTTAAATAGACGGGCCGTGTCAATCAGCTTCTCCTCCGTCCGCCTCCCTTCAATCGCCATATTGGGCCACTGGCTGAAAAAAAGGCTCGTCTCCCCCCCCCCTTAAACACCCGCCCAGAGCGAAGCCTTGACATCGGGACGAGGCTTTGGGCCAAAGCGCAGGATCCCCGGGCAGCCCTCGCCTCCCGTCACCCAGCTACTGGTCCGGGCGCTGCTGCTGCTCCGCTCCCCCCCCCCGCCTCCGCCTCCGCGATCTGCTTCCTCCCCCCCCCCCCCCGCTGGTGCACTTGGTCCGCAATAAGACATTCCGCTTGCCCCCCCCCCGCCCCTCCTCTCCGCCTTTCCCCGCCTCTGGCTTATGCAAGGGCTGCTCGGCTGCTGCTGCTGCTGCTGCTGCGCGGGGGGGGGGGGGCTCTTCGATGTGTTTTTGTTTTGAAGTCTTCATCTCGGTCGGGCTCCGGTTTTAAACCCGCCCGCTGCGCTCTCCCCCTTCGCGCAAGAGCCAGGGCGCGGGGCTCGTCGGGATCGGCCGCCGGATCTCGCTCGCGGGACGGCGCGGGCGGCGGGGACAGCTCCGGGCGATGTCCCACGTCCGCCTCTCGAATGGGAGCCCGACGCTGGAGAGGATGGAAGCCCGGCAGGCCGACTACCCGAAGCCGTCGGCTTGCCGGAGCCTCTTCGGCCCGGTGGACCACGAGCAGCTGGCCCGCGAGCTGGAGAAGCACAGCCGCGCGCTGGAGGAGGCCGGCCGCAGCAAGTGGAACTTCGACTTCGGGCGCTGCCAGCCCCTGCAAGGCAGGTACGAGTGGCAAGCCGTGGCCAAGGACGCCCTGCCCGACTTCTACAGCAGACCCCCCCGGCTGAGCCGAGGCCGCGCCAAGGCCGGCAGCCAGCCGCGCCGGGGGGGCTTGGATGGCCGCGGCCCCGCGACGGCGCTCCGGCGCGCTCAGGGAATCTCCGAGGAGGAGGAGGAGGAGGACGCCGCGCGGCGGCCGGAGCAAGAGGCGGGAGCTGCCACGGATCTAGGGCGCCAGAGCCCCGGGCCAAGGAAGCGACCTGCTGCGGACGGTAAAGTACCCACTTGCTCCTCTCTCCTTCGCGCAAACAGGCCAGCTCGGGGTTGCATTGAGGAGGAGAGAGCTGCCCGTGACCTGCGTTGCAGGATCCGACCAAAGGTCCATCTAGCAGCAGCCGCCGGCCAGGTGCCGCTGGGAAATCTTTCTGTTTGCTCCCAGCGCCTGGCAGTTAAACGACCGGTACTTCGAAGTATGGAGGCTTCATTAAGCTAACTCCTGGGACTCCGTTGATTTGTTTTCTTTTTAAAGCCAAGCCAAGCAGTTAGCTGAGGGAAAGGACATCTCTTTGCTTCCGAATGGATTTGATTAAGAAGTGCACCCTACTTACTTGTTCTTGATGGGTTGTATCCTGCCCTTCCTCCAAGGAGCTTAGGGCAATGCACTTTGCATTACCAGTTATTTGAGGCACTTGTGTTAGCTGTGCTTTTTAAAGGTTGCAGTCCTCAGGATAGTTGTGTAGGGAAAGTCTCCCATAAAGCAGCAGGGCAACTCCAAAGCATAAGTTGACCTAAAAACCACAGCCCAAGCTGTCAGGCAGGCTAGGTGGTCCCACTGAAATCGATGATAGTGACTTCCACATATTTGGGGTTGGGGTGTTTTAATCTTGGGGATATTAAGGTTACTAGTGAGCTTCAAATGCCACATCTATTTTTTTCTGGAGCAGTTCAACTGAAGCCAGTGGGACTACTCTAAAATAAGTGACTTGAAAATGGTTGTCTACCCTCATAGGGAGGTGAAAGGTTCGCTGGGCATCAGATTCCCTAATCAAATGGCCTGGGCTCCCCCTGCCACCAACCCAACTCTACAAAACTTGGTATTCTTTCTGATGCAGCAGATAGTGAAAGAGACCATATAATCAAGGCATGCAACTTTGTTGCCCCATCTTTCCTGCAAATGGCAGATGACTCAAGGAGTGGCCTATGTGATGTGTTTTCTCCCACCCCCTTCATTCGACTGCCTCCTTCATATTTAGTACAAGATCCGGCAGCAAAAATATTTTTAACATTAAGCTTCTTCCCCCCTCCACCCCTCCTAGATTCCTCTCCTCAAAACAAAAGAGCCAACATGACAGAAGAGGCTATTTCAGAAGACTCTTCCAGTGCCTGCTCAGTGGAACAAACACCCAAGAAATCCAGCCCAAGACGGCATCAAACGTAAATTGTTTATTAGGTGGGTTTCCTTTCCTGATAGCATTTAGTGAAATCTCTACAGATGGCAGAAAATGAAGGATGCATTATGAGAGCACCTCAGTACCGTGCGTGGATTGAGCTTATTGGTAAATCTTTGCAAATTAGTCAGTGCAATTTTGTCAAGCTGAGGGGATAATATCAGAACAGGACTCTAGTGTGTCTTTTTTTTTTTTTTGTAATCTTAAAAACACACCTGCAGCCTGATCCATACCACTTTTACTCATTGATTTCAGTGGGAGTTACAGTTTAATTAGAAAGTAACCAAAACCTGGGGAACATATTTCCAATTAGGGTTTGTAATCCTATCCGTGCTTTACTGGGAAGCAGAGCTTCATTAAACTCTGTAGGACTTACTTCTGAGTAAATTTCACATGCTTCATTTGTATTTACTGTTGAGCTGATAGCCACATTAATTAATGAGTGTACTAAAGAGATTTCAATTTCCCCCCACTGATTCTTATTCTACACTTAACTGTAATGAACAATGTTGTTCTGGTTTAATATTAATGGACATGTTCAAGCAAGGCCATTCTCTGCAAATACTGGTTTTGCCTTCTTTTAAAATAAAGTATTTCTTCAGCTCAAATATGTAGTCTAATTTGGCTTTTGGATGTGGTGAACTTTTGTCTACCATCCTTAAAAAGCTTGCAGCCCAACACTCTTTACTCAGAAGTAAGCCCTACTGAGTTCAATAGAACTTGATAGTGAAATGAGTTTAGGACTTTGTCTTAATAGTAGTGACACAAAGCTACCTGGGGAATAAAAATTCTTAATTAAAGAGACGAGAGTATAGGAAATGCAGCCCCCGAGTAGAGTTTTTAGAGCAGTAGTATTGTAAAGAAAGTTGACAAACATGACCTACAAATGAGTAGAAAGGTTAAGCTTTGTAACCAGATACTTTTAAAGAAATCCATTCTGTTTGGGTGAGCAGGGGCAAGTGTGTAAATTCAATTGTTTCTGTTGATTTGGTTATTTGAAAGAAAAATTGCATTAAAGAAATTGGGAGTTTGCAATTATTTTGTTTTCAGTGCTTCCCCATCCCCAGAAAACAGCCAAAATTAGCAGTGCCTCACAACAATTTAGATGTACCTACAGGTAGCCGTGCCAACTTTTGATTTGAAAAAGACTGTTCCCTTGAGTGGAATTGGTAGTAGGGCTGGGGCAGACAGAGCCAGTGCATGTCTCCCCTCCCTTAGTTCTTGTCTGCTGTCATCACCTCTTGTCAAAATACAGATTGCAGGTTTCTTGAAGGTAGGGACCTATCTTGATGGGCATCACTGGTGTGTGTGTGTGTGTGTGTGTGTTTCTATCTGTGACTAGCTGTGGTCTGAGCTAGGATGAAATCAGGCATGTGATGGGTTTTGCTTAAAAGAATCTGGAGGCTTCTATCAGAATCTGACAGAACAGAGTTTAACCTGACAAACAAATATGGTTCTATTGGATAGGCTATTAAAAAGCACATACAAAATTGGTTGGTTGGGTGAGACAAGTTATACTTAACAAGTAGTGATTAGTTGTACACAGATTTCTGCCCCACATGCAAAGTAGAACCTTGATCCACCTCTAGCAACAATGTTGACCAACTGTGTGTTTTGATAGCCATTTGTGACTTTTTGTACCCTTAATAATGAAATGAGCTATTGTAGTCTTCACCGACTTAATGCCCGCTCTCTTCTTTAATTTCAGAATTAAGAACATTCATTTCCTTGTTCTTTGAAGGCATCAAGTTCATGAAGCAAGGAAGATGCAGAGTTTGTATATGAAAAAAGAAAGAAAACATATCACTGATTCTCCTCAGTGGAGAACTTGTACACGCACTGAAACAAAACAAACCCATAATTTAATAACACTAAAGTCGGGCACTCTTAAAAGAGCTGCCTCTTAAAGCATCGGATGTAGCATTCTGCAATTAGGTTTTTCCTCATTTGCTTCACTGTACTACCTGTGTATATAGTTCCTACATTATGTAGCACATAAACCTCTCCTTGCGCCCCCCCCCCCTTTTGGGGTTAGTTTGTTCTGGGAAAGGGTGGGGTGGTAAAAGGTGATGGGTTCAAAAATCTGCTTCCAAGATCCAGAAAGCAGAGATTTGTATGAAGAGAAGCAGCATATGTGTTTATTTCTTAAAGATGTACTGTCCCTATTAATGGAATCTAAAAATCAATGTTAACACTGGCTACAGCAGATTGATAGAATTTGCTGGTGAAATTTCTACTTATTCAGAGCATGTTTCAGTGGGAGGTTTGCCTATGCTAAATCCCACTAAAATGAATGGCAGTTGTGGAAGACATCAAGCTCACAGCAAGTGCAGAAGAATGTTCCATGGAATTGTGCCCTAGACTTTATGGAGGAACTGTGTTTCCATTATGTAGCAGCATAAAGGCTCCTGCTCCAGGACCCTTTAAGTGTTAAATTCTATTTCTTTTTATTTTTGCCACCTATAATATATTACTATAAATGATTTCAAAAGTAATTTATAAATAAATCAGCTGAATAGAATGGAAGGGAAATTAGTAAAACCCTGAACTTCAACCTTTCTTCATCTCACTCACGTCCCTGATGTTCATGGCTGGGTAAATGAAAGGAAAACTACATCTTTAAACAGTATTTTTTACATTGCCTGTATGTTTAAAAAATAAGGTTTTGAATTGTACCTGTGTACATAACTTTGTAAAGACACTGAGAAATTATACTAACTTATTTATGTTAAAGATTTTTTTTTTAATCTAGAAGATATTTTCCCATAAAGCCAAAGCGGCCTGTGTCTTGTGCATTTGTAAATGCTCTATTTGATAGGGTGTGTTTTTTTAGTTTTTATTGGGGGGGATTTGTTTTGTTAATTAATATGGCTGTGCTTAAATGATTGCAGACTGAGCCAAGTTTAATATTTTTTTGTAACGTGTGAAAACAGTTGCCAATTGATATTGTTTTACATCAAGCAATCAATAAAGAAAACTGCCATATATAAATATATATATATATATGTTAACTAACTTTTGTTGTGTGTTTTATAAATCCTGAAAAAATAAGGGATTTCTGCCACTTCCCAAATATATACATTGGGTCTATTTTTCCTCTTCAGTGTGTAAAGGTGCATCCAGCCAGAGTCCCTCTCTCTAACAAGGCAAAGAGCAGCTAAGGGGGATTTACACTGGGGAAACAGTTAGTGGAGGGAAGAGTTAACGCCTCCTTAAGCCCTGCAAGCCAAGTCCAATAAATGCACAAACTTCTGCAAGGTTTAAAAGATAGCAAGTAGACAGTACTATGACCATCACAGTGGTACCTCGGGTTAAGAACTTAGTTCGTTCTGGAGGTCTCTTCTTAACCTGAAACTGTACTTAACCTGAATCACCACTTTAGCTAATGGGGCCTCCTGCTGCCAGATGCGATTTCTGTTCTCATCCTGAAGCAAAGTTCTTAACCCAAAGTACTATTTCTGGGTTAGAGGAGTCTGTAAGCTGAAGTGTCTGTAACCCGAGGTACCACTGTACACGCAGTCCTAAGTGTGTGGTAAGCTGAAAGGGACTTACAGCACAAACCTGATGCTGCCTACTCAGAAGTAAGTCTTATTGAACTCAGTTGGACTTGTTCATAGGTCAGTAGCCTAGCTCCCTACTAAATAATATGGTTTGTAGTCTGGAAGTGAAATTAAAAAACAAAAACCCCATGTGCAAAAATGGGAGGGTCAAAAATAGTACCCACTATTGGGTACTACTGCTGTCCAAATAAACTGATACGCGGGGAAACCCAGCCTCACACGTAATCCCTGCCCCCCTCTTCTTTGCTTAGTGCTAATATTCTATGCTGCTGTAAACAGTAGGAGGTGAACATTCTCACAAATTACCTCCCATGGAAATAGGAAGCAGGAGTATCAGTCTTGGCTCCTAACACACTATATCCCGATTCTTAACCTAAAGGCCTTTTCAATTATTTCCCAAGCAACATCATAAATACTCCCGGGTCGGTTGGTGACTAGTTGTAGCAGGTAAGACTAGCTCCCATTGCCAAAGCTGTATTTCTGGTGGGAGGGAAATGCTTCCTTGCTGTGTGCTGGTGTGGGACCCATGCCTGACCTGTGGGACAGCACAGCATAGCCACCTTAAGACTCCAATAATTTGCCTATTTCAATGTGTTCCATGCTTATGGCACATGCCATTGGCCATGGCAATTTATGCCATAATCCATCCTAGCAGGGACCTGCCCAGAGAGGGATGGGAACAGGGCCTGCCGACCCTCTTGCTATGTGCCTTGCTGCTACTGGGACCTGGGAGTCCAGACACCTTCCCTTCTTGCCTGGGTTTGCTCCCAAATTCAGTTAAGGTCTGAACAAGATGCTAGGATTAGGATTAAAAGCAATCCAGATCTAACTGAGGCTGGGTACACACTGGTTCCCACCACTGGTTTGGGAAGCTGTGTACACAGGATGTTGTCTACAATCCACATCTATCCAGCTGTTTCTAATGGGATATTACATTTTGCTGTGTCTTCCCCTCAGTGAGCTTTGATCCAAATTGAGAAAAAGAATGACCTAGCTGTGTTAAGCCAGTAATGTGTACACAACCCGCATCTGACCCATTCACTGGAAAGTTATCCCATACAAACTTAATTGAAATGATTGCTGTATTTACTTTAATTGAGTATGTGCAGAAAAAACTAGCTAGTTCATCGCTCCATGTGGCAGGGTGCAAGGAAGTTTCACCATTTAGATTGTTTTACTTCAGGCACCAAAATGTCTTGCACTGCCTCTGCCAATAAATGCTTCACTGGGTAAATTTCTGTATCCCACATCATGGTTAAAGCAGCAATCCCCCAAATTCAAAAAGTCAAGGGTCCTTTATTGAACAAAAAATCGAAGCACACTTCATTCTTACATCTTAGAAAGTTTAATTTTTGAACATTTGCAAAAGCATAAAGACTACCTGTCAGACCCCCCTATTCTGGGGATGCCACTTCTCAGGGCAGATAATGGCTACATCTCTGCATCCGAAGTGACTGGATTATCTAATAGCAGCCAATACAAAGAGATGAGACAAAACCATCCATCCTCCAAATGAGTCCAGTTAAGAAGGGTATGGGACTAGAATAAACTAGAGGTGTAGCAAGCAGCCTTCTCTAAAGGTTGATACCTTGGTTATACAAATTCATTTGTAATTTATTTCTCATGGCACTCTGGCAGTTCCCTTGAGCTCAGAGTTTAGTGCAATTAAAAGCAGGGGGGGGGGAGTGCTAGTGAAATGTTAGCAATCACATAAATTCTCCCCTTCCAAGCCGGTAGGATAGGCTAGTTGATGACCAATCCTGTGTGAGAGGCAGGGAAGAAAAGATCTCCCAGGGTACAAGGCTGGGAGAAGAAAGGGAAGCTCCTAGGTGAGAGCTGGGAGGGCTCACCTTTTTCTGTCTGGAATAAGAGTTAAGATCTACCTATGAGAGAGAACTTTGCATCTCTATCTCTCTCTTTTATGTTTTTATTTTTGTTTAGATTAGTTTGTCTTTAATGTATTATGAAAAATATCAATAAAACTTTTTTTTAATAAAAAAATAATCAGTGCACTACATGCTGGCAGAATAAGCTTTTCTAAAAATGTTTCTTTAAAAACCCTTGGCACTTTTGAAATCATTTCACATCCAAGTTGTTCAGCCTGAAGCACTCAACTGTGCTCAATTCACCATGCTGCACAGTGGACTGAGAAAGAAGTTGAACCTAGCCAGCATTCACACTTTGCATCTAATTTTAAATCACCATTATGAAAACAACCATCTAAGGAAAGCATGCATTTCTTTGGAGGGATACATGATCCTGTAGAAACAGATGACTTTCAGATGAAGAAACCCAAAACAGAGAAAACCCAAACACCACCACAGGAAGAGAGCAGTGAAGGAAAACACACACAAAGCAACTAACATACAAATAACCAACCAGAGACTGGAGGTGAAACTAAGGACTTTCTGGGTGCCTCTAAACTATTCTATAACTTGGCAGTACCTCTGCAGAGCACAGTTATAGCCCTGGAACCATAATTGTATCTGTTCAGTCATAACTTGGGCTGCTTCACATGTGCACATTCATCACAGTGATTGTGATGATCAAAAGCACACAGTGAACCTTCAAAACAAAAAAAAATCCTTCCAGTAGCACCTTGAAGACCAACTAAGTAAAGTTGGTCTCTTAGTTGGTCTTTAAGGTGCTACTGGAAGGAATTTTTTTTGTTTTGACTATGGCAGACCAACACGGCTACCTATCTGTAAGTGAACCTTCAGTGTTTGAAACGCAAAGCTTTCAAGCTTAGGCCTCACATGCAGTAAAATAAGGTCGTGGAGCCCCTGAGGAGGCAGAACTGTGGTGTTCCGACTGCAGGTGTGTCTTACAGTTCTGAATGCTTCCCTATGTTAGAAAACAGAACAAAAACAAACGCCAAATGCTAATAATAATAATTTTATTATTATTTTATTATTTATACCCTGCCCATCTGGCTGGGTTTCCCCAGCCACTCTGGGCAGCTCCCAACAGAATATTAATAATAATAAAGCGATAAAACATCAAACATTAAAAACTTCCCTAAACAGGGCTGCCTTCAGATGCCAGAAGGCCCTCAGAGCTGGATGTCAGTGAACGATGGGAATGGAGATGCTCCTTCAGGTATACAGGACCGAGGCTGTTTAGGGCTTTAAAAGTCAGCACCAACACTTTGAATTGTGCTTGGAAACATACTGGGAACCAATGTAGGTCTTTCTGGACCGGTGTAATATGGTCTTGGTGGCCATTCCCAGTCACCATCTAACTGCCGCATTCTGGATTGGTTGCAGTTTCCGGTGTTAGGATATAGTTCCGTTCCACCTTAAAAGGGAACAGGCATGACTGTTGTGTGTCACATGCCTTTTTACATCCAGCACAGTCTGCTGGGAACTTCCATTTGTATGTAGCTTTTGTTTTCTTCCTGTTTGCTGGACACAAAGGGAAGCAGACATGTTTTCCCTTTGTTCCTGAACTATGCTGAATAAACGCCTGTAAATAATGCTTACACATGTCTCTGTCCACCACTTCCATTGTGAGAAGATTTATTCACTCCGCTGATAGAGCGTGCCAAGTCTCTAAAGGTATCTGAGGCTTGTGTTGCTGTTTGATGCTGTTCCGAGAACTGGAGATCGCCCGGCTGCTGGCCAGTGGCTGGAGCCAGCTGGGGGCCTGCCTAATGCCCCCATCTCCCCGGCAGCATCCCAACATCTGGGTCACCTTCAGAGGTAGCCCCACATAGAGCGCATTGCAATAGTCCAAGTGGGAGATAACTAGAGCATGCACCACTCTGGCAAGACAGTCTGCGGGCGGGTAGGGTCTCAGCCTCCGTGCCAGATGGAGCTGGGAGACAGCTGCCCTGGACACAGAATTGACCTGCGCCTCCATGGACAGCTGTGAGTCCAAAATGACTCCCAGGCTGTGAACCTGGTCCTTCAGCGGCACAGTTACACCATTCAGGACCAGGGAGTGGCCCCACCTGCCCGCCCCATGTTTTCCCAAAACAGTACTTCTGTCTTGTCAGGATTCACCTTCAATCTGTTAGCTGCCATCCATCCTCCAACTGCCTCCAGACACTCACACAGGACATTCATCGCCTGCACTGGTTCTGACTTAAAAGAGAGGTAGAGTTTGGTATCATCTGCAAACTGATGAACACCCAGCCCAAACCCTGATGATCTCTCCCAATGGCTTCATATAGATGTTAAAAGGCATGTGGGAGAGGACAGAACCCTGAGGCACCCCACAAGTGAGAGCCCAGGCGTCCGAACACTCATCCCCCAACACCACTTTCTAGACACGATCCAGGAGGAAGGAGTGGAACCAATGTATAACAGTGCCTAAAAATCACTGCAAACCCCCCTCCCCACATGACCTGGGTTACTGTGCATAAGATAAACCTAGTGGACAAACAGCGGCAAGGACAGGCCCATCTGTTTTATCCAGAACAGTCCACTCTTTCCCCTCAGGATTCTACTGTGAGTCTCACCTATGTAAATAGGCCAGGCCATAGTGAAGTCTGGTCTTCCCCTTTAGTAGCCAGTTACAGGGCAGACTTTGGTCTTTCAAATTTCAGTGGCGCCCTTGTGAGGCCTCCAGTCTCTTGTGACGTCCTGCATTGTTCTCTAGGCTCAGCGTCCAGTGCAGGGGAACCAGTTGCACTGCCCCAAATCTGCCTCTGTTATTTGGGGATTGGTTCACAAACACCTGCAATATCCTGAAACAACACAGGGAGCCTTCGTGGACAGAAAAGGCTCCCAACTGCAAAAGTTACAGCTGGGCACAAAGAAGCTGTTATGGGCTGCATGATAATGGGGACAGGGCTAAAAGTGAGGCCCTTTAAACTTGTGTTGCTCTTTCACACGAGTAATGCCTCAATAGGGAATCAAGGAACATCCATAACTGTGTTAATCAGTGATGGGGTGCATGTCCCATGGCAGGCTTGGAAAAAATGAACTCTGTCTCAAGAACTCAGAAAAGAGCTTGGTTTATTCTAAACTCTCTTTGGACTCTGCCACCCTAATGATGTTGTTGGGAGTATGGTGGGATCTGACCCTTTTCTCACCTGCATTGAGCTTCCTGTGCCCACTTTCCCTTAGTTGCAGCAGGGGGATGGAGCTCAATGGTTCATAGTTCAGTGGCAGAGCACCTGCCTTGCATGCAGAAGGCCACCGGTTCAACTTCTGGTATCTTCAGGTAGGGCTGGGAGAAGATCCATCTGGAATCCTGGAGAACATCTGTCAGCAGAAACAGTGCTACATTAGATGGACCAATTGTTAGATCAATCAGTGGAAGGTCTCCCCCTCCCTCAACACCACATGGGATGCTACTAGGTGTAAAGAGCACTAGACCTAGACAGGGCCGTCTTTAGCATATGCACCGCAGGGGTGCAAAGATCCGCCCAGTGTCCCCAAATTAACTTTTATTATGCCTTATGTAACTATTATCATTTGAGGAATAGCGCTCATGCCTGCGCGGCTCCAAAATGAGTTTTTGGTTTTTTTTTTTAATTTAAAACCAGCTTTTCTAAAGAAGACAAAGAACACACTGGGAGTCGATGTAAAGACTCCATGCATGCGCTCACGGTTGTAGGGAGGTGTCTGAAAGATGAGATGGGTGGGCATTGTGCGCATGCGTGGGAGAGCCATCTTGTGGGAGCGACCTTATTTCTAGAGGAGCTGGGAGGGCGCTTGCGAGCATGCATGTACAAGTCCTTCTTCTGGACCCTGTGCACACTCCTGTTGCTAGATAGGCACGTTCTCTTTCTGTCTGTCTCGCCCTCTTTCCTGCCACTCCCCCTCCTCCTGGCTTTGGTGTGCGAGACTGAGCTCTCCCTGCAGCAGCATTAGCAGGCAGGAGGTACGAGGTCAGTCATGTCAAAGGTGCCGCTCACCCCGCTGTCCCAGAGCAGCTCAATACAATACGCTTAGGTGGCTGCAGCGGCGGGTGCCTGGCGCCCCTCAGAATTCGGTACCCTGGTGCCCTGCACGCCTTGCACCCCCGGGTAGAGATGGCAATGGACCTAGACCTCATTAACAATTACGTAACTTTTTAGGGGGTGATCATGCCTGCCTTGTACTATGATCCCAGCAACAGTAGGATTTTGGTGGCAACACTAGACCTCAGACTGTATAACTAAAGTTACCTACCCAAAAGTATTCCAATAATGCTATTCTTAAATAAGTTGCTATAAGGGCAACCTTATAAAAATCAGTTCTGGGACAAAGACATTTTGTTACTTGAGGCAGAAAATCCAAATGGCACATATTCACACAACCATTAAAAGTCTTGCCAACTTTTTCAAAATAGGTCCCTGCTTATATGGCTTTAACAGCAGCAAGATCTGTAAAGATTAGCAGGGGAAATTCTTATCTCCATGCCATGAAAGCTTCACCTGCTTATTTCAGCAGATCAAGCTACAATTAAGGACATGCAGGCTGGCCAGAATGGCTTTTTTCCTGATCTAACCCTACTCCACCCACCTAGTCACTAAAACAAATTACCAGGAAGTGTTCTTATCAAAGTCACACTACCTTTTACCTTATCGCATTTTACGGGGCTGATAGGATAAGATGGGGGTGTTCCCAACTATGCTGCCCTGGCTGCCCTAGAAATAAGATGGGATACACAAATGTGATGGGGGACATGGGTGGCGCTGTGGTCTAAACCACTGGGCCTAGGGCTTGCTGATTGGAAGGTCGGTGGTTCGAATCCACGCGACAGGTGAGCTCTTGTTGCTAGGTCCCAGCTCCTGCCAACTTAGCAGTTTGAAAGCATGTCAAGTGCAAGTAGATAAATAGGTATCACTCCGGCGGGAAGGTAAACGGAATTTCCATGTGCTGCTCTGGTTTCACCAGAAGCGGCTTAGTCATGCTAGCCACATGACCCAGAAAAACTGTCTTTGGACAAACGCCGGCTCCCTCGGCCAGTAAAGTGAGGTGAGCGCCGCAACCCCAGAGTCGTTCGCGACTGGACTTAACTGTCAGGGTTCCTTTACCTTTACAAATGTGATGAAGTAAACCATTCCAGCAGACCAACCATCCCTTGTTATGTCTGGAGTCCTCTCAAATGACTAATGTGAACATATAAATAGTAAAACCATTTCCACAAAGTTCTAGTCTACTCTCTTTGTCCTTTCTATTTTATCAAGAAAGAATACTTTTCAAAGATGGGTTAAGGGGAAAGCTTGTGGAGCTGTAAATATCAGCAATTGCTTCCTGAATGTGTGGGGGAATATGTGACTACAGTGGTACATACACTTCAGGTTACATACGCTTCAGGTTACAGACTCCGCTAACCCAGAAATAGTACCTCGGGTTAAGAACTTTGCTTCAGGGTGAGAAGAGAAATCGTGCGGTGGCGGCGCAGCGGGAGGCCCCATTACCTAAAGTGGTGCTTCAGGTTAAGAACAGTTTCAGGTTAAGAACGGACCTCCGGAACGAATTAAGTACTTAACCCGAGGTACCACTGTACTGGCATCTACAATCACACCCATATGGGCATTTGAGTAAACCCCACTAAACTCGGTAGGACATATTTTGGATAAATATGCAGAACATTGAGTGACAAGCTGTGGGTGTGTCTGTCTTCTCTGGCACTGACTCCTGCTCAGATGGGCCCCCAATTTGAGGTTTTCTACCTCAAGCGGTATATAAATTTAAGAAAAATAAATAAATTCATATCCACCAGTTCTGCTTATACAGTCATACCTCGGGTTGAAGTAGCTTCGGGTTGAGCATTTTCAGGTTATGCTCCACAGCGACCCGGAAGTAACGGAACGCGTTACTTCCGGGTTTTGCCACTTGCGCAGACGCAGACGCTCAAAATGATGTCATGTGCATGCGCGGAAGCAGCGAATCGCGCACGTGCAGACACGGGTTGTGTTCACTTCAGGATGCGAACGGGGCTCCGGAACGGATCCCGTTCGCATCCAGAGGTACCACTGTATTGCATCTACCTTCAGTTAAGAGGCTGCTCAGTGCCGCAAGTACCCATTTCTACAACCCCACCCCACTGGACAGGTAATCACAGGAGTAGCAACTTTTAATAATTCTGTAATGAAAAAGTGAAATCACACAATTTAAAACTATGTCAACAGGTTGCATGGCCTTTCGACAACCCCCCCCCCCCCTTAAGCTTCCCTGGGTGACCTTGGGCCTGTCACTCTCTCTCAGCCTGGCTCACCTGCTGGGCTTGGGGTGAGGATAAAAGGGGGTTCTGGCCAGGATTGGGGGGTCCCTCTCGCCCTACCCTCCAATGCAGGCAGAAAACCATCCTGTTTCCTCGCCCCCATTTCTGAATGGGCTCTGGGTCCCCGCTACGCAGCTCAGGTCTTGGGGCTCTGCTTCCAAAGGGGGCAGAAGCAGCCCGCAGCGATTTTCTCTAATAAAACCCCCCCGCCGGTTTCCTCGTCTTCCTGCCAGGAGTCCAAGGCGCCCCCGTTTCCTGGGCTCGAGCCCGAAACGGAGGCGAACCAAAGACCCCCAAGCGCCTCTTTCCTCCAGGCCACGTTTCCTTGAGAAACCCCCTCACGGAGCCGCCGGCGACGAAGCACCGACAAGCCACACTAACGGAGACGCCGCCGCCCCGCTCGTTACAGTCATCCCCCCCCCCCAAATATATATATATATCCGGGGATCTAAACATTGCTTCATGCACCGTCAGCGACAAGAGCAGAGCCAGCAGGTTCGCCTGGAAGGGGGAAGAGCAACGCGGCTCTCCTGAGCGGAGGTCCCATTTTATGGAAGGAAACCAGCGTTGCCGCCGGGAAGGATTTCTCGGGCCCGAGGCAGAGCGCGCGAAGCGGGGCTCGGGGAGGGTCGAGAGGGGCCTGATTCTCGCGCATCAGCCGCAAACCAAAGGGGACGCGGCGGCCGAGAGGGAGCTCGGAGGAGGGCACGCCTGCTTAGAAGTAAGCCCCCTTGGAACCAGCGGCGCTTACTCCCGAGTAAACTGGGCTGCCCTCTCGGGCTGCGTGGGGCGCCCCGCCCAGCTTAGCACTTGTTTGCGGAGAAGGGCCGGGAGGGCCAGAAAGCGGCCGCCCCCCCCCCCGCGCCCAGTTCCTGTTTCCTCGCCTTTTCTGCCTTTGCGCTCCAATCCCCGAGCGGGGGAGGGGGAGGGGAAGCGCCGGAGCGAAGAAGACCGCCCCTCCCCCCCCCCCAGGCCTGAAAGGGAAATTCAAAAGGCAAGAAGAGGCGGAGGAGGCGGAGGCGGAGGGCGGTGGCGCAGTTGTAACTCTCCGCCGCCCCGCGCAAAAGTGTAACAACAAGCATGGCGTTTACAATGTGGCCGCCGCTCCTCTTCCTCCTCCGCTCCCTCACCCCGCGGATTTCATCGGTGGGATTTTTCTTGTTGAAGACCATCTTTACAAGCGGACCCGCCCCCCCCCCCCCCGACGGCCGAGCTGCCCGCGCTGCTTCCCTGGTGGGGCGCGCGGACCAAACCCGCTCTCAGGGCCCAGCGAGAGCACCGGGCCCTTGGCGGGTTTACGAGTCGGGAACCAGCCCCTGGAGAGGTTCGAAGAGCCTTCCTCCCGCGTCAGCACGCGGAGCGAGGGGGGGGGGGGCAGCCCCGCAAGCCGGATCATCCGACGGGGAGCTGCCGCCTCCCGCTGAATTCAGCGGAACCTCTTCCCGACCTCGAGTAAGCCTGCTGCCTCGCTCCCCGCCGGGGGCCACACTGGGCGGCGCCCCCAACCCGCCAAACGGGGCCGCGCCGCGAAGGGGCGCCGGCGGCTGCCTCTTCCCTCGTTAAGGCGGCTCCGCCAAAGGGGGGGGGGGTCCCGTCCGCTCGCCTGCCCTTCCTTGCTCGCCCATTGGGCCAGGCAGGCAATTCAAAGGGCAGAGAGCGGCCTCCTCCCTCAGCCCCGCCGCCCCGGCCTGTCGTGCCCGCCCAACTGCGAATGCCGCCTCTGCTTCGCTCTCTGACCGACGCAGCCCGAAGCAAAGAGCCGGGCCCCGCGCGAAGCAAGCAAGCAAGTGGCGCTGGTGCGTCGCCCGGCCAGGGACCGGGAGAGAAGCCGAAGCGCGGCCGCCTCCGAGCCGCTGCTTTGGCCTTGCAGGCTTTGGGGGCTGGCCAGAGCCCACGTCCTCGCGTGGAACTTAGTCAAATCGACTTCCGGGGGATTGACTTCCCAGCAAGACCGACTTTGCCCTGATAGCAACATGCCGGGCGTAGTTTGGAGGGTCCTAAGTGTGCCGCCCTGAGATGGGAAGCTAGGTGTGTTTCTGCAGACGCCTGTCGTTGAGGTCCATGGCGCTCACTCACATAGGTTCCAGCTAAATCAGAACCACAAATTCAGAATTAAAATAAGTTACAGTCAGTGGTGCCTGGCTGTGTGGTTTGCAATTTGAAAACAATCCCAATAGCATTATTTCCAATGCTTTACATTTTTATGAAGAGAAGAGAAACAAAATAAAGCTTCCCCATAGAAAGAACCCACAAGCAACACATGCACAATATATTGAACAAACATAAAAAATTGTCTCGTACTGAGCAGGTTGGTGGTCCATCTAGCCTAGAGCTGACACTCTAACTGACAGCAGCTTTCCAGAATTTCTCTCCCAGATTTATAACCTGAAATCCTTTGGCAGGAGATTGTGTGCTGTGCAGCTGTGGGGCTCTCCCCCTCACCTTCCCCATCCCCTGACTCAACACCCATGTTAACTCTCTGCATGGACAGTCCTTTTTTGCAATGTTCTATACAGGGGTCACTATGTTATGGAATATGGGACAGGGTCCCAATGCCATGCTATTTCCTCACAGCTGTTGCCCCTGCTCCCTCATTTCTACCATGGATGGCAAGCAAGGAGTGTGTTGCAGGGGTGGAGCGACCAAACAGTTAATAATTTGGTGGATGTGGAATTTCTCCATGCAAGAAAGTGGCTGGAGCAATCGAGAACAATCAGAGCAGAAGGTAGTAAGCTTTGTTATGATTGGGTGAATGGCCGACAGGTCAGAAATTCTGTGTTTGTTGGTTTTTAATTCAAGTTGACAACTACCCTTTTGACTGGACTTGCACCTGTGTTGTTAACAGCAGGCTGACACACTGAAATTTAGCAAGAAAGCTAAAGGGGAAAGCTTCTTCCCCTCCTCTTCTTTTTCTTCACAAAATGTGCAAGTGACTGATGGAATTCAAGATATAGTGATGACCACTGGCTTACATGACACATATGAAACAACAGAGAGATAGAGATTCATGGATGGTGGCTCTGTCAGTGTCGGCGGGGGGCGGGGGGGGGGTAGGGCAGTGGCCATCTGTTCAGAGGCAGTTTGCTTCTCAGTGCAGACAAAAGGGGTTGGCCATTGCCCTTATGCGCTCCTTGGGAGCGACCAGTCACACCTCTCACCTTGCTGCCACCAGAAACAGAACAACGGTGGCCTTCTAGTCAATCTGGCAGGGTGGTTAAAAGAAAGTTTATAAAGGCATAGAAAAAGACATTAGAAAAGAGATGGCAATTCTAGTTCCAGAAGGATGTGGTGAAATGTAGAGATAAATGTGGTGGATAAAAGGCTGAACTCCAGAGCGATAACTGCCTGCTTCCAATCTCACCTATATTCAAGAGGTGGTCTCCGGCCATCTCTTGCAGGGTCATCATGAGGTTGTAACAAGATAGTGTTTATCACACCCACTGAACACTGTAAAGCATTATATAAATTATGATGCTGGTGATAATCTTTTTAAAAAACCTGTGACAAACATACGGTAAACATTTTCTCTCTCCTTCAAAGCTACTCAATTCAATACGTGGTTTAGGTTGTGTAGAACTCAGCAAGGCTTAACTTCCAAGTAAGCATGGAGAGGATCAGGCTGCACTACAAAAAACAAGGTAAAGCAAAAAACTCATTGCCCCAGATATCTCTCCCTCCCATCACTTTCTAAAATGGCATTGCAATTAACAATCAGTCAACATGGGAGTTTCCCTCTGGCTTACTGAGGGTTTCCCAAGGATGGTGAGTGGTGAGTAAGATCTAGCAACGGACAGAGGATTCTTCTCTGTGTAGTAATTAAAGAAGCCTCTTTGTCTGCTTTACTATTTCTGCCTTTGAAATTTATTTCTTTAATCTCATTCAGATCTATTTCGGGGGGGGGGGGATGTGGCCACGGTGCCGGACTGGAACGCAGGAGGGAGAACCAGTTTCCTGCAGTTCAGACTTGCTGCCTATCCTTTGGGCATGTTGTTTAAATTCTGGATGGTGCCCTAGTTTTGCTTCTTCATCCTCTAAGGGCACTTTTACCCGAACACCAACAGAATATTTTCTATTTCTCATGTTTAGAACGAGAACTTAAAAATGACAGTGGCTAGAATATACATTGCACATAAAAGCCATTTTAAGCCAAAAGCAGATAACGAGCAACAAGTGCAGAGGCCCTCAGAGGCAGTGGAAGCTGGAGAGGTAGTTTGCTAGGTGAGGTAAAATGGCCTGCTGCCGAGGTGTAGCAGGGGAAGGTGGGATGTGCCTTCTTGCTTTTACCTTTAGGCAGTGGTAGGTGGAGGCATGGCGTGCTGCAGCCAGCACCATGGAAGCACATGTTGCTGAGTGGATAGTCCTTCTGATGGTGGAGGTGTCCTATGCTGGGACAACTGTGTACTTGCACCATGCTGGCTCCAGCATCCATCCCCCTTGCAACCCTCTGGTCTCAAAACGTAATGACGGGGAGCCAAGGGTTTGGTTTTTTAAAATACACATTTTAGGGTACAAGCAGTAGGTTTGCATAAAAGTTTTAAATTTGTTAAATAATTTATTTCCTTTTTTAAATTGAGCATTTGTCAATAATCAATAATCCTCATACATGTCTATCCATTGGCCAGAGCATAGTGAGCAGTTGGAAACAACTTGCTCATTTTACAGTATATTCCTCTAGGGAAAAAGATGAGAGACTGAAGCTGCAGTCCTAGCCACACTCAGGGCTTCCACTTCCACTTGTCCTGTGCCTAGAAAGCATGGATCTGCGAGGCTTCCCGCTTGTCCCAAGTTTCCAAGCCGTTTTGTGGCTGTCCCCCACTTCCCACAGGGACGCCCACTGTTTACCTCTGAATCAGAACAAATGCCAATCCGCAGAAAAAGTGATTGACGTTTGTTCTGATTCAGGGGTAAACAGTGGGTTTTCTCCGGGGAAAGCAGGGCAAGTGGAAGTGTGGCTGAGTCCTCACTTAGAAGTGAGCCTCATTGTGCATGCATCTGACTAGAATGGCACTGTAAATACATAATCCTATTAAAGTTCATTTACATGCTGCATTTAAATCTCCCTCCTTTCCCCGTGGAACTCGAAGTGGCACCCACAGGGTACCCAGGCAAATCTCCCAGCCAGGCACAGAGATGCTTGCCTTTAGTAAGACTGTGGCATCATATGCCTTCAATGCATGCCCTCGGTGCAGTTCTCTTAGCTTCAGTATGTGAGTGTAGTAGTAGAAGAAGAGTTTGGACTTGATATCCTCCCTTTCACTCCCCTTAAGGAGTTTCAAAGCAGCTAACAATCTCCTTTCCCTTCCTCCCCCACAACAACACTCTGTGAGGTGAGTGAGAGTAAAGTACTTCTTTAACACTTCCAAATGATTTATGATTATACTATGAGGCATCCTGGCTTTGCTGGTTAAAGGAGTGGTTTATATTGAAGAATATGCAGATTTTGAACCTAGAAGGACATGATATTAATTTTGGCTGGCACGCATACTTGTGGTATGGGAAACTGGAATGCATAAAGGTTTCATCAATTATATAATTAGGAAAAATTATGTAGAGTATGGGATAAATATAAAAACTTGCTGGAAAATAAAACACCAATGTGACTCTCACCAGTAGAAGCCATAGCAGTAAGGGGGCGGGGAGGATTTATGGAAGAGGAAAGGACTGGTAACATACAGGGAGTTGTTAATAGAGGTGGAAGGGGAGGTTAGACTAAAGAAGTATAAAGAAATAAGTGGAATATTAACAAGTTGGCTACAATATTGCCAACTAAATGAGATATTTAAGATTTATAAGAAAAATGGTTTTACAATTCAAACTTCTCAATTAGAAGACCTGCTAAAGAATAATAAAATAATGTCTAAAATGTATAAATTATTATTAGAATGGCAAACAAAGGATGAAATGGTCACATCATCAAGGAGAAACTGGGCAATGAATATAGGTCATAATATTGACATGACAGCATGGGGAAGACTTTGGAATGGAGATTTAAAATTCACAGCTTGCTATGCATTAAAATAAAATTACATGAAGATGATGTATATGTCAGCTTTGCCCTTGAGCCAGTGCCACCGATTGGGCTCAACCACTTCAGCCCCGACTGGGCCTGGCGAGCTGGGGTAGCACTTCCAGAGACCTTCTTCTGCAGGAACAGGTCTAAGTGCTGTGGACTCACAACTGAGAGCTGTGAGCACCGAACTCACTTCCAGAAGACAGCCGTGCACAGCAGAGTATGTTGTTGTTGTTGTTTAGTCGTTTAGTCGTGTCCGACTCTTCGTGACCCCATGGACCAGAGCACGCCAGGCACCTCTGTCCTCCACTACTTCCCGCAGTTTGGTCAGACTCATGCTGGTAACCTCGAAAACACTATCCAACCATCTCGTCCTCTGTCGCCCCCTTCTCCTTGTGCCCTCCATCTTTCCCAGCATCAGTGTCTTCTCCAGGGAGTCTTCTCTTCTCATGAGGTGGCCAAAGTACTGGAGCCTCAGCTTCACGATCTGTCCTTCCAGTGAGCACTCAGGGCTGATTTCCTTAAGAATGGATGCGTTTGATCTTCTTGCAGTCCATGGGACTCTCAAGAGTCTTCTCCAGCACCATAATTCAAAAGCATCAATTCTTCGGCGATCAGCCTTCTTTATGGTCCAGCTCTCACTTCCATACATCACTACTGGGAAAACCATGGCTTTAACTATACGGACCTTTGTTGGCAAGGTGACATCTCTACTTCTCAAGATGCTGTCTAGGCCTGTCATTGCCCTTCTCCCAAGAAGGAGGCGTCTTTTAATTTCGTGGCTGCTGTCACCATCTGCAGTGATCATGGAGCCCAAGAAAGTAAAATCTCTCACTGCCTCCATTTCTTCCCCTTCTATTTGCCAGGAGGTGATGGGACCAGTGGCCATGATCTTCGTTTTTTTGATGTTGAGCTTCAGACCATATTTTGCGCTCTCCTCTTTCACCCTCATTAAAAGGTTCTTTAATTCCTCCTCACTTTCTGCCATCAAGGTTGTGTCATCTGCATATCTGAGGTTGTTGATATTTCTTCCGGCAATCTTAATTCCAGTTTGGGATTCATCCAGCCCAGCGTTTCGCATGATGTATTCTGCATATAAATTAAATAAGCAGGGAGACAAAATACAGCCTTGTCGTACTCCTTTCCCAATTTTGAACCAATCAGTTGTTCCATATCCAGTTCTAACTGCAGCTTCTTGTCCCACATAGAGATTTCTCAGGAGACAGATGAGGTGATCAGGCACTCCCATTTCTTTAAGAACTTGCCATAGTTTGCTGTGGTCGACACAGTCAAAGGCTTTTGCATAGTCAATGAAGCAGAAGTAGATGTCTTTCTGGAACTCTCTAGCTTTCTCCATAATCCAGCGCATGTTTGCAATTTGGTCTCTGGTTCCTCTGCCTCTTCTAAATCCAGCTTGCACTTCTGGGAGTTCTCGATCCACATACTGCTTAAGCCTTCCTTGTAGAATTTTAAGCATAACCTTGCTAGCGTGTGAAATGAGTGCAATTGTGCGGTAGTTGGAGCATTCTTTGGCACTGCCCTTCTTTGGGATTGGGATGTAGACTGATCTTCTCCAATCTTCTGGCCACTGCTGAGTTTTCCAAATTTGCTGGCATATTGAGTGTAGCACCTTAACAGCATCATCTTTTAAAATTTTAAATAGTTCAGCTGGAATACCATCACTCGGACGAAATCACTCGGACGATAGTGCTGAAGAATATCCTCTTTTATTCACTACAGCTACTGTACTATACAAACTATATACAAATGGAGACGCTGGACTGCACTGAGTGTTACAGCTGCTTTCTGCAGCGACCTTATCTTCACAGAGATAACACTCAGTCTCTCCCTCTTTGAAGTGAGGCTGGAGCGGAATAAGTACTGGAGCACAATCCGCCCCCTCCTCTCTAGAAAATCAGCAGATTCCTGCAATGGGAGGGGTGAAATATCCTCAGTATAGGTGGTATTTGACGCCTAGTAAGCTAGCTAAAATGTATAAGTCTGAATCCAATATTTTTTGCAAATGTTGAGAGAAAGAAGGTACCTTTGTTTATATGTGGTGGTTTTGTAAGATTGCAAAAGCCTTCTGGGAAATGATAATGAATTGGAAAAAAATGTTGAAAATAACTTTTGTTAAAAAACACACACCCTGAAGCCTTCCTTCTAGGTATACTTAGAGAAGAGGTGCTGAAAGACCAGGAAAAAAAACAACTATTTATGTCTGAATGATATAGGTATGCCCAAAATTGGAAAGAGGAACTGGCTCTAAAGGAGATGACTGGCAATTAAAACTGATGGAATACGCAGAGATGGCGAAACTTACCAGAAGATTAAGAGATCATGATGATGGATTTTTTTATAAAAGAATGGGGGAAATTTATTGAATATATGAAAGCAAATTGTAAACAATTAAGAACATTAGCAGGATTAGTATAAACACGAGCAGTAAGAAATTTAAAGGAATTATTAAGGATAAATTTGTAAAAAGGATAAATTTAGATACGCAGTAAGAAAATGATAGAAAAATAAGAAACCACAAAAGGGGAGAGAGGAAAGTTGCAGAAAATATTATTTGATTTGTGTAGATTTATATGCATTGTTTAATGCTGTAAAATGGAAAAATAAAAAATATTTTTAAAAAACCCATTTCCCAATGATATCTGTTGGCTCAATTGTGCAATCATAATAATAGTAATAATTATAATGAATGGTATTTTGTAGTTCAGAAAAGAAACCTGCAATTTTTCCATAATCCCATTGCAAAGTACTGATATTTTGCCCATAGGGCCAATTCAAGCATATTTCACTCCAAGTGAAAACTGTCAAAGCCTACCATGATAAATTAGCATCATGGAATCAAAGAATTGTTGAGTTGGAAGAGACTCTGAGGGTCACCTAGTCTAACCCTCTGCAATGCTGGATTCTCAACAAGATCATACATGACAGATGACCATCCACCCATTATTCTTTCCCTTGTTATTCTTTCCTACCCGAAGGATCACAGCATTTTAAGAGTGTTTGTGTGCTAGTGGGCCTTATATATATATTTAAATATTTTTATTATGTTTTACATAACAGATTTCAGTTTAAACATATCATTCACCTTCACATTTAGGATTCTCGGAAACCCTTGACTCCCCCCCCCCTCTCTGGTTTTCATTGCCAATCCCGTTTTCTTCAGCTTATCCCCCCCCCCCCAAATTTGTTATATCTATTATTAACTTTTCCATTATATTTTGCCTTTTACAAGTTTTTCTCTAATTCTGCCAAAGTTTTTAGTTGTTTATAATGTTCTCTTAAATAGACTGTAAATTTCCCCCATTCCTTCCTAAACGTCTTCTCATCCTGGTCTCTGATTCTCCTGGTCAATTTTGCCATTTTGGCCTATTCCATCATCTTCATCAGCCACTCCTCTTTGGTTGGAAATTTATCTTCTTTCCATCTCTGGGCCAGTAGTATCTGCGCTGCTGTTGTTGCGTACATAAAAAGTATTTTCTGCTCTCTCGGAATCTCTGTACCTGAAATACCCAGTAAAAAAGTCTCTGTTTTCCCCCACAAATGTTATTTTAAACATTTTCTTCAATTCATTATATATCATTTCGCAGAATGCTTTTGTTACCTTGGACTTCCACCACATATGGTAGAAAGTGCCGTCTTTTTCTTTACATTTCCAACATACATTAGAAGCAGTTCTACACATCTTTGCTAATTTTACTGGTGTTAAATACCATCGGTACATCATTATCATAGAATCATAGAATCATAGAGTTGGAATAGACCACAAGGGCCATCGAGTCCAACCCCCTGCCAAGCAGGAAACACCATCAGAGCACTCCTGACATATGGTTGTCAAGCCTCTGCTTAAAGACTTCCAAAGAAGGAGACTCCACCACACTCCTTGGCAGCAAATTCCACTGTTGAACAGCTCTTACTGTCAGGAAGTTCTTCCTAATGTTTAGGTGGAATCTTCTTTCTTGTAGTTTGGATCCATTGCTCCGTGTCCGCTTCTCTGGAGCAGCAGAAAACAACCTTTCTCCCTCCTCTATATGACATCCTTTTATATATTTGAACATGGCTATCATATCACCCCTTAACCTCCTCTTCTCCAGGCTAAACATGCCCAGCTCCCTTAGCCGTTCCTCATAAGGCATCGTTTCCAGGCCTTTGACCATTTTGGTTGCCCTCCTCTGGACACGTTCCAGTTTGTCAGTGTCCTTCTTGAACTGTGGTGCCCAGAACTGGACACAGTACTCCAGGTGAGGTCTGACCAGAGCAGAATACAGTGGCACTATTACAGTGGCACTATTATTTTCATGAAAAGCACGCTGTAAATTTTAAATTTTCCTTCCATTGTTTCCCCAAGACTCAAGTTGAATATTAAGGCCTATATCTTGTGCCCGTTTTATCATTACTGGTTTGACTTCTTTGTCTTTCGTATGCCATTCTAGCAACAATTTATACGTTCTAGATAATAGTTTCTAATTATTTTCCAGTAATTCCTTTTCAAACCTTGAAAATTTTGTATGAAATCCTCTTTTCTTATCTGCTTTAAACACATTATTTACTTGATGATATTGCAACTAATTTGTGACTGCCTTATATCTTCCATGCTTTTTAATTTCAATTGTTGTTCTCCCTTAGTGAGCAATTCTTTATAAGTTGCCCATTCAGCTTTTGTGTTAACCTTTTTTAAAGGATTTTGCTTCTATTGGAGAAAGCCACCATGGTGTTTTCTATTCCAACAGATTTTTATACTTTTCCCATACACCATAGATTGCTTTTATTATTACATGATTTAAAAAACCTTTATGCGCTGTGGTCTTTTCATACCACAGATATGCATGCCATCCAGATCTGTTGTCATGACCTTCAAGTTCTAATATCTCTCTGTTTTTTAAAGTTATCCATTCCTTTAGCCAGCAGAGACAAGATGTCTCATAATACAATTTTAGACCTGACAGAGAGAAGCCCCCTCTTTCTTTGTCATCTGCTAATAGTTTATATGTAAACCTTGGTTTCTTCCCTTGCTAGCTAAATTTAGTTATATATTTTTGCCATTGCTTGAAGTGTACCTCCCCACTTGCCACAGGTATTGTCTGAAACAAAAACAACATTCTCGACAATACATTCATCTTTATAACAGAAATTCTTCCCCAAAGTGATAAATTCATTCTTCCCCAAATCTCCAAATTCCTCTTTATCTCTTTCCAAGTTGTTACATAGTTATCCTTAAATATATTTATATTCTTCACAGTTAGCCATGCACCCAGATATTTCACCTTTTTAAAAAAATGTTAATTGTGTTGCTAGTCGTAATTCATTTTTATCTTTTTCAGTCATCTTTTTTTTACCAATACTTTCGTTTCATTTTGGTTTAGCCTAAATCCTGCTACCTGTCCAAACTCGTACATTTTATCCAATACCCTTGGTATACTCACCAATGGGTTCTCTACTGTTATTACAAGATTATCTGCAAATGCTCTCAATTTGTACTCTTTGCACCCAATGTGGGTCTTATTTGTCCAGTCACAAAACCTTTCCACTCTTTACCTTTCAAGTTACCAAGCCCACCTCCTGCTTGACCTCATAAACCACATATGCTGATTCAGTTCATCTGCACTGAGATGGGGGAACTACAGATTTTATCCAATATTAGCCATACTCAGGGTAGACCCTCTGACTCACTTTGGGCCACTAATTTCAATGGGTCCACTCAGAGTATAACCTAGTTGACAGCAAACCAGTCTGTAGGCTCCCATGAACTTTTTTGTGTGTGCCTAGCACACTCTTCACCTGCTTTGTGTTTCCTGTGCTGGTGAGGAGTGGTCATCCAAACAGCCCCAGTGCTGGGTTCACCCAGAAAATTATCTAGGGAAGGGATACAAATTGAAATTCAGAGTGGATAATCAGGGGGATGGTCTAGGTCAGTGTTTCCCAACCTTGGGCCTCCAGCTGTTTTTGAACTACAATTCCCATCATCCCTGACCACTGGTCTTGCTAGCTAGGGATGATGGGAGTTGTAGTCCAAAAACAGCTGGAGGCCCAAGGTTGGGAAACACTGGTCTAGGTGACCCTCCGGGTCCCTTCCAACTCTACAACTCTACGATTCTCATTGACCAACAAAAATCTCCACACCAGGAGCCCATCATCCTGCCACCACCTCCACCACATCTTAAATACAGAAGGGAATTTCCAGGAATTTTTTTTTTTTTCCACATAAGCTTCCTGGAATGAATCCTTCAAAAAGCAACAAAGCCAGATAGGCCTAGATCAGGCTTTCTCAACCTCGGCCCTCCAGATGTTTTGAGACTACAATTCCCAGCATCCCTGACCACTGTTCCTGCTAGCTAGGGATCATGGGAGTTGTAGGCCAAAAACATCTGGAGGACTGAGGTTAAGGAAGCCTGGCCTAGATATTTCTTCTGCGGGAGAAGTTCGGTCTTTGTTCTAGTGCATCTTCCAAGTCTATAGCCATTTGTATAGGATGCCTCCCAAACCCCACCCCATCCATTCTCCTGCTGGAGTGTAAGCATGTGCTCAGCTTGAGACCAGAGCTCTTTGGGATCCTGACATTGCCCGGCCTAGATATATGCTAAGTTTCAAAGCACTTAGTGAGGCTATTCCCTCAGCCGGTGTTCAGAGGCTCTGAGATAGCTGGGACCCTGGGAGTGCAGTGGGAGACTCAGATTAATACCAAGGGTAGGGTGGGTAGAGAGGAACAGGCTACCCTCCAGCCAGCTAACTAAAGCAAGATCCTGCCTGGGGATATACCATGGATAGATCTGGACAGGCAGCCTGAGGAAATGCAGCAATGCTGGAGACAAAAACTGCCTTCTGTAGGCAGCCGCAGAGAGACATGGTGGAGAGATCTAGGGGGTGGTGGGAATGCTTCCCTCACAGTACCTAAGGTGGCCACCAAAAAAGCTAGTGGCGCAGTCCTATTGGCTCCTTGCAAGAAAATAAAAACAAATGCTCATTAAATAGCCAACATTGTCTAATTTTCCCACAAAAAAATCAGGAGAAATGGTCAATAAACAAGTCATCTGGGGGCACCTTTCCCGTTCCCATCCCTCTAAATCTCCCTTGCCTAGCCACATTCTTCCTGCCAAAAGCATCCAGAGCTTCCACCTCAAGGCTACTTTTCCTTTCTCCTAGAAGCTGGGGAGAAACATACCACACTCCATTCAGAAGATAATGGTTTGCCAGTATCATGAATTTTCCAAGATGAAAGGCTTGTGCATTTGCAGCCATTGTAGCTAAATTGATCCCTGCATTAATATATGCATGTGTGTAGATTTGTTTAAAATAGTCTTTTAAAAGTGAAAAACAAATAGTGTTGGGTCAGTGGAAGAGAGACCTCTGCTGGTAGTAGCAGCATAGCTACAAATATAATAATCACATACATATTTTGCTAAACTAGGATTTCTGGTCTTAGCATTCAGATTGTGTTGCTTCTCAACTTCCCTGCTGCTTTCCCAGGGAAATTAAATACACATTTTCTTTTTTTAACCCCCACCTCACCCTGCCTCAACCAACCCAGATCTTTTGGTGTCAAGTAAAATACCTCTCCTTCTTACAAGAATATATGACATTAAAGCTTATCTGTACTGGGATGAAATATTGTTTCTTGACACAGATTTCTCCTTGATCTGTGTATAGAGGCTGTGAAGGGAGCAGGGAAATTAACTCTGGTCCCTGTAGGAGCTACTCTGCACCCTGCTTGCTGACTGAACAGGGCGCAGCTTTGCAGCCATGTCTACATTCTTCTGACCTTACCTTTCCTTTGTTGAGGTGATTGCTCAGGATGGATAACTGCTGTTTTCTTATTGGTCTACGGTCTGTATACTTGGGAAGAAATATCCCCTTTGGAGAGTCAGAGATAAGGGGAGAGAAAACATCTTGGGATGCAGCAGATGTGGGGCAGTGCATCTCTACTGCATGCTAGCAGTGCTATTCTGATTGTTTCCACCTCGCTCTATTTGTAGATTTGTGAATAAATCAACTACTACAAAAGCACCACACGTCTGCTGTGATCCCTCCTCCAAATGAAAGCCAACCATCTGCAGCGGTGTGTGTGTGTGTGTGTGTGTGTGTGTGTGTGTGTGTGTGTGTGTTTATTGTCAGATCTGAACAAAGGTCCATCTAGTGTGGCATTCTGATTCCAGCAATGGCCAACTAGGAGCCTCTGGGAAGCCATAAACGGGGCATGAATACAGCAGCCCTACTTTTGATTGATCCCCATAGACTGATACCCAGAGGTATGCTGCAGCTGGCAGGGCCAGCCCAAGAACAGCAGAGGCGAGCTACAAAATAGGACACACACATGGGTGTAGTCAGGTTTTATGTTGGGGGGGGTTTAGAACCTCAGTTAATAAAGTATTTTTTATTGATTTACTTAATTGGGGGGGGGGCAACTGCCCCCCCTCGGCTGTGCCCATGGACACACACACACATGCCAGGAAGAGAGTGAAAATACTCATCAGGAACAAGGAGGGAATAAAGATCTATATTGGGACGATGGTAGGAGTGAAAAACTACACTGGGAACAGATTGTGGGGAAAATCTAAGCAACCTTACTTGACAGCTGAAGTGGGAATCAAAGGTCATTGTGGAGGGGGGGAAGGGTGCACTCTGAATCATACTGGGTGGGTGCAGAGCCCAGGAGACCCCAGAGGGCAACCCTCATTTCCTCCCTAGGGGTAGGAGGAGACCAGCAGCACCTCCTATTTGCCAAGAGGCCACTGTGGAGGCAGCATGGGCGGCTGCTGAGGAGGGGCACATCTTGGTTCCAAGGAGTGCACTGCAGCCATTTCTGCCACCACAGCAGCAGCAGCAGCAGCGGGCAGTGCACTCCTTGCAGGCTGGATCTGCTGCCCCTCTGGATCCTGCCACCTGAGGCAGTTACCTCACCTTGCCTCATGGGCGGGCAGGTCCTGGCACCTGCACATGGAGGTTCTATTTAGCTGTCGATAGTGTGGGATATAAAGCTGTCAGTCAAGTCCAACATTCCGAGGGGACTAACTGCCTCTGTGTTTTGTCAGTTGGTCGGTTGGTTGGCTGTTGCAAGGAATGTTAACTGGTAACTGCTCAGATGCAGTCTTCTCATGACTCACTACTATCTAGTATATAGTTTATCTGTTATGTAACCTAAGCCTGCCTTCAGGAACAACTCTGTAAACCTGAATGAATCTGATAGTAAAGTAGCTTATGTTAATATGATTCAGATTCATGTGTGTTTTCTTTAAGAGGGACAGAAAGGGATTATCAACCAGGAAGGTATAATAATTGACAGGACTCAAACGAGTTAGCAACCAACTTGTCGCTACATAAACTCAAACAGGGGATCGTTTAAACTCTGCTAAATTATATAAACGTTCCCACAATTAGGCCTATCCTCCTCCAGGAATTTGTTTAATACTCCTTTAAAGGTTGTGAGCTTTAAAGTGCCTAATTCTGGATGAGACCATTGGCCTATTGCGTTTTGATCAATGGTGGCTCTCTGAGGACAGGGGCAGAGGTGCTATCCTCATCCTGTTACTTGCTGAAATGCCAGGAATTGAAGCTGGGACATTTTGCGTGCAAAGTATGGGGTTGATGAAAATTGCTTGATGAAAGTTCCCAATTTGAGAGGGAACTAATAGAAAATAGAGAAAAATTAGTTTCCAGGATGTGTAATGTTATGTATTGAAGCTCTCACCCTGGCCACCAGGCGTATTGTGTATATAGTTTTCACTCAGGTCCACGTCAGTTACTTTAGGCGGGAAACCCTGGGTTGTTGTTGCTACAATGTTGACAGCTGGCTGCCTATAAAAGCAGGCCGGCTGAGCTGTTGGCTGTTCAGTTCTGTTCTGGCCTGTGAATAAACAAGAGCTGCTTTGGAGAAATCGCTGTATCGTCTGCTATGTCTACCCACTATTTAACATGCAAGATTCTCTTAGAATGGGAAACCAAGGATGAAATGGTTAAATCGGCTATGATTCACTGGGCAAGAGATGTGGGACACAATATAGAATTAGATATGTGGGGAAAACTGTGGAAAATAGTTTTGAAATTTACAGCATGTTAGACTTTGAAGGAAAATTATATGAAAATGATTTATAGATGGTATTTGACACCAAGTAAATTAGCAAAGATGTATAAGTCAGAATCAGGTGTTTGTTGGAAACAGAATGTACATTTTACCATATGTGGTGGACTTGCAGACTAGCTAAGGGATTTTGGGAGATGATAAACAATGAGATAAAAAAAATAATTAAGAAAACTCTTCCAAAAAGACCAGAAGGTTTTCTTCTAGTGAGCAGATGTACCAAAAAACCAAAGGAATTTGTTACTGTATACAACTACCACAGCGGGAATATTATATGCCCCTAAGCAGCGGGAGGACGCAGTACCCACAAAAGAGGAGTGGCAGATGAAATTGATGGAATATGCTGAATTAGCAAGCTTAACCAGTAAAATTAGAGAGCAAGATGAGACTGCCTTCAAGAAGGATTGATTGGAAAATGTTTGCAGACGTCTTAAAAAAGCTATTGTAAACATGTTAAAACACTAGCATATTTGGAGTAAGGACAGCAGTAAAAGTTATGCTTAGAATAAGATGGGGGAAAGAAGGTATAAAATAACCATAGTATGCAGCAGTGATAGATCATCCAAGGAAACCATGGAAGGGTGGAGGGGAAGTCAGACGCCAAGGGAATGTAAATTGGAAAATGTTGGATTGATTGTAATTTTGGAAAATGTATAAATATTTTTTTAAAAAGAAAGATCACAAGGACTCTGGAGACTTCTGTGTGATTCTGTGGGGCTCTTTTGCATTCTCGCCAGAACCCAGAAACCACCACAGCCACTTCTCCGGCAGCATGTTTGTGTAGGTATGTGTTGTGCCCACAGAGTTGCCCCTTACATTCTGCCTCCCGAGTCAGGACTCTTCTTGTGCTCTTATGAAGCACCCAGGAGCCATTCCTTCCTGTCCTGAGCTCTGCCAGTGTTCACCCAGAAACATAGCAAAGCACAGTATTGTCTTTTCAGGACCATTAGTGTTTGGAACCCAAAACTACTGGAGATGCATTTACAACTGTTTATATCCACACAGATATAAATTAATGCTATTGATTTAAATCTCTTTTACTTCCTCCCTGGAACTGGCAGGTTAGTCTGGCATAGCTCCAAGTAGGTGCTGGGGCCCAGTGGCATCAGCAGAATGCACATCTCAGGCAGGTACTGTGGGTGTTGTTGCCTTGCCTCCTTTCCTGCAACCCCCCCCCCCACATCTTTGCCCATGTGCTTCTTACAACAAAAAATAGCCAGTTTTTCTATTATAATTAATTTCTCTTTCCCCTCAAATCTTTACACATGACTGACAGTTCCTCCCCTTCATTTTTTCTGTTATAGTATAAATATAATGCAATATAACATTATGCTGCTATGTAGATAACTTCAAAGCAGGGGGAAGGAAGCCCTCCCTAAGCTGTGTGTGCGCCTCCTGTGCTAAACCTTTATGCTTGTCCTTCATACATGAGGCCCACGCAAAATCACTTCATGCTTCCTAGCCTGCCCTTTATTGAAGAGCCACAGAGATGTTGTTCCTTCCTTCATTAACGCTTTATTCTGTTATTAGAGGGTTTGCCGAGAGGGTCATTTAAAGTGTTTGTGGGAGCACATAACAATCATGCATGTTTAAATATGATTGCTGCTTATTCACATCTTTATTATTTAACTTGCATGATTTCCCAACCATAAGATTTATCTCTCTCCTACATCAAAAGGACAATAGCCAGTTACAAAGTAGTTAAATGCTTTTCAGGATGTCTGGGCCCAGTAAAGTCTACCTGCCTCTTCCTACCTGGGCCCAGGAATCAAGGGATGGGAGGCTAGTCAGGGTAACACCCTATGACCATGAAGAAAAAAATGGAGGCTGAATTGTAGAGCACATATTGCTGTAAGTTTGGGGTGTTAAGATGTATAGGACCCCCTCCCTCAACAGAAAAAGCCAGAGGTGAGTGCAGAATTTGGCCGTGGTGTATCCTAGAAGTAAGCAGCAAGTTGGAGAGAGTCAGAGAAACATTTGAGAGCAATGCTTGATTTCTGTTTGAATCCAAGTCTGTGGCTATGGGAGAAGCAAGACCTTTTCGAGGTGTTAATGCTGTGAACCCCTCCATCGTGGGCTCAGATGTAAATGAACCATAAATCATAAAGACACCACCGTTTGTGCTGTCCCTCATTCCCAAAGGACGTAAGCCTGTGGAACCTTGTCCCTCATTCCCTGGGTAAGTATGTGGAACCCTTGGAATCTCACACCACTCAGAGATTGGGGTAGCATGCAAAAATGCTCAACTCTGTCTATGTACCTATATGGCATTTTGATCTTGTCGAGATTTCCTGTATTTCAAAAGAAGTGCTATGCTTTTGCTTTTCAGAGATGTGTGTGTGTGTGTGTGTGTGTGTGTGTGTGTGTGTGTCTGTGTGTCTTAGCTGGTACTGTAGTTTTTCAGTTTCTTTAGTTGTATACACACAGTGGTTGAAAGTGGATTTCAGCACTAACGTAGCACTAGCTTGGATCTCATGCTGTCCTTCCATAATGCAAGATGGGGAAGTGCAGCATTGCTGCCAGGGATGTTTGCTGGTGGTTCCCCACAATAAAACATTGAGTAGAGATGGACACTGCTGGGAGGAGGGATCCACAACCTGCAAACATATTGTGAAGAGAATAATAATAATAATAATAATAATAATAATAATAATAATAATAATAATTTTATTATTTATACCCCGCCCATCTGGCTGGGCTTCCCCAGCCACTATGGGCGGCTTCCCAAAAATATATATTAAAATACTATAATACATCAAACATTAAAAGCTTCCCAAAACAGGGCTGCCTTCAGATGTCTTCTAAAAGCCTGGTAGTTGTTGTTCTCTTTGACATCTGGTGGGAGGGCGTTCCACAGGGAAGGCGCCACTACCAAGAAGGCCCTCTGCCTGGTTCCCTGTAACTTGGCTTCTCTCAGTGAGGGAACCGCCAGAAGGCCCTCGGTGCTGAACCTCAGTGTCTGGGTAGAACGATGGGGGTGGAGACGCTCCTTCAGATATACTGGACCGAGGCCGCTTAGGGCTTTAAAGGTCAGCACCAACATGCTCAGAAATGTACTGGGAGCCAATGTAGGTCTTTCAAGACCGGTGTTATATGGTCTCGGCGGCCACTCCCAGTCACCAGTCTGGCTGCCGCGTTCTGGATTAGTTGTAGTTTCCGGGTCACCTTCAAAGGTAGCCCCACGTAGAGCGCATTGCAGTAGTCCAAGTGGGAGATAACCAGAGCATGCACCACTCTGGTGAGGCAGTCTGCAGGCAGATAGGGTCTCAGCCCGCGTACCAAATGGAGCTGGTAAACAGCTGCCCTGGACACGGATTTGAACTGTGCCTCCATGAACAGCTGTGAGTCCAAAATGACTCCCAGGCTGCGCACCTGGTCCTTCAAGGGCACAGTTACCCCATTCAGGACAGGGAATCCTCCACACCTGCCCGCCTCCTGTCCCCCCAAAACAGTACTTCTGTCTTATCAGGATTCAGTCTCAATCTGTAAGCCGCCATCCATCCTCCAACCGCCTCCAGGCACTCACACAGGACCTTTACCGCCTTCACTGGTTCTGATTTGAAAGAGAGGTAGAGCTGGGTGTCATCTGCATACTGATGAACACCCAGCCCAAACCCCCTGATGATCTCTTCCAGCGGCTGCATGTAGATGTTGAAGAGCATGGGGGAGAGGACAGAACCCTGAGGCACCCCACAAGTGAGAGCCCAGGCGTCTGAACACTCATCCCCCACCACCACTTTCTGAACACGACCCAAGAGGAAGGAGAGGAACCACTGTATGACAGTGCCCCCAGCTCCCAGCCCCTCAAGACGGTCCAGAAGGATGTTATGGTTGATGGTATCAAACGCCGCTGAGAGATCCAGCAGAACTAGGAAACAGCTCTCACCTTTGTCCCGGAGATCATCAACCAGTGCAACCAAGGCAGTTTCAGTCCCATGATGAGGCCTGAATCCCGACTGGAAGGGATCCAAATGGTCCGCTTCTTCCAGGCGTGCCTGGAGTTGTTCAGCAACCACCCGCTCAATCACCTTGCCCAAGAATGGAAGATTTGAGACTGGGTGATAGTTGGCCATATTGGCAGCATCTAAAGATGGTTTTTTAAGAAGCAGTTTGATAACCACCTCTTTCAGCAGGCTCCCTCACGGAGGGAAGCATTCACCACCCCACGAAGCCCATCGCCCAGCCCTTCCCGGCTCGCTTTTATCAGCCAGGATGGACAAGGATCAAGGAGACAGGTAGTTCGTTTCACTCGTCCAAGCAGCTTGTCCACACGCAGTTTGACTAGACAGGACTCTAGCACTCTCCCGCCCTGGCCCTGCTCCCACGGAGCAGATTTATGATCTGTGACATCACTTTGATGTTATACTTGGTATAATTTCCCATGCACCAGGGTACATGCCACATGGTCCTTCCCTGAAGCTCGAGGGAGTTGCAGCAAAGACAGGAAACTGCTTGGAGGAAGTCTTAATTCAATGGCTGACCTAGCAATGAAATAAAAAAAAATTAAAAAAAATGATTTATGGTATTTTTTCTAAAATGTTGCACAAAAGCATAGCACAGTATGAGTTGTGATTACCACTCCTCGGTTGCTCTAAGGAGTGACCTGCGGGCCACTTGGAGCTGAACAAAGGATTATGGGTGGCTTGTGAAAAATGCTTTGTCTGTGCCCGCCTGGCCCTAGCAGGGAGCTGAGCACTCATCTCGCCTAGCCTCTGCCCCACCCACTTTCCCTCTCCTCTTGAGGCAGTGGTGGCAGTAGTGCCTCACACCAGGGGCGTAGCTAGCTGCTCTGGCACCTGGAGCAGTGGGGGCGAGCCATCCACGGGGACACCGCGGAGATCCACGCACGGGGGCGTTGCACGGGGCTGCTGCAGCAATCCACCTAGGGGGGCGTTGCAGCGATCTGCCCTGGAGGGCAGTGGGGTGAGCTGCCCACAGGGTCTGCCTGGCGGACACAAGCCCCATGCTGCTGTTTCGGGCAGCGCGGGGCCCCGAGCCACCATGTCACTCCCAGGGGAGATGCGTGGCTCGGGTGCGCTGCTGGCCAGGCCCCGCGGTAAGTGCCGACCCCCACTGTGTGCCATTTTGTCACCCCCCTCAAGGATGACACCTGGGGGGGCGCACCCCCGCACCCCCTTCCTAAGTCCCTGCCTCACGCACCTTGTGCTTTCCTGTCTCAAAGCCAGCCTTCAGGGCTCAACCAAGGCCTAGAAAAGCCCCCTTGTCTCACGCCACTGGCCCTCCTCACGAGACAGGAAGGAAGGGGGACATTCAGGGAAGGCTGCTGAGAGAAAAAGAAACCACGAGCTGAGCCCCAGATGCAGCCAGGTGCGTTCCAGCTGGCCAAGGGGAAAACTCCCTGCCCAGCCGAGGCAGGAAGCTGCTTCCTGCCTCCAAGCCACCATTCCACGTTGGGAGGGCAGGCGAGGAATGGAAGGGGGCCTGAAGAGGACCCACCACCGCGGGGCATGAACACGGGGCATGAACATGGGGCGCCAAAAAGGAGGCCAGTGAGCGGTGAGAAGGACATTGAGGGACAGTTTTACTTTTTATTTATTACTGTTACTATTATTATTATTTTATATTCTTCTGGCTCTCCCCTCCCCCCTTTTCTTTTTGGGTGTGTGTAACTTTGGGGTTTTCTTTTCTCTCCCCCTCCCCCTCATCAATTATACATTTAATTGGAAAGTAAGCCTGAAGAAGTTGAGCCTATTTTAATTCTGGGCCCTATCTACTGCCAAGTTGTGCAGGTCTGCTCTAAGGAGAGCAAGAAGGTCTTTCTCTTATGAAAGCCGTTATGAGGAACGTTATGAGGAACGGCTAAGGGAGCTGGGCATGTTTAGCCTGGAGAAGAGGAGGTTAAGGGGTGATATGATAGCCATGTTCAAATATATAAAAGGATGTCACATAGAGGAGGGAGAAAGGCTGTTTTCTGCTGCTCCAGAGAAGCGGACACGGAGCAATGGATCCAAACTACAAGAAAGAAGATTCCATCTAAACATTAGGAAGAACTTCCTGACAGTAAGAGCTGTTCGACAGTGGAATTTGCTGCCAAGGAGTGTGGTGGAGTCTCCTTCTTTGGAGGTCTTTAAGCAGAGGCTTGACAACCATATGTCAGGAGTGCTCTGATGGTGTTTCCTGCTTGGCAGGGGGTTGGACTCGATGGCCCTTGTGGTCTCTTCCAACTCTATGATTCTATGATTCTATGATTCTTTGATTCTCTTCATTTCATCCCCCTCCTTTCCCTTTCCTTTCCCTTCTACTTCAAGAATGTTTTCAACAACGAGACCAGGGGCCAACTTTGGTAAAATTGCACCAAGAGCAAGACTCTCTCTTGCGTTTCATTCTCTACATGCTCTCTAGTGCGCTACATCATAGTTTTGCACCTCCTTGGCTTGACACTCTGTAAGGGGGAACTGCCCACACCACCCTAAAATCAGCGCTGACGAGACTTTCTGAGAAAATTCATCTGTAGCTGTTTTCACTTTTGGATACTGTACTACCTTTCAGCTTATGAATATTCAGGGGAGCTATATGAGAGAGAGAGAGAGAGAGAGAGAGAGAGAGAGAGAGAGAGAGAGAGATGCCCTAAAACATTCTAACATTTAGTCCTCCTGACTGAGGTGGTTGAACTATGACTGGAATATATCAATTCAGAAATTAATGCAAAGGGTCTGATCCTCAGATCCTGGAATGCTTGTCTATATGGGGACAAAAACAAATAAATGAGCAATCTATCCACACAGAACTTTAGATGGCAAAGAAAAGGATTTCAGCCAATACTTTCCCCTGAGATACAATTTTTCTAAGTGGAGGGACTTTTTGCATCTAGGATTGTGTTCAGTCATGTGACCTTCACTTGGAAGTGATACATTTCAAAGACAAGTGAGAACCAGACCTAAGTGTGACTAAACAAGGAAATTACTATGTTTAATATATGAAACACCCCCAGTAAAATATTTAACAACAACCTCTATACACATGCAAATCAAGGAAGAGTCTATATGTAAAAGGTAAAGGTAAAGGGACCCCTGACCATTAGGTCCAGTCGTGACTGACTCTGGGATTGCGGCGCTCATCTTGCTTTATTGGCCGAGGGAGCTGGCGTACAGCTTCCGGGTCATGTGGCCACCATGACAAAGCCATTTCTGGCGAACCAGAGCATGGAAATACCGTTTACCTTCCCGCCAGAGCGGTACCTATTTATCTACTTGCACTTTGATGTGCTTTTGAACTGCCAGGTTGGCAGGAGCAGGGACAGAGCAATGGGAGCTCACCCTGTCGCAGGGATTCGAACTGCCGACCTTCTGATCGGCAAGTCCTAGGCTCTGTGGTTTAACCCACAGTGCCACCCGCGTCCCTAGTCTATATGAGTCACCTGTAAAATCATTTAAACATATTGTTACAAAAGTTGGGTGCTGCCCCTCTCTCAGCTGAGTAGTGGCAAGCCCCCATGGGGTCCCAGGCAGCCACAAAGGGTCTGTTTCCCTTTGGAGAATGGAAGACAAAGCAGAGATTGTCCATGGTGTTAAGAAATATGGTTTATTCACCCATTTACACCTGCAATCTGCATGGAGGTCTTACGTCATGGTCATTTCAAGAGGCAGCAGTGCAGGCGTCCTTCAGCCTGCCTGCCCAAGATGGATCTCAGCTCTTCTTCCTCCTTATTCCTCCCAACAAACCCCCACCCCTGGGCAGTTGCCCTGGCAACCTTCCAAATTCCCAGTCTCTGTTTACATGTGACTCAGCCAGGTTGTTTTGCGTAAGCTAGCCCTGGAACTGCTTGATATCACAAATAACCAATATCCTAGCATTTATTAATTTCTAGGGTTTGGGGGGGTCCCCCCCATAATCTATAACAATATATACACTTTACATTTCCCCATTGCCTAAACGGGGTAGGCAACCTAAGGTCCAGGGGCCCAATCGCCTTCTCAATCTGGCCCACAGACGGTCCGGGAATCAGCGTGTTCTTACATGAGTAGAATGTGTGCTTTTATTTAAAATGCATCTCTGGGTTATTTGTGGAGCATAGGAATTCGTTCACACTCCCCCCAAATATAGTCCAGCCCACCACATGGTCTGAGGGACGGTGGACTGGCCCATGGCTGAAAAAGATTGCTGACCCCTGGCCTAAGCAATAAATCTGCGCTTACAAAAGGAACTCTTGCTTCTAAATATATTTACTAAAAGAGGCAAGTCTCATTGACTTTAATGAAACTTACTTCCAAGTAAGAATGTCCTGATTTGCCCAATTATTTTGCTTAAGGAAAGAAACTTATCATGGATATATGATGCAATTCCATTCAGTTGCTTGGAAGCTTAACTTTATTGTGAACACAACACAACACTGGGCTAGGCTGATACTCTCCACCGCCACTTTATTTGGTTTACAATGGGTCAGCAGCTGGGTCAGGGAAGTTGACAGAGAGTCGGGCTCTTAAGTAAACTGCTGTATTTCACTGAAATAAAAACAAAATTGTTATTTGTTGCAAAATCTTGTTAACTGTGTTTGCTTTGGCATTTAGATGCCAAAGGCCAACAGGGTCAATATTTTTAATGGCTAAAATGAACTTTAAATGAAGAGTATAATTGAGACTCTGCTATCTGCAAGAGACCTGAAATGGTATATGAGAAATTTGGGTAAAATTTCCAGTGATACTTGACAACTCTACAGCTACATCTAATTCATTTATATACTGTATATTCATCTTACTTTTACAATTTATAATTTACCCTATGGCCAAAGTTATCTGAGCAGCATACAAGGCACAAAAACAAAAATGCAATAAGATAACCAAATGCAACTAACCCAATATAATTATTGTGTGGTTGCACTTTGGAGTTATTTGGAATATTAGTAATACTGATTTTATTCATAAATATTTGTATGGCACATATTCAAACAATAGAATAGCAAAATCAGAATAAAATGCAGCTGACAGCCCAGCAGGCACTGTGAATTCAGTTCTTTGATCTCAGACATAATAAAAATCTTGCATGACAAACAAAATGTTATTAGCATTGGTGTGCCTTCCAGAACGCAGAAAGCAGGCAAGTCCATTGGAAGGGGAGCCATGACCTAGAAGGCCCTTCCCCCTGGTTGCTGCTAACCAAGATTGTGGCATAAGCAAGAAGGATTATTCAGATGACAGCAAGGCTGGAAGAGGACCGAGGGAGACAGGCAGTCCTACAGGAAATATACTCAAATATCGAAAGTGTGGCACACTTCCTGTTGAGTGTATTCTTTCATATTAGCTAGCAAAAGTTTCTGATGAGTCTCAAATAGAGAAAAAGAAAGTGAAGCCACTTCATGTATATCTAGGACTTGTCTGAACTGAAGTGGGATCTCTCCAAAGTGGCTCAAACTGAATTGGGGGCCTCCAAAGTGCTTCAGATGTTTAAAATTCCCATAGAATTTGAAACATTTCTTCCCAAACTTGATAAGAAAAATGCCACAGTGGCAGGTAGGGGTGGGGAAGACAGATTTGGTTTCTAATAAGAGGGACCAGGGCTCAGTCGCTGTGCTTTGTAGAAGGGAAATTGAAGCCATGTACCACCTTGTTCTTACGTATTTGCTGGTTCTGTTAGTGGTGCTTGCTTGGAAAATGCCAGGTGTTTAAGTCCTTCTGCCTCTCTGCCACATACCCATACCTCTGCTGCTGTCAAACGTGCCAGCTGAGCAGCAGGCAAGCGTGGAGCTGGTTTCTTTCTTTTTTCATTCATCATAACTCCCTAGTCCCCACCCCATCCTTCTGAAAAGTTACTTCACTAGGAGCTCCTCTATAATGTATGCCATTTTCATAATAAAACTGTTGCCCACAAAACCACAGGGGGAAAGCAAATCACGCTGAGTTCTCATTTCCCACAACACCCCTCCCCCTTTAAAAGTCTCCAGCACAAAAACTCTTAACCAGGGTTTTTGTTCAGCTGGAGCTCACCAGAACTCAGTTCTGGCACCTCTGTTTGGGGTGAGTTCCAGCACCACTTCTTTTAGAAAAATAGCACTGCTCTTGATCTATTTGCCCGTAGCTTGTCAGGTTTATTACCTGGAGACACTTCTCTCATGTATGCTATTTTCATGCAAACTGCTCACAAAATTTATGTGAAATGATATCTAACCACTGTAAACTTCGGATGGTTCCATTTTGCTTGGCAGGTAGGTATGAAGATAAAATGTAAACAAAATAGCAACAACAACTATGTGATGAAGCTTTATTTGGAGCTGTTCCATGTTTGATTCTCCCCCAGGTAAAGAATTACAGAAACAATCCTTGAACTTAGAAAACTATTACATCATGAAGAAAAATTCTGGCCATTTCTCCCCACTCAACTCAATTTTTTAATGAAGAACTCTTCTCAAATGTTGGCTACCCACTACATTTAACATCTACTACTCCCCATGTTTAAAGGGGAGGGGAGAAAGGAATACCGGTACATGCAACCAGAGAAAAAGCAGTGTGCATACCTGTGGGAGACCTGTTAGGAGGAGTTGTAAGATACAAGCTTGTGTGGTCCCCTTGGCTGAGGCATATTTGCTACTTGTGAGGTCTGGGTTACAGTCCAGCCTGGGCGACAGAACTTTGTGGGAGGCCTGAAGCAAGCTGCCATCCATTAACTACTGCATCTGTAAAATATAACAATTTGCACCTATCAGAGTTGGGAAACTTAAAGGAGGCTGCCACACAAGAGCGCTGCATCAACTACTGTAAGTGGATGGGCAAGAAGAGCTACAGCATTAGCATCTCTCTTGATATCTGAAATGAAAAAGAGGAGCAGAAGTCTTAGCTGCTGATGCTCTGAGTCCAGAGTCCATTATCCATGGATAATGCTGTTTGAATAATAATAATTTAATAATAATAGTTTATTATTTATACCCCGCCCATCTGGCTGGGCTTCCCCAGCCACTCTGGGCAACTTCCAACAAAATATTAAAATACAGTAATCCATCAAACATTAACAGCTTCCCGAAACAGGGCTGCCTTCAGATGTCTTCTAAAAGTCTGGTAGTTGAAGGTGCACAGTGCAGTGTGGCTTTAAATGAAACAATGGATGAAACATCGGGGCTTAGATGGAAACATTTTAAAAGTTTAAAGTTCAAATATATAAAAGGATGTCACATAGAGGAGGGAGAAAGGTTGTTTTCTGCTGCTCCAGAGAAGTGGACACGGAGCAATGGATCCAAACTACAAGAAAGAAGATTCCACCTAAACATTAGGAAGAACTTCCTGACAGTAAGAGCTGTTCGACAGTGGAATTTGCTGCCAAGGAGTGTGGTGGAGTCTCCTTCTTTGGAGGTCTTTAAGCAGAGGCTTGACAACCATATGTCAGGAGTGCTCTGATGGTGTTTCCTGCTTGGCAGGGGGTTGGACTCGATGGCCCTTGTGGTCTCTTCCAACTCTATGATTCTATGATTCTAAAAGTTGGCCATTCTGGAAATAGACATAAAGGTAAAGGAACCCTGACCATTAGGTCCAGTCGTGGCTGACTCTGGGGTTGCAGCGCTCATCTCGCTTTATTGGTTGAGGGTGGCCAGCATGACTAAGCTGCTTCTGGCAAACCAGAGCAGCACACGGAAATGCCGTTTACCTTCCCACTGGAGCGGTACCTATTTATCTACTTGCACTTGGACGTGCTTTCAAACTGCTAGGTTGGCAGGAGCAGGGACCGAGCGACGGGAGCTCACCCCATGGCGGGGATTCGAACCGCCGACCTTCTGATCGGCAAGTCCTAGGTTTAACCCACAGCGCTACCCGCATGGTACTGACCAAATACCAATATTCCACCTGTTTGCAGAGCAGAAAGAGAGAGAAAGGAAGCAGCATTATTCTATCACTGCTGCTCAGAGCTGTTTCGGCTCTTCCACAAGTATCACCTAACAGCAGTCATTTCATCAAGCTGTCTGCACTGTTTCCGCCCTACCTGGTCAATATAACTTTAAGAACTGGGGCATGAGCGTGTTCCTTTCCTTTTGCCTCCCCATTCCCATTCCCTTTTATGTCAACTATTTTAGATTGTTTTTCATTTATCTGCTCTGGAAGCTTTTTGTTGTTGTTTTTAGACTGGATCTAAATGTGGCAAAAAGGTGTATAAATCAAAGGCTGGATGATGTGGAGCTATACCAAAATTTCGTAGCTGGTGGTGGAGTCTGCTCGCCATTAAATTTCGGCATAACCCCTATCTACCGCGCTCCATCCTACTTAACATCGCTTACGGCCGCGTCTCACCGATATGCCTTCATTAGAGCTAGGTTTAATGTCTTTCCAACAAACGTGTTGAGACATAGATTCACTAAGGGCCAAGTCCCTTCAATGTGTGCGTGTGAAATGAAAACATCTGAATCTCTACATCATGTTATGTTTATCTGCCCTTTGTACAGTTCAGCCCGTGCTAGTATACTAAACTCCATAATCCAGCCTATGGCTGACAAATCAGTAGACCTACAGCTGGCCTGGGTTCTTCAAGATGTGGATCCTTATATCACCCTACAGGTTGCTAAATTCCTAACAGCCGTCCTCTCGTACAAGAGACGGAATGGAATGTTAGCTGATTATTGATAGTTATAAGAATTTTCTATAATTACATGAGATATTGATTTTAGTGTAGTGCCTAAATTTTTTATTTTTTTTTAAATCTTAATGTTAAACTTTTCTTATGAATGGCTAATATCTGTCCTTCTGAGTTGAGAACTGTGTTATACTACTTGTGGCTTGTACGAGTCCACTGTTTTATTTGCTCTGATTTGTTTTTATTTGTTTTGTTGTGTTGTGTTGTGTTTCATGATGGGCGTAAAGCCGAATAAACATTTTGATTTGATTTGATTTGATTTGAAGGTTGGAATAAAACACTTTATAACTAAATAAGCTAATGCACTGTGCATCTATCTGGCCAAGTCTTCACCTGCTGCTTTTAGAAAAGTCACCAATAAAAAGAAGATATTTTTAGAACTGTCACCAAGGGGTAGGTGAAAAATAGAAATAAGTGATGCAGAAAGAGTACTGTATTGAGTCCAGTAATATTTTTACAGGGCAGCACTGGGAAAAATATACACAATGGCTCTTTTCAACTAATTTTACTCAGCGTAGACCCACTGAAATTAATGACCAAATAAATAACTCTGCCTGTGCCTAGAAATTGTGTGGGGGGTATCTGTTGTTGTTGTTGTTGTTGTTGTTATTTTATTTTAATGTATTGTGTGTTTTAAGCCATGATAAATTATGTTGCTAATGTTGCACACCTCCCAGGGATGTTGGGTGTAGGGCAGTATATGCACTGAATTACTACTCTTTCTCCTCTCTTCTTTACTATATCCCACCTTCCAGGGTTGTGTGCTGGTGTTGAAATACAGATTTTGCAGCTGGAGTCCTGCAGGCCAAAACTGGGATCTAGGAGGTTTGAGTGCAACCTTCTGCTTAGTTATGCAAGCGCACCATACATTTAAAGCACCAATGCCATCCTCCACCAAGAATAATGGAAAAAGGAGACTGCAGAAGCGTCTCAGGGGCTTTGGTCTCACTCTTCTCCCTCATGATAGCCAGGGCAGTTTGGTGCAGTGGCTACAGTTCTAATTCAAAACTCTTCTCAGACATTAACTTCACCAGGGGAGTCTGCAAAAGGCAGACAGTGGCAATTCTTAAGATGTCTTAGCAGAGAGGAGCTACATTTTGCTTTGTAACAGGTACAGGATCTCAAGAATTAGAAGGGACTCTGGGCATCATCCAAACTGACCCCCCCCCCTAAATCTCATAACAATACACTACAGTTTAGATTGAAATTATATATATAGTAACAGAAAATTAAAATGGGACCTATTCAACATTCCATAGTAAGGGGATGTTACAATGTGGAAAGATATGGAAAAACATGGGTGTTCTTTTTTAAAGCAACAAACCTGAAAGCAGGTGTACCGTGACACCCAACCAAGATGGCACAAAGAGACCTGAAAGATGTTAAGATGTGTAGTCTCCTCTACTGCATGACAGAAGATAGTAATATTTCTTTTGAAATATGTACTGTACGTATCATTGATGAGAAAACATTGCAAGGAGTTGTTTTGATTGTGTAAAAATGTGCAACAGTTTCTCCATCTGTGTGTATTTACCACAGGGTGGCATAATGGTTAGAGCGTTGGGCTACAATCTGGGAGAGCAGGGTTCAAATCTCCACTCAGCCATGAAGCTCCCTGGGTGGCCCTGGAGTCAGTTGCCACTTCTTAGCTCAACCTCCTTCGCAGGTTGTTGTGAGGATGAAATGGGAAGGAGGAGGAGAACCAGGTACACAACCTTGAGATCCTTGGAAGAGAAAGGTGGTATATAAATGTAAAAATAAATAAAAGATAAAATACAGCAAAAAAGAGAGCATAAAAATCTTTTTGGAATTAGACATGTTACAGTACATTAAGTGTGTAGTGTTGTCAATGTTTTGTTTTGTTTTTTGAAATTGATATGGGGAGGTGATTTTACAGCAAGATTAAAGTGTTTGGGGAAGGGAAGTTTAATCTCACGCATGGAATGATACAGACAGCCCTGGGATGGGTGACTTGTGAATGTCAGGCAGCCCTACCCAGAACTGAGAGAACTCCTGCCCCGTTGTGCCTTGAGCCCTTGCCACGCAGTCTCTCTAATTTTAAGAAGTGGCACTCACACACCATTCACATGTGCCAAGCTTGGTGGGAGAGGGAGGGGAGTTGGAGAGCAAGTGAACAAGTGCTGGGGGGAAGCCAGGTTGCCGGTGCTTTCTTGCAGAGGCAATGGCCATGTCCACCAATTTTGTGGGGGCCTGGCCCCCCTCAAACATGTTATTGGGCCCCTCGGAGTTGGCATCTATGCTCTGGGCAGCTGATGAGCGACCAGCCACATTAACCAAAGGTTCTGTGCTAAGTCCAGCTCTCCCTGGAGGGCAGGTTCCAGAAGGTGATGCTGGGGGTCTACTGTTTAGGTAGCTCCTGAATATTGGGTCTGTGCTATCTCATAGGTATCTGTTTTATCCCACATGTCCTTCAGCAGATATGAAACTGCTGCAATAGGACTTTGGGGGATTTGGAGTGTGTCATCAATCCTTCCTCCAGATAAGACAGAGGCTGTTTGGTCAGCAGGAAACCTCTCCTGGAAGTGGTTTGTTGTGCATCACCCTCTGAAGGAGCAGCTCTGCAGTCTGGGAGTGCATCCGAACCAGCTTTGCTCCTGGAGGGGCAGATTGTGGCTGTGGACAGGGGGGTAGTTCTATATCACACCCTTTTGTCACACCCAGGTCAGGCACCTGCGATGCCCTGTACCTGGGGTAGTTCTTAGGGAGTGCTCAACTCAGGTGGAATGCGGCTACCACCTTAGTTTGAGGAGCTTGTTATTCAGAGCATATCACCCCAGTATGTTTTGTTCTTCACAGGCTTCGGGTTTGTTTCCAATCCCAATTCATGATGCTGGTTCCCTCAGGTCCTAAACAGCTTGCTTGGGTTTAGGGGACTGTATTTGAAAGACTGGTTACTTTCATAATATTTCTTGCCCAGTGAAATATTTGGAAGGGGATTTTGCTTAACACACACATACCCCACCCACGTAAAGTGAGGGTGTGAATATACAGAGAAGCTGACACATTTATCAGAGTTCCTTATATATTTTGGCACTGTTTTGAGGCTTGCCCCCCTTTTTGCATGGTGTTTTGTGCAGGGCTCCCCTCTTCTTTCTTTTATTGTTGCTTTGCAAACAACATCAAAATGAGCAGCCTGGAAAAGCCAACTGTTTTGCATAAGAAATGAAGTTATTTATAATGCAAATAAAAAAGGCATTTTATCTCCCTCAGCTAGGGTTTCCCATCCCCACAACATACCTCTGGTTGATTTTAAATAGGCTTTACTTTTACTACTAGCTCACTTCCCCCACATCATGTGGCAGAAAAACCCTTTCATGGCTGCAGCCGGTGAATCTATGCATCATATGTGAGTTTCCAGGCAAATATATTATAAGCCAGTGTTTCTCAAACGGGTTCACTCGCCAACTGTTAGGCCCTCAACAACAGTGGGACTACAACTCCCATCATCCCTGACCACTGGTCCTGCTAGCTAGGGATTATGGAAGTTGTAATCTAACAATAGTTGGGGACCTGAGTTTGATAAATACTGTATGTGATGCTGGAACCTTGGTATCAGGTCCTCCCTGCTCTCTCCATAATATGCAGGGACAGACATATGACATGAATTCCAAATTGTTGGATACCACTGGGAGGGTGGGGAGGCTTGAAAATGGCACATCACACATGTGATATGGGAAGAAGCAGCGAACCTTACACAGGTGTTCAACTTCTGCCTTAATTCATGCTCTACAATTGCAGGTGCCCTCTTACAAATGCAGGAAATGAAGTGGCTCCTTTCCCTCTACCACTGAATCCTCACTGAAGTATCTGGCCTCTGTCATCAGTGCTGTGCTGCTACAGAATGCAGAAGGGGGATCATCCAAACCCATCCAAACAAACAAGATCCTTCCATTTACAAAACTGACCTAATGCCTTGCATCTAGTTTACAGTGCGAAGGGCACTTTTGGTATAGAGGAGTATTGAACTATGTGCAGTCTGATGAGCTGCAAGCCAGACATGGATTTATCACCTTTGTGAGAATTGGGGCAATAGAATTACAGGGAAAGCTGATGGATGGCCCATCATGGGGGGGGGGGGATGCTAACATCAGCTTTGCAGAATGGTGGCTATTACGTGCTTGGAGTCATACCCCAAAACTGCAGGACATTCTGTGCAGCCACCACATCAATATTTCCCATACATAAATAGAGCAGCAGTGAAGAAAGCTGTATACTTGCTGCTGAAGCCCACAAAACCTGTGGCTTTGAAAACTGGGATGGGAATAAGTTCTGCCATTTATAGAGGAAAAACAGTGATTCATTATCTCCACGGGTGCTTGGAGAGGTGGGGGAAGGGAGGAAACTTTAAAAACATCTACATGTTCTCTCTCCAGATCAATGGACCTGTATTCAGCAAGTGGCCCAGAGATAACCCTCAGTTGCTGCAAATCCTTACATCAACAAGGGCTCTCATAGATGAGTGGGGTGGGGGTGGAGGAGGCTGAGATGCTGTAGGATGGTCTGTAATTCAGAGATGCTGTAGGATGGAGACAGTAATTCAGCTTTACAATGCCCCTCCCCCATCTGTGCAAATCAGAAACACACAACAGAAGATGAGTTTGCGTGGGTTTCCAAATTCATGTCCCTTTCCTCTTCTGTTTATTAGGGCTAACGTTCTCACATGTCCTTTCCCCTGGCTCAAGGCTGAGCTAGAAGTTACCTTGCACTCTCTCTCTCTCTCTCTCTCTCTCTCTCTCTCTCTCTCTGTGTGTGTGTGTGTGTGTGTGAGAGAGAGAGAGGGGGGGGGTGAGGACCAGCAAGCAGGCAGGACCACCCTTGTTGCACCCAGCAATTCCTTCCTGATAATCTTCTATATTTCAGAAAAACAAAAATGAGCCCCAATTTCTTTCAACAAAGTTAAAAGGGGTGGGATAAAAGGGCTGAGGGAAAGAGAGAATGAGGAAACTTTGTCCTTGGTGTCCTAAATGCATTTCCTTTAACAAGAAGTTATATTATGAAAAATGACAGTAAGAAGGACAAACTGCATTAAAAATTAGAGGAGGTGGATTAGTGGCAGTTGCAGTTATGAATGAATAACTTATTACAGCTACAGACCAATGGAGCAGAAGCATGTAATATACTTATAATTTTCATAGTGTTTTAGATCTTAAAACAGTCCACATACATGATATCAGCCATAATTTTTTTTTAAAAAAAATGTACAGAATGACTATTTCTAGCCTAATTCAAGTATAAATATAAATGTAGTTCTGACTCATCTCCTATTATGATGATGATGTTATGATAAAGAAATTAAGAGCAAGAATATTTAGAAGACATGCAAGTACAGGAGGGGAACTATCTTGTAGTACTATATGGTAACACAGGGGCAGAACCTTTGGAGAACTTACATATTCCTATTCTCAGGAATAAGACATATTGAGTTCAGGTGGACTTACTCCCAGGTAAGTGTGTAGAGGATTGCAGCCATAGTTATCCTGCGGGTCAGTATTTTTCGATATTTCAAGTTGTACAAATACTTAAGAAAGCAAGGTTCACTGAGAGATAAAACATATTTTGAACTACTCAAACTCCAGAACTATCTGGAGATGGTGTTTTCAGTTTTGCCTAGGGGAGCCAGCTCTGGGCTCAGTCATGGATCCTCAGACAGACAGGGCAAGCTAGGCAGTTTCCCTCAGGCAAAGGTTAACAAATTAGACAGTAGATGGAATCAAGTATCATGGGTGTAGCCAGGATTTATATTGGGGGTGGGGGTGGACACCCACCTGTCATCATCCTCTGTGTGACTCTGTCTAGCAGATTCGGAATGAAATGTCTCAACAACAGTTGTTTTAAAGTACTTTCTTTTGACCCTATGTGCTCAGAAATATCTGTCAAAATTTTCAGTCATTTGAAAACTATGAAGTTAAATAAAAAAAATTAAAATCATGGAGTACCTTTCATGCGGTTAACAAGTATATTTTGCAAAATTACAAAGAACATGCCTTTTTCATCTTATTTTTAAAAAAATCTAAACTAAAACAAGTTTTCTTGGATTTGCTGAAAACCTTTTCAGCACTTCCTCCTCAAATTCCTCCTTTTTTCCAGTGCAGTTTTTGTAAGCAAAGCCTACTGAGGTGCTCCCCTGGCCTTGTCGACCTTAGCCAGGTCTTTACTCTCCACAAGGTACTGAATGAATGCTCTATGGTACAAATTGGGCATGGCTGAGCAAAAGAGATGAGCAGAGCCTTTTTTTGTGGCTGGGCAAAAGATTTCTGCCTCTTTTACTAGGTCTGCTATGTTCAGCTCTTTTAAGTGCTCTTTGCGGAGTTTCTTCTTCTACCTGGTGAACCATAGTTCAGCTTCGGAGCTTAAGACTTGCAGCTTATAAAAACTCAAGAACTGTTTGGCTTTCATCTTGAAGTCTTGAATGGTCACCTCCAACATTATATGGGGTGCAGAGCCAAAAGTGAAAAAGCAGGTGAATGCTCTTCTGAGAAATGTTGCTCCAACAAAGACACTGAACTATAAATAGCCTGTGGGAAACTTCCAATTATTTCTTGACAGGTGCGGCAGGTGCCTATTCTCAGGAGAAAATGCTGGAAACTATGAGAAGCACCCAGAACCAAGCTACCTGCAACACGATTGGTGAATTCATGGAAGCCACGACTATTGTTCAGTCAGGTTGCTATTTATGTCACTAGAATGAGACACTTATTAAATGTTAAAATAACTACCACCAGTGCTTTTTCCAGGGCACCTCTTTTTCTTGTTGTTAAAAAGTGTGTCATTTAACTTCATGGTGAGTACTGGCACCTATTTTTATAGGAAAAAAGCACTGACTACCACCAGCACAACCAATGTCTAAACCTGAAGCCGCTTTTGAGGTTGAGGCAAAGGCCAAGCAGCTCTCCTGCCCCCGCTCCCCATTTGGCCCTGATGTAGGATAGTGGAAGCATTTGGGGAGCTGCGCGGACAATATTGACCTGCCTCCCTCTACTTTGCAGCCCCAAGCAATGGCAAAACTACACGAGGAACAGTGAGGCAGATGAAAAAGAACACTGGAACACAACTGCAACTTCTTGGGCTGTTTTTTCCTATCAAAATCACCCCTTTTCCTGTTGCTTTCCCACCTGCAGAAGGAAAGATGATGGAACTCTCCCACTCTTCTCCCCCACTCTATGGAAGGGAATGTGTTATGTACACACACACAAACACAGGTTTCAAAACCCCCTCAGCTGCATTTCAGTAAAAAAATAAAAAAGCTATAAGGTGTGTCCCAGTGCCCCTTCTAGTTTGTCCCCAATTCAAATGGGACACCAGCTTACAAACCGAGAAATTTCCTGGCCTTAGCTGATCCTAGCAGAGTCATATAACCTGATCAGTTTTCTGACACTAAAACCAGTTTCTCACACTGAGGGTGTGTACCCAGAACAGATTGTACAATGGGTAACCAATGAGAAGGCCACAACCAGAGACCTGATTCTTATTATGTGGCATTTCTGGGAAGTCTTTGGTTGCACATCTATACTTTGGCCAAGTCTGTTGGTTTAGCATCTTCCAGAGTGATTGAACAACAGCAAAAGTCACTTAGCGAGCCCATGGAATCACCTCCTTGAGAAATATATTGAGTGAATAAGAGTGCTTCACTTATAAAGAATGATGGAAGTGATGAGTGGATGCAACTCAGTTTGGAATATACCTGCAGAAGGCTTTGTGGTTGGACAGGTCAGAGCATCTCCAGAAGTTCAGCTGTTTCAATAGCTTTACTCCTGAGCAATGTTGTTAGTTCAGAGGGTCAGTACATAAACCTGTAGATGATGATTTCCAGTACAGTGGTGGCATAATATGTGCCAGTTTGTAGCATCTTACCTTGGATGACATGCTTCACCAACTCTCTTTCTCTCAGGCCTGGAGGGTTTTGCTTGCTCTTCAACATTCCACCAGTTCTGGTGTGCTTTCAGCTGCTCTAGGCTCTAACTCTGCTCAGCTTGTGTAGCTCAAGCGTGTTAGCTTTTAGCAAAAGAGAACACACTCTCTCTCTCACACACTACTTGCATTCAAGGAAATTTGTGAGGCTGGGGTGCAATTTAGGTTAAGCAGCATGTAATTACATCGTTTGGCACTTGGAGTGTGGCCAGGACACTAAAGGCAAACACCTGTACTCTTGCGAAACGTAGCATGGGAAAATAAGCAGCTAATGAAGAGAAATCCAAGTCCTCGCCCTTTTTTTCACATTCAGGTTCCAGGCATGTAAAATGACCTGTTATGCTAGATCTGCAACTACAAACTGAATTTTCCTAAATTCTGTAATTTTGAACTGTGACAGGTGAGAGGGGAGATGGGTGGCGTATAGCAGGGTTGATGGAGTTGATAATGTTGCAGATCCAGAGTCCAGTGTCTCTGGCAGTCGAACTGCTCCAAGAACCCAAGCCGGAGATATTTGCCTGGCAGCCCTTTGTGGTTTTGGTATTTCGAGATTAGCTATGTATGGCATTTGGGAAGTCAAGTATCTTCTAGTTTCACTAATTAAAATTTGGGGGGACCTGGCTAGGTCTACCTGTCATTCTAGATCTACCACACACTGTTTAATGTTTTTTGCTTGTTCGTGCCCCATGTTGAGTAGGATCTGTGGATTGAGTCCTATAGTTGTTATTATATTTTCCACTGCTCGTTTCCATGTGGACTGAAATTCATCTAATAGTCAGGGAAGCAATGCCACTCAGAAGGAAGGCTAGTCGCAGCCAGTAATTAAGAGTGGCAAGCCACACTCTGGCCTTGATTCTTATGAATCCAGTTTCGAGGCGTATGGTGGCATTGGATACATATTTAGGTACTTGTAGAACAGATCTTAGGAATTTAGATTGCACCAATTCTAACAGAGTGCAGTTGGCGAAGGGGCCTAATTGGGCACCGTATAACAATTGTGCAATCGATTTGACCTCAAACAGTTTGAGGGCTGCCGGTATGCAGGTACCCTCTTTGGACCTAAGGTACCCTCTTTGGACCTAAGGTACCTAAGGAGGGCGTTAGCGCTTCTCTGAGCATTCCCTGCAACATACCGTATTTTTCGCTCCATGACCATAAGACACACCTAGTTTTTAGAGAAGGAAAGGGGGGTAGCCCCGTTTTTTGGGGGATCAGCTCACAGTTGTGCAGCTTCTTTTGCAAAGCCTTGTTTTGGGGGGTCGTCGCCATGGGTCTTTCTGCTTCCTGATCAGTGAAGGCTATACCCAGGTATTTAAAACAGGTGACCTGCTCGATCTTATGCCTGTCCATGTACCATACACATAATTTAGGCCTCTTAGCAAAGACCATGATTTTGGTGTTTTGGTAGTTGAGGTTCAATTGGTTCTCTTTGCAGTATCCAGCGAGTTTTTTGATAACTCTTTTAAGGCCTATCGGTGTTCTAGAGAGGATTGCAGTAGCATCGACGTAAAGCAGCACCGAGATGTGATTTCCAGCAAGTATTGGAGGATGGAAGTTTATATTGTGTAGGTAAGGGATCATATCATTTATATAATAATTGAACAAGGATGGGGCCAGTATGCATCCTTGTTTGACTCCTTTCTCAGTTTCTGTTGTGTTGGATATGTGGCCCTGGGAGGTACAATGCACTTTTAGTGAGGTCCCTCCATGTAACATGCGTGTTAGGTATAGCAAGTGTTTATCTAGTGTGGAGGTCTCCAGTTTTTCCCATAGTTTCCCCCCCTGGAAATAGAGTCAAAGGCTGCTCTGAAGTCAATGGAGTCCACATAAAGAGAAGTGATATTGCTGGATGAGTACTTCTCTATTAGATGTTGAAGAACTAAACACTGGTCGATGGTTGAACGCCCTTCTCAAAATCCCGCTTGCTCATCTGAAAGGATGTTTTCTTGTTGTAGCCAGTCTTTGAATTTCCACTGCAAGTGTCTTGCGTACAGTTTGCTTATTACGTTTAGAAGACTGATTGGTCTATAGTTGGCAGGATCATTTTTTTTGCCTTTTTTATATATTGGGACAATGATTGAAAGTCCCCAGTCTTCAGGAATATATCCATAGGTGTCTATGCTGGTGAAAAGTGAGGCTAAAATTGGGGCCCAAAAGTCTAAATTATTTTTTATAGCCTCTACTGGTATTAAATCTGCCCCTGGGGCTTTCCCCTGCTTCAGTTGGGCTACCAGACTCTCAATCTCTGACGTTGTTACTGGGGCCCAATTTGGGAGATCCACAATACCTCAGGGCTTTGGCCTCTCCCCACTGCTCTGTCCTTATAAAGTCCTCTGGCGTTATATAGGGTTCTTCCGCTAGTGATTTGTTTTGTTGGGAAAGCTTTATAACATTCCAGAAGAGGGCTGAGTTATTGGATTTAGCTGCCTGAATAACCTTTGTCCATTTATTTCTTACTGCTTCCTCCCCCCCCCCCCCAGCCAGCACCTGTTTATAGTGCCTTTTGTTGTGGAGGAGGGCTAATGCAACTGAATGAGTTGCAGTTGAAGCAAATGCTTGGTAGGAGTTGATAAGGTGTTTTTTTGCAGTGATGCCGTCCTCGCCAAACCATGGTTTGGAGTGGTGCTGATGGTGTCTCTCTGGCAGCTTCTATTTACAATGAAGCAACAGAATATCTTATTTTGTCAGAAATGTTGGGAGAAAGTTATGGATTTACAGGCAAACCACACAATCAGCAGAACTGCAGTTTTTGGGGGACTGTGCCATGTCATAATACACTTGGGGGAATTCCTATACTTGCAGTATTAGTATGGTGAGGAGGAAGCTAGTGGATAACTTTTTCTCTGAGGCTAAACTAAACATTAGGCACAGTTCTGAGATGCTTTATTCTTCTGGATTTTTTAAAAAACAGAAGCAGCCTGGGGCAGGCAAGCACTTGTGGGTAGTGAGGGGAAGAGGCTTCTTAATCTCTTCCTATCTAGTCTTTTTAAATTTTGAAACCACTCTCAAACTACAGAAGAGGGAAGCTGCAAGGTCACTGTAGCTTTACTCTAGCAATTAAAATGGTGTGGGGGTATGATTTTAAGTTGAAAAATGACAGAAGATAAAGAGCTAAGCACCTTGTTCTAACTACATTTCTTCTGGTCCAAAGTCTGTTTTTATTTATTTTTTAACAGAGCTGGAAAGAATAACTGATTTGGGGAATTGCAAATTTCAAAGGATATCTGCATCCCAATTTGCATATTGTTTTGGAAAATGTGAATTAGATAGGTTTGCCTTTAAATATGAACCGAACTGAATTTCTCCTTCGTCCCTTGTTGGCGCTAGCCCATGACAGGGGCTTCTCAGTCCCCTGTTAGTGCAACACCATTCCTGGTGTGGTGGGTCTGTCTTCTTCAGTGTTGACCATCAGGTAAAATGTGAAAACCTTCCTGCTTCTCCAGGCTCAAAGACAACAAGTCATGGAACATTGAAATTAGTAACTGTGAGGGTTTGCAATTGCTTTTTAATGTATTCAGGTGCTCTAAATGTTTTAGATGGCTTTTAAATTGCTTAGAAATGCTTTCAATTTGTTTATGTTTTTAATTTTAAATTGTATTGTGTTAACTTTTGATATTTGCTGTCCTGGACCACTTTGGCAGTGGTTGAGATAGAAATTTGATAAAATGAAATAAATAAATTTGATGAAATTAGGATGAGGTAATATAAAAATAGACCTAAAAGGGCCAGGAGATGATGGCAAGTTATATATGAGTTATTTGAGGATGCAGTGGCCATCCAAGGAAATGGTTTTGTCCACAGAAACTGAGAAATCTGAACAAGAAGATAGTCTTCTTTAAGGCAAGTCAGTTTTCTGGAAGCATCGTCTATGTTTCTCATAAAATAGCTTGCCTTGCCTAAGGCCAAGGATACTTTGACCTAATGCTCACAGCATCAGAGGAGGTGGTAAAAGGTGTGTCTGGACAGTACTATTCCAGGTGGGGAGGATAGAATGCTTAACTATGAAGAAAAAAGATTTCTACAGCTAGAAATGCCAAGGAAAGGGCCAGGCTAGAGCCTTTCTCCCTGCTTTGAGCTTTCTTTGTAGGAGGGTTTGTTTTTAACAGTGTGAAGCATCATCCTGACTTGCAATCTGAAGAGTAATGGCCAGATGCCTGCTTACTACCTCATCTGCTGCTTGTGAGATACAGAGACAGACCTGAGACCTGTTACAAAGGGTATGCAGAGCGCAGGCAGGCAGCTCTCGACTCCTGACCCGCTGAGAGCCTGAGGAACCTACTCTGCCTCTCTCCACCTGGCCTGGGGCGGGGCCGGACAGGCTCTAGCTGTAACAGTGATGTCCAAACTTTTTTCAAAGTGAAGGGTCGTGAGGGTCGACCAAAGGGCCGGATTAAACCGACCGGTGAGCTGGATTAGCCCCCCGAAACGGACTTTGGACATGCCTGATCTATAAGGACTGCTGCTGCTGCCCAGGAGGACTGCCTGCTGAGAGCCTGAGGGCCCTGCTCTTGCCTCTCTCCATCTGGCTTGGGGTGGGGCCTGAAATCACACTGTATGGCCAAGGGTATAGAATTGCCTGGTGCCTAAAGGTGTATAATAGAGACACCAGGCGAAAACATTCCTTTTTAACCAGGCCTTTGGTTGATTTGATGGATGTCCTCTGCCCTATTAATTATTATTTTGTGTCACCCTGAGACCTCCGGGCATAGGGCAGTATATTATTATTATTATTATTATTATTATTATTATTATTATTAACACTAATTTTCCTTTCAAGGAATCCTTGAACAATATGTCTGCTTTGGAAATCCTAGAGGTTGTAGAAAATTATGAGGCACAAGCAGGCTTGATCAAGATTTTTAGATGCAAAGATTATGTCCACCGCAAGCAATTCAAAATAAATAATAAAAAGAACAGGAAAATGTGGGGAATTAAGCTAGCAGAGTTCTGATTTTCCCCATGATGACTACTCTGGTCCTTTAAAAAAATCTGTTTGTTTTTAAATTAAAAAACCCTGCATTGCCCCTGCTTTGTTGGTGCCCTAAGCATCCGCGTGGCCTGTCCCAGTCCGCCAATGCTGGCCAGGCTTGGAGAGTCTTGACATCACTTGGCAGGAATGAAAAGAATCCCTGGAAGACACCCAACACTCCCTGAGGCTGCGTGTGGTAGAGGAAGATCAGTAGCTGTGGGCAAGTTGTGTCTTCCAAAGAGGCTTGTCTTAGAGCCAATCTCTTTTGGCAACTGCTCTTTTCTTCAGCAAAGGTGGCAGATGAGGAGGCGGGAATAAGTCAAAGAAGAAAAAATACATTTCCCCCCCTTTATATTTTTTGTGGGGCAGCTTCCTAGGACAAGCATTAATGCCATGTGTGTGTTGCTCTTGCATTTATAAACAGAATTGCACATTTTTCTGGGTGGGCATGCTGCTCACACAACCCTCCCCAAACCAGCCCTCCACCACTTTGTGAGGCTTGGATCTGACCAGATCCCAGCCTTGCAAAGCAGCATAGAGCTTGGGGCTGGGGCTCTTCCAGCAGCATTGGTGGTGGGGCCTGGGCTGGTGCACAGTGGGCTGTGCCCTGTCCCCCTGGCACATGTGTGTGCCCCGGGCACCATGAAAACACTCTCCACCGCTGCTTCCCACCACATCAGAGTCGCAGCCCATAGCAGGAGCCCCGCATTTGCTTTTTGTTGTCTCGGATTCAAAGCAGCATGTCCTTTTATCCCAAGAGCAGATTACTGAGATCAGTTTTGGTGCACCATTTCATATATTACAGCATGTGAAACTGCAGAGTCCGACTTCCAGCGCTGCCGCCATGATAGCGGATGCCAGCCGTGCAGTTAATTAAGGATAATCTGGGAGTAATTATCTTTGCAAGCGGGGGGGGGGGAGCTTTATCTCACAGATTGTCTGATATCTGCCTCTCACTCCGATGGAATGTGGGGGCAGGGACGCAGAGTGCATAGCACTGCACGTATTGGAAACTCTCCAAAGCAGTCGCCATGAAACTTCTGTTTCTTTTAAAATGGTTCTGAATTTGGACTTAAGAAACAGACGTGCTCTGGATGAAGGAGAAAGAGAACCTGCTAAATGAATCAGCCACTGAGTGACAAGGTTTTGATCTGGAGAGGACTCTCATGGTAATTGGATTGCTATGTAAGTGAAGGGGAGCCTTTCTTCTCTTTCTTCATTATATTTGCTATGCTATGATTTGGCAAGCCTTGACTGAAGAAGAACTAATTAATTAATTAATTAATTAATTAATTAATTAATTACTACTGGAATGAAATTATTAATGGATTACAATGCAAGAGGGATTCAACAAGAACTTTAAAATTTTCTTTACGGAGTACTTGAAGAAATAGGCTGTGTGAAATACAGTGGTACCTCGGGTTACAAATGCTTCGGGTTACAAACTCCGCTAATCCCAAAGTAGTTACCTCTGGTTTAGAACTTTGCCTCAGGGTGAGAACGAAAATCATGTGGCGGCGGCCGTGGGAGGCCCCATTAGTGAAAGCGCACCTCAGGTTAAGAACCGTTTCAGGATGAACGGGAATGAATTAAGTTCATAACCCAAGGTACCACTGTACTGTGATGATTTGTGATGCTGTCTACTGAAGAGGGCTCTAACTCTGATTTATTATGGATTTGGCGAGACACCAGCTTGTTAGAAGATTGGAAAGGATCAAAAGAAGACCAATGCTGGAAGTATGCCAGGAGTCATGGCCAGACGCTGGAATACTTTTGGTTTTGGAAAGGCAAAATGGAGAAGTTGTGGCGTAATGAGAACTGAGTCCTTGAAGGAGGGGCAATGTTGAAGAGGACTGATTGATTACAACATGAAGGAAAGGATGAATGTAAACAAATATTTCACACAGAAACTACAGGATATAAATTCCCTTTGCAAGTTCATGGATGTGGATTTGTAAAATACGAATGAAAGTTATCACACCAGTGGCTGCTACAATAAAGGATTAAGATCAGAATTGTTGTATTTGGACTAATTAAGAGAATTGGAGCAGGACCAAGAAATAACATCAACTCCTGATAACCGGAACACGGGAAGTCATCCAAAACATTGAATTCAGAACTGATTAATGGGCTATTTTGATTGTATTATGATTTGGTATGATTTGGTACCCCTTCATGGATCACTGCCTTGTCATGGCGAAGGGGCTTGAATAACCCCAAGAAACTATGAGCTATGCAGTGCAGGGCCACCCAAGACAGACAGGTCATAGCCGAGAGATTAAACTAAATGTGATCCACCTGGAGAAGGAACTGGCAATCCACTCCAGTATTTTGCCAAGAAAACTCCATGGACAGAAAAAAGGAGAAGTTTTGAGAAGAAAGTGAGAGTTTCCAAGGCATGCTCTGGTTCATGGGGTCATGGAGAGTTGAACACAACTAAGACAACTAAACAACAAAAAATGATTTGGTATGGTATGAATGTGGCCTCCATTGGACTGTTATTAATGAAAATTTTATCAAAATTACTTTTAAAAAAAGAAACTGCAGAGTACATGGGTGTGTACTTTTCTGTAGCTATCCTTAACAGGACAAGCAGTGGCTGCAGAGTCTGTTGGCGGTGACAGCTACAATGCATGGAGAACCAGATTCCTCGTGTGAAGCTCCTTCACTGTGTGCTAGGATTGAAGCACAGGTTCAGCCCACATCTGCCAGTATCAGCCACAAGACCAATAAAAAAATGGGTTGACAGTAGCCAAGGCAGACTGAAGCAGTCACCTCAGGCAGCAGAATCCAAGAGGTGCCTCCATGGCATGCCCGCACCACCAGCACCAGAGAAGTGGCTGTGGAGGCTTCCAGCGCAATCTTGAGAGAGCCCCATGAGATCTCACCAGAACCTGAAAGCCACAGCCACTTGACCCCAGTAAGCAGCAAGGGGGTGGGTAGTGCGAAGCATGCATGCAGGGTGGCACTTTCCTGTTTCGCCTCAGGCTTCCAAAAGACTCTGCAAGAAGGTCTGGAATCAAAAACCGGCAACTTGTGCAAGAGAGCAGCGTTGTCATGAAGAATGGCTGCCAGTCAATACAGAAACTTGGTTTGCTTTTTCCTCATCCGTTGTCCTACCAGCTCATGTACACTGACTCCCCTCATCCTGAAACTTGCTGCAATATGCACTAGATTTTTTAAAACCAAAGTTCTTCCTATGCTTAATAGAAATCCACAGTTCCTTTCCCCCCCTTCCTCTGCTGACCACAAGCCATGTCACAAGAATGCCCCCTTTGACTTGCCTCTCAAATTGCTTCTATAACTCCCACTTTATTATTGCTGTGCATTAGCAGAGACATGAAGAAAAATAAATGTGATAAAAGTTAGCTCCGCCTGCAAAATTTCTCACGCTTCTTCTCATATCCACTTTTTGGCATACTGATAGTCATAGTCTTAGTAAAAAATTATTATTATTATTATTATTATTATTATTATTATTATTATTATTATTTTGTATATCTGCCTACACCTGAAGATCCCAGGGTGGTTCACAACAGAAAAATACAAAATGAGAAAACAAAATACATAATAAAAGAAAAACAAAGAAACTCCTCTTCCACAAACACATTTAAAAAGCTATAGAATGTGAATTAGCCAAATGCCTGGTTGAAGAAAAAACATTTTCACCTGACACTTAAAGATGTATAATGAAGGTGCTAGGTGAACTTCCCTGGGGAGAGCTTTCCACAGACGGGGAGTCACTGCAGAGAAGGCCCCATTCTCGTGTTGCCACCCTCTGGACCTCTCACGGTGGAGGCTTTATAGATCAAAAATAGCACTTTGAATTGGGCCTGGAAACTAACTGGCAGCCAGCGCAGCTGGGGTGGGATCGGTGTAATATGCTCAAACTGTCTTGCCCCTGGCCGCTGAATTCTGCACCAGGTGAAGTTTCCGAAACCATCTTCAGAGGCAGCTGAAGTAATCCATGCTGCAGTAATCCAGCCTAGAGGTTACCAGAGAATAGACAACAGATGCTAGGCCATCCGTCCAGACAGAGGTGCAGCTGGGTCACCAGCCAAGGCTGATGGAAGGCTCTCTGTGCCCCTGAAGCCACACAAGTCTCAGGCAGCAGCAAAGGATCCAAGAATACCCCCAAGCTACATACCCATTCCTTCAGAGGGAGTGTAACCCCCTCAAACACAAGGTTACAAAGGTCTTATAATAAGCATCTATAATGGAAAGTGGTTACTCACTTTTCAAAGAAGAGAGAGGGAGGCTTTTGCAGCCCCTGAGAAAAAAACCCCAAACAACCACTTTTCCTGGAAGTGACTAATGCAGCCAGAAGTTTTTGACCTTCCATGGTGATGTCTTGCCCTTCTGGGGCCTTGCTGGAACCTGCTGCCTTCTTGTCATTCCCATCAGGGCAGCCAAGGTCATGGGAGCTCACTTGATAACAACACTCCCAGCCCATCTGGGAAGATGGTGGGGCGGGAGCCCAGCCCAGGAAGTAAAAGTAGCAATGACCGGAGGCAGCAGAGCCTCACTATTTGCTGGTGCTTCTCTTCCTCACAAATGCACAACAATACACAAAGTTTGTTTGGTCCACAAATCAGTTCCCTGTGGCATCATTTTGTAAAGTTTGCAGCAGCAAATATGCCATGCAACCACCACTCTGGCACACGGTTACACATTGCTGCAAATATCTCCACTTCCCTCTTGTCTCCCAGAACCAGAAGAGGCATGAGAAGGCCAGAGGAAATGTTGGCTTCACACAGGTACAGGCTGTGGGGAGGGGGGGACTTTCAGTCGCAGCAACTGATCCATGGGGAAAGTCCTACCAGGGGTGACCTGCTGTGTTCCTTAGGCCTGACACTCTGCTAAGACTGTGCAGATTGAGTTTTTGCTAATAAAGAGTTAACTCCAACTTGAACAGTATGATTTACTGCCTGCTCTCTTCTGACAGCTACTAGCCACAGTGGCCACACTCTACTTCCACAGTCGGAGGCAGCAATGCTTCTGAATACAAGTGCTCAGGTCCTCTTTGCAGGCTTTGCACAGGCACCTGGTTGGCCGCTGGAAGAACAGGATTCTGCACTAGGTGGGCCTTTCATCTTATGCCCTTATGTTCTTTTATTCATAAAACAGCAAGAAACACACCACCTTGCATGCTCTTTGAAAGGAGGGAAGTAGGGAAGGTAGTCCTCCCTGGAAGCCTAAAGAAATTGTCATTAATGGCACATCACATCCAAACTATTTATTTGGATACTGGATAAGTGTGTAGGGTGTATGCGGTGCTAGTTTGTCCACCTTTGGGCCCCACCCTGCACTCACCCCTCACCTGTGGCTCCTAGATGCTGTCAGCATTCAACAGTGGTCACACTGCACAAATGGCTTTGACTGGCCGGCTAAATCAGGTGTGTGTTTCTTTTCTTCTTTTTGTATTTATTATAAATTTGATTTTCATTTACCTGGCTTATCAGCGTATTCAAAAAAAAATATCTGTTTTATCGTTTTTATTTTCCACTCTACTTCCTGGTTAATTATCATTGAATATTGTGTTTATAACATTTTTATTGCCTGTTTTATTGATTCTTTTCCAGGCTTTTAAAACTAATTCTTTCTCATTTTTAATCAATTCCTCCAATACCTCCTTTTTCTTTCTTCCCTAACTTTTTTCTGATAAGCATTTTGCTGATTAAAGAAACCTCTCATTACCGTGGCATCCCAAACTTATCAATATCTTGATTTAAATTTAATTCAAAATAATCTTTCAGGGCTTTTTCTGCTTTTTGTGTAATATTCTGGTTATCTAACAATTATTCATTTAATCTCCATCTAAATACTGGATAAGTGTGTGGGGTGTGTGCAGTGTTAGGGGAGGGGCAGTATCTTTGGTGGGAGACACGCGGTGCTCATTCTGGGATAGTTTATTCACCTTTGAACCCCACCCCACACTCATCTCTTACCGGTAGCTCCTAGATGCTGTCAGCATTCAACAGTGGTCACACTGCACGAATTGCTTTGACTGGCCAGCTAAAGCAGGTGTGTGTTTCAAACCCTCAGTGAGTTAGGGACTTCCCCTGTGGGCAAAGGCAGACTCCGGTGGATTGAGCAAATGAGACAAATAATGGGTTCAACTGTCAAAAAGGCAGTATCTACACATACCGTAGAGGGAAGTGAGGGGCAGGTGGGGCTCAGCAACCTGGCCTATCCACGAGAAGGAAAACTCGGATCCTGAACCTCTGCTTCTTTGTGATGATACTCATATATGAGAAAGGTTTTGGGAGTAAACCCTGAGGAAAAATCTGTACCCACTGCATTTTGGGACATCCTTAGGAGAAGAAAAGGCTTAGGAATAAACCCTGCACAAATCTGGAGTGAAGTCCCTAAGACAGTTGGACGGTGTCTTGCAACTCCTGCAGCCAAGCTGGTGCCAAACTATTGCTTTCCCTTCCTTTGCTCCACATCAGCAAGGTCAAGATGCCCTCGTCTTGTCATCTGGGCAGCCAGGACCTGCAGACGGCCCAGACTTGCACCCTGGAGAGGTCACGTTGGATAAGTGTGCATCATTAAAAGAAAAGACAAAAGGTGTGACCCTGATCCAGTAGGCTCTTCTTATTTGGTTGTACCTCCCTCAAATATTTAACTTTGAAACACCAGAGGAAGGGAACTGAAACTTGAAGAATGGCAACTCTAACCAACCCCAAAATGTTTGTTAAAGGGTAAAAAGGGACCATTACTGCTTACTGCTTGCTTCACTTTGGCTAATAGCTCCTTGTTCTAAAAACAGTTTCTGTGATTATATTATTAACAATTTTACTGGAGGCTTTTTATAGTAACAACACTGCTTTACATACCTCCACTAGACTGTCAATTGTTATGAACTCATCTAAGTACCTTTCCCAATCAGTTGCCCCAGTTTTTACAATCCAGTTTTTACAGTGGCAAAGGTTAGCAACAAAAATAGCGGAGTTTAACTTAAAACTCAGTAACAGAGATTGGGGGGGGGGATATATAACAGAAGTTAAAAGGGATGTGACAAGATGCTAATTCCTTGGAAGAAGTCAAGAAATGGGAGCCACAATCCAAAACAGACTTCCCATATGTAACATTTTCATACAACATTTTTTCTGCATTGACAGGTCCACTATGTGAGTTAGGCATGCATGGGTTGAAGAAGGGGTGATGCTAAGGGGCTATCCCAATGGATTCAGGCCCTGAGTGTTTTGTGCCACGTCCCAGATATCCTACCCCTTTTAAAAAGCATACAGTGGTACCTTGGTTCTCAAACTTAATCTATTCCAGAAGTCCGTTCCAAAACTAAAGAGTTCCAAAACCAAGGCACACTTTCCCGTAGAAAGTAATGCAAAACAGATTAATCTGTTCCAGACTTCTAAAAACAACCCCTAAAACAGCAATTTAACATGAATTTTACTATCTAATGAGACCATTGATCCATAGGATGAAAGCAATAATCAATGTACTGTACTATGAAATAAATAAGACAGTATTGTAGATGACTGAAATTAAAATTGTTTTTTCTTACCTGCACTGATGATAGTCATTGTTTGGATGGAGGGCTTTTATCCATTTCTGCAGTCACACATTCAATCAATCAGTAGCTGAACTGGGTTCCACACAGTCACAAAAAGAAATTAACCGAAAAAACCTGAAAAATGAAAACGCAAAATAAATAGCAAAAACAAAAGCGCCAAACTTAATCTGTTCCAGAAGTCCATTTGACTTCTGAAATGTTCGAAAACCAAGGTGCAGCTTGTGATTAGTGCAGGTGCTTCAGAAACAATAGCCAACAGACTCATCAGATGTTCGGCTTCCGAAAAATGTTCGAAACACACTTTTTGGTGTTTGGGAAACAAGGCATTGGGGAACCAAAGCATTTGAGAACCAAGGTACCACTGTACATTGAATAAAGCTTTGCTTACAAAGCGACTGCACATTTTGCAAACTGCCCCAGCTTGTTGTTGTTGTTTAGTCGTTTAGTCGTGTCTGACTCTTCGTGACCCCATGGACCAGAGCACGCCAGGCACTCCTGTCTTCCACTGCCTCCCGCAGTTTGGTCAGACTCATGCTGGTAGCTTCGAGAACACTGTCCAACCATCTCGTCCTCTGTCGTCCCCTTCTCCTTGTGCCCTCAACCTTTCCCAACATCAGGGTCTTTTCCAGGGAGTCTTCTCTTCTCATGAGGTGGCCAAGGTATTGGAGCCTCAGCTTCACGATCTGTCCTTCCAGTGAGCACTCAGGGCTGATTTCCTTAAGAATGGATGCGTTTGATCTTCTTGCAGTCCATGGGACTCTCAAGAGTCTCCTCCAGCACCATAATTCAAAAGCATCAATTCTTCGGCGATCAGCCTTCTTTACAGTCCAGCTCTCACTTCCATACATCACTACTGGCTGCCCCAGCTAGCCACCATCTTAATTTGCCCTGGGACTTTTTTCAAATGCATCACAAATCTCTGCTCCCCCACCTTGCAATGCCCCTGGGTTGAAGGCACAAAATGCATAACATCTAATCACCAGGTCTGCCATCTTTTTGTTCTTTGGAAACACACATTATAGAATGGGCAGGTATCCTGAAATTGGATGTTTGGCTGCAAAGTGCTCATGATCTTGTGATGCTGGGGCCTGTGAACACCTTAAGAAACTTGTTTTTAAAAAGCCATATTGGGAAGGCACCACTTAGGATAAAACACAGCAGCCTCCTGCTACTTATCCCCAGGGGGCTTTCACATCCTGCTGGGCTTATGCAATAAATAAAAATTGTTGGAACATTCTGAATAAACTATTTTAATAAGCACAAAATCTCAGCCTCCCGCAATAGATACAATGGGCTCCCCATAACTTGTACAATTCATATTAACAACTTAATTGCAATAAATTGAAAGCCAGTAAACTGCAGCTCTATAAGGAGATCTAGTAGGTTTGATGGGCCTGTGGAACAAAGCTACTATTATGAGTTATACACTTACCAGACAACCATCAAATTCTTTGCTGAAATCTGAGCTCCACTGGCAGCGTCAAAAGAACTAGCCAGAGAGAGCAAAGAATTTTTGGCTTTGGAGCAGCTGTCCCAGAACGGGTACAGAAAGGGCCCTGGCAGGGCAAAGTGGAGCTATCAATAGAATGTCTATCCATGCCGACAATAAGAAGAAGACTTAGCATTTATATAGTGCATTTCGAAACCTAGATCCAAAGAGCTACTTTTGGCATGCTCAAGGAGCTTTGGCTTCTCACTCTGAACAATTTCCAGAGAAGCCTGTGGCAACAAAAGCAACAACACCCTGTGGCACTTGAAAGAGTAGCACATTTTTTGTGAGCCAGAATAACAGAGGTTAGGGCGAACTGGTTAAAAAACTGGAAACAAAGTAGGAAGAAATTGGCAGTTCTTTCAATAGAGGGATGTGAAAATGGATTGGTTTGGGGACCTGTGCTTTTTAACTTGTTCCCACGTGATCTAGGGGACGCGGGTGGCGCTGTGGGTTAAACCACAGAGCTTAGGACTTGCCGATCAGAAGGTCGGCGGTTCGAATCCCTGCGACGGGGTGAGTTCCCGTTGCTCAGTCCTTGCTCCTGCCAACCTAGCAGTTCGAAAGCATGTCAAAGTGCAAGTAGATAAATAGGTATCTACCTTCTGGCAGGAAGGTAAACGGCGTTTCCATGTGCTGCTCTGGTTCGCCAGAAGTGGCTTAGTCATGCTGGCCACATGACCCGGAAGCTGTATGCCAGCTCTCTCAGCCAATAAAGTGAGATGAGCATGCCCGTACCCCTGCCCATACGGGCCAGTCTTGCCAGACTCTAGGGTTGTGCGCCCATCTCACTCTATAGGCCGAGGGCCAGCGCTGTCCGCAGACACTTCCGGGTCACGTGGCCAGCGTGACAAGCTGCATCTGGCGAGCCAGCGCAGCACACGGAACGCCGTTTACCTTCCCGCTAGTAAGCGGTCCCTATTTATCTACTTGCACCTGGGGGTGCTTTCGAACTGCTAGGTTGGCAGGCGCTGGGACCGAGCAACGGGAGCGCACCCCGCCGCGGGGATTCGAACCGCCGACCTTTCAATCTGCAAGTCCTAGGCGCTGAGGCTTTAACCCACAGCGCCACCCGCGTCCCACGAAAAGGGCATAGAAATGTAATAAATGGAATGGAATGGGAAGTCCATTCTAACTGTAGGGGACAGTTAAAGCATTAAAATCCGAGATAAGCCCTCATTCGGAGTGAAAGGCAGCAGAGGACCTCATATCTTAGCACTAAGCGCTGCACTGATCTAAGATTGGAGATAAGCCCTGTGTCTGTTCTTTGCCAGTAAAACACAAAACTCCTTTCCCCACATGCTCCAGCAGGGGTGCCTTTTACTGGCAAAGAGCAGGAACAAGGCTTATCTCCTGTTAAGTTGTGGGTGAACATATCAGACAACACAGCGATTCTTCAACAGCTTTTGTTTATTCAGAGGCCAGAATAGAACTGAACTGAAGAGCTCAGTCAGCCTGCTTATATAGAGCTCCAGAACAACGTAACTGTTGCAACTTTCTAAAACTATCCAATCACTGAATGTCACTTTCGATCCTTCATTTGCATAACTATCTACAGTATCCCCCTGCTGGCCCAGGGTGAGAACTTCAGTACATAACATCTCCAATCTTGGATCCTCTCTAAAGAGCAGGCACCCCACACCAACACTGGAGAGGAAATGCTGGGTGGGAAGGCCAGGCCTGCCTGCCTGCCTGCTGGTGAGTGTGTGGCTGCATGCATGAGAAAGGGAGAGGCAGCGCTGTTTGCCTGGTGCAGGTGTGTTGGCGATGATGCTGTGAATGATCCTCTTCAACCAGGCCTTTGGCTGATTAACAGGGGCGTTAATGGTTTGTTTTGTTTTTATTATGTACTTTGTGGTTTTATTCTGTATTTTTGTGCTGTGAACTGCCTTGAGATCTTTGGGCGAAGGGTGGTATACAAATTCAATAATTAATTTGTAAATTAATTACCATTGGGCTGTGGCCCCTGGAAAGTTTGGCAGCTTCTCTCCACGTCCTTCTTCCACTCTGACTCACAGGTGCCAGACTTAGAAAATCTGCCACCCTGATGTAGCTGGGCTACAACTTCCATCATCCCTGACCACTCACTCTGCTGACTGGGAGTCCAAAAGCCTTTGGAGAGCAATACATTGGCCACTCCTGCTATGAAGCTTAAACTATATGTTACAATGGATTCCACGTGTCCCCCCTCCACTTTTTAAAGCTGTAAGAGTGGAGGAAGGGCATGAAGAGAGGCTGTTTGTTCTCCTCCCTCCAGTAGTTTTCCAGCTCACAATCTCCTAAGCAGCTTTATCATCTTCCTGTGGGAAATAGGGAGTTCCCTGTGCACAGTGGAAGGCAATTTTCAGCTACTGGGGAGGGCAATTTTCAGCTAAAATGGTTGGACTTGAAGGCGTTAAGCAGCCTCTATTAATCTACCTGTTCAAACCCATCCTAGTGATGCATCACACAGGAAGTATTAAATCTTGTTGTTTGGGCCTACCCCAATTTCCTTGCATGGAAACATACACAAGACAACCCACAGAATAACCAAAAACATGATGGTGTGAAAGGAGTGGTAGGGTGAGATTCTATTGCTGCTTCATAAAAGGATTGCTTGCAAAGGATGAGAGGACTCCAAAAGAGCTCAGTGAGGCAACCGCCAAATGTGGCAGAGTTGGAATATCATGGCCCAAGTTACATTTATTATTCTTGATCATTTGGGATATGCTGGTGTTAAAATAAAGGTGCTTGTTTCTGTTCATATTTCTATGAACTTCAAAGCATCCCACTGAGAAATGAAAATTCCATATTCTCAATAGTAATGCCTTTAAAATGCCACATGCTGTTAAGTATTATCAGTGCATAATTCTTTTCTGGAATCCTTACTATAGCCCTGTAAGGCAGGCCAGTCTTATTATCCCTATATTTCACATGGAGGTATGGGTGCCTGAGCATGAAAAATAATTGGCTTGCTCAAGGTGGGCCTGCATGCTATGAAGCAAGTGTGGGTTTCCCAACCTTGCGATGTTAATGCAACTGAGGTGTCAGGGACGGGCTGGATGAGGAGTGGGGGGAGGCTTCAGCTGGAGAACCCCCTAGAGAAGCCTCACAAGAGGGAAGCTCAGAGCGAGGGGAGCGGAACACGGAAGACACGTCAGAGGATGAAGGAGGGGCAGAATGGTTGGATGCTGAACAAACATGTTTGAGTCAGAGAGAGGAAGAAGAGGCAGAAAGCACTGCAGGCAGCTGAGGGGGCTGAGGTTGCAACAGATTCACAGGAGCCTACTGGCATTCAGCTTCCCCTTTACCTTGTCTCCAAGGGCATGAAGAGTTTAAGACAGCCGGCTGGGGAGGAGCCGGGGGAAGTGGGGGCCCCAGATCATCAGTTCTGGCAACTGCTTTACTGGAGCCAATCTTGCCTGTAGGTTTCTCTGTATTCTGTTCCTTGAATAAAGAATCAGCCTTACTGTTTGTCTCTGAGTCTCCATGCTGGGCCCTGGCATGAGGGGATAGTTCTTTCTTACCTTACCTTCTCTCCACAGCCATTCTCTCTGCTATTCATTCTTCCAGTTTTCCTCCCAAGTCTGGCAGCAGGGAAGGGACTGCAATGTCAGACATTACAAAATGGCAACTGGGGGAAACTATTGGCGAACCGAAGAGGTTGAGAAAGTTTGTAATACAAAATCACTATTTGCTAGACTTCACTGCAGCAGACCCTCCAAGTGCCCCTATTTTCCAGGGACAGTATTGGATTTACAGAAACAATCCTGGTTTCTGATTTGACCCTGGAATGTCCCGCTTTTCCTTAGGATGTCTCTATGCTGCAGTATGAGGGAAAATGCTGCCCTTTCAATATGGACCTTCTGTGTGAAATGCTGCAGACCCAGCTGCTCTTCAAAGGACAGCTGAATGAAACAGCTAATCGTTCAAAATAGGACCTCTGTTCTGTCTTAGAGACAACTTTAATTGGCGCTAATTGAACCACAGGCAAGTGACACCAACAAGGTGGCCATGACCAGGGCTGTAGCTATGGAGGAGGGAGGGGCTAGCCAGGTTTTTTTGCCCTGGGTGAAGCCTCCAGAGGGCACCATTGAGGCTCCCAGCCTGTGTGTTTGTGTATGTAAATTTGCTGGTGGCAAACTGGGTCTTTGACCCAAGTGAAATAAAGCCTAGTTTTGCCCCTGGCCATGACCACTATCTTCCTAATTAACAGCAGCAGTCTCATTGAGGGTTGAGTATTCAAGATCTCCATGTGTGAATCAATTAACCTCAAGAATAAAAACTTATTAGTATAAAGGTGACTGAGGTAGGAAGAAAGAGTGGGTGATGTTTTGTTACAAACTTTTGGGAAACACCACCAAAAATTTACAAATTTCACCCTTCCTAGTCATTTGTACTGAGATAACCAAAGCAGCTTGTGAAGGGCAAAGTGGTGGCTGGTACCAGTCAGTATTCCCACTTGGGACAATGGCCGCATTCAGCAGACTTCAGCCTCTGAGAAATGTAGAAATTTCAAGTTTTAAGTCGGCTAAGTACAGAAAGAGCTGAGGCAGAGAAAAGGGGAGTGGATGATGTAGTCCAGGTTTGAAGCTTATTAACTGAGGCTTATCACAGTCAGAGACAATTGTGGCATTAAGCAAACGATAATTAAGGACTGGGGGGAAATGTTATTGCCATTACCAATAGTAATTGGTTGCATTGTTAAAATCTATGTCTACTCATTCACGTTGGGTAGCTAATTAGAATGGACAAAAAACAAAACAAAAACATTCAGTCTGAAGTTCATTTACTTTACAAACAGCAATCAACTTTGCTTTTATTTTTCATAATTTAGTCTGCAATGCTTGCTATTTTACATAGTTTAGTCTGCAATCCAAATCTCCCCCTCCAGTGGGGCTTTATGGAGCCACAAGGCCACCATGCATGTGGCAGACGGGCTGGAAGGTGGGGGCAGTAAGATTGTTGCACCAGCCCCTGGAACTGGGACACCAATCAAGCCCGTCTCAGGTCTGATGCCATCATGTGATGGTGGTGAGACAGGCTTAGTGTCTAACTGGGCTGGCTCACCCTTCCTTGCCTTCTGAATGCCTCCATTTCAAGGGGTCTGGCAGGCTGCCAAAGTGGGCACCCCACCACGAGCCCACCTGCCTGCCCACAGGTTCAGTGGGCAACAGAGGGAGTACCACATTGGTGGAGAGAAGCTTGCACCTCCACCCAATCTAATCCCCCCCCCCCAACACAGCACAGCACAGCACAGGGCGACGGTGGGAGGGTTTGCACTGCTTTGCTTTTTTGCTTTGCCCATTCAGGTGGCAATATACAACTCTCATCCATTCTCCCTCTGCATTCCCCATAATTCCACAGATTTTAAATGAAATGTGCATATTCATTCTTTTCATATGCCCCTGATTTTAATCATTTTGGGGGTAGGGATTGTTTATCTTGCAGATGTATCTGTACTGTTTTATTAGTTCATGCTGAAGTCCAAGGTAAGGTACTTATACATGCCAGAGGTTCTATCTGTGGGGGTTATTTTTCCTGTTTGTTATTATGATGTGTATTTTTGTGTTTTTATATTGTTGTCATGAACTGGGAGGAATTTGGGGAGGAGGAAGAAGATCCCGGCGAGGGGTGGAGCTGGGACTGGGTCACATGGGGGCAAGCTGGGAAGGTGAGGTTGGTGTAGGTAATACTCACAGAGTGACAGAGAATGCACACGGGGCAGTGCACAGAAAGCCGACCAGCGGGACCCAGAGCCAGAGAGGCCCCCATCCCCATGAACATGACAGGTCCTAAGACATAGGGAACAGTGGGCAGAGCACTCCAGGATGCAGAGTCAGGCCAGGGCCTGCAGCCCAGTTCACTAGCTGGCCAGGTGGGGAAGGAGGCCTAGACTCCTCAGCTGGGGCAAGCTGGAGCAGGGGAGGGTCACATGCTCATCAAGCCCAGATGCTGCAGTCAGCAGACACAGGATCAGAAGGCAGCAGAGCTGAGGGGCTGTATTTGTTCAACTGCTGACATTGAGGGGCCTCATATCGTGACTTCAGACTTGGATTGACCCTGAACCTCATTTCTTGGCACAGAGCCCCTGGATGTTTCATGGTCTATTGACCCTGTGCCACCACTGCGGTTGCTTTCTTCGCTGCCACCACCCCGTTTCTCACGGGGACACAGTTGCAGCATGGGATCAGCCTTGCCAGGTGCACAGACAGAGGTATTTCTCTTGTTAGAGGCAGCAGTCAGAAAAATGGATAGTTAATACTGGTTATTGAGAGGAAAAGTTTGGCCCTTCATTTTCTCCCTGCAATTGATGAAGATGTATCACACTGCTGATCTCTCATATTTGTAACCCCCAGGGAGCCATACCAGGGAGCCATACAGTTGCGCAGGTGTGGCTTTCCTTGTAGATGAGCAACCTTGTTTACTTTGAGCCTGAGTGGTTGCCCGCCTGCCTTCAGCTGTGATCATGGAGACTATAAACTGTAAGATCATAGAGTTGTAGAGTTTGAAGGGTCCCCAAGGGTCACGTAGTCCAACCTGCTGCAGTAAAAGAATCCTGCCCACAGCCATCCCTGAGTGGGCTCAAACCATGAACCTTCTGGTTAACAGCCAGATACACTGACTCCTTGTGCATGCTGGCTCTTCTTTTATCTTCTCCACTGGGAGAAGGGAAAAGGAGCCCGTCTGTAGAAAGCAGCTGGTGTGTTCTTCCACAAGCACACACTGCCTTTACCTACTTCTGCCCTAGTAGAGTAAGTGAGGGTGAAGATTATAAGTGGAAAGGATCCCCACTGCAATGGCTGAGCCCAGTTTTCACTCTGCCCTCAATTGCTTCTGGGATGAAGAGAGGCTGCCTTTCCCTGTGCTCAAAGCAAGAATTGGGTGGTAGGCTTAGAAAAGGTGGGCCTGTTAGGCTCAGAAAAACACGGTGGAGTTGCACCAAGACATTTGTTTCAGGTGGTGTAATGGAAAGGGCGTTGGATTTGTGCATCCCTCCCCCACCCAAGCCACTCAACTGCCACCATTAAGCACAAGGAGCACAGCTGGTGCGTTTTCACTGCAGGAGTGGTACCTATTTATCTACTTGCATTGGCATGCTTTTTAACTGGCAGGAGTTGAGACAGAGTAACAGGAGCTCACCCTGTTGTGTGGATTCGAACCACCAGCCTACTGATTGGCAAGCCCAAGAGGCTCAGTGGTTGTGGCGTTTGCCTCCTAGGATGGGTCAAGGAAAGGGTTAAAGTGGGTGTGATGTGATCGGCCAGTGAGAATGCAAGGGGGGAGTAAAAGATAGAGTTGAGGTTTGGGAGTTGAGGTTTGGGTGTTGGAGAAGGAAGAGGGAGGCTTAGGTGTGGGTTGGCAGAGTTGTATTGTGAGAGGGTGAGAGGAATTGTTAGGTTGAGTCAGATAGATAGTTGGGAATAATTCAGTTTGAAGTTGTTAGGAACTAAGATTAGGAAACTGACAAGAGAAAAATAAACTGTAACCATACGCTTGTTCCTGCATTTAAAAATAAACTTGATGATTTGTTTATGTTAACAACTGTCTGGACTCCGTGTGTCCCCGTGAGAAACGGGGTGGTGGCAGCGAAGAAAGCAACCGCAGTGGTGGCACAGGGTCAATAGACCGTGAAACATCCAGGGGCTGTGTGTGATCGCCACACTGGTTTAGACCACAGCGCCACCTGCATCCCTGGCACCCAGTTCCCCACGCCTTGCTCTGAGGAAAGGCCCCTGAGCAGGGTTTACTGGGAGAGGGGGCTGCAGAAGGTGCCTGGGCAGCTCCAGCTTTGCAGTGGCAAAAACCACTTAAAGTTTAACAGCAGCAGACTCTTAAAATTTAAATTTTAACATCTTACTGCTGTTAAACTTTAAATAGTGTTTTCTACCATTGTGACAATACAGCCTCCTTTGGAGCTACCACAACCAGAATGAATGCCTTCTAGTTCTAGTTAGAAATGCCTTCTAATTAATCACTGGCAATTATAGCTGTGGTGGGTGAAGCAAGGAGTAAGGCTTAGAGCCAATTTTCTCTTGAGGAACAGGGTCAGGAGTGGATTGGAGACAAACAGCAACGTGTTATTATCAACCTATATCTGTAAGACAAGTCACATGCAAGTCACACGGAACAGAAGCCAGGTGGTTCTGTTTGCTTAGGTGCTGCCTCTTTGGCCCTTGTAAATTGCTGGCTCGCATGTTAGAGACAACATCACACCCACAACATGCACTGAGGCTTGTACACACTCTGCGTCTTGGGGGCTGCCGCTGCTGGGTGGGAAAGTGGTGTATAGAGGAGATTGGCCACAATCCATATCTACTATTTTATCTTTCCTGTTGTTCCTTAGGAAATATTACATTTTGATACATGCCCCCACCCCAGCCTTGATGCAGTTTGAGGAAAAAGAATAGCACGGTAGCTGTTTAAAGCCAATAATGCGAACGTATAGCCTGAAACCCATGTGTAAGAGTGCCAGAGGTAGCAATTTGTATTATTTGACATAAAACACATATCAGCATTTGGATGAGGAAGAGATTTGGGCCTGCTATCCTTCTTTGGGACGCGGGTGGCGCTGTGGGTAAAAGCCTCAGCACCTAGGGCTTGCCGATCAAAAGGTCGGCGGTTCGAATCCCCGCGGCGGGGTGCGCTCCCGTCGTTCGGTCCCAGCGCCTGCCAACCTAGCAGTTCGAAAGCACCCCTGGGTGCAAGTGGATAAATAGGGACCGCTTACAAGCAGGAAGGTAAACGGCGTTTCCATGTGCGGCTCTGGCTCGCCAGAGCAGCGATGTCACGCTGGCCACGTGACCCGGAAGTGTCTCCGGACAGCGCTGGCCCCCGGCCCCTTGAGTGAGATGGGCGCACAACCCTAGAGTCTGGCAAGACTGGCCCGTATAGGCAGGGGTACCTTTACCTTTACCTTTACCTTTATCCTTCTTTGCAAGAATGCTTCAGCTTTGTCAACACACTAGTTAACTTTCTAGAATATTGGATAAGAGAGAGAATTTGAGATGGTACCTGCTACACATACATCATTAATTGGCAACTGATTTTATGATCTAACGGTTGGGTCAGGTGATCTAGATATTAATAATAATAACGAAACACAGGCTCAGATCTGTATTAAAGTAACTTTAAAGGAATCTAGAGGGGAAACAACGTCCTAAAGAAACCAGCTCTGGACCCCTTAGACTGGATACAGACCATTGGTGAGGAATAGGAGGGATGGGATTTAGGAGCACAGTCCAATAGAGCCTACATACAGTGTAACTTTCTGAGTCAGTGGTCTTGGGTCTGTTGTAATACCTTTTCTGTCTTGCTCATGGGTCCTGGAGCTTGATATGCACTTTCACATTCTCAGCCTGGTTAGACCCTTTTTTTAAGGAACACCTGCCCCCCCCCCAATTTCCAAAAAAAGGCAAAGTTACAAAAATGCCCCAAACCCCACATTTTTTTGATTGACTTCATAGAATCATAGAATCATAGAATCATAGAGTTGGAAGAGACCACAAGGGCCATCGAGTCCAACCCCCTGCCAAGCAGGAAACACCATCAGAGCACTCCTGACGTATGGTTGTCAAGCCTCTGCTTAAAGACCTCCAAAGAAGGAGACTCCACCACACTCCTTGGCAGCAAATTCCACTGTCGAACAGCTCTTACTGTCAGGAAGTTCTTCCTAATGTTTAGGTGGAATCTTCTTTCTTGTAGTTTGGATCCATTGCTCCGTGTCCGCTTCTCTGGAGCAGCAGAAAACAGCCTTTCTCCCTCCTCTATGTGACATCCTTTTATATATTTGAACATGGCTATCATATCACCCCTTAACCTCCTCTTCTCCAGGCTAAACATGCCCAGCTCCCTTAGCCGTTCCTCATAAGGCATCATTTCCAGGCCTTTGACCATTTTGGTTGCCCTCCTCTGGACACGTTCCAGTTTGTCAGTGTCCTTCTTGAACTGTGGTGCCCAGAACTGGACACAGTACTCCAGGTGAGGTCTGACCAGAGCAGAATACAGTGGCACTATTACTTCCCTTGATCTAGATGCTATACTCCTATTGATGAGGCCCAGAATTGCATTGGCTTTTTTAGCTGCCGCGTCACACTGTTGGCTCATGTCAAGTTTGTGGTCAACCAAGACTCCTAGATCCTTTTCACATGTACTGCTCTCAAGCCAGGTGTCACCCATCTTGTATTTGTGCCTCTCATTTTTTTTGCCCAAGTGCAATACTTTACATTTCTCCCTGTTAAAATTCATCTTGTTTGTTTTGGCCCAGTTCTCTAATCTGTCAAGGTCGTTTTGAAGTGTGATCCTGTCCTCTGGGGTGTTAGCCACCCCTCCCAGTTTGGTGTCATCTGCAAATTTGATCAGGATGCCCTTGAGTCCATCATCCAAGTCGTTGATAAAGATGTTGAATAAGACCGGGCCCAAGACAGAACCCTATGGCACCCCACTAGTCACTCTTCTCCAGGATGAAGAGGAACCATTGATGAGCACCCTTTGGGTTTGGTCACTCTCCTCTGAGTGACCCCACTGTTTCTTTGTTCTTCCTTTTGCTACGGACATACCCATAAAAGCCTTTTTTGTTGCTTTTAACCTCTCTAGCAAGCCTGAGTTCATTCTGTGCTTTAGCTTTTCTGACTTTGTGTCTACACGTGCTGGCTATTTGTTTGAATTCCTCTTTGGTGGTTTCCCCCCTTTTCCATTTTTTGTACACATCCTTTTTTAATCTTAACTCAGTTAAAAGTTCTTTAGATAGCCACCCTGGCTTCTTTAGGCACCTTCCATGTTTCCGTCTCATTGGTATTGCCTGAAGTTGTGCTTTTACTATCTCCCTCTTAACAAACTCCCAGCCATCTTGAACTCCCTTTCCTTTTAGTATTACTGTCCATGGGATCTCACCCAGCACTTCCCTAAGCTTTATGAAGTCGGCTTTCTTAAAGTCGAGAAATTGAGTCCTAGTATGCTTGGCTGCTCCTTTCCGCTGTATAGTAAACTTCAGAAGAGCATGATCACTCGCGCCTAATGATCCTTCCACTTCTACCCCACTAACCAGGTCATCAACATTGGTTAGGACCAGATCTAAAATGGCTGTTCCTCTTGTTGCTTCTCCCACTTTCTGGACAATGAAGTTGTCTGCAAGGGCAGTGAGAAATCTGTTTGACCTTATGCTCTTGGCTGAGTTTGACATCCAACAAATATCCGGGTAATTGAAGTCCCCCATTACTACTATCTCCCTTCCTTTTGCATGCTTGGCCATCTGTTCCAGGAAGGCATCATCTATGTCCTCCGTTTGGCTTGGGGATCTATAGTAAACTCCCACAATGAGGTCACTGTTATTCTTCTCTCCCTTAATTTTGACCCAAATGCTCTCACTTTGGCTTTGAGGTTCTAAATCTTGGATCTCTTCACAGGTATACACATCCCTGACATATAACGCCACTCCTCCTCCTTTCTTGTCTGGTCTGTTTCTTTGAAATAGATTGTATCCCTCCATTATTACATTCCAATCGTGGGATTTATCCCACCAGGTTTCAGTGATTCCTATTATGTCATATTTAGTTTGCTGTACCAGGAGCTCAAGCTCATCTTGTTTATTTCCCATGCTTTGCGCATTAGTGTACAGACATTGAAGTCCATTAATCATTCCCCCGTGTCTCTTATTTAAGGATTTTCTCCTCCCACCACTAGGTCTGCATGCTCTTTGCTCCATTCGGTCTATGACATTTGGATGATCATCTTCATCAATTGATAGACTCCTACCTTCAGGAGCACTGTCTCCCTCCCCCACATTAGTCAGTTTAAAGCCCTCCTGATGAGGTTTCTGAGATTTTTTGCAAAAACATTCCTCCCAACCGTTGTGAGGTGCAGCCCATCGCTTGCCAGAAGTCCATCTTCAAGAAACTGCATTCCGTGATCTAAGAATCCAAACCGTTCCTGTTTGCACCATTTGCGAAGCCAGTTGTTCACTTCCACTATTTTTCCCTCTCTCCCTGGGCCACGTCGTTCAACTGGGAGGACAGATGAGATGACAATTTGTGCATTTAATTGCTTCAATTTCCTGCCCAGAGCCTCGTAATCTCTTTTGATCTTCTGGAGGCTATTGCTTGCAGTGTCATTGGTTCCCACATGAACCAAGAGGAAGGGGTATTTGTCAGTGGGTTTTATGATTCCTTGCAGTCGTTCAGTTACATCTTGGATCTTAGCCCCGGGGAGACAGCACACTTCCCGAGACATCTTGTCAGGCCCACAGATCACTGCTTCTGTTCCCCTCAGTAGGGAATCCCCTATCACCACTACACGCCTCCTCTTAGGTCTGGTCGGGGTTCTTCTGTGAGCTGTCGGTTCCAAGGTCGCCTGGACATTCCCAGAGGACTGCCTTTGCTCCTCGTCTTCATATACCTGATCGACTGTAATGAGGGAGAGATCCTCAAATGGAGTCTGCTCTTCGTCTTCCATGCTAGGGGAAAGGACCTCAAAGCGATTGCGTATTTCTAAACAATCAGAGCGAACCCTGGGCCTCCTACTTCTTTGAGTCACGTTTCTCCATATATCTGACTCCTGTGTTGGTGAACTAGCCACCATCTCAGGGGAGTCCCCTGTCTCTTCCTTGGTGGAGACGGTGTGCTCTGTTGCTTCCAAGAAGAGTTCCAGCTCTCTAATTCTTTGGAGCGTAGCTACACGTTCCTCCAGTTGCTGGACTTTGTCTTTTAAGAGGGCAATCAACATGCAATTGCTGCAGGTAAAGCTGCCTGCAACCTTTGGCAAGATGGCAAAGGAACCACAGGCGACTGCAGCTGTTCCCTCACCCTCCATCTTGGGAACGTGTCGTTGGGGGTGACTACAGTGGTCCTCTATCATAAAAAGTGTGGAGACAGGACAAATAAATCCCTCCCAAAAAACCTAGGTCTCCCCCAACAAATGTTTGAGACTAGCTCCCCTAAATCTAAAATATGGATCAAACTGCGCGCGCCGCTAGGCGCGCGCCGCTGCCCTAAAGCTCTGATAAGCTCCTCCCACAGCTAATCACCTACCTCAACAGAAGCCCTGCCCCCTCTGACCTTTGCCCAGAGAGAGCAGCTAAACAGCCACAAGAAACTCACACACTTGCCTAAGATCAATTCAGCTTTTGACATCCGGACATATGGCAGCCCTAAACCTGGTCTCTGTCCTTCTTAGTTAAGGTTCTTGGTTCCTCTAAAAACATAGTTTGGGCAATCTATTGTTGCTCTGGTGCAGGGCTGGCCTAAAGCATTTTGGCACCTGAGGTGGACCACAAAATGGTGCTCCCTCACTGTAGAGGTGGTAATGCAAACTGGGGTGGGGGGCTGTTGAGGAGACGGCAGGTCCAGCCTCCAAGAAATGTGCTGTAGCCCTCACTGCCACTGTGGCAGCAGCAGTGGACAATGCATTCATTGGAGGCCAGAACAGCTGCCCCTGTAGATCCTGCTGCCAGAGGCAGTTGCCTCGCCTTGCCTATTGGGTGGGCCAGCCCTGCTCTGGTATAAGGTGTTGTAACTCCAGAGAAGGGGATCCACCCGGATTTCCACAGCCCACTACTTCTACTGTCCTATGATTCTTGCCCACTGCTTCATCTGGTGCCTTTGAGAAAAGTTTGCAACTGTCTCAGTGTAGTGTAGGAAGGGAGAAAAACTGAGCTGCACCTATCAGCTGGAATGTTAATGTACATGCAAACCTGGGGGAATTTTGAGAAGAGTGTCCCTCACCTTCAATTCTTTTGGTAAATTCTCCCATATCTTAGGTTCAAAAATAACCCCAAAAATCATGCATGCTTGACTCTTCAGACATATTAAACATTCCCTTTTACTAATAACTCCGTAATTTATTATTTTATTGGATCAAGAGACATGCGGGTCTAGGGCGGTGTACATATAAATCACCATGAACATCTTCAAGGTTTCCAGTATTGGTGCGTTGG